>NC_069676.1:63550000-64175000 GCF_023699985.2 Odocoileus virginianus
ATCTGTATCTCACATGTGCTGTGCGTGAGGCACTGTGTTGTCACCAGACTAACAAGACACATGTGACTCCTGATCTCATAGAATTTTAATTTGATTTGTGAGGTGGATGTTAAGTGTGCAGTTGTATACGGAGTCAATGAAGCATTGAACTGAGATGTGTGTTATGAAGGAAAATAATAGGTTGGTAAAAGAGGGGCAAAAAAGGAAAACATAAGATTAGAGTAAAAGGGAGGGTGATGCTGGAGCTGGAAGTTAAAATGAGAAGGAACTGGTCATGAGAATAGAAATTAGAGCGTTCTGGCAGAGCGAGGAGTGTGTGTGAGGAGACTGAGGCAGGAGAGGAACAGAAAGGAGATCAATGTGGCTGATGCTTTGTGAGCAAGGGGGAAAGACGGCAGATAACATAACAGAGCCCTTCATCTGTAGTGTCTCTGAACTATGATATGAACTTTGGGTTCATGCTCAAGCAGTGAGACATTACCAAAGTGTTTAAGACACAGGACTGATTTAATTGTAGTGACATGTTTTTCAAGCTTCCTCTGGCTGTCCTTGCTTGTATTGATAGAAATGGGATGGGTGGACTTAGGGAAACTACTTAGGAAGATTTCACCCCCATAAGAAATGATGAGGGCCCCATCTGGTAGATGGTGAAGGACATGGAAACAAAGAGGATCAACTCAAAATACTTTTTTTAAGGCAAAACCTAAAAAGACTTGGTGATGGATTGAAAGTCAGGAGTGATTAAGAGGGAGGCCTTGTGGTATATGGAACTCAAATCACAGTTATTTTAGTGAAGTAATTCTTGGTGCAGTCATTTTGCGGCAGCTTCACAAGTACCTTTCAAATCTATCTTCCTGGAAATTGTAGGTTGTTGTTGTTGTTGTTTTAATGTATTTTTCTGTAGAAGTATAACCATAGAACAGACTGTGTAATATAGTTAGCTTTTCAAAAGTTATCAGTGGTATAACTCAACATTCTATTCCAGTGTACCATTCCATGTCAAATTGCTCACCTTTGATTTCTTTTTGTGTGGTTTTTGTCTTGGTTTGATTTTTCACTGGGAAAAATAGCTTGCATTGGCATAAGACTGAGTTTCCATCTTGAAGACTATCAAATATTTCTATGTATAAACAAGATTAGTCATTTTCAACTGTAAGCAGTTTTGTTTGAAGACAATTAAAGATTTCTCTGTACAAATCAAACTGGTGGTTTTCAAATGGAGGCAGTTTTATCCTTGGGATATCTGGCAATGTCTGGAGTTAGTTATCACAACTGAGGTGTTTCATGAGAAGAAGCCAGATATGCTGTTAAACATCCTTCAACACACAGGATACCTCCACAACAAGTAATTATCTAACACAAAATGTCCATAATGCCATGGCTGAGAAAACCTGAACTAGAAGGATGTTTACTGGCTTGGGCTTCTGCATGTAGCTGGAGACGGCTTAGCTTGTTATCAGTGATGATAGTCCAGTAAGGGCAGGGTAGGAAACAAAAAGGGTCATAAGTTCTTTTAAATATCCAGAAGCCTGCCACATTGTTCAGAATGTTCAATTCTGTAGACTTTACAATAGAAATAAAGAATTCCATGTAGGAAATTGAATAGAGAGCTGTAGACTGTACTACTGAAAATTTAAATATTCAATTAGTAGTTTCTCTTTCAGATTTAGATCATGCTGTTAACAAATCTAACACTCAGGACATATTCCCAACAGATAGTTCTCTGGATTTCCTCCAAATTAGATCTCAACTTCACCTACCTTGTTAACATGATCGCATAAGAAATACTTAGCCCACATGATCCAGTGATGAAATGGACAAGGTATATGAATAGACAGTTCACAAATGAAGTGATACAGGAAAACAACAAATAAGAGAAATGTATTCAAGAACTTCAAAATTTAAAAGATGCAAAATCAAATAGTTTTGTGTATCCAATTTACCTGTGTGCTTAGTCCTTCAGTTGTGCCTGACTCTTTGCAAGCCTTCAGGTTGTAGCCCGCCAGGGTCCTCTGTCCATGTGATTCTCTAGGCAAGAATACTGGAGTGGGTTGCTATTTCCTACTCTAGGGGATCTTCTTGGCCCAGGGGTCGATCCGGTGTCTCCTGTATCTCTTGTATTGCAGGCAGATTCTTTACCTGCTGAGCCATCAGAGAAGCCACCTCAGTTCAGTTCAGTCACTCAGTCGTGTCCGACTCTTTGCGACCCCATGAATCGCAGCACTCCAGGCATCCCTGTCCATCACCAACTCCTGGACTTTACTGAAATTCATGTCCATTGAGTCGGTGATGCCATCCAGCCATCTCATCCTCTGTCGTCCCCTTCTCCTCCTGCCCCCAATCCCTCCCAGAATCAGGGTCTTTTCCAGTGAGTTAACTCTTTGCATGAGGTGGCCAAAGTATTGGAGTTTCAGCTTCAGCATCAGTCCTTCCAATGAACACCCAGGACTGATCTTTAGGATGGGCTGGTTGGATTTCCTTGCAGTCCAAGGGATTCTCAAGAGTCTTCTCCAACACCACACTTCAAAAGCATCAATTCTTCGGCACTCAGCTTTCTTCCTTCACAGTCCAACTCTCACATCCAGAAACCACATACACCTTTAAAAAAAAACAAAAACAAGGAGTAGTAAAGGATGCTGTGGTTGGTGTTTGCTTCTTATATCCACCAGAATCCATTCCCCTTTGAGAAAGTGTTTATGAAAAGTGTTGGAAAAGTGTGAATACCCTCGACTGTTTTTCATAAGGAAGGACTATGCTAAGCTCTTTTCTAGGTAATTTTATTATTGGGAAAATGGAGATAGAAAGTGATAAGTGTGAAGAAGGTACACCTCCTATATTACTTCTCCTGGATGGGAATCTTCAAAAAACTACAAAGAGAGTATAACTGTACATTCAGACAAAGACAATGGCTCCACATAGAACCCACCCACAACTGCTGGCCTACAAATAATCCACATAGGAATCTACTACTCTGAAGTGATTGGAGCCTGAGTTATATACTGAATATTATTGAAGACTGTACAGGGATTTTTTTTTTCCTTTGTTAAAATATTTTGCTGCTAGAATGTTCTCTAGTGCATTATCCAGTCTCTCCTTCCTCCCAGATAATATGAGATATTACACTGATAATTTGTAAAGAAGGCTGAGTGCCAAAAAATTGATGCATTTGAATTGTGGAATTGGAGAAGACTCTTGAGAGTCCCTTGGACTGCAAGGAGATCAAACCAGTCAGTCCTAAGGAAATCAACCCTGAATATTCATTGGAAGAACTGATGCTAAAGCTAAAGCTCCAGTACTTTGGCCACCTGATGTGAAGAGCTGGCTCACTGGAAAAGATTCAGATCCTGGGAAAGGTTGAGGGCAAAAGGAAAAGGGTGTGATAGAGGATGAGATGGTTGGATGTCATCATCAACTCGATGGACATGAGTTTGAACAAACTCTGGGAAATAGTAAAGGACAGGAAAGCCTGGCGTGCTGCAGTTCATGGGACTGCAAAGAGTCAGACACAGTTTAGCGACTGAACAGTGAACAACAACATTGATCACTGTGTACCCACTTCAGCAGTGCACCTTTTTGTTTATGTATTAATGAGAATTAAAAAAGAAAGAAACTCACATCCACCGACAACTGGCAACAGTGCTGTACCCCTACTTTGCCTCTTGTGATGCTGAGAACTGCTTATCCACCAGATTGAATTTCCTAGAGCATTGTATTAATAGGCATCCAATGCCATTACCCCTGGAAACCCAGAGAGTGTCTGATTTGGGAATAGGAGCACACGCATAACAGTCTGCAATTAGAATAGAAACTTTTAAAACATTCACCTGCAGATTGAAGCTGGAAAGTGCCAAGCAGTTTGAGGAATTCTTCCTGAGCTGCAGAGCCTTTTGAATATTTTATATTTCAGAAGACCTCATAATGGCATTTTTGTTTCCTGGTTTTCAAGTTGACATTTATTCAATCTAATAGGAAGCCAGATTTGGGGAAGCATTCCTTCTCTCCTTGGCTTCTGCAATTATGCAGGGCAGAGAAGAAACAGTTTTATTGCTCCACTGGATATTTACAGTTGGATGATATTTTTCTTGTTCGGGGGCTGAATATACCCTGGTGTGCTATTTTAAAAATCAATCATAGATACATTTACATAGTTAGTACAAGCACAGGCAATCCACAGAGGGGGCACACTTCAGTGTCAGGGAAAAAAGAATTGAGAATACAATTCCTGCCAGTAACTTTTTCGACCCAATATGCTCCACCCTTGTTGCCTTTAATGTGGAGGAATTTTTACAGTGAATTAGTTTTCCCAGTGCATTGTATTAGTTGGAGTCAAATGTCATTATTAGAGCAAACCCATAGAGCGAGGTGGTTTAATTAGGAGGCAGTTCCCAGAATTAAAGACATAGGCGTTAGTGAAAACTCAATATAGTGTTAGAGTGAAATTTTAACCAATTAACTCACATCTATTCAACATTCAGTGTGCAGCAGACATTTATTGAGTATTACAGGATTCTAGAAACTAGGTGATGTTGATAGAAAAATAGATGCGAGAGAGAAGGACAGAAACTGACATATTGGTATTTTGGAGACTGTTACATTTAAGACTATAAATGTTAGCTTCTAACAATAGCATATTCATTTAGGGAATGAGTTATTAATTTAACTCAGGGATGATTTGTATGAATTATGCAAAATAAAAATCTGGTTACTTATTTTTATACCTCTTTCTGATAATTAACATTGAGGGAAAAATGTGAAAAACAATTTATAAATTGAATATGAGGAATGATGATCCTAAGAGGATTTGGGGTCAATGAGTAATAGGATCACTGAGTGTATATCCTCTGTGGATGGGTGGGAAAGGAGGTGATGGGAATAACAGAATGGAAAGCTAGGAACAAAATGGTTCCTACTTATTTTTTGAAAAATAATTATTGAGTGGCTGTCATGTATTCAGTCCTATCTAGATGCATTGATGCAGTAGTGAACAAAAGAGACCTTGACCTAGGGTGAGGGGTGGGGCAGAAATGGTCTTCATGGGCATTATATTTTGTTGGAGTGGGGAGGGAAGGGGAAGGTCCTAACAGAAAATAATATGCAAAATGTACCAAATGTCAGATTAAAAAAATACTAAGGCAGGAAAAATGATACGGAGTGTGTGTGTGTGCCTTCTAATTTAAATCTAGAGGTATATCCAGCTTCAGGTATGGCTAGAGCCAGGAAATGGATCAAATGATGTCAGTCACATTTTTTGTTTTTTTTTTCTCATACTTGATTTCCTTATTCTACCTTAGGCTCTCTCACTATAGTAACTCTAAGAGTTCCAGGCTTAAATCATCTAAAAATCTAGCAATTTCAGCAGATAAAGCATGTTTCCCAGTAGTTCCAATATAAATTCCATATAAATTAGCATGGTTCAGGTCATATTTCAGATGTGAACCAATCATCAGCGAAGAGAATATGTTGACAGACCCTTGGTCATGTGACCATTTCTGGCACTAAGGAGTGCAATCAAGCCATCAAACCAAGTAAGCTGGAAACAGAGAAGGGCTCGCTTTCCAAGCAAAGTGAGGATGCTTCTATAAGAGGAAGGCAAGATGAATGTTTGTATGGCGTAATCTAGTATACTTTGATATGCTTATTGTGATTTTGTTTTCTGAAACAACAAAGTAGAACTAGAGTGTTTGTATGTGTAAGGAGAAGGACTCTTTATTTTATGGAACATCATATTCTCCATAATTTGCATAGTCTCTGGGTTGTGGTAAGCACTCAAACTTTTGCTAAATGAGCAAATGAGTAAATGAATGGCTTAGATACATGATCATGGCTGACCTAGTTAAATAATGTTTTCTACCATTGGTAGTGGGGAAAATTGTAAAGCAGCAGTGTGTATTTAACTGCCTTATAGATTGAACAGGTAATGGCTTAATTTGTTTTAATATAGTTGGGTACTATTAGATACTTCACTGAAAAATTACTGATTTAGGCCAATGGGTGTTTTTATCCTTCACTCTGATTCTCTAAGTCTGATATATATGCACGCTTAAAACTATTTTCTCTTAGAAAGGAAAAGGAAATTTCCTTCTTCTAAAGAGAGAAATTAGTATGCTTTGTATCTGCCTTCACTGTCCAAGACATTCAACTGCATATTTAAAATTTAAAATAAAAGTAGATAATCCAACTGGTAAATATCTTAAGTACAGAAAACATATTCTTTTTTAAGATGAATGTACATGGTATCATCAGATATTCTTTGCCCATAGATTGTACTTCAAAAATTATTCTAGGTGATTAAGTGACTGTTGCTAGAAAGATGAAATAGGACATTTCCAATTATGACCAATAACAGACTCTGCAGACCTATTTTCCTTAAATTATTCCCCAGAAAACTTTGTATCCAATAGGGATATTTAAATAACTGGAAACAAATTCACACTCAGTGGTCTTCAGGAGAATGGTTAGTTTTTATCCAAGACTGTGTAATCCATTAAAGAGATGATAATCAGTATTGGTCCTGAGGAAAGATCCATGTAAGCATTTCATTCATAAGTGGTATTTGGAAACTGGAAAACTGAGTTGCATTTCTTGGCCACAAATCGAGCTCTACTCTGATTCAATGTGATCAACAGATCAGTCTCCTGTGCTTTTCTTTAACATTTGTTGACATTTATATATTCTGGCATCCATTCTTCCTAGCTTTTTTAAAAATAACATTCACCATTGGACTGACTGTGCCAAGAATGTTACTCCATTGTCTGCTGCCATTGTGATACCCGCTCATCTCATGAATTTCTTTACCTGTGTTGATTATTAGTGACCATTGTTCAGTGTACTCTTCCTTAGAAATAGCTTTTTCATCTTAACAGCAGTTTGCTGTGCCAACTCAGTGCTTTGCAAATTTGATCTGGCATCAAAAATCACCTGAAAGTTATGTTAAAACAAATAGTTGGACCACTCCTCAGTGTTTCTGACCCAGTAGGTCTGTAGTTGTGTCTGATTTTGACTTTGTGACAAATTCTCAAGTGATGCAGATTGTGAGGGACCCTACTTAAAGAATCAGGGCTTAACCACAAAGAAATAGTTGATTAGGATGAAAATCTGGTATTGTGAGGAAAAGACATTATCTGTAGAATGAAAATTGTTGAGTTCTATCCCAGTTGGTTCTTTCATCTAGGAAATGGATTGCTAATTTAACTATTCTGAGCTTTTGTTTCCTGAATTGTTAATTCATATGTGTGCATGTGTAACTACTTAGGGCACTACTTGAGGATGAGTCAAGAAAGGATGTGAACTGTTTTTGAGCTTATAGTATCATACAGAAGAAGGATGATAAAAATGGATTGTTTAGCAAGTTCACAAGACCCATCAGTGGATGTCTGCTGGGGAGAGAGGCTAAACATAGAATGGTCCCCTTTCCTTTGTTTATCTATTCAACAAGCATTTATTGATCATTTAATGTGTACTAATATAGAGAAAAACGGCAGTGAAGAAAAGAGAAAAAACTGTGCTTCATTGAGTTTAAATTCTAGAAGGAAAATATAACTGAGCGTAACCACAGAGCACATTTTCAGGTAAAAAGTGAAATGAAGAAAAATAAAGTGGAGGGGCTCAGCCATAGCATATGAAGAAAAGATTTTAAATTTGCACATTGTTTTTTTTCCCCAATAACTATAGTAGAGGTTTTCAAACGTTGCCATGCAAAATAGTCTCTTAAGTTGATCAAAACGTAGATTCTCATGCACTATCCCCAGATATTTCTATTCATCAGGTCTGGGCTGGAGCCTGGGAGTTAACCATTTGATCTAATGTGGTTCTAACTCAAATAGACTTTTTAAAAAAATAGTTGAATCTCTGTTTTAAGAGTTTACATGTATTAACTTATTTAATAATCACATGGGAAGTAGAAGTCCATTATACCATTCCCAAAAGATGATCATGCTGCTTTCTTTGAGGTTTTATCCTATAGCTTCTTTTTTCCCCTTCAACATATATTAATGTTTTATGTCAGGATCTCACTGTGAAAGTATGAACTAGAAGGTAGTAAGAAGGCTTAGAAATACATCTAGAGAGAGAAAGGAGTGTGGAAATGTCTGAAAGGATGGACACAAAAAGAAATAAAATGAAGACTAAAATCTCTATGGCAGAAAGATAGTGAAAAACTGAGGCAGTCTGGCTGAGGGGAAGGACTGTAGGTGGTAAGGTCTGTGGAATCTCAGTGTGACTCTGTATTTTTGTTCTTACCAGCCAGATGGCCTTGGACACGTTACCTTCTTGGAACCATAGTTTCATACACACACGAAGATAAAGTGCACATGTCTGTATATGTGAGAGAGAGCAGGCACATACACATCCCCTTTGTTGGTATTGTTTTAAAGGTTAGAGATTTTATATGCCAGACTCCAGACCCTGCTTCTATACTGTGTATGATGCTGGTAGTGGTCTTAATTTGCAGGCATACGTTTGAGTTAGAGTAAATTGTTAAAATATTACATGAGGACTAAGAGAATCTAAAGCATACAAGTTATACAAGGTGGATTTTGACACTTAGTCATGAACCTCAGAACATCTTTTAAATACAGGCGTAAGTCAGGGAAGTTGTCATGATGGGAAGCAGTTTGGAAATAGTCATTTGGGTAGAAAAACTTTTGGGAGCTTTTCTGCCACTAAATTCTCTTTCTCTGTCTTTTCTGAGTAGTTGTCAAAGACCTAAGGAAATGAAGAATTCTGAGGCCATCACTTGGCACATAAAGCATCTAACAGAGTGGAACTAAGGATTTTTACGTGATTCTATGTGCATTTCTGGGCTGCTTCCTATTGCTCATTGGATTCCAGTATGGAAGAAACATTCTTTGTCCATTTGAAATTAACGTTATTTGGCAGCTTCTCTGGGTTTATTCTTCTCTGGTCTTCCTTGATGGCTCAGATGAAAAAGAATATGCCTGCAATGCAGGAGACTCACGTCCAATCCCTGGATCGGGAAGATCCTCTGAAGAAAGGAACGGCAACCCACTTCAGTACTCTTGCCTGGAGAATTCCATGGACAGAAGAGCCTGTTGGGCTACAGTCCATGTGGTCGCAAAGAGTAAGGAAACAACTGGGTGACTTTCACTTTCTTTTCACTGGGTTTTGTTGATGATTTGGAGTGTTTATTTTTTACAATAAGCTCTATGTGGTATACCTGAAGAGCACTGTTAAGTTCAGTATTTGTCCAGAGGAGAAGAGAGGAGGCTTTTTTTAATTCATGAGAGTCACTGTATCTTCAACACAGTACAAAAAAAAAATCATTAACTGGCAATGTCACTGTGCTAGTGATTTCATGGAACCAAAGATGAAAGGAAATGTTGTTAGTTCTTTGCCACAGATGAGTGGAAGAGAAACTTGGATTCTGAAATAAACATGTCTTTAGGCAACTTTTTTTTTTTTTTCTCAAATATGTTTCAGGTTGCTGCCATCAGCTCCAGGAAATTTGTTTCATCCTTCACTTCTGTGTCACTCCCTGATTAACTTGGTTGAATCTAGAAACTGGCCCCTTAGATCCCACTTTCTTAGAGTATTATTAGAGTATTATTATTATTAGAGTATCTTAGATTATTATTCCTTTACATGACACATCCATTTCTTTGTCCTGCAGAAAAAGCCCTGTAGACATTTTTTTTTCTTTTTACTTTTTTCCCTGTCACTATGGCCTTCTAGCACAAGACAGGCACATTATTGATGTCAGGTAATTAGTTGATGAGATGGCACTGATTAAAACCAGGAGAGTTCTTGCTAGCTAACCTTATTCAGCGGTGGAATTTTTGAAATTGTGTTCTATCGAACATTAATCCTATGAAATGCTCCATTTTACAAAAGGCAATGGTCATACAGGCTTAAGAAATGCTTTCCATGTTAGTCCCCTCTTAGAGGTTCACAATACATATTGGATGCAAAGCTCTGAAAAATCAAGCATCACGGGTCTTATTTCACACCATATAATTAGCTGCTTTGGAAACCATTCTCAGGATCCTCTTTCTATTGCTTCATTCTTTTTTGCAATGCGAACTGTTTGGAAACCCTGCTCTCCTAGTCTTTTATCCTTTAAGTCACTTTAAGCTTTCCAGTATCAGGCCAAAAAAAGAAAAAGAAAATGTTTTCTCTTTTTAGAAATCCATGCAGGTTAGTTTGTTTTATGCTGAGAAAAACTCTGAAAAGTTAAAGCTACCTCCATTTTTCAGGTGTGGATACTAGAGTTGGAAAGAGTTTGTTTGTGCAAAACTTAAGTGGCAAGGCCCAGGTTCCCAAATAAATAGATAGAGATGGCTCTTTCTCTTCCACTACCCTGATGCTTCCAGTTCTATGACCTTGACCAAATCACTTCTTTGAACATAAATTTCCTCACTGATATACTTAGAAGGAGGTAATACTAAACTACCACATAGCAAAATGCAAGTGCAATATCTGTGCAAATGCATTTTATAAATTACAAAGTGCTATTTAAATTACATTAGTCCATTACTCATATAAAATATTAAATCATAGCACGACTCTACTCTAATTTCACATTCATTAATAGGAACAGGAAGCAGTTTAGCATAGCAGTTAGGGACACAGACTTCATCCTTATGCAAGCCTGAGTTAGTCCCCGAGATTGCCTCCACTGTGATTTGGGGCAGTCACTTAAATTCTCTGTACCTCAGTTTCTTTATTTATGAAACAGAAAATTCCAGCACCTACTCATAAGGGTGTCCTAAAGGTTAAATTATACATGGGAAACACTTAGCACCGTACCTGGTGAATAGTTAACTCTTAAAAAAAATAATTGAAGTTAATTTGTGCTAAGTTGCTTCAGTTGTGTCTGACACTTTGCCATCCTTTGGACTGTAGCCCATCAGGCTCCTCTGTCATGGAATTCTCCAGGCAAGAATACTGGAGTGGGATGCCGAACTCTTCTCCAGGTGATTTTCCCAACCCAGGGATAGAACCCAAGTCTCTTAACATTTCCTGTATTTGCAGGTGGATTCTTTACCACTAGCGCCACCTTGGATTCCCAGTTGAAATTATTACCATTTCCTTATTTATCTATTGTAATTGAACTAGCCCTGGAAGAAGATTTTCTAAGATCCTTTCTCCCATAGACACTGTCTAGGGAACTACTGTTTTATTCTTTCATTCCTTTTAAGCTTTATTTATTTACAAAGCTCTCTCGATGTCTCCTCTTTTCCAACCAGATTTGTTTTCATGTTTCTTTCTGTCCCCCTCATCTCTTCTAAGAAATGTGTGAGACCATTTGAAAGACTTAAATTTAAAAGAAAATTCTAACACAGAACAATTTATACTTTATTTCTTACACCTTCTCTTCCTTTATCTCTCATCTTTTCTCCAGAAGTTGGCTTTAACAGTCTCTAGTTTTAGCAGCAACAACAAAGTCATTTGCCAGTCCTAGAATATAAAAATAAAAAATACAGTAATAGGAAAACTAACTTGTTTTCATTTTAAGGACCAATGAGTAATTATAGGCATAATTTATTAGTTTTGATTTGCCAGAACCACTTCCCTTCCAAATGAGACTAAAAAGCTCCACTGAAGATAATAATCTGTAGTTGAATTTAGTGTTACTTGAAGAAGAAACATATCAACTCAAGCCTAATCCACTTGTGAGTCATTTTAAGGTCTTTAAAAAGGAAGATTTTAGCCTTTGCATTGAATATAATGATGACACAGAGACATAGGAATTGAAAGGAGAAAGGGCCTTAGAGTCAGAACTGGCTCTGTACTTTCTAGGAGCTATCTCCCTGAGCAATAATTCCCTGCCTTGAAATATTTAGATACTTCAGAGGTTGACAAACTATGCCCACCACCCCAGGCCATATCTAGCCTATTACCTATTTTAATAAAGCTCATGAACTAAGAATGGTTTTTATGTTTTTAAATAATTGAAAGCAAACAGAAAAAGGAAAAATAATATTTCACAAAGTACAAAATGTGTATACAATTCACAAGTCCGTGTTCAGAAAATGTTTCATTGGAATGAGACCCACCCATCCTATGTCTATGGTTACTTTCAGTTGTAATTACAGAGCTGAGAAACTGCAACAAACTGCAATGTCCTAAGCCTAAGATGTTCAGTATCTGACTCTTTACCAAAAAAAAATAGATATCAATCTGAGATGATACTAACCACACAGGGTTTTTGTGTGATAAAGAGAGAGAATGTAATTCAAGCCCCTGGTGCACAGTGGACATAGTCAATGTTGGCTGCTCAGATTATATGTAAAGTTATGTTAATGAAAAGATTCTAAGCATCTTCAGTTTTTGATACAAAACATGATATCATTTAAGGTCGAGTTTCCTGCAGTCCCGCAGAGTACCTCAGAATGGCTGTGAGCAATCAGATTTGAGGTAGTGAAGCTACTTGAGTCTTCAGGGCTGCTGGATGTTGTTATTTCAACAGTGAGTACAGTTGGCTAATGCCATTTTAGGGTACTGGGAACAAAGACTGTGAGGGTGGTAGCTATCTCCATTTAATAAGTCCAAGAATAGTTTTTCTATTTCTAAATGCAGACTTCACTTTCAAATGCATGTTTTCTCTGCTAATACAGCTCCTTATTGAGTTTGTAAATGCTGTTCAATTTGGCATCTTTGAAAATGTACACAAGAAATCCAGCACAGCCCATGGCATTCTGATATTTTTCTATTACATATTTAGGTGTCTAACATTGTCTTTTTGTACATCCTGAAAAGCTTAGTTAACATTTTCTGAAACTCTCCAGAAATTGCAGTTCAGCAGGGAGGCCTGGCATGCTGCAATTCATGGGGTCGCAAAGAGTCGGACGCGACTGAGTGACTGAACTGAACTAAACTGAATCATTGAGTTAGTGATGAGATATCTCAAGTTTCCCATAATTAGTAACAACAAACAGTTTTTAAGAAAAAATCCAGCTTAGTCAAAAATACATATTAAGCAAACAGAAGGCGAAGTCTTGTGGAAGATCATTAGTTTTGAAGAGTTTATTTTGATTGAATTTCTAGGATGTGATATTCAAGGTATTAGTTAACATAGTTTAAAAGTTTCTGTCTCCTGAAACAGTTTACAAAGACTAAGCCTGAGAGTAAGCTTTAAATGGAAATTACATTGGTCAGTAAGCACTTTAAGTACTTAAGCAGAGCACAGGTTAACATTTTTTAAGATTAAATTGTATGAATCCAACTTATGAACTACATTATAAATATTGTTTTGTTTTAAGTGCTTCTATCCACAAGCACTGTCTCTACCACTGGTATTTTCTGGCTGACTTTTGGTACTACCTTTCTCACCTTCCTCCTTCCTTTATCCAGCGATGACTGTAGTATCTACTCTGCCCCAAGTGGTGGTGTGGCTCTGCCTTCAATGAATGAACAGACAGACACAATGCTTGTCCTCAAGGGCTGACAGTCTAAATGAACATTCACAGGTTGAATGAGCAGTGAGCAGTAATGATTAAAAAAAACTGGCAATTAGTGTGACAGGAAGCAATTCTAAGAATTTTGTGGAGCATGTAACAGAAGGCTTAAGATAGAGCTGGGTCCAGAGGAAAACGGAAAAAGTGAAGTCTTCATATAAGAAGGAACCTGTAAACTGTTTCCAGAATGTCATGCAGAAGGTATAAGATGGAGATCATCCAATGCCTTTTAATTCCTGTTAGGAATCTGTAAGAGAAATGGAAACTTTAAATAGTTTATCTGAACACAGAGGCGAATACTGTCTAGAGAGTGTATTGTTGAGGGACTAAGAGGAGGCAGAGAGACAGAAAATGATGGCCAAAACCCAGATGCGTGATATTGCAGTCTTGGATCCAGCTGGTATTAAAGGAAGATCTATAGAAGAATTGGCGTTGAATAGTCTTCCCCGAAGCCTCAGGGGGTAAAGAATCCCCTTGCAATGCAGGAGACACAAGAAATATGGATTCAGTCCCTGGGTTGGGAAGATCCCCCGGAGGAGGCAATGGAAATCTACTCCAATATTCTTGCCTGAAAAATCCTACGGACAGAGGAGCCTCGTGGGTTACAGCCCAAATGGTCCAAGAGTCGGACACAACCGAGCGACTCGGTGCACACAGAAGAACTGGTGTTGAATATTACCTTCTTGGGCTTCCCTTGGGGTGGCTTGGCAGGTAAAGAATCTGCCTGCAATGCGGGGGACCTGGGTTTGAGACCTAGGTTCGGGACCTGAGATTGATCCCTGGGTTGGAAAGATCCCCTGGAGAAGGGAAAGGCTACCCACTCCAGTATTTTGACCTGGAGAATTCCGTGGACTATATATAGCCCATGGGGTCGCAAAGAGTCGGACACGACTGAGTGACTTTCTCTTCACTTCTTCTATCACCTTATTTTTAAAAATTTTTTACTGGACTATAACTGCTTTACAATGTTGTGTTAGTTCCTGCTATACAATGGAGTGAATCAGCTGTCCGTATACATTTATCCCCTGTCTTTTAAGCCGTCTGCTGACCCCTCATCCCATCCCTTCAGAGCATCGCAGCAACGAACCGAGCTCCCTGTGCTATATGGAAGCTTCCCACTAGCTGCCTATTTTATACATTTACCTTCTTACTTAATGTAAGCTAGAATGACACTCTTCTGTTATGTATCTGAGCTTAAAAATATAAATGTATCCAGTACATCATAGTGAAATGGAATTGTAATAATTTAATCACTAGTAAATTATTAATAGTTAAAATAATGGTAGACTGGTTCACACTGGCAGTAGACTTTTGCTACCAAATAAGGCAGATGTTCTAAATGCTTTTAGATAGGATTACTAAAAAAATAAAAAATCCTGTTTGTGCAGAATTTAGTAATGTCTGGTAATATTTGAGCACTTACTACATAGGCGTTTAGTGAGCACTCAGTGAATGTTAGCTACTGTTGTGTATGTTAAAACTACTTTTGTTGAGACTATTATGTTAACCCTTGTACAATCTTGTGAGATGGCTGCTGTTTCTCCCCCTTTACATACATAGACTCAGGGATAAGAGAATTGAAGTATGCTTTCCTGGCTAAGAGGTAACAGCACCAGGATAATGATCTTAATCTGTCAAGTTGCAACACAGAGCAAAGACATGCTAACCCCTGCAAATCACAAACATGATGGCAAGTACAAAATTTTCCCCTCATTTAACTTTCCATACTTGAATATGAAGAATACCTTCAAGTTCCTGCCTTAACACTAAACGGCTACAATATCAAAATCAAGTAAAGTATTCACGTGAAGTCTTGAATTACAGTAAACTCCAAAAATATCTCCAGAGTCCCTAATACTTTTATTCAATGTGGAGATGTTTTATATTTTGACTCAGGCTCCTAAAAAGTGGAGATTTTATTGATTATTTTACTACAAGCTTGATTTTGACTTCACCCTTTACACTGAACTTCAGTGCTGCTGGAGCTCATATAATAATAGAATCTCGGTTTCTTTAAAATAAAATATTGATGTGAAATAATAGCATAGTGAGAGAGGATTACATGAGGTAGCTTAGCTCACAAGACCTCTTATAAATGTGTTAAATGGAGTGGTAAAAGGATTGACCCATTCTTCTAGCTATAAACCCTTGCTAATGTATTATTCTGCACCCTAGGTCTGGAAATTTATAGGTGTTATTGTGATTATTCATGGGCAAATTTCTTTCCCTGAATCTTTCATCACATCAGTCTACGAAAGTGATTATATCAGCTAGGCAAGAGAGGTTTTATATCTCAATGGCAGACTCACACTAACTCACCTCAAAAGATCCATGTCTACATTAGAAACATAAGTTTTTGGGTTTCTTTTTTTTTTTTTTTTTTAATTTAGAGTGACAAAAAAGTGTTGGGTGGATAGAGGTAGCTACATCTACTCTCTCTTTAGGAAGATCTACATACCAATAAAGAACCTAATGATCAAACTGCCAACATCTGCTGGATCATGGGAAAAGCAAAAGAATTCCCCATAAACATCTACTTCTGCTTCACTGACTAAGCTAAAGCCTTTGACTGTGTGGATCTCAACAAAGTGTGAAACATTCTTCAAGAGATGGGAATACCAGACCACCTTACCTGCCTCCTGAGAAACCTATATGCAGGTCAAGAAGCAAAAGTTAGAACTGGACATAGAACAATGGACTAGTTTAAAATTAGGAAAGGGATATATCAAGGATGTATGTTGTCCCTACTTATTTAACTTATATGCAGAGTATATCATGTGGAATGCCAGACTGGATAAAGCACAGCTGGAATTAAGATTTCTGGGAGAAATATCAATAACCTCAGATATGCAGATGACACTACCCTTTTGGCAGGAAGTGAAGAGGAGCTAAAGAGACTTGATGAAGGTAAAAGAGGAGAGTGAAAAAAACTGGCTTAAAACTCATCATTCAGAAAACTAAGATCATGGCATCTGGTCCCATCACTTCATGGCAAATAGATGGGTAAACAATGGAAGCAGTGAGGACTTTTTATTTTCTTGTGCTCCAGTATCACTACAGACGGTGACTGCAGACCTAAAAGTAAAAGATGCTTGCTCCTTGGAAGAAAAGCTATGACAAACCTAAACAATGCATTAAAAAGCAGAGACATTACTTTGTTGAAAAGATCCATATAGTCAAATCTGTGGTTTTTCCAGTAGTCCTGTATGGATGTGAGAGTTGGACCATAAAGAAAACTGAGCACCAAATAATTGATGCTTTTTAACTTTGGTTTTGGTTTCTTTTTTGAGAGTCCCTTGGACTGCAAGGAGATCCAACCAGTCAATCCAAAAAGAACTCACTCCTGACTATTCATTGGAAGAACTGATACTTAAGCTATAGCTCCAATACTTTGGCCATCTGTGGCAAAGAACTGACTCATTAGAAAAGACCCTGATGCTGGGAAAGATTAAAGGCAGGAGGAGAAGTGGATGACAGAGGACAAGATGGTTGGATGGTATCACTGACTCAATGGACTTGAGTTTGAGCAAGCTCTGGGAGATGGTAAAGGACAGGAAAGCCTGGCGTGCTGCAGTCCATGGGGTCACAAAGAGACACGACTGAGGGACTAAACAACAGCAACAACAACAGCTGAGAAAGGTGGGGCTTCCCAGCTGGCACTAGTGGTAAAGAACCTGTACCCCACCCCAGCATCCTTGCCTGGAGAATCCTGTGGACAGAGGAGCCTGGCAGGCTATAGTCCATAGGGGCGCACAGAGTCAGACATGACTGAAGTGACTTAGCATGCACACACACCAATGCAGGGACATAAGGGACGTGCGTTCCATTCCTGGTTTGGGATGGTCACCTGGAGGAGAGCGTGGCAACCCACTCCAGTATTCTTGCCTGGAGAATGCCATGGAACAGAGGAGTCTGGCAGGCTACTATCCATAGCATCGCAAATAGTCGGACAGGACTGAAGCAGCTTAGCACACAAGCAATGGAAAAGATAATGTACTTGAAATCCAAACAAAAAGCTAAAAAAAATAATTTAACAGAGCCAGTCTAGATCAGCCCAACTGTCCTGTCAGTGATACCAGAGGTCCTCAGAGTTTTCCCAGTGAAGGGCATAAATGCCTTGAGAGTAATGAACCCCATCTGTTCTATCTACTGTATCTCTCTCTGTTCCTTGCATGGAACAGCTGCTTAAGTGGAGTCCAAGGTTAAAATTCCGTCTTGCAATGCCTGAGTGAATTTTGCCCACTTTTCCCCTTTCTGTGATTTTCCTTTCATCTTTTGCATCCATGAAGGACATTTTAGATGTTCCATTCTTTCTATTAGATGTGCCAGCATAGTATCGTTAGAATTGAATATACGTGTCAGGTAATCAGTCTGTCTTTTTTGCTGACTTTTGCATTTCTGTTCTCATCCATTTGATAGTTATGCTTCTCCCTGCTTCCTGATTTTGGGAGGGAGCGGTAAAGGATGTCACTACAGTCACTAAGTACACTTTATATGAAGTCTCTTTCTATGAACAACAATCCATATTCTGCTTTAGGATAGGATAATAATGTAGTTCAGCCAGCTTAGGCAGAGTCTGTTAGTTCTAACAGTTTCTGCTAATTACAGGAGAATGAGGGTCAGGATATTAAAAGACTCTTGAAGCTGATCAAGATGGAAACATTGGGGAAAATTGCCTTGCCACTGAACCCTGTGATCCACTGAAATTACCGAGGTGTTCTACTCCCATCCATTCCTGCAGATAGTCAATAAGTTCTTGCTCTGTTAAGAGCAGGGTTAAAGTTTAACTTAGAATGGTAATATTTTGTTTTGGGACCTATGTTTTAATTTTCTTATTCCTTATCTATTTCCATTTAGCTTTTACTAACATGTACACAGGTTCTAAAAAAAGGACCTACTTCTGAAGAAGTAGATAACCAGACAGTGCATCATGGAACAATAATTGCATTTCAGAAAGTGATTTCCAGCAGAATTCACCCAAGTCAGTGAAGAAATGATACAATGAGTCATATCCTGAAATTTTTAGAGTATTGTAAATGCAACTGATCTTCATATACTGATTTTTGTATACTGCAGTTTAACTAAATTTTTGGTGAACTCTTTAAAGTGTTCTGTATATAGAATCAAGTTACCTGCATACAGAAACTATTTAACATCTTCCTTTCCAACCTGTATGCTTTTTGGTTGTCTTTCTTGCTTGATTGCTCTGACTAGGACTTCCAGTAATACGTTGAAGTAGAGTGAGCATCTATGACTTGTGCCTGATCTAGCTTTTCATTGTTGAGTGTGATATTTCCTGAAGATTTGTCTTATATGGTCTTTATTAAGTGGAGGTAGGTCCTTTACATCCCTTCTCCTCTACCTAGTTTGTTGGGAGTTTTGATCACAAAAACATGTTAAATTTTCATCCGATGCTTTTTTCCTGTATCTGTTGAATTATATGCTTTTTGCCCTTCTTTTTGTTAAAGTGGTGCATAACTTTCATTTATTTGCATATGTCAAAGTATTCTTGCGTCCCAGGGATGAATTCTTCTTAATCCTGATGTATGATCCTTTTGATGTGCTCTTAAGTTCAGTTTGCTAGTATTCTGTTGAGGATTTTCACATCGATGTTTTTCAATGATGCGCGTGTGCATGCTAAGTTGCTTTAGTCATGCCTGACTCTTTGTGACCCTATGAAGTATAGCCCCGCTAGGATCCTTTGTCCATGGAATTCTCTGGCAAAAATACTGGAGTGGGTTGCCATGTACTCCAGGGGATCTTCCCAACCTAGGGATCGAAACTGTCTCTTATGTCTCCTGCATTGGCAGGTGGGTTCTTTTACCACTAGCGCCATCTGGGAAGCTATTGTCAGGGATATTGGGCTGTAATTTTCCTGTAGTGTCCTTACTTGCTTTTGATATGCTAGCCTTGTAAAATGCATTTGGAATTGTTTCCTCCTCTTCAATTGTTTGGAAAGGACTGACATTCATCCTACTCCCACTGCTTGGTAGAATTCACTCCTGAAGCCATCTGGTTCTGGACTTACCTTTGTTCAAGGTTTTTGATTTCTTGCTTCAGTCTCCTTACTAATAATTACTTTGTGCAGATTTTCTCTTTCTTCATGATTCAGTCTTGGTAGATTGTATCTTTCTAGGAATTATTTATCTCTTCTAGGCTGTCAAATTTTTGGCATATAATTATTCATAGTAGTCTCCTTTGATCCTTTGTGTATCTGTGGTATAAGTTATAATGTATCCTCTTTGGTTTATTATTTTATTTATTTGTGTCTTTTTTTTCTTTGTTATTGTAGCAATGGATTTGTCAATTGTGTTAATTATAAACAAAAACTCTTAATTTGTTGCTGTTTTCTGTTTTTCTACTCTCTCTTTCCTTTATTTCTTTCCTAATCATTATTATTTACCCTCTTCTATCAACTTTAGGCTTAGTTTGTTCTTCTTTTTCTGGTAGCTTGGGTATAAAGTTAGGTTGTTTGCTTCAGATTTTTTTCCCTTTATCACTGTAAATTTTCCTCTTAGAACTGCCTTGCCACATTCCATAAGTTTTAGTCTGTTGTATTTCATTGTTGTTTGTCTTAAAGTGCTTTTTTATTTCCCTTTTGTTTCCTTTTTTGACCCATTGGTTGCTAAAGAATATTAGTGAATTTTTCACCTTTTTTCCGATTATTGATGTTTAGTTTCATAGCATTGTGCTCAGAAAAAAAAATCCTTGGTATGATTTCAGTCTTCTTAAATTTGCTAAGACTTGTTTTGTGGCCCAATATCTGACTTACCCTGACATTGTGCTGTGTACACATGAGAAATAATAAGTATTCTGATACGCTTGTATGGAATGTTCTCCATATGTCTGTTAGGGTCATTTGGTCTGTAATGTTTTTCATAACTATTTTTTTTTTGGCTGTATTTTTTTGTTCTGGGGGATTTAGTCATTGTTGAAAGTGGGTTATTGAAGCCCCCTACTATTATATTGCTGCCTATTTCTCCCTTGAGTTGTGTTAGTACTAGCTTTATATATTTAAATATTCCAATGATGAGTATAGATATTTACAACTGTTATATCCTGTTGATGAATAGTCCTGTTTATCATTATAGAATGACCTTTTATCTCCTGTCATGGATTTTGACTGAAAGTCCATTTTGTCTGATATGAGTATAGTTGCTTCAGCTGTCATTTGATTACCATTTTCATGGACTATCTTTTGGCATCCCTTCACTTTCAGCCTGGTGTCCTTCATGTTTTTCATTTTGTGGTTATCATGAAGGTTACATAAAACATCTTACAATTGCAAAACTCTGTTTTAAGCTGATAACTACTGAACTTTAATTGCATACAAAATCACTCTACACATTTACTTTTCTCTTCCCAAATTCATTGTTTTTATGTCACAGTTTACAGTTTCATTTTTGTTTATCCATTAACAAATTATTGTAGTTGTAGTTTTTTTTAATGCATTTGTATTTTAACTTTGAAACCAGAGTTAAAATGATTTATGTACCACCATTTCAGTAATAGAGTATTCTGAATTTGACTGTATATTTATCTTTACCAGTAATTTTTATACTTTTAATTTTTAATGTTTAGTAGACTTCTTTCATTTCAACTAGAAAACCTCCAATATTTCTTATAAAGCAGGTCCAGTAGTGATAAATTTCCTCAGCTTCTGTTTGGTTGACAATGATGAAATATTTCTTACTAACAGCACTGTTCATCATTAATAAAATGCTAAATGTTTATTAAGCAACTATTATATGCCATACACTACTGTGGCTCAGCTGGTAAAGAATCTGCCTGCAATGCAGGAGACCTGGGTTTGATCCCTGGGTTGGGAAGATCCTCTGGAGAAGGGAAAGGCTACCCACTCCAGTCGTGGGCTGTATAATCCATAGGGCTGCAAAGAGTTGGACATGGCTGAGTGACTTTCACTCAATCATAGTAGCGGTGGCTGTGCTCAATTATCACATATATGAATGACCTCCTTTTAAAGAGGAAATGACTTGAAATATATTTTCTTTCCTTGGCAGTTTTTGGTGTTTTTGTGTGTGTGTGTGTGTACATGTCCTGGTTTTGGGGATTGAATTTTGAGGCTTGGCCTTAGCTTTGAAGCAGCAATAGTCATTCAGAAGGCTTATAATTAGTTTGGGATTCCTGAATCCAGTGTTATGTTTTGTATCATTGAGCATTGATGTGACTGTAAAAATAAAGATGAGTGATGCTATCATTTTTTTTCAAGTACAGGTTTTTTTTTTTTAATCTCTGTGTAGCATGGAATGCCTATCATGGCATCAGGCCCATTTTTATTGATCCATAAATTTTATTTCCAAATAAAAATGTGATATTTCAAGAGTTTTACTTTCAGCAAGCTGTAATACAATGAGAAATTGTGGACCAAAATGAAATTTGGAAGACTCAATCAATATTTTGTGCTTAAAATGAAAGAATGAATGGAACTATCTATACCAGTAGTTGCTTTTCACTGTTTAATTAACTTCTTTAGAAAATATGTATTTTAATGTGTTTCATTACTCATCACATTAAATTACCAAATGTGTCAGTTCCTCCTCAGAGTAATGATGAACTTGAGAATCCTTTGTTGTGTACTATACATTTGAATTTCCAAGACAGAAAATGACTTCAGCTTAGACATTATCTCTGGCCAGTGGAGATATTCTGAAAACTGTGGGTCACTGATTTGTCTCTGAGCCAAACTTTCTGGTCCAGAGTCCCTCCATGAAAAAAAGTCTCTTCAAAGTCAACTAGATAATTTTGCCCTTGACCATTGATTGGATTTTCTCTGCCTGTTTTGAAGAGCCAAAGCAGAGTGAGTATCATTTCCCATCAGGTGTTATCTGTGAAGTGAACCCTTTAATGAAAGGCTGGCATAATGTTACTCTTCTAATTGTCTGCCATTAGTTTAACTCTAATTCAGTTGCTTCGGGCTTGTACATAGAAAATACTTTTTCTGTCCTTTGGTTAAAATATTGCCTCTTCGTATTTCTTAAAGAACCTTCCCTTGGCAGGGTTATGTATATGTCTTAGTGCCATATCATCATAGTTTACACCAGACTTTTGTTTGACTGCTGTGAAAGTGAAAGTGGTAGTTGTTCAGTCAAGTCTGACTCTTTGCAACCCCATGGACTGTAGCCCTCCAGGCTCTTCTGTCCATGGAATTCTTCAGAAAGGAATACTGGAGTGATTAGCCATTCCCTTCTTCAGGGGAGCTTCCCGACTTTCCCAACTAGCCTGCTAGTTCATATGTTGGAGATGGAGCTGGTTCCTTCCCTTTAGTTGCCAGGGTTGTCACATGAGCTGAATATGGACCACACAGGGTCTCATGTACTGTGCTATGCTTAGTCACTCAGTCGTGTCCCACTATTTGCGACCAAATGGACCCATTTGGCCCACGACCCTCCTCTGTCCATGGGGATGCTCCAGACAAGAACACAGGAGTGCATTGCCATGCCATCCTCCAGGGGATCTTCCCAACTAAGGAATTGAAGCCAGGTCTCATACCCCTGGTCACAGGGTTTTGTTCAGGGATAACCTTGTGGCTCAAACTGGCATACCTAACATCCTTTCTGAACAATTTCTTTTACTTGCCCTTTGACGATGCACTTGGGACCACCTGTGGACATCTTACTGCCCAGTGAGCAAGCAAAACTGAGAAGTCCAGACAAGAAGGTAGAACCTTGGTTATGTTTTAACTGCTACATTCCATCCCACCTTAAGATCCGCTTGGGGTTAGGGTAGTATGGTTTAGGAACCTCAGCTTTTTTCTTTAGGCTGATTTGACTGCTGTAACCAGAAGAGTCCTGGCCAATGCCTGTCTTCTCACTGTGGCTTAAGTGCCGTGCGCCTCTGTATGACTTCATCTCCACTCAGCCTGCCTCTCACGTAACTGGCACAGCAGATCCTCTGCTCAACGATCGTAAGCATGCTGCTGTAACAGGGAAGACCAAACCTGACTGCAAATTGTGTGTGTTCATTTAGCTCTAACTCCTGTGCTCTGTTGGAGAAGGGCATGGCAACCCACTCTGGTATTCTTGCCTGGAGAATCCCATGGACAGAGGAACCTGGTGGGCTACAGGCCGTGGGGTCTCACAGAGTCGGACACAGCGGAAGCGACTTGGCTCTTGTGCTCTGTCGCCTGTGCTTAGTCATGCTGACTTTGTGCCTTTGTAGAAGAATGTTGCCTAAAGCCTGTAATACACAGGAGAGCCCATTCTCAAGGCTCTGACCTTTAAAGGTATACTATTTTCCCATTACAATAGAGACAGAAAGTTGTAGGACAGGGCATAACCTTTGTCTTGTAGGAGGACTGGAGGAATAATGTGACCAGACCTAAGAGGACAGCAGCAAACACAAAGGATTCTGCCACCAAAAAGTTTGCAACATCCAGCCATACCCCCTTCCTTTTTAATGTCAAAGAAGTTTGAATCCTACCTTCCCCCCCCTTGGAGTAATCTACATTCTATTTCTTTTTCAAAATCATTTTTAATTGGAGGATAATTGCTTTACAGTATTGTGTTGGGTTCTGCCGTATATCAACATGAACCAGCCATAGGTATATGGTATGTCCCTTCCTCTTGAAACCTCCCTCCCACCCATCCCACCCCTCTAAGTTGTCACAGAGGACCGGTTTTGAGTTTCCTGCACCATACAGCAAATTTCTACTGGTTGTCTAATTTTTCATGTGGTAATGTATGCATTTCAATGCTACTCTCTCAATTCATCCCACCCTCTCCTTCCACTACTGTGTCCACAGGTTTGTTCTCTCTGTCTGCATCTCCCCTGCTGCCCTGCAGACAGGTTCATCAGTGCCATCTTTCTATATCCTGTATATGATACTCGTTTCTCTCTTTCTGGCTTACTTCACTCTGTATAATAGGTTTTAGGTTCATCTATCTTATTAGAACTGAGTCAAATGCATTCTTTTTATGGCTGAGTAATATTCTATTTTGTGTGTGTACCACAACTTTCTTGGTAAGATGGGTTTCTGGGACACTAGTCCCACCATCTTCTTGGTATGCTGGCTTTCTGAATAAAGTCAGTGTTCATTTCCCTAATACTTCATTTCTGCCTTTATTGGCCCATCATTTAGCAAGCAGTACAAGCTTGGACTTGGTAACAGTACCTGTACCTGAGGCCTTAAGGGCTTTGTCACGCACTTGACTTGATAATTTCTCACAATCTTTTAGATAAACATGTGGATGGCTTATTAGTTTTTAAAAATATTTACACCTTATAGAAAAACTCAGTATTCTGAGTACAATATAATATAATAATTTAACATGTCAAAAGAATTAAATGAAGTTTGAAAATTTGAGATTTAAAAAACAACGGAGTTAGATGCATTTTCCTGGCTTGGATTAAAGAACTGCATTCACTTACTTGAAAATATTTATTGTATACTTTCTAAAAGCTAGGCAGTATGGCACAGAACTAGGATACAGTAGGGAGAAAGCAAGGCTAGTTTCAGGCCTGAAGGGAGAGTATTTATTTTTTAGCAGGAAAGATTAACATGATTCAAACAAAAATACAAATAAATACATAATCACATCTTTGAGTGCAAGTTTGGGGATGTATATAGCAGGGGATTTTTAGTTCTGGGGTTCAGATACCTCAATCCCAGAGAAAGTGATAGCAGAATATGAGTTTAAAAATTGAATAGTAGTTAAGTTGAAGAAAACATAAAAGAGTGGAGGTGTATTTTCAGGAGAGAGTAGCTTTTTTTAAAAAAATAGATTTTCAAGTAGAAAGATGTGTGATTTCTTTGAAGCACTGGAAGAAGAGGGAGACAGACAGCAATGAGACTGAAGATATAGACGAGGGACCAGATCAAGCCAGGCCTTTCAAGTCTGAGTGTTGGTGGCCATTTTTCCCTTTCAAGCCATGGCAAGCCATCTAAGAATTTGAGTGCATAGAGGGACACAATTAGGTTTATGTTGGAAAAGTTAAGCTGTCACTGTAACTTAGTGATTCTTAAGTCTGGCTCACACTAAAATCATTTTTGTTTTGGCCAGATCATGGGTGGTGTGGAGCTCAAAACAAAGTACTTTTACCTGGTTCCTATCCCATTCCCACAGAATCAAAATCTATTTGATTTTGGGCTCCTAGCTCTGGTTATTTTAAAAGCTTCCTTCAGGTGATGTTTGGTATCTTTATTCAGTTGTCAGCAATGTATCAAACAAAGCACATTTCTGTTAAATAATTCTTAAGAGGGCATGTTAAACAATTGCCACATATAAGTTTGACAGAATGTGACCACTTGCTGGTCTGATAATTCAAGTTTTGGACACTTTCTCTTAACATTAGAAGAGGTAAGTAACTTTTTAGAATTTTCCAGCTAGTAGTAATGAACGGTGTCTCATAGTGAATTATCCCTCTTCAAACAGACAAATTGAAAGGAGCCACATAGTTAATCTGTGGAGAGACATTGCATGTCTCAAAGCAGCATCCTCTGAATTAAACCATCATTTTCTGTGCTTGTATAAAGTCTGACCTTGGTTTTTCCAGTTGTTCTATGATTTTTGTTTTTGTTTTGCCGTTGTTTTGTTTTAAAATTAAGGACTACCCTGCCTCTTTTTTTCTCAAAAGAAATTGGGCATCTTGACATGATTAATAAGTTCATGAACCACTTGTTATGATTTCTTTTGAAACAAAGGCTCTAGAACCCCAGATAGAAATCTGATTCTTTAGAATTTGTAGTCACCCTTTCCACAATAGGAATTCTTCCTTGACTTGGGGGATTTTATTTTGTAGTTGTTGCTGTTAATTTAGAGCATTGCCCATCACCAAACATGGGAATTGCAATTGTTAATGGTCTTCTATTTTTAGAATGGTAATCTTGAGCTCTTAAGGTTCTGAGAGAAGGTCCAGTTCTCTGCAAATAGCACTTTGTTCAGCCTCATATAACTGACTGCAAATTTGGTCTCACTGTTTACCTTGCCTGTGAGTTAATCTTGAGAAAAGACTTCAGTGTTATGTGTAGAGAATAAATGAAGAGTAGTCATGTGGTTGACTAATGTTCCAATACAGCATTAGGACACTTGTCTATGCTTAAGGTGGTAGACCCCTATTATGTAAAGGGTAGTTGGCAGAAAAGTCAATTAGTCAATCAAATAGTTGATTCTAGGAACTCAAACTACATGTGAGAGTACAATATTGCTTTTCAGTAAGAGAAAGAGTCTGGTTTTTGCTCAATTCAATAAATGGAAAAGTAACCCAAAATGTGTTTATATGCACTCTAATAGACAGTATGCATGAATTATTTCATCAAATTCTAATAATTCTGTGAGGTAGAGTCTGTTGTTACCCCATTTTACAGATGAGAAAACTGAGGCCCAGAAAGGTCAAGCAAACTGATCAGGATTCACAGCCTTTAAGAGAGAGAGCTAAGATTATATCCAGGCCATCAGATTATAAGCCTTGTGAAGGTTAGATGATCCTGCCTTTCCCAAATGATGCTGGGGTAGAGAAAACACATGGAAACTTCACCCAAATCCTACTTTTTGGCCTCAGTTATAATATTAAGAGAGTCTTTTGCACCTCTGGACAAGTCATTTCATCATGTGGACCTCCATCTTCCTTTGCAAAATGAAGGATTGAAACAATTTATATCAGATCGTCTCTGGGGTACCCTCCTCCTCTGAAGTTCTCTGATTCTATAATTGCATCCTAACCTTAGAGGTGCACGTGCTCCTTCCCCACCCCACTGCTTCCCAAGGCAAAAGTCGAATCCTCTTTAAAGAACCCATTGCAGTTTGATGCTAAATTCTAGATCACACCAAATCTATTCAGGAACACACAGCACTTTTAAAATCTGGCAAGCCAGTTCTCCAAAATAAATTGCCTGTGGGATACGATTTTGGAAGTACAATATTAGTACCCAAAAGAAAGAAAAGAAAAAAAAGCTCAGAATAATCGAGGCTTTCTCTTTAAATCATCTTATTTTACAATGTTACTTTTGACAATTTAGCTTTGGCTTTTTAGATAAGGGGTTTTCAGTGTGGGAGAAGAGGGCTGTCCTCTTCATATCTTTAGAAATTTCCTTTAGTGTTTTATGAAAAGGTAGACCACACGGTCCAGGAGAATGTACATAAGACATTGATGGAGTGCCATCCAGAATAATCACAGGTGCAGAGAATTAGGACACATCCTGATAAAAGGTACATCTTTTTACTACTTTCTACTTCCTTATAGAAAGTATTACACAGGCTGCATTACACAACACCCATTACACCAGTATGCAAAATATTACATTTTCAGATGAGCATCGTTATAGAGCAGAGAGCCACAAAAGTGCCTGAAAAATAATTGCATTATTTTTAGTGACATCAGTAAAAGATGCACACATCAGGATGAGGGAACAACTCAGAAGTACTGAACCAGTCTGAAAATGCTAAAAATATTGTTCCCCCTCCAACAATTGAAATGTTGAGCAAAGATAGAGGCAATGGCAGGTAGGGAGATCAAATCAGAATTCCAACCTCTCAGTTGTAATAGGCTTTTCATCAGAACTGGCAAGAGTTGGGGAGTTGGGAGAGCTAGTATGGTCATCAGCTGGGGACTGTGCAAGGAAGGAGAAAATTGAAAAGGGGCGGCATGGAGCGGCAGCAAGAGGAGACTCAGCTCCAGCATCTAGCAGCCCAGAGCAGAGGCCGTGTGGAGAATGGCCGAGAAATCAGCGTTGGCTCTAGAAGCCTTGCCTTTGTGGTTGTGTGAGCCCAGCAGACGCATGGGCACTGGGGCAGGGGAGCGCGTCTGTGCTGGACACATGTGTTTCCCATTGAGAGCTGGAGGCAGCCCAGTAGCTGGGAGTTGGCCTGACAAAGCTGTATTGAAGTACAGAGTACGGTTTCAAAGCAGTCAGAAAAAGAACGGGAATGCTGTTCAGGAAATTCTTCAGGCATGGGCAGGGACTTGGCTGCAATTCTGCAGCTGGAAAATCTGACTGGGGCAGCTTCTGAACGCAGACTGGGCCTGCTCACCCTCGGCAGGCCGAGTGGCTGCCTCCTTCCAGCCGCTCCACACACGCCTGGATTGCGGGATTCATCAGCAGCACTGTGAAGCTGAGGAGAGGTAGGGGACTGTTCCGTCCTTGCGTTTCCACGCTTTCTCTTCACTTTCTACCTGCTGTTTGTTTGGAAGTACTGCGAGTTTTTGTGGGTGGTGGTGGGGGGTGTGTATGTGTGGGAACAAGTTAGAACTTCATCACTTAAACGGCTGGTGTGGGGATGTAATCTTTTCTTCTCCCCCAAGCCCCTCCAAAATGTGGTTTTCAGCAGGGCAGAGACGCTTTGAAAAGTTGGGATTGAACTGGCAACACCACTGTGAAAAAGAAAAGTCTGTGAACTCCTGTGTTGTCACCCTGTTCCAACCTTCTGTAACTTTTCTACGAGAAAGGACAGTTCATTGACAGGGAGGATAATTTTAGATGAAACTGTCTGTGTTCTTCACTTCATGAGAGTTTGGAGAGGGGCATTTATAGCAGAAAATGGCTTTCATTTTAGAGGGAATCGGGATTTGAAGTTTCTATTTTGGATTACGCTCTCAGGGTGTAGGAACAGAAACTGTGCGTATGAGATCCTGGCATCTTTTATCATGCAGGGTTTCTACTGTCGTTAAGGAACTCAGTGATATATTTGCCTAGAAATATGCTGGATCAACATGTATAATTCTGTTTCTGTAATAATTTTCAGTTTTTCTGAGTTGCAGAAGTATCTGGCAGTTCTCTCAGAAAATACTTCTGTAACAATGTTGTGAAGCAGTTATACCCCAATAAAAAATCTATAGTTTATGAAGTATAGACAACTATAGAGTCACAGAAGGCAGTAATTTACTCAAAATCAGTTAAAAGATAGACATGTAACTGTGTGAATTTTATTTAATTTATTCTATTTTGCACCTTACTGAAGAGAGTGCTTTTAAAAATAACAAATTTTAGGTAATTCTTTTTCATACATATCAATTATAATACAACTGATTTTTACCCCTCCTCCACAAAAGCTATACCTTATCCTACATTTAGCATTTAGAAAATGCAAAATATAATATAAATGCATTTAAGGAAGTGGTTCAGTTCTGAAAGAGCTGGACCAAGTCTCACTAGAGCTTTGTGATTTCTGGCAGAGCCATCAGTGACAACAGTGGTGTTTTCCAAAAGGGGCTTGGCCAGGAGTATGATTGGAGAAATAAAAGAATGAATGGATTTGTGGCTACTTCTTGAAAAGCAGAAGAGTAGCTAGACCTCTTAGGGTGGACCTCAATGAGGTTTGTTTTTACTTTTATTCTAAAATATCTCAACAAGTATCTGATAGTAAAGAGTTAGATTAGTAGGTGAGTAAGGAGTGCGAGCCTAGACTTGTTCGTATGTCTGCATAAGACCTAGGATACGTGTGCAGGCATTGTGTTTAGTCAGTGGCAAGTCAGCCCTCTCAGTCGGCAATTTTATTTTCTCTACAGTCTGCACTTGGAGGAGGGAATTAGGAAATGACTGGCAGCAGGAATTCTTATTCTGAGAAATGGCACACAAATATTTTCTTCATGAACGTCATCTTTGGGTTGGCTTGGCTTGGGTTGGAGTGAAGAGAGTTTGGAATAATTCCAAAAAGGGGAAAGAAGATAGGATAAACAGTGACTACACTGTGAAGTTGCCTATGGAGTCAGTAAGATGCCAAGACAGATTGGGAACCAATGTGAACCACAGCCAAACACACTGCCAGTGAAAAAGGAGACTCTGTAGCTCTGATGTCATGCTCCTCTAAATTTAGTGCATGTTGAGCTGAGCAGGCATGAAATAACAACTTCACGTTGCAGGGCTGTGTACAACATTGCCTGAAACTTGGAAGAAACTCTATAGTTTCCTTCGTTTAGAAGTATGAGAGGTGGAAATCAAGCTCCCCTGACATTTGAAAAAAAAGAAAGAGGGGTGAAGGAGGGTAGAGGTGAAGAAACCCAGGGCAGAGGTACAAACTACAGGGAGGGAGGAGTAGCCAGAACACAAGCTGGGTGGAAGGAGATCCATGTGCAGGAATGACATATACATGCTAGAATAGCAAAGCCCAGCGGGCACTGATTGGTTCAACTTGAAGTGTGTGGCTACACCATGCCTTGGTGAGCAGAATTGTTTTACCGCGTTCACAACAGAAGACCCCATGGTCCGTCCACCATGCTCTGCCTTATGGAAGTAATCAGAAAACACATTTTGCAAGAATGGCATTGCCCAAGGGTTCAGATTTCCTAAGTGAGGAGGGAGCAGGCTCTTAAGGCCTTATTTTTAACCCATATTTGTTCCGTCCAGAGATATTTCTGCTGGGAGTGATGAGTGAAGGGGCCAGGTGGAGATGGGGGAGGGGTGGCAGTGGGCAGAGCTTGTTCCAAGGCTTGCCCATGGATGCTTCATCCTGAAGACAAACTTTTGAAAAGGAATATATTAATAGAAGGATACATATGCTTTACTGCAATTCATGAATTTAATTTATCTCTTTTTTATTTTAAAAACATCTCCAAGGGCATATATCACATTGTTGGTGAAAGTATTTAATATTCCATAAGGTGAGAAGGCTCATGGAATTATGGAATTGACCATCTGGAAAGGATTAAGGCTTAACATCCTGTAGTCCAGAATCTGAGCTTCAGTGATATAAAGACCCCTTTTAACAGGGCTGGAGAAAGTCCATGCTCCCACTGTTTTTTTTTTTTTCCCATTTATTTTTATTAGTTGGAGGCTAATTACTTTACATCATTACAGTAGTTTTTGTCATACATTGAAATGAATTAGCCATGGATTTACATGTATTCCCCATCCCAGTCCCCCCTCCCACCTCCCTCTCCACCCGATCCCTCTGGGTCTTCCCGGTCCACCAGGCCCGCGCACTTGTCTCATGTACCCAACCTGGGCTGGTGATCTGTTTCACCCTAGATAATATACATGTTTCAATGCTGTTCTCTTGAAACATCCCACCCTCGCCTTCTCCCAGAGTCCACAAGTCTGTTCTATACATCTGAGTCTCTTTTTCTGTTTTGCATATAGGGTTATCGTTACCATCTTTCTAAAGTCCATATATATGTGTTAGTATACTGTAATGGTCTTTATCTTTCTGGCTTACTTCGCTCTGTATAATGGGCTCCAGTTTCATCCATCTCATTAGAACTGATTCAAATGAATTCTTTTTAATGGCTGAGTAATATTCCATGGTGTATATGTACCACAGCTTCCTCATCCATTCGTCTGCTGATGGGCATCTGGGTTGCTTCCATGTCCTGGCTATTATAAACAGTGCTGCGATGAACATTGGGGTGCACGTGTCTCTTTCAGATCTGGTTTCCTTGGTGTGTATGCCCAGAAGTGGGATTGCTGGGTCATATGGCAGTTCTATCTCCAGCTTTTTAAGAAATCTCCACACTGTTTTCCATAGTGGCTGTACTAGTTTGCATTCCCACCAACAGTGTAAGAGGGTTCCCTTTTCTCCACACCCTCTCCAGCATTTATTGCTTGTAGACTTTCGGATAGCAGCCATCCTGACTGGCGTATAATGGTACCTCATTGTGGTTTTGATTTGCATTTCTCTGATAATGAGAGATGTTGAGCATCTTTTCATGTGTTTGTTAGCCATCTGTATGTCTTCCTTGGAGAAATGTCTGTTGAGTTCTTTGGCCCATTTTTTGATTGGGTCATTTATTTTTCTGGAGTTGAGCTGGAGGAGTTGCTTGTATATTTTTAATTATACTGTTATTTAAACATGTACAAACCCCAAAATACACACTTAGATATTACCTCTTTATTTTAATAATTTTTAAGCATCCATAACACTAAAATAAATATATGAATTAAATATAGAGAAAAGTATCTAACAGTATTCAGGTTATCAACATTTGTTTCTTAATATAGAGGGTGTTTTAGTGTGAGCATGAGTCTTGTCAGACTCTTTGCAACACCACGAGCTGTAGCCTCCCAGTCTCCTCTGTCCATGGACTTTTCCAGGCAAAAATATGGGAGTGGATTGCCATTTCCTATTCCAGGGGAGCTTCCTGACCCAGGAATCGAACCCATATCTCTTATATCTCCTGCATTGGCAGGCAGATTCTTTTCCACTGGTGTCACCTGGGAAGCCTAGAGGATCCTTTACTAGAATTTAATAAGGTTTACACCATGAACATGGAACTGAAGATTATTCTAATTCCAGACACTCATACTCTTATATTCTGGATACAGACTTGCTTCTTCCATGACTTTTTTTCTCTTCAAATGTACCTTCATTTGCATGCCAAGATATCCTTTGATGTGCACCTTGAAGGAATATGTCGTTTTGTGTTATATCACACTCTACTTCTTTCTCTAGTCATGACAACTGGAATCAAATCACTTGTTGCCAAATGACTGTACATTGAATACAAATGCACACACCAAAACTGTGAGTAGTAGCCACTGGTCATGATTTGGATCTGTATTTCCTAGGATAAAATTTGAAAAAAATTAAATAAGCACATCAAAGAAATGAGAAAGGAAAACACAAGAACAAATTTGGCAGAAAACTCCCTGAGTCTGGAGAAAATCTGAGAATCCCTGTGCCTTGGAGACTCTACCTTGAGAAGTAATGATTTTGACCAATTCTGGTTCCATGGAGGAAACTCTGCAGGAATTTAGGAGGGAATGGCTCTGGAAACACCCCGTCCATTTTTCTAAACAGTATAGCCACTTTTATTTGTTTCATATATTGGGGTTTTGCAAGAAATTTCATTTGAAGAGAGTTTTAGTGCTATATCAGTGAACGCTCCATTTGGCTGCAAATAGAAACCCTGCTCATAGAGTTGGAACATGTAGGACCTTACTTTTTATGCATGTGATGTATATTACACCTGGGTAGTCCAGGACTGTTGTGGCTGAGTGGTGTCTCCAAAGATCACAGCTTCCTTCTGTTCCTTTTTTCATCTCCACGTGTCATGTTCAAGTCAGAACAAAAATGGCAAAACATGAAGAAGAAAACTACTTCTCATGAAACTTTGCCTCTTTAATCAGGAAGGGATGCCCTCCCACATAGACTTCCTCGTGTCTCAGAATATACCCAGAACTGGGTCATGTGCCTACTGGCCCCATGCAGTTATAGTGCTATGATGGGTGGAGGCCCTCTGAGTGTGGAATAGGAGCCCACAGGTCCAGATCAAGAGTTTTATAACTCTTCCAACCATCTTTTGCTCCTATTTTAAAGAGGCATACACTGAGACTAGAAAAGATATGTTACCTGCTGGGAGAACACGGGTATTCAGAGACAATGGCAATGCTTCTTGTCCCTTGACTCTGAGTCTAGTGTCAACAACTTGTTACGTGTGTGGCTTAGTAATGACAGGCGACACTTTGGAAGCTATGTCAGAGAAAGTAACATAATAGAATCTTAGTAGTAGGAGGGCCCTCAGAAATCACCTGGTTCCATGATCTTTCAAAACCTCTTGAATCAAAATTTCTGAGATTAGAGTTGAGGAATCCCTCTATTTTTAAAAACTCCTCAAGTTATTCTTTTGAAGCCAACCAGACATTGGCCTTCAGAACTGAGTTTGTTTTACACTGTTGGGGCTAAATCATTATTTACTACACAAGTGCTATTTATAGTACCGCTGACAGATGTCAGCTAGATGTGACACCAGTTCATTCAGTGATGGAGAACCTCACTATACTGCAGAGCAGCTTGGGGCATTGTTATCATCTCCAGTCACCTCAGGTTGGGCCACATTTACATCTCTGTACTTTGTAATCCATGGCCATTGCTAGACTCCTAAGGTGCATTAGAGGGTGGTAGGAGGACTTGGTACAGAACTGAGGCGAAGAGAAGGAATAAGAGAAGTGGGGGCCACAAATCTCAGGAAAGGTCCTGAGTCTGCTAAGAGCTGAATCTCAGATTTTCCAACTGTAAAATGGGATCAGATGCCTGTAAAGTATTTTCTCTCACATGTTACTGTTTTTTTCATTCTCAAACTCTATTTCTTTATGAATGTCTTAAAATCTTTCTCTCTCGTCTTTTCCTACACCCTTCTCTTTACCCTTTCTCTGAACACAGTCTAGGCAGCCTCCTCCTGACAAAAATACAATTCCTTAAACTCAATTCCAGTCATCTAACAGGGGCATAATGTATGAACAGGACACCATCATACACCTGTGAACCCAAGGAGTGGAGGGTTATTGTAAGCAAGAAGCAGCACAGTAAGAAAGAAGAGTGGGAGGGGGGATGATCTTGTAGCAGAGAATGATGACACTGTGAAGTGAGCTTAGGTTTTGAGGTACACAAACCTGGACTGTGACCCTGGGTGTCTGACCTTGGGCAAGTTACATCCTGTCCATGAGCCACAATTATGTCATCTTTAAAATGAACATGGTAGCATCTACCTGATAGTATGTTGTGAGCTTGTTCTTAGAACGTCCTTAGCTTGGTGCCTTGCACATGGTAAGGATTTAAGTATGTTAGCTGTATACATTTAAAATTAGTTCCACATGAGGCAAACTGACAAAGAAGGAAATAGGCATATCAGATGATAAAATGAAGCACTGAGACAATCAGCAGAGGAGAGTTTTATGCTGAATGATCCAGGTTGCTTTTTTTTTTGTCACCCTAATTTCTCTGAAGATTCCGCTGTCCTTTTTCTTTCACCTTTGCTACCACACAGAAAGGTAATCATCTTTCTTATGGTTTCAGATTCCTTTTGTCAAGTGTGAACTGTCTTCTATAAAGGAAGCCATGTAAGCTGTGACCTGTTGAGCAAGTCTGCAGGACTGGGGGAGGGATGTGTCACCACGGTTCACTAAGGGTATAAATCCTATGAGATTGATTTGCTCAGAATCTTTGCTGGTTGTTGTCTCAGTGGAACTCTGGGTATGTAGGTGGATATGGAAGTGGTAGCTTTATTCTTCTTTTTAACAAATAATGCAGTGGCACCGATTACATCAAGCACAGTTTCCTGATAAAACCCGTATCACTGGGAATTAGAAATTCCCTTCTTGTCCAGACCACAGAGCCTTGCCAGGATCAGACTTGACAGGATTGGAGACTCTGATGATTTCTCTGAATCTCAAATAATATATTTTGGAATTCCTAGGAACTCTGCCATTATTTCCCATAGTCAAAATATTTAAGCACTGAAACTGGTCTCATAAAGTTCAGAGCAAATAGCAGAATGAGCTCTTTTCTCCACTCCATCATTCCCACTACCCTGTTGTCCCAACTCCGATTGGGGTTGTGGTTCTGGGCCGGCATAGTCAGTGAAGGAATATGCTTCAAACCTAGAGATGCCGTCCTTCGCTTCCTTTTGTTACCTGTAGTTGTCTTCTTTATTGTTCTATACTCTTTCCTTCTGTGTTTTTATTGCTTCCCTCTTCCCATTGCCAGTTTCTTTCTTTTTTCCTTCTGTTTGCTTATGATGTTTATTATCAAAGTCATCTGCTTCCCTCAGTAGGAAGGAGTGTTGGCAATAGACCAGAGTCTGGACAGCAGAATTTTACCACATGATGACAAACATTACCTCCTAGGCTGGCTGTGACCTACAGAGGTTTGTGGTCTCCCTTTTGTCACTTGTGAAGCTAATCCTGGTGTTTCTTAGGCCAAGAATGCAAATACGAGGCCCCAAACTGGCAATCCAGGGCTGGCCTCTGGACACATTTTGACTCATGAAGTGTTTTTTGTTGTTTTTGTTTACATCCACTTAGTTACAAAGCACTTACATGTACTGAGGTATTATGAACAAATTTAGATCTCTAGATTATGTAGAAGAAGCTGGAGAATGGCATCCCTGGCCTGATTTCTCATGGTGCATCAGTTGGGAAAATGGGCAGTGTTTGTTGTTTTGAGAAGGCACATGTGCACTTCATTCACTGATCCTGCCTGCCTTCTCTGACATCAGTAAGCTCTCAATAGTGTGTCTCATCTGAAACACAGAATATAGAAAATCATTCAATTGACCATTTTTTCAGTTCTTTCAAGGGTGGTACCTACAGTATATTCTAAATACTTGAAAGAGAAGTTAAGACATCACGCCTTTATTCTCTCAGGGGACACCATCGAGATGGGCTAAGTGTCCATTGGGAAGAAATACAGTAGAACAGCATAGTGGCCAAGAGCATGCATCTCAAAGTTGGACATTCTTTGGAATCACCACATCACAGAATTGTACTTAGGATTAAAAATTTGAAATGTGATGGAAATCAGAACAATCACTGGCCTGGGGGTGAGGATTGATGAGGAAGGGACATAAGGGAACTTTCTAGGGTGATGGAAGGATTCCCTGTCTTGAGTGAATTTTTTTTTTTATACAGATTTATAAAAACCCAAGCTGCATAGTGAGTATCAGTGTGTTTGACTAGTTGTAAGTTGTACCTCAGTAGACATATATACATATGAGCATGTGTATATGTAGACATGTGTGAAGGCATGCAAAGTGTGTAACAACTTTTAGCTGTTACTGTTATCCTGCTTCTTTCTGGACACTTTTATTGTTTTGTAAAGAAATAATCTTTAAAAATTATTTATTGACTAAAAATGAGATGAAGAGATTTTTCGTTTCAGACCACAGATTTTATTGCAAGTGTATAAGAGCACAGGTAATAGCTCAAGATCCTTGCCAAACACAGTTGTCAAGGGATAACCTTATGGGATCAATGCTTATTTTTTGGAACTATTGAATCACTATAAGAAGGGTGTGCCTAATTTGTTGCAGCTGTTTTTCATGATGCTGTAAAAATATATGGGTTTCAGAGAAATATCAAAGATAATTTATTACCTGGGTGAAAAATGCCTGTACTTAGAGTAACATGTGCCCTGGCTGAGATACAGTGGTCACTCAAAAAGTTTATGAAGAACTGTCCTAAAATTAGTATCTGTGTTGAGAAATTTTAGCTATAACTGTTACAAAAATATGTTCTTAATTAGTAATCACACTTTTCTGACCAGGTAGACACGCATATCTGAAAGCATTTAACATGAGAACTAGAACAGAGTTTTCACTCAGGCACTCTGGGTTCAGATTTTTGCTGTCTTTAACAAGCTGAATGACTTCAAGTAGGTTGCTTAACCTCTCTGTTCCTCAGTTGCCTTAACTGTAAAATCAGGATAGTAAGTTTATGTCTATGAGAATTAAATAGGTTCAGTATAGCGTTACAACAGAGTCTGGTCCACGGTAACCATCATGCAAGTATTTATCATCAGTTTTGTATTCTTTGTGTTAGGAAACCTGGTTTTGTTGCTATTTGCTTTTGGGTATTGTTCAAAAGGCGTTTGAATGTTTGTTGATGAAAGTGATGTCAAATAGGTGTTTCAGTTGAAAAGACTAAAGACTGAAGTGTGGGAAACCTGATGGTTTTCAATTCAGCCGTCTTGGGACTAACTTACTCTGTGACCTTGATGAAGTCGCTTCGCTTCCCTGGACCTAGTTTTCTCACCTGTAACTGTGACTAGAACATTATGTAGTCTGTTTCCTTCAAGCGATGTGTCTCAGTCTTTGACCTTATGTGTCTGAGTCATGTTCGTTGTTTTACTGCACAGCTTGGTCCCCAAGTCACAGAAGCTCTGTAGTGGCCCAGCTGCAGTTGCCATCATCTTGTTCTGATCAGAATCATCTTTAAGGATATAAGCAGCTCTGGGTTTATGTACCATAGCGTAGCTGAAAAGGTTATAGAGGAGGCCACAGTGGGTGGATGCAGTGCCCTTTGCCTGTGAGAATGACACTGTTAAATTTGCTATCAGTATTTGAAATTACTTTTCTTGTTTAGGGTGTTCAGTTCATGTTCTTTCCTGGTTCTCAATGCAGTGTCTAGGAGCACGTTTAGAATGATATGAGTGGCATACAGAGCCAGATCTTCCCTGACTATCAAGATTCCTTCAAGTCTTTGCTCAGATACTGCTTTCTCCATGAGGTCAGCCTTTCTCAGGCTTTTAAAATTTGAACCTGCCCAGCTCTCCACCCCCAGCACTGCTTATCTATGAACTTTTCCTGTCTTTTTATTTCTCGATCTTTTACTTGTAGCCCCCATTCTCTTAGAAAATAAGTTTCAAACATAATTTTCATGTTGTTTAGCTATCTCTCCCATCATGGCCTCCTGCCACTGCCTTGAGATTAGGGATCTGTGGCTTTGCTCATCAATGTGTCCTAAATGCCTCTAGTAGTGCATTGGGAGGACCTGAAGGAAATCACAAATGTGTCAGGTGGTAGCAGTGCATATGCCCTTTTTAAATACACCCCATGCTAAATATATCTAAATGGTAATTCTAAATGTCTTGCATCCTTTTCAGCAAAAGTTAAGCCTATGCCTCATTCTATGTTTAATGGAAGGAAAGACAGAAATTGAGTCCAGACCCCAACCAACTTACTAGTTAGGAGCCCTTGAGAACATCCCATCATTCCTTAGGACCTCAGTATCTTAATTTATGAAATAGTTTTAATAAGTTTGATCCCCTAGAGTGTTGTCAGGAATGTATGAGCTAATGTATCTGATAATGCCTAGTACAAATATGTATGTGTGTTTCACAAAGATATTTCTGTCTGAAACTACCTCAACTGACACCTCACACATGTAAATCTCTAGGACAGTGAGAATGAATGTTCATAATTATACTGAAATATCTTCTAATTCATCAGAGATAAGGATTTTGAATTTAAATATAAAGTGTCTTGTACTTTGGGGAAAGTCTTTGATGATAATATCTACACAACACCCACACACACTCAAACCTACCTTAACCTAGCAATTCAGTCTCAGGTCTTCTCTGAGAGGTGTGTTGGGACATCTGTGAAACCTGTATAACCCAATCCTGTGGCTTTACTTATATGCAGAAAACTTACACATTTCATTTCTGAGTCCCGTCTTCCCCCTGAATTCCAGATTCATTTCTGAGTGCCTTTGTGACTCCACCCCCATGGATTTTTCTGTACATTTCAAAACCGACATGACTAAACAGAGCTCCATCTCCCCGCCCCCTCCTTTGACTCCATTCACCCCCTGCCCCACAAGCCACTGGTCTCCCAAGGTTCTCCATCCTGATAAAGGGCACTATCATTCACCCTGCTGCTCATGCCAGAACCCTAGCGTTCTCCTTGACTCCTGTCCTTTACTTACACACGCTCTCTGTCTTGGGAAACAGCAAATTCTCTTAGCTCTACTTTCTAAATATAGCAACTGGTCACATTCCCACTCAGCCTCTACCCAAATCTGAGCTACCGCCCCCCTCTTTGGGTGACTGCAGGAGTCACAAGCCCCCAGTTTCTCTGCTGGCATTCCTGTCCCCGGCAGTATGTTCCTTAGAGAATGAGAAGAGTTCCAATGGGAAAATCTGACCACTCTCATGCCCTGGTTCTCTGATAGTTACTATCACTGTCAGTGTCGCACCTGTGGTTTTACTGTGGCATGTAAGCCCCAAGGTGCAGCCCTTCTGCCTGCACTTCAAGCTTGCTTTCAGACACTCTCCCCTGTGTATGCCCTGGGCACCCACACTGTTCTTGAAACATGCCAAGTGAGCCCTTGCCTCGGGCCTGTCCACTGCTGGAGTGCACTCCAAATGTCCTCATGCTTTACTCTTGCTTGTTCGTGATTTTCCCACAAATGCTTCTACCACAGAGAGGCTTCCCTGACCGTCGTGCAGACAAGGCCTTCCCCAGTCTGTGTCCCCTGCTCTGGCTTCACGTTTTCATCCATAGGACTTCTCCCACGAGTTAGTGTGACAAGCTCGATATTCGCTTGTCTGCCTGTCATTTCTCACTGAAATGTCAGGACCAATAAGCAGGGCTCCTGCCTTTTACTGTTTAATGACCACTGCCAGCGCATAGCAACACCCAGTTAAGTATTTGTTCATTTAAATTAGCACTGGTATCAGAAAACCAGTGGAAACAACCTATGTTCACCCCCAAAATTGGTTGAGTTAAATATCATGTACCATACAATTTTAAGCTAACTTAAAAAACAGATTTTTGTGTTTCTTATTGAACTAGCACTGAGCTAGCTAAGTAAATCAAGTTAGATTGGGAACAGTAAAGAATGAAAATATCCCCTTTTTGTAAAAAAGAAAAATTTAAATGTGAGTATGGATGCTTTGAGTGTACATATTGCATAAAGCCTGCATGTGTATTGAACATTTATATAGGGATAAGAAACACATTGGTAATAGTTGCCTCTGTGGAGAAAGGCTGAAAGTGTAAATGAAAAAGATTTTAACTGTGTTTCCTTCAGCTCTTTTAAATATATGCACTTGTCTAATTTTTTTTTTTTTCAGTAAAACTGTTTGACACTTAACCTGTTCAAATTCTTGAAAAACTAGAAGATGTAATACCTAACTTATAATTAGTCTAAATATTTATTTAAATAGGAAATGCCGTTCCTGGACCATTTTATACAAATAGACATTCACTTTTCTGGGCAGATTTTACAAGGAAAAAATGTTGATTGTTATATCAAAGCTAAAAGTACAGTGTTGTTACAATTGTCAAAACTGTGTCAAACATTAGCAATCCAAGACTAAAACCTTGTGTGGATGGCTGAGTGAAAACAACCTTGAAAGCAGATCATTTTAAATCTGAGATCTCAAAAATTAACATGTCTAATGTAAAATTATTTATGTGCCAGAATCATCCAAAATGACTCAGATTTACAATAAATTCTAGAAACTGTAATGAACCTGGGAGAGGACTTGCTTATGCTTGCTATTTATATAAACTGGTTACAGTTGTAAACAGTGATGTAATTCCTGTTTACTTTTAAGTGTTCTGGAAATTCTAACATGCCACAGCAGCATTAACCCTAGCTCACTTGGTTTGTATCATTTGTTTTATTTCTAAATAGCTGAATATATTTATTGGTCTAGCCATGTTAATTCTCAACTATTACCATAGCCTGAAGCAGAGTATAGTTAATCCACAGTCTCTCGCTGCAAACCCTCTCTTAACTCTTTCATCTGAGCACATTCAGTGCCCACCCTGCTGACTGTCCTGCTTCCATTGAGGATGCTCTTAAGGCTGAGATACTTGCTTGTGTCCCCTGCCAGAAAACTTCTAACTCTAGGTCTCACTTGAGTAGCCCCTTGGTCAGGGGGCTTCCATGACCAGCGTGGGTCACCCCCTACTCTCTATCAGGGAAACTGCCTTGTTTACTTCCTCCCACTACTCTAGTTCTAATGGTTTCATCCATTTACTTGTTTACTGTCCACCTGTCTCATTAAAAATACAAGCTTAGTAAAGACAGAAATACCCTACTTATCCTTTTGGAGACCTGTATAGCCCCAGGCTCTACTGTGGTAACTGGCACATAGTTGTTAGTTGCCCAGTCGTGTCTGACTCTTTGTGACCCCATAGACTGCAGAACTCCAGGCCTCCCTGTCCCTCGCCTCCCTGAGTTTGCCCAAGTTCATGTCCATTGCATCGGTGATGCCATCCAGCCATCTCAACCTCTGATGCCCTCTTCTCCTGTCCTCAATTTTTCCCAGCATCATGAAAGAACAGAGTCAGCTGTTCACATCAGGTAACCAAAATACTGGAACTTCAGCTTCAGCATCCATCCTTCCAATGAGTATTCAAGGTTGATATCCTTTAAGATTGAGTGTTTTGATCTCCTTGCAGTGCAAGGGACTTTCAGGAGTCTTCTCCAGCACCACAGTTTGAAGGCATCAATTCTTTGGCGCTATGCCTTCCTTTGGACAAGGAAATGGCAACCCACTCCAGCATTCTTGCCTGGAGAATCCAATGGACAGAGAAGCTTGAAGGGGCTGGGGTCCATAGGGTCACAAAGAGTCATAGACAACTGAAGTGATTTTTCATGCACTCATGCCTTCTTTACCGTCCACCTCTCACAACTGTACAAACCTTTGTCAGCAGAGTAATGTCTCTGCTTTTCAACACAGTGTTTATGTTTGTCATAGCTTTCCTGCCCAGAAGCAATCATCTTCTGATTTGATGGCTGCAGTCACCATCTAGGTAATTTTAGAGCCCAATAAGAGGAAATCCGTCACTGCTTCCACATTTTTCCCTTCTATTTGCCGTGAAGTGATGGGGCTGGATGCCATGAGCTTAGTTTTTTTGTTTAATATTTAGTTTTAAGCTGACTTTTTCACTCTCCTCCTTCACCATCATCAAGAGGTTCTTTAGTTGCTCTTTGCTTTATGACATTCGAGTGGTATCTGCATACTAAGGTTGTTAATGTTTCTCTTTCTTATGTTGATTTCTAGCTTGTAAACTCATCCAGCCAGGCATTTCTCATGATAAATAAACAGGGTGACAACATAGTAGATGGTCACAATTTTTTTTTTCTGTTGAAAAATAGACTGGGATTGGGGTCCCCTTCACCTGCCAGGTCTGTGCTTTGTTATGTTTCTTTTTCCCATGGTATGTGACCGTACAGAGAATTGCACTCATTAGCACTCCCATAAATCTCCTTATGGAACAAGACACTATGAAGCCTGGAGGGGGGCGGTGTGGAAGAGTCTGGCAAGCCTTAATAAAATGCCTCCCAAAGCCTCCTTATCCTCATCTCTACCCTATTAGTAAGTGGATCATGGCCCATAAAATTTTACAAGCTAAAAAGAAAAAGCTTCAAGAAACTTGATAGCACTCATGTGTCTTTAGAAAGTTTATTGATTTTTATTTAAAATCATCCCTCAAAACATTATCATTTTCCACAGATGACTGATAATGCAGATACTGTAATGGTTTTCTAGATATCTCTTTTATTTGGGGAGGAAAGAAAGAAAATATTTGTTCTTCTCCTGATGAAGAACCCAACTGAAACAAAAACATTGAACATAGAAAGTGATGGTTTCTAACAGCCTTCTTCTAGAATAGGAGTTCAGCCTCATGAAGGAGGCCAGCTGTGTATGTTTCTGCCCAAAGACCTTCCATCATCCTTATATCAACTGATAAAATATAGGAAGGAGAGCAATATAAGGTTTTCTGGTAACTATCTGGTATCTACTATAAATAGATTTAGGAAGGGGAGTGAACATGGGTATGACCACGAGGATGATAAGGCCAGTTTCTGTGTTAAGATGTCAAAGGCTTGTCAAAGTCGTTGGATTTAACACTTTGAGACTCAGTGTAGAAGAGCCTTAAGCTAGGCATATAATGTGACTTCCTGAATTGGAAGAGCAACAGGTACAGAACCAAGGTATCACTTAGGCTGAGCTTGGCTCAAGGATCTTTGTGAAGACTTCATAGTGATCATGGCCTTTGTACAAATCATATGGCTCCTATGACTGATGTTGGGCCTTTGTGAGGTCATTGGAAAAAATCTTCATGCTAGCCAAGTCACCAAGTCTTGGTAGTGTGATCAGTGACAGAAGTGAAACCAACCACACAACCAGGAAGTTCTGCACAAGTCCAAGTCATAAAAACGGATGTTGTCCTTGAGACTGTCACATTAAATGCGTGTCCAGATCATGATTTCAGTAATACTGCATGATCCTGTGTCTGAAAATTTGCATGTGTGAGACCATGAGGTTACAGCTCAAAATCAGGCTTTTAAAATACCCATCCAGAATGATTTTCTTTGGAAATTCCATGTCTATTATTCTTGGCAACTATTTAATTAGCCATCATTATGGGTAATTTTTATATTATGACATTGCCCTGATGATTGGCAGTTCCTCTTTATTAATAGCAAAGCAACTCAAAGTTTACAGCATTTGTTCTCTGGGAAATGTAATCCTATTGCATTTTGTGTGCAAAGAAACAAGGTATCTTTAAGTCACCTGGATTTGTTTATGAACAGGTGAACATTGAAAATAGCCTCATGAAGGAGTAAAGTAATGCTTTGGAGTTAATCCTACCTAACATCAATATAGTTGCATGTGCCTTAGGTAAGGGAGAAAAGTTGTATAAATTTTCATTCTTTTCCTTCTGATCTTATAGCTGTTTAGTTTTACTGAAGGATATTCTTTCTATTTAGCATTGGCTTGATTTCTATTTGTTCATTGAATAAATGTATGCTATTATGGGGCTTCCCAGGTGGCACTGCTGGTAAAGAGCCTACTTGCCATTACAGGAGACTTGAGGACACAAGTTCAATCCTTGGGTCAGGAAGATACCCTGGAGGAGGGCACAGCCACCCACTCTAGTATTCTTGCCAGGTGAATCCCATGGACAGAGGAGCCTGGTGGGCTATGGTCCATAGGGTCACAAAGTCAGACACGACTGAAGTGACTTAGCAGAGCACAGCATGCTATTATATGTAATTTTGCAAACATGTATAATTACATTATTGAAAATATTCAATTTTTGAGAATTTTTGATGCATAACTGGTATAGATGGAGGGAAAAATAAGATGGTCAATCACATCAAACAACAAATATTTATTCTATACCTATTGTGGTCTAGACATTGCTATACTCTTATAAATCAGCTTATTACTCCCTTGCTTCAGATTTGGCCTTTGGTTTTCACTGACTTTTCAATAACATTTGGATCTCATAATTATCTCCAAGGCCCAGCATCATCTGACTCCAGCCAGCATTTCAGCCTCTTCTCATGCTCTTCTCTGCTTCACTCAATACAATGAGTCACACAGACCTTGTCCGTTGCCTTTGCTTTCTTCTTCCTCCTGGAATCATTCTTTCCCCCCTTCCCTTACTTTGGTGTCTTTTATTGTCTTTCATATCTCAGCATAAATGTTGCATCCTTAGATAGTTCTCTCTAGATGAATCTTGAGTCTATATAAAATAATTTTCATCCTGTGGTAATCTTTTTCACATTACTAGATATATTTCAGTGTGGACACTTTACATGGTTCACTTTGTCTCTCTAAGCATTTGCTGTTCAAAGTCCCCCAACACTCATCCTGTGAGCTTCCTGAAGGTAAGGTAAATCTTTCTTGTGATATCTTGAGACTCTGTGCAGTTTATAGAATTTGTTTGATGAGGGAATAGATGGATGAGGACATTTAGAGAGGTTTAACTTGAGATGGAAGCTGGAGTGAAAGTGATAAGTTGAGTTTAATATTCACAGAATTACAGAATGAAAGTATAACACTGGCCATTGTCTCTGAGATGGGAGAGATGACACTGACTCATAATGTGAACTTAGGATAAAGAGGCAGAGAGGAGAGTTTGGAAAGACAGAAATCAGAGACAGAAGGAAGGGGCCCTGGGATAGAAGTGTCATGAATTCTAAAGAAGGACAAGGTTTCCAGGGGAGAAGCAGATGTTGGTCAATACCCAAAGCTTCAGCAGGTCCAAGGAAAGGACATTGAATTTTGACCAGGGACATAATTAGTGATTTTTGAATGGGCCATTTCAGTAGATATATGAGAATATGAAGTTTTTAGTATTTGTCAAGGACCTGGGGACCCTGGGCATCAATGAGAGTAAAATTAGGCAACATGTGGAAAAAATTACAAAGGTAAGCTAAGATTGTGTTTAATGACAAAGAGATTTGTGCACAAAACACTGAAGACTGCAAAAAATGTTATACTCAGTACATTGCTAAAGAGGATGATAGAAATGAAAGCTCCAGGATAGGAACGCAGCGAAAATGTGAGGGATGGGAAAGCATGCCTTTAGGATATGGGAGGGAATGGGTAATCTGGTGAGGCGTAGCACAAGTAGAGGTAAAGGTGGACCCTGGGATGCTTTTTTTGTGTTGGATGTGTTGGGTTCTTGAAACATGGTCCTTGGGCCTTTTGTATCCAGAATCAATTTTGATGCTTGCTAAAAATAGAGATTTCTCTAATGTGCCTACTCTTACCAAAGTGATTATTCCGTGATGCAAAGCCTATGAATCTGCATTTATTGTTTGCCAGGGTGGTTCTTGCACATTCAAAAGTCAGAAAATCCCTCCCAGTGGAATATAGAGTGTTGTACCTTTTATCAAGCTCTTTCATGGCTCAGATGGGAAAGAATTCACCTGCAATGCAGGCAACCCTGTTTCCATCCCCTGGGTAGGGATGATACCCTGGAGAAAAGGATGGCTGTCTACTCCACTCTTCTTGCCTGGAGACTTCCACAGACAGAGCAGCCTGTCCGTGGAGTTGTGAAGAGTCGAATACTGAGTGACTAACACTTGCGCTTTTTTCACTTTCCCTGAGCTCAGCTAAGCAGTGATGTATTATGATGATGTTCTACTGAAGTTTTGGTGTATGCTTGAGGCTCTTTATGGGAGGGACCAGAAGACTCTCCAGGTTTTACGAAGCCTGAAACTTAAATAAATTGTGGGACTATTTTAAGGAAAACAATATTAGAAATACAAACTCAAGTTTATAAAGATGACCATGTACTTAAAATGAGAAAGGAACTTAAATTTTTAATTTTTAAAAGCTGAACTATCGTAAAATCCAGAAAAATAACATTCATAAGTATGTGTCTGACATACTTCTTCTACAGTTCTGGTTGCATATCCTTTGACTGCCTCTTAGTATGACAACTCTTGTCATACACAAGTTATATGTGGTACTATCACTTTCTGTACGGACAGTAGAAAGGTAATTGTCTCCTATTCCAATTTCAATAAAACTTAAAAAAATGTTGATGTTTGTGAAGCATACAGCATGCAACTTTACTTACAGAATACAGACACACAGTGCACACACCCTGAAAACACAAGAATTCTGATTCTCTTTTCCATGGTTCCCATAGAAAAAGGAAAACTGTGGGGAACATTTGTTTTCTGTGCTGCATTGAGTGTATTCTTGACAGGATAGAATTTTTGTGTTGACTGGTTGTCAATGAAAACTGAATTCTATGCTTGAAATTTTAAATAACTGATGATTAGGGGGAAAAAAACAATCTCCAACTAGCTTCTGGCTCCTCTGCCACCCCCATGTGTCTGGGGCTTGCCATCAGAGGACATGTTTATTTACATGGCCACGTGTCCTTTGGTCCTGTACCTTCATGATGCCATGCTTGGTGAGTTGGCATCAAGGCTGGAAGGAGAATTCCTGGAAGACATTCTTACACAAGGGGAGCTGGCATAATGTACCTCCACAGGGAAGTGGCTACAAATCCTATAAATACATATCATCTAAACTATGTGAACCCCCATTCAGATTCCTCTTATTTGGACCTCCAAAATGCATGTAAATCCTCCAGAGTAAACCCAGAATAAAGGGAAGTTGAAAAAGACAGTCTTTTTCATCTTATTTTGGTTGGTTTTACAAAAAATGTGTGATGAGGTTAAGACACTACCAGGGAGGGCCCCTTCAAAGGCTGTGGAATAGACTGGACGAGGGAGCATCTGAAACTACAACTTCATTCCCTGTGCAGCAGATTTCTCTCAGGAAGTACCAAAAGAAACACAGATTGGAGTCTGGATTGCCTCTTAAATTTTTATTATTTCAACATGTTTCAGTTTTTTTTTTTACTAGAAAATTCAATATACTCAGCTTATCTAAATTTTCTTCTTCCAAGCAGAATTATTGATAACAGATGTATCCATTACCTTATTGTTTTGCTGGCAACACTTTGTATTTTTTTTCTTTTAAAAAACTTTATTGGAGTATAGTTGATTTATAATTCTGTATTAGTTTCAGGCGTACAGCAGAGTGAATAAGTTATACATAGATCCACTCTCTTTTAGCATATTTCCCCATAAAGGTCATTACAGACTATAGCGTTCTCTGTGCTACATACTAGGCTTTTATTAGTTGTCTCTTTTATATATAGTATTGTCAATTCCAAGTTTTTCCCTCTCTCCTTTTCCCCCTTGGTAACCATAAGCTTGTTTTCTACATCCATAACAGAATTTCTGTTCTGTAAATAAGTTCATCTGCACCAACTTTTTTAGATTCCACATATAAGTTATAATCATTTGTACAAAACGGGTCCCTTTCTCCCTTGCTCTCTCCTTCCCTCCCTCCTTCCTTGAATTGCAGACTGGAATTATTATTATTATTTTTTTATGTGACTCCTTAAGGTAGGCTGGTAATACGGTTCAGACCCAGGAGTCCTCATGACATGCATAATCTGCCCCTACACCATGTATCCGAGAATATAGGTTCTGATCCCCTCTCAAGGGTCACTACTTTGGCTTGCTGGCTTTTAGCTCCTCAGCTGGTCGGTTCACACTGGGGCAAAGTTAGTGGTTTCTAGGAGTCCAAAGGGTCTGCAAAAGTGCTTCAAGGGTGCCCAAGTCCTCACTCTTCCTTTAAGCAGAGGAGCTCTGCAGTTTCATATGCTAGACTTTAAGATATTTTTACCTGGAAATAGTTGCATTATGAAAAAGGAAATTTACAACTGATTCACTTTGCTATACAATTGAAACTAATACAACATTGTAAATAAACTGTAATCCAAACAAATTAATTAAAAAAAAAAAAAAGAAGCGGCAGCAAGGAAGGCATCTGGCTTAATAAAATACAACCAAACAAAAGGGGCATTTTTTAGATTATTTGTCCCAAATGCCTGGAATGACCTGGGGAGCTTTCCAATTCCATTGTAGCACTCAGAATTTGATTTTGTATCGGTTAAAAGCTTGTTTGGGGTTCTACTGCTTAATCAGGGTTGAGACATTATTCTAGGTCAATGGTATGTAACCTTGTCTACACTTAAGTATTATCTGGGGAACTTTTAAAACTTCTAATGCCTGGGTCTTACCCTTGTGACTATTATTTTCTTAACCTGAGTATAGGTGGTTTAAAATCACCACAGGTGCTTCTGATGGGCATCAGGATTGTGAACCCTAAGTGGAGATAGTCATTGCAACTGTCAAGTTCAAATAATCTGGGTGTGAAAAGAAATCATATGTGTAAAGTCCATATCCACAACTACATAAACATTTATTGAATTTTCATTTCCATTTGATAGCTAAGTTACATATGCCCTCCATTGATTGGGACAAATGTTAGAGAAAAGGCACAGGGTGTGGTGGCAATATTCGCTAGCTTCTGTACACTGGTTTGTCAAGAATTTCTCCTTGTTATTCACACCTACAAGGGTCAAAAACAGCTATTTTTGTCCTTGCCACCCACCCCCCACAAACTCTGGAGCAACACACAAATGGATCAGCTTCTCTAGTGTTAAGTTAGCTGATGTATAAACCTAGTTGATTAGAATCAAAGGATCTTGCAAATAGGATTCTAAGATTTAGTTTAATTTATGGAATATGATTCCTTGGAAAAGAAAGGTCTAATTTCCTTCAGACTTATAAGACATTTTCTTCGCTTCTTATTGATCTTGGTGTGTGAAATGGTCAGTGAGAGATGACATTGCTGTGTTCCCATGTTGTTTCAAAGACCCCGACTTGCAGAATTATAAGGGGCTGCCTAATACCATCGAGATACTTTCATAATGTGACACTCACTGCTTGGTTGGGAACTTAGGGCTTTGGGAGCCAGAAGTGGAAATTTGCAAGGATACAAATAAGAACTTTCTCCTGGTATTTGGCTTGGACAACCCCAGGTGGCAATAGATTTTATAGTGGGTGGAAAAACATTCAGCATTTGTTCAGCATTCATGCCTTCATTTGTTTTTTACTTATTCATTCCACACACATGTTTTTAAACATATACTCATATTAGAGCCTGATTTTGGTGCTAGGTAAGTATTCAGAATGGCATAAATGTGTGTATGTCTTCACTGAACATTTGAATAGACCTTAAGTAAGAATTCATTTGGCTTTTCAAATGGAATTCCACTGGTGTATAAAGGCCATGAGTTCTCTGGGGGATTTTTAGATTTTATGTGTGCATTTTAGTGATTAGTTAAAAATGATACAGTAATTATATTCTGAACCATCCAGAAGATGACATCATAACCAAGGATACGATTTTAGGGTCTACAGTTTGTCTAGCACTATGGTCACCTTGGCACCACTTATCACTCCCGTAATTGCTATTGACTAAGATGAAAATAAGTGGAGAAAGGCCTTATTCCTAGAGAATACGGTATGCCTACGTGAGGGCCAAATGAAGTAAAAACACCAAAATAAAAGTTGTGCAGTCATTTGAATAGAGAAAAGCAGCAGGGCTGTGTCGCATGGCTCACGGCAGAGCAGGGATGCTGTGCTCGGAAGATGCTGTGCTAAAGCTCTTGCTACCACAATATGCTGTGTAGTTTTGCAGATCATCATTCTTCTCAGTAGGCATTTATTTTCCATTTTGAATGATACGCATTGGTAACTTTGTTTGTGTTTAATTTTAAAATTTGTTTTGGTTGGAGAATTTTATAGAAGTGATGTTTACTTAGATTTGTGTTGGTACCTAATTAGTAGTGCTAGTATAATTTGTGTCAACAGCAGGGGTTGGAGAGACCTTCCTTACTTTAAAGGGGATTGGTATATTACTTAATATTGTCAGGTTTCTTTTTTCTAATTTATCTCACTCTACTATAATCACTGTTCAGTTCATTTTTCCTGTTAGCCTGCAAGCTCCTGGAGTGCATATTAATACCTTACTTGACTTTCAGACTCTTTTATATTTATTAAATAAATGTGTTGATAAGAATTAGAATCATCTAACTCCTACGGACTACTTGAAAAGGTAGTGAGATCTCTGTCAAGGCAGGCATTTAAACACAGGCTATCACTTTTGGAGGATTCCTGATTCAAGTGAGCACGTCAACACCTCCTTGAACTCTGGAAGGCAGGATCAAAATTGTTACTTTTGCCACTGTGCTAGGTCGCTTCAGTGATGTCCGACTCTTTTCAAACCCCATGGACTGATATTGCCACTGATTTGCCACTTTCTGGCAATACAGAATAATTTCTTTGGAGATCATTTTACCCCAAATCAATTGCCTAAGTAGTAGTAGCATAATGTTAGTTGCTCAGTCACGTCTGACTCTTAGCGACCCCATGGATTGTAGTCCACCAGTCTCCTCTGTCCTTGGGATTTTCCAGGCAAGAATACTGGGGGGTTGCCATTTCCTTCTCTAGGGGATCTTCCTGACCCAGGGATTGAACCCGGGTCTCCTCCATTGCAGGCAGATTCTTTACCGTCTGAGCCACCAGGGGAAGCCAAGTAGCGTCGTACCAGCACAGTGAACTGTTGAGGTTAATCTACTTTTGCAGGTGAATTCTCAATGTTACCCTGAAGACTTTGGGTGTCTCCCTCATAAAGATGTCGGAGGTCTAAGAATCATTTGGAAAGTGAATTCCTATGGGTCCCTCTACACCTGCGATATGTATGTGGATGTCTCAGAGCGCATGATGAGAGATGGCTGCGTGAAGAGAGAGGGCTCACGCATGCATCCAGAGGAGCCACTTTTGTCCAGAGGATACAGATTTTAGATTTGTCAGGAAGGCAGAAACAGACAGACAGCAGTCAGCCACATGTCTTCAAGCTGATTTTTCCCTATTTTCCCCCCGCTCTTTCTCCTCGCAGTTTAACGTGAGTGCTTCTCTCTCGGCTGATTGATTTCAGATGCCTCAGGAACAGTACACCCATCACCGGGGCACCGTGCCCAGCTCTGAGGGGCCGCAGGTATACAAAGTGGGGATTTATGGCTGGCGGAAAAGATGCCTGTATTTCTTTGTCCTACTCCTGATGATTTTAATACTGGTGAACTTGGCCATGACCATCTGGATTCTCAAAGTCATGAACTTCACAATTGTAAGTAAGACCATACAGTTTTCTTTAGCTCTTTTTGGGGGGAAGGGAAAGCATGCGGGGAGAAAAAAGAATGTGGAAAGTGATGGCAGTAAAATTCAAAATAACCTCCCAGCAGTGGTTTTGATGGGGGTGGGGGAAAAGTGTTGCTGCTCAGATTACATATGAGGATTGACTTCTTTTAAATCTCAACTCTTCAGAGGCTGGTAATCCAGTTGTGAGATGTTTCTCTTCTTTTGCAATCCTCATGTGAGTTTTCCCTACATTTTGATAACTGTTTCTATAGCTTGTAACTTATAAATAATTTGAGTAAATAATGTAAGGAGAAGGATGAGATAAAGACCAAAGTAGTAAGTTTGTGGTGTGTTTTTTTGTTGTTTTTTTTTTTAATTTTAGTAGTAGTTAAGAAGGTTTTCGTGAGGTAAAGTTTGAAACATCAGTGTTAAATTAGCCTTTGGAGAACATTAAAGAATTTTCAGTATCTATTTACACCTGATAGTTAATGGATCATTTCCTCCATTTTTAGGAATAGAAGGAGAGGAATGTAGCCATTTTATTCTTTTTTCTTTTTTTTAAAGAATTTGTGTTTATACTCCCTTGAAGAAATTCTTGATCTTGGTACCTAGGGCCATGCAGCAGATTGGACATTTGCTTGTTGAAGTTCAAATAAAAAGAAAATCTTGGCAAAAAGATTTTTGGAGTTATTCTGAGGTATTTCCCTAGAGCTTTTGTAAAGATTGTAACAGTATAAATAAGTTCCTGTATTAGTGAGAGCACAGTCCTAAAAATGCTTTCTTTTCCTCTGGTAATGTCAAAAGTAAGTAATTATGTTGGCAATATAAAAGAACTCCTGTGTGATAAGGAAATGTAACCATAACATAATTAAAAGTAAGGTTTTCATGTGAAAATCCAAAATAGAATAGTGGATATTTGTCTTTTCTGAATAATAGAGTTTATTTTTAATCCCTCACATCTGTACACAGGTAGACTTTCTTGCCTTTTCTCAGGTCATTTCTTCTCCTCAGGCTGGTTTTCTTCATTTTCTGCCTGGTGTAACTCCTCCCTGACGCTCCTGTAGCTCCATTTATGTGTGTATTATTTTACTGATCACACCAGATAATAATTTTTACATGTGTCTCCCAGGCAGCATGAACTTTGATAATAGCAGGGGTGGCATCTCTTTTCTGTGGGCCTTTGTTCATCACTCATGAGAGGGGCTATTGGCACTTGACTCATGAGGATTACATAAACCAGTGTTAGAGCATCAAAAGGGCTCACTTTTAAAATTGAGATATAGTTGATTTACAATGCTTTGTTACTTTCTGCAAAATGATTGAGTTATACATACGTATGCTTTCTTTTTCACTTTCTTTTCCATTATGGTTTATCATAACATATTGAATATAGTTCCCTGTGCTATACAAGAGGACCTTGTTGTTTATCTGTCTGACATATAATAGTTTGTATCTGCCAATCCCCAACTCCCAGTCCATCCAACTCCTATCTACCTCCAGGCAACCACAAGTCTGTTCTCTGTGATTCTGTTCCTGTTTCAGATAAGTTCATTTGTTTCATATTTTAGATTCCACATATAAGTAACATTATATGATATTTGTCTTTCTCCTTCTGATTTACCTAATGTGATAATTTCTAAGTACATTCGTGTTGCTACAAAAGGCATTTTGTTCTTTTTAATGGTTGAGTAGTATTCCATTGTATATTTTTACCACGTCTTTCTTTATCCATTCATCTTTTGATGGACATTTTGGTTGTTTTCATGTCTTGGCTATTGTAAGTAGTGCTGCTCTGAATATGAAGGTGCATATATTTCTTTAAATTATGTTTTTGTCTAGGAGTGGGATTTCTGGATCTTGTGGGAACTCTATTTTTAATAGAGTTAAATAGAGGGTCGTTCTGTAGTGGCTGCACCAACTTACATCCCTGCCTACAGTGTAAGAGGGTTCTCTTTTATCCACACCCTTTCCAGCATATGTTATTTATAGACATTTTAGTGATGGAGAATGGTTCACTGTTTAATATTTGCAGTAAGCACCAGGAAATTAAGCTTCTGAATTGCAGTTTTAAGTTTCGAAGATGATACAGGTCAATTTCCAATGTATTGTAGGGGTCTAAGATAATATGTTCTAGAATATTGGAGCATATTAGGTTCTACTTCTGAATTAGAATCTGTAAACATTTTTTTGAACTTAAACTTACTTTATATAAAAAAAAATCAGAGAAGTGTTTTAAGTGAAAGAGAGAGAGGGAGGTATGACCAAGTTGTAGTCTAGATACTTGCTCGTATAAGGGTGCAATATAATGGAGAAAGTGTCTCAAAGTTTAAGTCTCGAAAAGATGTCATGAATCTGCCCTTAAGTCCAAGGGACTATAGTTTTCATTTGTCAATATGCATGTTCTGTGATGTTTTTATTTCATATTTCAAAAACTTTGAAGTAGAAAAATCCTATATTGTAATATAAAATAGAAGAGTGAAGCTAGGGCAGTAGAATGAAGAATAAATGTTCAAAAGACATTTAAAAGATGGAAGTGACATACCTCAACCTCAGCTACTGTTTGGATATGAGTTGTTGAGGGATTGGAAGATAATTCTGGAATACTCCAGGTTCTTGATAGTGAGATGGTTGGATGGTGGGACAAGAATAGCAAGATGGAATTCATTATCTTTCCACTGAAATTTAGATGAGACTCATGTATCCCTCTCATTCCCTGTTTGGGGCTGTTTTTTTTATATTGACATAGTTTGACATGAAGTTAATGTATAGAACCTGAAAGACTAGAGGGTGAATATGGTGGAGAATATGAACTCAAACCTAGATAACTGTGATATCACACAAATCTGGCTTCTCAAGTATGTTTCATCTGGTAGGCTCAATAGTGAGATGTCTATGTAAATGTATATTGAGTGACAGTTCACTCTGAATGCTATGTGAGTTTGGAGAGCAATATGATATTAAGGTAATAATCTATATAAAATAGGCTATTTCCTGTAGTTAACTAAATTGATTGCCCAAGTTGAGAGTTCTTAAAGATTTACCAAACCAAGTACTTACTGAGGTGAGAATAATGCCATTATTAGTCATAATGGGTAATTTTGTAAGAGTAATGCTTTTGAGCAAATAGAGCTGAAGTGTCAGAAAATTGGTCTTTCCCTGGCTGGTAAAAACATATTCTCCATAAATCACCATATAATGCATATCCCCTTAGAATTATAATTATATTCCACAAATAATAATTTACTGACAGTGAATATCTTGAGAAAGAATGAGGTGTTCACCAATATTACATTGGTGAATGTGGGGTGCGTGAACACAGAAAATCCAGTGTGATAGGAGTGAAGCGGTTTCTGTGAGGATTCTGGACGATTGTCAAGAGGAAAGACTGATTATTTGGTACACCTGGAATGTTTAGTAATTTGGGATTTGGAAAAGTTCACACCTTAATCAAACCCTCTGAGTAATGACAAACCAAGAGTGATGTCATCTGCAAGTGTTTCTGAGGACTCGGCAGTTTATCCAATATCGGACATCCAGAATTTTCTATGGTGTCATATTTGCATTCTATGCTGTCACCAAGGGTTATGCTGAAAGAGTCCTTCCATTATAATAATCTGGACAAACATCCAAGTTTTATTTGTCCCAGATGTAAATCAGAATAAAAATGAATTTTTTTTCTCTGCTTTTAGCAGATTACTCTGCTGTTCATTATTAATCGAGACAGAATCACAGTCTCCTAGTCTATTCTAGTGTTTTCCCTTACTTGGAAGAGTGTTTAATTTACCTATGTTGTAAACCCCCATAGGTTCACCTCTTGTAGTTTATCACACACTGTGCTTTACAAGGAAACTAGTATTATTTATTAAGCATGTGCTTAATATGTGCTAGTCACTGCTTGGCAGTTAAAAAAAAATTATCTTGTTTAATTTTCCAAACAACCCTACAAATTAGATATTACAATCTCCATTTTAGTAAAATAAAACCCAAGGCTCAGAGAAGTTGAGTGGCTTTCTAAAGGAAACAGCTAGTAAGTCAAAGAACTGGTGATTGACTTCAAAGCCTACCCCTTTATACCACAACATACAGTTGGTTCAGTTTAGTTCATTTCAGCAACTCATGTTCATGTCCTTTTCCTCTAGCTAACTGCTACAATGACCTGGCTTTTCAACACAACTCTGAAGCTGCTGAAGTGGTTCATTACCTTTGTAACCTGCCCCATGTCATCAGATCACAAATCTGCTTCCCATCCAAGATATCCCACTGACTTTTCCTGCATGGAGTAGTTCCTGATAGTTATGTCCTTAACTCAGTCCTTAACTCAGTTCTCTTTATCCTACAGCCAATGACCTCTCCCTTCACTGCTTCCATCTTTTGTTATACTCCCTTGTTATGTTTATATAAACTTTTAATGCAAACTGAATAATGCTATCTGTGTCATAGGTTGGTGTGTAGACTCTGAGTTAGCACCTGACCTGTAGGAAGATTTCGTGTTGGGGACAGAAAATCACTGGAGACCCCACTCAGGGTAGTGGTTAGGGGCTCAGACTCAGGACAAAGATGCTGTATGTTCACATCTGAGTTCTGCTACTTTGACAAATTTTTCAACCTCTCTGTACTGCCATATATTGGGAGTAATAGCAATACCCACCTGTTTATATGATTGTTGTGAAGAGTGAATGAGGTGATAAATGTGAAGTGCTTAGAAAAGGAGCTTGTTCCAAAGTAAATGCCTTCTTTTAGTGTTTGTCATTATCATCATCATCATTTATTGAAGGCTCATTTGGCATCAGGCTCTCTGCCATTGCAACTTGTAAATATCTAACTTAATCCTTATGTGGATTGGTATTATGATACCAACTTCAGAGGGAGGAGAGAAGCTCAATAACTTGATTTGGGATCACATAGCTAAAAAGTGGCAGAGTAGAGGTTTGAATCCAAACAGTGTTAGTCTCGAATATGGTTTATTCATCTCTGTGATGTATTGTGGGGCAGTGCAGAAATCTCTAGCATGAGTGTCAAGGAATGGGACACCTCGTGGGCTATGAACTACATCACCTTTTCCTTCTGGTGCTCAGTACAGAAATGAATGCAGTGAACTAGGTGTCCTTTAGGACTGCAAGGCGTCTTCCTGTTTGAACACTACAGTTTTGTCTTTGGAGCTTGACCTTGACCATGTGAGATCTCTCTCTGTAGAGGGCTGCTGCTTTTACCAGTGTATTCCAGCAGCCCAATCCAAATAACTTGGGCTCAAAGACCTCCCAAAATACTGCGGTACTGATTGTCTACAGTGTCATTTAGCACAAGTGCTTATTAGTGGCAAAGCTTACAAAGTTTGCTTTCCAGTGAATGTGAAATCATTCATTATTAGATGAAATAGGAACCTTGAGCCACCTCTTCAAACATCCTCATCTTGCAGCTGATTGAACCAAAGGTGATGATGAAGTGCCTGACCCAGCTTGAGCATCCCAACCATACTGGGAACTCCTCAGGAGCAGGGGTTGTATTCTGTTCATATTTATAGCCATGGACCAGTGCCTGGTATGCAGTCAGCTTTCAATGTGTGTTTGTTAATTGTCAAACACATTTGAGTATTTTATACAGACCACATGTATGAGATGATGGATGTCAAGTACCTGGTCTGTGCTGGGCACACAGTATGTCCTAGGTAAATTGTAGCTAGCTATACTAGCATTTAGCAGATCCTCTAACTTCTCTTTCTTTTGCCACTCATTAAAATTACAAAATCCAAATCATTGTATCTATGATTAAGAAGAGAATGTCCATTTGTTTAATAAAAACTAAAACAGAACTTACTTTGTAATGTTCCTGTATAATCTCCATAAAAATTCCTATGAGGCAGACACTACTATCATGCATATTTTACAAATGGAATGAGGAGGTTGCAAGAAGTGCAATAACTTGTCCAAGGTCACACAGTCAGTGAGCGCTGAAGCTGAGATTGGGTCACAGAGTCTGGCTTTTGAGCCTGCACTCTTAATCAGTACACTATGCTGCCCATTTTCCAAGTGCTATTTTTCATGAAGACAAATTGAATTTGTTCAGTGCAGTGTCTAAAACATGATTTATTTACCCTAAAGTAAGATAAAGATCCATTGAGGGTCAGAGGGAGGCGTTCTAATACTTGTAAACTGGACACAGTGTAAAACAGTAAAAGCCAGAGAGAATGGGCAGTGAGTTCCATAACTCAGAACACTGACACATCATCTGTTTGGAGAAGGGTTGAGGAGCCATGACCCAGTCAAACTAACTCAGGCAGAAGGGAGTGACAATATACTTGTAGAGGAAACAGGACGGGCTCTCCTGGTGTGTCGGTGGGTCTCACGGCCATGGGACCCAGAGTACTCTTTAAGAACCAGTGGTAGCGTTGGTGATGCCCATTGTCTGATTTTACTGGACCACGTGGCCTTGGTATCGCCCTGAAACATTTCCTTCTGTTGGCAGGCCAGGATCCCTCTACCTTTGTGGGGCTACCAGTTACCTCCTGTGTTTATCCAAGTTTCCTGCCTCCTGGCATCTTCAACACGTGTGTGCCTTTGACCTTTTCTCTGTAATGACTTTCCCCTTCTGCCCCCACCTCTCCCCACCCTAGTCTCCTGTTAACCCACTTGAAGTTCCAGAGAGGGGACTGCACTGGCTCACCAGATTGTACACATCATGTACTTGTTTATTGTGCGTGGACCACGGGAGATGCCCATCAGCTGTGGCCTGGGCGGGTAGAACCATTTAGTCAGTCCTGCTCAGCAAGCAGCTGGGCCAGGACTCCCCTCCCATAAGGTCAGAAATTTGCTTGAAAACCACACCTCTATTTGATCTTCCATACACAGTGCTCTTTTTGAGCTTTTCTCTGATTTCTCAGATTTTCTCAGAAGTCCTCCCAGATACACCTGGCAACCTTTTGTTTTTGCTGTACCTGGTGTCCTGCGGTGGGGAGACATGCAGAACTGCATTATTTCATTTTCCTGTTTCCCCTACAGAGATGGTAACCTTAAACTATTCACCTTTATAGTGACAGCGTTCAACAATTTGCTTAGTATATAGTAGATATTTAGAATGTTTATTGAATAAATGAATGCGAAAAATTTATGAATACCCCGTCACTTTAAATTAGTGTGTAAAGATGAGTTAATAGAGCTTTATATGGCTTTTAAAATGAAGTATTAGTTGATTTATTAAGGTAGACAGACCATAAATGAGATGAGTGCTTGAATTTGATTATGAAAAGGTATTTTTAATACAGACTCTCCCTCCTGTGTATCAACTACCTGCTACATTTTAATTACACAAGTCAGGAGTGTGAAATAGACAAGAAGCAGGAGAAATCATCCTAGTTAATATACAGATTTGCTCAGGAAATGGGAGAAAATGATATTATTGGCTTTAGTTGTATCTTTCACTTAACATTGTTAATGAATGTATTGTGAATAGCAATTGCTTCAGCTCTGATGCCAGTGTCACTTGAGAACTTGGAAAGGCTTTTTATATTGAGAACACGGTGTTTCCATCTCTTAGTGCTCTGTCTCTGGAGGTTACTTTTTCATCCATTAGCTCAAATTCATCAAGCTGAAAAATGACCACAATGTTATTTTTAAGGTGGCATGAACATTGTAATGCAGAAAAACACAGGACAAAAATCCACTCTGTTCCATGAAAGTCCTGGGATACAGCTCTGTCATGTCCTATTTAGTTTGAAGCTTACTGTGTTTTATACCTTTTGCAAGAATGCAAATCCTCAAGGATGATTTTAGCCCTTGTAATTACTGCAAAATGCTATAAAACAAGCTTGTTACAAGCTTGTACAATTTATTGGGCGCTGTTTGATTGGTATTTCTTAAGCACATTGTGCAGCACTGTGGTTTTTCTGGTCATTAAAGATTATAACAAAGAAAATCCTGTACTTTAATAGAGTATAATTTACTAAGAAGAAAAAACATGTGAAATTTTAATAAGTTCCCCTAAGTGACAGACTTTTTAAGGGAGTGTGAAAGAAGAAATTAGTCAAAGGTAGAAGGCCCTGGAAGGCACCTTAGGTTGAGGCTTAAAAGATAGAGAAGGACATTTTGAATGGTGTTTAATGCAGAGAAAGCACTGTGACTGTAGCCTGGATGCAGGGATGTTAAACACGGGTCACCTCGGATACTGTAGTTCCTTCCAGTGTTGAGAGGCCAGGCCTCTGGAGGGCGGAGTGCATGGGGAAAGAGGCGAGCAGGCGCTGATGCCAGACAAGTTCAACAGGATGCAAATTATAGATACTCTTGGGAGGTCAAACTGGGAAACTTGAGTTCCAATTATAAACAAATCACTGTGCAACACTAACTTATTATTTGGATAATATTTATGACCTTTCCCACTTATTATCATCTCCATACACTCAAAATTCACTTTATTTGTGGTTCTAGAATTGAGAAAAAGAATGTCAGAAAAATCTGTCTGGATTTCTGTCTTCTTCCGTCACATATAGCTGCTCACAGAAGGAATTTTTAGTTCTTTTTTGGTCATGCTGCTGTGAACTCTGAATGACTCTCAGAAATCAGAAGTTGCAACCACATTATGGGGATCTCTCCACTCTTACTGAGGCATTAAGCAATCATAGGAGAGAAGTTCTGAATCCCAAGAGGCATTTTACCATTGTCAACTCAGAGACCAATCCTTCCACAGCAGAAAGGTTATTCAGAGCTTCCCCAGTGGCTCCGTGGTAAAGAATACACCTGCAATGCAGGAGATACGGAGACGTGGGTTCAATCCCTAGGTCAGGAAGATCCCCTGGAGGAGAAAATGGCAACTCACTCTAGTAATCTTGCCCAGAAAATCTCATGGACAGAGGAGCCTGGTGGGCTGCAGTCCATGGGGTCACAAAAGAGTCAGACATGATTGAGAGACTAGAAAATAGCCATAAGAAAGAGACACAGCAGTAAATATGAAGTTTCAGGTCACTTGGACTGTTTGTGTCACTAGTTAGACTCTCTAAACTCAGAATGGCTTTGTAAATACTTTGTCTCAAATTGCATTGCCCAAGATGGTATTAAAATTTAGTCACAGGAAAAATTCAGTTCCTGAGTCACGTGAGCTACATTTCACATAAGTTAATAGCTACTTGGAGTGAGTAGCCACCATCCTCACCAGAAAGGAAAAAAAGAAGGAAGTGAAGCTGCTCAGTCATGTCCAACTCTTTGCAACCCCATGGACTGTATCCTGCCAGACTCCTCTGTCCATGGGATTTTCCAGGCAAGAATACTGGAGTGGGTTGCCTTTCCTTCCCCTGGGGACCTTCCCAACCCAGGGATCAAACCAAGGTCTCCCACACTGCAGGCAGCCACCAGGGAAGCGAGCCATCCGCACCAGAGCAGATAGAAAGCATTTCCAGTAGTGCAGGAAGGTCTCTGTTACTAAACAGGTCTAAAATCGGGGAGCCTGCCTCTCAGACAGGTCATGGAGAGCATGTGAAGTGAACGTGGAAAAAGATTTTTCATTTCCTTCCATATAACAATTGGTGCCTTGCCTTTCTGTGCCTTAGACAGTCTTTAAGGCCTGGCCTGCTCAGTCGTGTCCAACTCTTTGCCACCCTTTGGACTGTAGCCCACCAGGCTCCTCTGTCCTTGGGATTTTCCAGGCAAGAATACTGGAGTGGGTTGCCATTTCCCTCTCCAGGGGATCTTCCTGACGGGGCCTGGAGTCATAGGCCTAGGGTAGGAAAGTAAACAAACAAACAAAACCCTCAAACAGAAGTTAGAGAAACAAGGCTTCCCTGGTGGGTCAGGGGGTAAAGAATTTGCTTGCAATGCAGGAGACCGTTGTTTGATCCCTGGGTTGGGAAGATTCCCTGGAGAAGGAAATGGCAACCCACTCCAGTATTCTTGCCTGGAAAATCCATGGACAGAGGAGCCTGGCAGGCTACAGTGCATGGGATCAGAAAGAGTCGGACACGACTGAGTGACTATCACTCACTCATTCCAGAGAAGGGAGATTCCCATCTGTTGAACAGATGCCCCAAGTAACTACATTTATAGCAGTTTGCTCCTTTTCCTCACACCCAATCTCTGCCACTCCCCTCCTTTCAGTATTCCTGATTGGATAGGTAGTGAGACTGGGATAGAGGACCTTTTGTGGGTAAAGAGCTGTACAGAGTGGGGGAGTCACCGGGACCGCTTTTGAGTCTTACTTTCTGAACCTGTAGAATATAGAGTTTGACCAAATGATATATAAGGTCTACTGTAGCTCATATAATTTCTAATTAAGGGATCCTCCCATATTGTCAGTCAGAATGAGAGAGACTGAATCACTTTTTCCTCTAAAAGTGTATGTGTTTGTGTGTGCTCCCACTACATTTAGACAAAAATCCAAGATGCTCAGTGCCAGGAAATATTTCTAATGCACTGTTGTTATTTTTTTTTAATCTTTAACCTTAACTCATTCCACTATTTAGTGAATAATTAGTCTCTTATTTATTGTTATATGGCAAACCACCCCCAAAACATAGTGGCTGAATACAAGAACAATCATTTATTTTGCTCAGGACTCTCCATTTGGGGTGGACCTCAGTGGGAACTTCAGCCTGGCCTCTGGTGTCTAGGACTTTAGCTGAGGAGACTCCATGACTGGTGTTGATTCAACAGTTAGGACTATAACCATCTGGAGGCATGCTTATGTGTGTGGGTAGTTGATGCTGACTGTGAGCTGGGACCTCTGCAAGCCAGAACACCTACACATGGCCCCTCCGTGTAGGCTCGTGTGGGCTCCCGTCCTCCTGGTAGTTGGGTTCCAGGATGTGTGTTCCACTTAAATGAGGTCAAAGTGCCTAATGCTGTTATGACCTAGACTCAGAAGTCAGGTAGCATCACTACATCACTCTCTTTGTGAAGGCAGACACAAAATCCTGCCAGAATTCAAGGGGAAGGCACACAGAATCCCCTCTACATGCGGGAGTTGCAAGGTTCTAGAGGAACTTGTAGGATGGGAAATTGTTGAGTTGAATGGTATCCTCTAAAACATAGGGCATCATCTTAATCCTTGGAACTTTGTATTACCTTATTTAGTCTTATCTAGGTTAAGGATCTTGAGATGAGGATTTCTAGTTGGACCGAAAAATCCAGTGACAGGGATCTTTGTAAGAGTAAGGCAGAGAAAGATTTGACATGGACAGAAGAGAAGCAGGCTGCGTGACCAGAGGCGCAGAGTTTGGAGTGAGGAGACTACAGCAGACGCCCGCAGACGCTGGGAGATGGGAAAGGCGAGGAAGGATTCCTCTCTAGAGCCTCCAGACGCAGTGGAGCCCAGCTGACACCTTGATTTCAAACTGCTGGCCTCCAGAAATATTAGAGAATGAATGTCTTCTGTTTTAACCTGTTGGTGTGTGATCATTTGTGTGGTGGCTGTAGGAGGTAAGGTTCTGGCCACCTTTGGAAAGCACAGATGGTCCCAAACTTAGGATGGTTTGAATTATGACTTTTCAACTTCATGTTGTAAGAGTTGTGTGAATTCAGTAGATCCAGTTTTAAATTGTTATCTTTTCCCACGCTAGAGATGGGTGGTATGGTTCTGTCTCTGCAATGCAGCAGCTTCCAGCTCCCAGTCGGCCATGCCCTCACAAGGAAAAATGACTGGTACACTATGACCTATTCTGCTTTTCCCTTCTAGTGCAGCATCTAATAAGTTACATGATATATCCCGTACTCTAAAATAGGTCTTGGGTTAGATGATTGTGCCCCACTATAGGCTGCTGTCAATGTTCTGAGCATATGTAAGGTTGGAGAGCCTGAGCTGTGATGTTTGGTAGCTTAGTTATATTAATTGTATCTTGTATCATTTTTTTAATGGCTTAAAGCAATACATACATTTTTTTTTTTTTTTTTGGGCCACGCCATGGTGGGATGTGGGATCCTAGTTCACCAGCCAGGGATCGAGTCTACACTCCCTGCACTGAAAGTCAGTGTCTTAACCACTGGATCACCAGGGAAGTCCCAAATGCATTTTTGACTTATCATATTTGCAACAGATAGTGAGCTTTTCAAAATTTGACCCTGTTGTAAGTCCAGGAAGATCTGTACAGTCCAGCACACCACCACCACCAAGAACAACTGCCACTGATGATGCACACACCACACCTTGTATTGAGCACAGTGCTAAGGGCATAACTGAGTTCTCTCTTTTCTCCTCGCAGTGACACTGTGAGGGGTGTGCTGTTATCTCCCCTTCATCTATAAGAAAACTAAGCTCAGAGCTTGCTTAACCTGCTTTCTTACCCCCTTTTTCAGCTAGTAAGTAACAGTAATAGTTTGTATGTCTATTACATACTACATATACAAGGGCATACTATCTGTACATATACACACATCTGTGCAAGTATGTTAAACTTGAAAGCTTATGCTTTTAACTTTTTCAGAAATGTTTGCTGTCAAAAAGTAGATATAACTAGTAATGTGTTTACTGGCAGAATCTTCAATGGCACTGATAGTCACCGTTGTATCTAGGAGTAATAAGGAATGCACATTTTAAAATTACTTCAGAACTGGTTCAGTCATTGACTATTTCAGGCAGTTTTAGCTTCAGGAATATTTTAAGGAATGCAATTAATATTGCTAGCTACAGAACCAGTACCTGTGTTATAAGACTCATGGTTTAGTTACCTTTTGAATTACTTTTCTGCCTTCACCAAGCCACATGTGAATCATCTAACTAAATAAGGCGTTGCTTTGTTAAAAATGGAGTTAAAGAATAGAAAAAATTCTCAGGAGTATAGCCTTTATATTTAATGGTTAAACCTTCTAACTGGAATACCTGCATAGCCAAAAATATGCATATTTGCCAGCTTTTAATTATTGGTCAGCTTTATTAAATGTACAAACATATTAGCATCTCATAACACTAGGTTTGCTACTAGTAGATGCTGTATTGTTACCGGATGAGTTAGTGAGTGGAACTTTAGGACAATTTAAGCCTTTTTTCAGTGGAAAACAATAGAGCACTGCATCATTTCATAGCCCCTTACTAAGGACCTAATGTGATGGAGTCCCAATGTGTTGTTCCCCACACACACACATACAGGTTTAAAAAAATCCATAAAATTGTTACTACTACAGTTCTATGTAATAGTCATCACTGTATTGCAGCAAGTGTTTAAGTGACTTACTACTAAGGGACACAGTAAGAGAAAACAGAGCTCCATTCAAGCCTCATAACCACTGTTATGTTTGTAAAAGATCTTGACTCCTTAGAACATCGGTTCATGTTTGTTGCATTACCCGAGTCTCTACCAGCATCCCCATGGGAGAGACATAGCAGGGATAATGCAATTTTACCCTTTTGATTAAAGGGGCAACTGGGGGTCAGTGATCTGCTTAAGGCCTCATGCCTAATAACTACTACAGTCAACCTTCCAACTTTAGAATAAACAAGAATGAACAGTGAGTTGTAGAGCTTTGCCTTTTACAAACTCAGGGAAGCCTTGAGTCAGTATCTATGGGATGTTTGGTAAAAGATTCGGTACATTCTCCTTCCTTAGCTAGCCATTGTATCTGGGTTGGCCAGTGGCAGGGAGTTTTGATCATTAATGCACTATCTGTAGTTGGCCATGTTAAGTAAGCTTGTTTTCTCTCTGAAATTTCTCTTAATTCTAAGTTTAAAAAAATAGTGCTCTTCCTAAAATCCAAAGATAGAAGGAAATGATCCTTTGGGTCACTTGGTCACTCATTGACTTAAACCAGCTTCATAACATACATAGTTGGTTGCAGTTTTAGAAGTGAATGCTTCTTGGTTCACATGAGCAAATTTTTATTTTCTTAATTGAAACCTGCAATGCAGTTCTTGGCAAGGAGGTTTCCATGAGAGCAGGGATAATTTGCAACTTGTTCATTCACTGGTGGAGAACTTCTGATTTTTGTGATTTTCTTTGAAAAATAATTTCCAGGTCCCAATTAAGTGACTGGTTTCTATTTGAAATCTACGAATCTCTTGTCAGTCTAGTTACCAACTGTGACCACCTAATGAATAAGTAACATTTACTCAACAAATGTTTATTGAACTCTTCCTGTGGGCAAAGCGCTGTTCTAGATGCTGGAGGTAGAGCAGTGAACAGAAGTAAATGGGGGCCCTCCTCAGAGAGAACTTGCTGCAGGAGAGACTTGATCATATGATTGAACAAATAAATACAGAAATGCCACTATAATGAGTGGATGCTTCAAGAATGTACAGAGGGGATGACTTGGCATAATCAAGGAGGAGGTTTCCAAGACAAGACAATTGTATAAATGCTAAAAATGAAATTGAAGAGTGGAGTAAGAGGTGATGGCAATCTAGTATGTGGATCCCTTGAACATCTGATACAGTAGTCTCCACTGGGAGACTTGGACAGTGGGGAGAGGTGGGATGATGAGGTAGATGGGAGAAGACAGTGGAAGGTGACTTTGCTTTGCTGTACTGTTTTCTAGTGACATTTTGCAAGGAGAATGTACTTAGGTAATACTTGTGAGATTCAAAAAAGTAAAACTAATAAGCTAAAATGAAAAAGAGAAGAAAATCATAAAAAATAAGGAAGAATGTGTCATCATAGTTGCTTTCTTTAAGGACCACTTGGCTACAGTGCGGTTGAATTGGGGACCTCATCTATAAGGATAAATACACACTGTAATTCCTCACACTTAATGCAAATACTCTGTATTAGAAAATGGGAGGTTATTTAGAACAACTCTTTTGCTTTTTTCACTGCTACAAACAGAATTTGGCCACTCATAGGTATGTTAACTCCTGTATTTCCATATAGATTATTGTCATCAGTAAGGTGACTTGTACTGAGAGCTTATTCTGTGCTGGGCATGATACTGAGCACCTCACATGGGGTATATTCTTTCACCCCTAGAAGACGGGTCCTTTAACTCTCTCCCTTTCCCAAATGAGTGAACTGAGGCTTCAAAGAGTGGTCAAGTTATTTTTCACCTGGTTTCAGTAAATGACAGAGCTGGGATATGAAGGGAAGCATGAGCCCTGCACTCCTAACAACGGCATCTTACACCCTTTCTCGGTACTCTCCAGGCTGAGAGATCACTGTCTGTTCCTCAGAGCCTCCAGTCCCCATCCTCTTGGCATTAGTGAGATGGCTCCAAGAGTCAGCAGCAAGACCTCAGGAAGGAGCACTTGACTCTGTGTGTGTGTGTGTGTGTGTGTGTGTGTATCAGCAGTATACCTACTCTGATTTTAGAACCTTCTAAGTGTCCACACATTCAGATGAATACTTCTTAGTCCCACCTGGCAGTATGCTTCCTACACAGTATATTGAGAAATTCTCTTTGGTGTTTTCTAATGGACCATATTCCCTTTCATATTGTACAAATCACTTACTGAGCTTTAAGAGGTTCAGAGGCCTCACATCAGCAGACTTAAATATGTAGCAGTAAATCCTTCCAGTCTAGACTGCCCAGCTTCTTCGCTCATTTTCCATCTTGCTATCATTGTCCAGAGTTGTTATGAAGTCAGGCTGCCAGATGATGCTTTGGAAGGATCCTGACATGTGAAAAATGTGATGTTAAAGAAGTAGGAGTTGTGGTTTACAGGTACTTGAGAAAACAGACCTGGATTCAAACCTCAGCTCTGCTACTGGTGAGCCAAGTGATTGACGTTGAACAAGAAGCTTAACTTCTTTGAGCTTCACTTTACTTGTTTGCAGTAATGCGATTCGGGAGTTGTGTTTAAGATTGGGGTGAACCAGAACACAGAGTGTGGTAGACACCCAGTGAATGCTTACTATTATTATTGTCAACTTGGACACTTAGAGAAGCACCTTACAAAGAGGAAAAGAGGATTCAATTGCAGAAATTCAGCACAGATTCATAAGCTCACTTGTAAAGAAATGACTAATGGAGTCTTAAAAGCATATTTAACTTGGATGTGGCTGAAAAATCATCTATACTACAAGAATTACAGTCACTCCAGGACTTTTTCTAAATGTATTATTGCTGATTGAACTTGAAACAGAACTGTGTAAAACACAGGAATCAATAACCATTTCAGAGAATGAGAAGCAAACTAGTTAATAAACAAAATATAAATTCTGGTATGTCCTCTGAAAGATGTGGCGCTGCATAATTGGGCATGTCTTGCTTCAGACACACATCCGCATGTTCTCGGGAGAAGTGAAGTTTAGAAGAAGCCCGAAGAATGGGTTGTGACAGCCTAGAAGAACTGAGGGGGATTCTAGACATAGGGAGAGGCAAGTTCAAAGCCTCAGATGGGGAGAAGGTATCGAGTAGTCAGTCCCCTACAGAGGTGTGAAGAGAAGGTCACTCTTCAGTATTGATCGTAGGAGGACACAGCCTCATAAGCGGCATTAAGGGAACATACTTGCGCTTGGGCACCTGCTCTGCCCTCTATCTTTTATGAGAAGCTTTTAACAGCTTGTTCCTGATTTGTGTGATTTGATACCTACTTCAGGTGGTTCAAAGGTCTCACCCTTGTGGAAGTCCTGTGCCTGTAGCTTGGCTATTCAATGCCAATATCCCTATCTGTCAGGAAGATTGATTGTTCTGACATCCTATAAATATTGGTGATGGTTTGACAGCTGCTAACATCATTAGCTAGCTTCTGAGGTGGCACCACCATAGAAAACTTTTAAATAAGGGACACATTGGAGAGGAATTTATGAATATACATTTCATTTGGTTTATTGCAGAGTCCATAGTCCACAAGTATTGTAAATGGGCTCCACTATCTAATCAGGGAATTATAGCAATGTATTAATTGCCATTTCTGATTATTTGCATTTAATTAAGGGGTACTCTTGAGAAAATGAAGGACAGCATAACCTCAAACTATAGTTTTACATCTTGGATAATTGACTGTAACTTCTGTCTTTAGAGCTTTCCTAAATTGTTTATTTCTCCAGATGGTTCCTAAAAACTATGATTTTACCTCTTTCCTTTCAGTGGATGACCAGGGGTTTCTCATAAAAGCTTACATGGTTTAGTTTTCTCAACTAAATTAAAGCTTAATTAGCCCAAAATCCAGATCTGTAATGTGTTTATAAAATTTATACAAGCATAATTAATTTCACTTAATTGCATAAATAGCTTTCCCGTGCAAATAGTCATCTTTTCTCTGCTGACCTCTAAATGTCAGCTTTCAGGTTATCTGTGTTTCTAGTCATCCCTGGTAATGTGAAATCAACTTGCATAATTCTAAAAGTATCACTCTTTCCTTTGATTTATGACTTTTATCATGGAAGTCAGTGATTACCTCGGCAACCCATGTTTCATGTTTTGAAAATGTAATGAAAAAAGTGTACTAGAATAGCATTGCTTTTGTTTTGATGGAAACCCAGAAGAAAAATTAGATAAATGATTCTGATACATTCTCCTTAGCCCACTGCTTCTCAGAAAGTTACCTAGGCTTTTTTAGTCTATTTGAATGACAGTTCAAATTACATTGATCAGCAGCATGTCAAAAAGAGTAGCTATTATTTTTTTAAATCTCCTGATATTTCCAGGATTTCTCTTCCAGAGAAGAGTGATGACTTTACCATACACTGAGAGTGATTCTCTTGCCACAGAAGCTGTTCCCTTTGCAGAAGTCTTTAGAAAGCCATTTGTAATATTAAGAAATTATTCTGTAAAAACATACCTTCTCAGTTGACAGGAATTTAAACTTTCTTATAGCTTCCTCATTATTTCCTTAAAAAGCCTTGCCTATACATTGAGGGTAGTGCAATTCTCCCCTTTCCTCTCTGTTCATTTTCTATAAGGGTGTGGTTATTGCTTTTGGAGCTCTTTTAAAAGACCCAGAAGTTTGTTTCCCAGGAGCACCAAGCAAAACTCACCATCTGTCTCACTGGCCTGAATGGTGTCACATGCCCATCTCTGGGCCAGTAGTGGTGACCAGGGAGCATGATTATGATTATTGGCTTGGACATGAATCACAAGTCCCATGCTGAGTACACAAGGCCTGTGCAGGGAGGTAAGAAAGCAGAATAAAAATGAAGGTCATCCCAAGTGAAGTGATGAGGATGGTTGGAAAGCATCACAGGTTCATCTCATGGTGCTGAATTTACTGCATTGTTCTGAAGTGATAACAGCAGAAGCTCCAGGAGCCTCTTGACTTTAGAGTGACTTTTGCTTCAAGATGGTCAGTGTACATGCATTTTAAATCTGAAAAGTGCTCTTCGTGCTGTATTTCTCCAAGGTTCATTAACAACCAGTATTATAGAGCCAATTCAAAAGGAACATGTTTTCAGTGACTATCTTATTATTAGCTTCAGGGCTACATTTTTTAAAATGCATAATGAAATCCATGGAATATTTCAAAAGAATGTGGCACTTTGCAAAATTGACTTTGGGGGATGCGCATGGCTTAGAGTTGGAATGAAAAGTGTATGGTGATTGCATGAATTGAAAAAGCTTTGGTCCATCTCTTGACTGCAGCTAGTCATAAGCAGTTGAAAAAAGAAATCCAGATTGTGCATAACTTTCAAAGGATCTGTAAAGATTCGGTATCTTCTTAGTCTTGTACACAGACTCTAGGAAGGTCATTTTCCCCTGTATGTGTGAAGACAGCCTTCCTACCTTTGTGGGAGTTTTGCTCATTTCAGAGGATAAGAAATGGGAAGTGGCTATTGTTTAGTGACAGGACAGTGCTTCAAGAATAATGAGAGTCACTGTTCTTTCTCCCTAAGGATTGGTAGAGCAAAAGTATACACATATTTGGTAGCTTTTCTAAATAGCAATCATTATCATTTTCTTTCCAGAGCCAAGTGGAGTCTCATTGTTATTAAAGTCAAGGCACTTGAGTTATGGTCTGGGCTTCGTTACAAGCTCTCAGACCTTGGGTACACTACTTGTCCCCTCTGGGCATCCTGGTACATGCTGATAAAATGGAGAGCCTCAAAAACACATAGAGCCAAGTTATATCTCAGGTAGTTTTAATCTTTGGAGTTGTAAACATCTGGAAGGGGAAAATGGAGAAAAGGGACTTAAGGTTTTAAAAATTGTGTCTTCCTTAGTCTCTCTTAATGATGTACTTAAAATCTCTAAAATAAAACAAAAAATGAGAAATTATTCCATCATCAAACTAGGAATGACAGTCAATCTCTCACCAAACTCTTGGAAGAATTTTCATGAACCTTTAAGTTTTATGGAATTGCATCTAAGTGCACAATTAAAGATACTGTGTGTTCAGCCATCAGAAATACAGAATCCTCCCCTCTTTAGAAGTTTCTTTCAGTTCAGTTCAATTCAGTCGCTCAGTCTTGTCTGACTCTGCGACCCCATGAACCACAGCTCCCCAGGCCTCCCTGTCCATCACCAACTCCTGGAATCCACCCAAATTCATGTCCATTGAGTTGGTGATGCCATCCAACCATCTCATATTCTGTCATCCCCTTCTCTTTCTGCCCTCAATCTTTCCCAGCATCAGGGTCTTTTCGAATGAATCAGCTCTTTGCATCAGGTGGCCAAAATATTGGAGCTTCGGCTTCAACATCAGTGCTTCCAATGAACACCCAGGACTGATCTCCTTTAGGATGGACTGGTTGGATCTCCCTGCAGTCCAAGGGACTCTCAAGAGTCTTCTCCAACATTGCAGTTCAAAAGCATCAATTCTTTGGCACTCAGCTTTCTTTATAGTCCAACTCTCACATCCATACATGACTACTGGAAAAACCATAGTCTTGACTAGATGGACCTTTGTTGACAAAGTAGTGTCTCTGCTTTGTAATATGCTGTCTGGGTTGGTCATAACTTTCCTTCCAAGGAGTAAGCATCTTTTAATTTCATGGCTGCAGTCACCATCTGCAGTGATTTTGGAGCCCCCAAAAATAGTCTGTCACTGTTTTCACTGTTTCCCCATCTATCTGCCATGAAATGATGGGACTGGATGCCATGATCTTAGTTTTCTGAATGTTGAGCTTTAAGCCAACTTTTTCACTCTCTTTTTTCACTTTCATCAAAAGGCTTTTTAGTTCCTCGTCACTTTCTGCCATAAGAGTGGTGTCATCTGCATATCTGAGGTTATTGATATTTCTCCCAGCAATCTTGATTCCAGCTTGTCCTTCTTCCTCCCCATTTCTCATGATGTACTCTGCATATAAGTTAAATAAGCAGGGTGACAGTATACAGCCTTGACATACTCGTTTTCCTATTTGGAACCAGTCTGTTGTTCCATGTCCAGTTTTAACAGTTGCTTCCTGACTTGCATACAGGAAATACTGTCTTTTCATACTGTTTATGGGGTTCTCAAGGCATGAATACTGAAGTGGTTTGCCATTCCCTTCTCCAGGGGACCACATTCTGTCAGACCTCTCCGCCATGACCCGTCTGTCTTGGGTGGCCCCAGATGGCATGACTTAGTTTCACTGAGTTAGACAAGGCTGTGGTTCGTGTGATCAGATTGGCTAGTTGTCTGTGATTGCTTTCAGTCTGTCTGTCCTCTAATGCCCTCTCTCAGCGTCTATCGTCTTACTTGGATTTCTCTTACCTTGGATGTGGGGTATCTCTTCGCCGCTGCTCCTTACCTTGGATGCGGGATATCTCCTCTCAGCTGCTACTCCTGACCTTGGGCGTGGGGAGAGCTCTGTGCCACGCAGCCGAAGTTTCTTAGGAGTTGCTTTGACTTGTATTTGGGCCCTGGGTGCAAAGTCTAGTATCAGTAGCAGCTGGGAAGATGAACATTTCCTCTTATTTTCTTTGTGGTTGCCATTTTTAGTCAATCTGCTCTTCAGTTCTCTAACCCATGGGTCCCCATGGTACCAGTACCAGTCCACGGCCTGGAAGGAAGTGGGCCACACAGGAGGAAATGAGTAGTGAACCAGTGAGTGGAACTTCATCTGACAACCCTCATTGCTCTCCATCGATTGCATTACCACCTGAGCCATCCCCTGCTCATCCATGGAAAATTCATCTTCCACAAACTCAGTCCCTGTTGCTGAAAAGGCTGGGGACTACTACTCTAACCCCACAGGGAACACACACACACGTTTACGCATACATATGTACAGAAAACACATGCATACATATATGCACAAATACAGTTATGTAGACAAGCATGCATAATACGCATTATTTGTACATACCTGTACACATACATGGCTCAAGTGGTTAAGAATCTGCCTGCAATACAGGAGACAGATTCGAGTCCTAGGTCGGGAAGCTCCCTGGAGGAGGAAATGGCAACCCACTCCAGTATGCTTGCCTGGAAAATCCCATGGACAGAAGAGTCTGGTGGGCTACAGTCCATGGGGTTGCAAAGAATCAGACATAACTGAACATGCATGCACTTGTACATGCATGCACATACATGTACACACATATGCATGCAACTATACACACACACACACACATTTATACATAAACCTAGATACAAACTAGTGAGAGGCCACAGTTCCCAAAAAAAACTGCCAGAAATAGGAAAAGGCCAAGACATCATTTGTTTTGGGAGATGCAGTTCCCATGTAGAAATCTCTTTAAGCAAGAGAAAACACTAGGATTCGTGAGTGACCAAGCAAACTGGAAGTTGTCCTTCCTGAATTTCCTCTGCTCAGAGTGTGAGAGATGAGAGCCTTCCTGATACCTAAACAAAGTTCAAGCTATAGATGTGAGAGCGACATTCTGTCAGTGTCCACGGGGACAGAGGGTACACCCAGGAGCAGCATCGCACACGGATTGGTCCTTCCCCTTTGTGTAGATGAAGCAGTATGGAGCCTATGTGGGGGCCAGCTACATGATGAGGAGCAGAACATCATCTTGAAGACATGAGAAAAAGCATCTTGCTGCAAATAATGTATTTACCAATCATAAAATGATTGAGAAAACTGAGGGGCAGGTAGTGGTGAAATGGGGAAAGGTCACTGTGATTTCTCAGTGGCAGTAGAATGAAAATGTGTAAGGACAGGTCAGAAGAGACAAAAAGTCATAGAATCAAGGAAAATGACATAGGAAACATTGTAAGGGAACCAAAAGCCAATAATGAAATTAAAACCCACTACAGACTCAGCAAAGGGTTCATACTGAGAAAAAGCTAAGTGAAGAATAAAAATGAAGTGCTTTCCTAGAACAAATAAGGGAAAAAGTAACAAAGTCAAAGAAAATAAAGATGATTGCATAGTGAATAGAGAATGAGTTACAGAGTTTTTTTTCCCAAAACCTGTAGAAATTCTCAAGGAACAGATGATAACAAAGACTAACATATCAAAGACATAATCAAGGAATATTTTTCTGGGCTAGTCATATTTAAAGGTTTCATTGAGAGCCAGATAAAGTAATACATGACTGCATCTCAGTCCACCCTGGCAAAATAGGTATTTCCAGTGTAAAAACAGAAAAAAAATTTATAGAAAAACAGAAGTTGTGCTAATCAAAGTATTCTCTTTTAAAGTAAAGCAGAAAACAATGAAATATCTACATATTTTCAAAGGGAAATATGAATCCAAAGAATGTATAGTCAGATAAGTTGTTTATCTTAGACCTGAGATGCTCTCTGACTAGTTCAAGCCTCACAAAACATACTTTTTATCTTCTCTGTTTGATCTAGCCAACTAAAACTAAATACAAATGAAAACCCCTCAAACAAGAGAGTTGTGATATAAAATAACTGATGGGTAAGCCTTAAAACCACTTACAGGTGAAATATTTCTAAATTTTTTTCTGTAAATTATAAAATACAGTTATAAGCAAAAAAATGTAAAATATTTAAAAAAAAATCCCTAAAAACATGTATCCAAGATCCACATGTATTCTTGTGGATCCACAAGGACCCACAAGCAGTAGATAGGGCATGCAGAAATGGGGGCAGGAAGATGTAAATTTTGACAAAATTCTGTAAATTACATAGACACAATTACAAAAGAAAACAAAAAGCTATTGCTGTCTTCAGACTTCACTTTGACAGTCAGTGAAATGTGAACTTAATTTTTTTTTTAAGTGAAAGATTTTTTTTTCCCCATTTATTTGTGTTAGTTGGAAGCTAATTACTTTACAATATTGTAGTGGTTTTTGCCATACATTGACATGAATCAGCCATGGATTTACATGTGTTCCCCATCCCAATCCTCCCTCCCACCTCCCTCCCCATCCTATCCCTCTGGGTCATCCCAGTGTACCAGCCCTGAGCACTTGTCTCATGCATCCAACCTGGGCTGGTGATCTGTTTCACCCTTGATAGTATACTTGTTTCAATGCTATTCTCTCAGAACATCCCACCCTCACCTTCTCCCACAGAGTCCCAAAGTCTGTTCTGTACATCTGTGTCTCTTTTTCTGTTGTGCATATAGGGTTATTGTTACCATCTTTTTAAATTCCATATATACGTGTTAGTATACCGTATTGGTCTTTATCTTTTTGGCTTACTTCACTCTCTATAATGGGCTCCAGTTTCATCCATCTCATTAGAACTAATTCAAATGAATCCTTTTTAATGGCTGAGTAATATTCCATTGTGTATATGTGCCATAGCTTCCTTACCCATTCGTCTGCTGATGGGCATCTAGGTTGCTTCCATGTCCTGGCTATTATAAACAGTGCTGCAATGAACAGTGGGGTGCACGTGTCTCTTTCAGATCTGGTTTCCTTGGTATGTATGCCTAGGAGTCGATTGCTGAGTCATATGGCAGTTCTATTTCCAGTTTTTTTAAGGAATCTCCACACTGTTCTCCATAGTGGCTGTACTAGTTTGCATTCCCACCAACAGTATAAGAGGGTTCCCTTTTCTCCACACCCTCTCCAGCATTTATTGCTTGTAGACTTTTGGATAGCAGCCATTCTGACTGGCGTGTGATGGTACCTCATTGAGGTTTTGATTTGCATTTTTCTGATAATGAGTGATGTTGAGCATCTTTTCATGTGTTTGTTAGCCATCTGTATGTCTTCTTTGGAGAAATGGAGAAATGTCTGTTTAGATCTTTGGCCCATTTTTTGATTGGGTTATTTATTTTTCTGGAGTTGAGCTGGAGGAGTTGCTTCTATATTTTTGAGATTAATCCTTTGTTTCTTCATTTGCTATTATTTTCTCCCATTCTGAGAGCTGTCTTTTAACCTTGCTTATAGTTTCCTTTGTTGTGCAAAAGCTTTTAAGTTTAATTAGGTCCCATTCGTTTATTTTTGAACTTAATCTTAAAAACAAACTTAAGGGCACATTTTTTCTAAACCTGTTGGCAAGCGAGGAAGAAATTGTAATTCAAAAATCAGTGACAGAAAGCACTAAACAGACAGACAAGCATGAAGGGTGTTCAGATGAATTTAAAAGACTCAGTCTAATTAAATACTAATTCTAACATGGAAACAGTCATGTAGCTTCATGGCATATGTGAATATGCAGAACGCCATTTAGTCACAGATCTCTGATGAGGGAGGGTCATTTGGACATTCCACGCTGCTCCCTCAGCGTGTGGATGATTCCCACCCTGGATTTGCTGGGCAGCAGCCTTGGTTACTGGTTCTAACCACAACCCCACAGGAAGTTAGAGGCAGGCTTGTCCATGATGGGGCCACCCTGGAGATAGAGTCTGGTGTGTTCCACTCTGCTCTGGTTTGCTATTGTAAACTCAATGGTTTCTGGTGGTGCCACTTGGACTTGGTGACTCAGCATGAGTATTGTGCCAGGGATAAATAGCATGTCTTTTCTGAGCAAAGTTTGACCTTCAGAAATGCCGTGGAATCTGTGCCCTTATGTGGAAACCATTGTTCTTAGTTCTTTGGGACTTGAAGTACTCTTTTTTAAAAATTATTTTGTTTTTTAATAAGAAACTTCTCAAGAAACACAAAAGACCCACCTTTACTAACCAAAAACTGGTTAGTAAAGTTCCCTTCAATGGCTTCCACATGAATAGTCTGTACTATATTCTTTATGTAATTGTACTTATGATTTTTTGTTTTATTTTCCAGTATGAAATGTCTGTTTCAGGGAAAACCTCTCTCCTTAAAAGCATTACGACAGGCTTCTTTGCTGCTCACAGTAATTTTCTTCTTCCTTTGAGACCTCTGGAGCACCATTTCTTAAAAGGCAGCAACATTTCATCTATCTAAGGCAGTGGGGTGGACCAGATCATTCCCTGGGGCATCTTCTAGCTCTCAGGCCTGTGTTGTGGGTATGGCTGTGGGTATGAGAGAGGGTTTAGGCTTAACAAAGAGAGTATTACCCACTTCATGACAAAGGCTATAAATTGAGATCTCTTTACCCCATGCCCAGGGCTTAGAACTGTGAGCATAGCTGATGCTCCGTAGAGACTTGGATTTGTGATATTTTATTTCCTCATGCCACCTAAGGGTACAGGAGTAAGTCAAAGATGAAAGTAAGGGGTTTCCTGGTGGCTCAGTGGTGAAAAATCCACATGCCAACGCAGAGACATAGGTTTGATCCCTGATCCAGAAGGATCCCACGTGATGCAGAGCAACTAAGCCATATGTACCATAACTAAAAATAAAATTAAAATTTTAAAGAAGATGAAATTGAGGACTTTGGATTAGGAGTCAAGAAATCCCATTGGCAGATCTGTATCTAATGTGGCCTAAGACAGTTCTCTTAGAGTCCTCTGAGTTAAATTTCCATTCATGAAATGAAGGGTTTGACTTAAATCAGGATTTATGGGCTGGTAGTTGACCAAACTGGCTATCAGAATGTATTACTGGGCCTTCAGAGTATCGCAGGTTGTTGTTGTTGTTATGGGAAGCCTTTGGAAGAGGTTTGTGTGCCCTACTTCCCCAAAACCCTCACCACCCCTATCTATGCCACTCTTCTATGTTTGCATTATTAACCTTTATATTTGATGGTCATCTGAAAAAAAAAATATGTTTTGAACATTAGCTTTTCTGTTGTACAATCTCGGAATAGTCAGTGTGCAAAGGTATTTTTAATAGACTTTGGTGGTTAAAAACTATTTGACTAATTAGAACAGATTGATGTGGGGAAAAAAGGTCAACCTAGGAAGACACACCAGATAAATTCCAAATGAGTTTTAAAATGGAAATAGTAAAGTGGAATCCGTCTACTTGTTTTCAGGTACCTTCTCTTTACAGTCATTAGTTTGGCCTGAATGACACCAAAATGGTCCTAACGGCCCCAGTCACAGGAGCTATTACAGGTTGTCTAACTTGGTTAAATTCTTTTCTGCTTTAAATTGTTAATGATTCAGCATTTCATGGTTTGAGTCAGATGCTCTCAGAGGGCGCCTTCCTTAAAGGTCAGTCACTCTCCAGAAACTTGCCTCCAAGATTAAGATCACAGATTCTGCTCAGTGACCTTGGGAGAATAATGATTTATTACAAACAGGACTCAGGAAGCACCACTCTATGGCAGGAGACCCCTCATTGGCAATGTAAGGAAAAGCAAAGAGGCTGGTGAGACACAGGATTGCAGGGAGAGGCAGGGACGTTGAGATTGAGGATTACTCTCCAGCAGATGGATGTGCATTGCTAATGAAGAATATGGAACATGCCTTGTGTGCTAGACATAGTTAAGAGGTATCTTGCCAGAAGCCTAAGAAGTAAGCACTATTATCACAAGGTAATGAATGAGCAAACTGAGGCTTGGAGAGGTGAGGTAACCTGTCTGTCTAGGAGTGCTTTCAGAGTTTGCATAATATTTCATGAAGAGCATGTAACTATTCTCTGCACGCTGGTGTCTGATGAATGATGTATCCATTTTAATTCATTTATTATGATGTTATGATGTCTGAAAATAAGTTTCCAGTAAATGTTGATATAAGAACCTGTTTGTCATCTGCCTGGGATTGTCAATACAAAATCCACATACACATTCCAAGGCTGAAACAGACACATACCAAGAGGGAGTACAGGTGGATGCGTGATGCTTTTTTTCTGGACTTCTTAAATAGAGACCATTTTATGACATTATTAGAAACCAACTAAAGTGGAGGGGTAAAGTTTTGTGAACTGACCAAACAAGAGTGATGAGAAATAAGAATTAATGTAATCAGCAGACCAGTATACATTTAATAATAATTCGACTCTATTTCCTAAGATTCAGTGGGAGGCCAATAGAGGATTCATTGTATTTTTCTCTCCTACTTTGAAACAGAAAGTGAATGATTCATGGACTGGAGGGGGGAATAAAAAAGATTTTTTTAATGAAATGTAGCTACCAGCTTAGATCTCTATTTTTAACCTAGTCCTTCCTTTTATCCTAGTCCTTCCCTTATTAAGGAAACCTGCAACTACAAATATGTTCAATTCATTTTCTTACCTTTCTGCTAAATACAGAGAACAGTGCCTATATTTCCATGACTAAAGATTATTTTAAGTAGGATTGAGAACAGTTCTGGACATGGAACAACAGACTGGCTCCAAGTCACAAAAGGAATACATCAAGGCTGTATATTGTCACCCTGCTTATTTAATTTACATTCAGAGTACATCATGTGAAATGCCAGGCTGGAAGAAGCACAAGCTGAAATCAAGATTCCTAGGAGAAATATCAATAACCTCAGATATGCAGATGACACCACCTTTATGGCAGAAAACGAAGAAGAACTAAAGAACCTCTTGATGAAAGTGAAAGAGGAGAGTGAAAAAGTTGGCTTAAAGCTCAACATTCAGAAAACTAAGATCATGGCACCCAGTCCCATCACTTCATGGCAAATAGATGGGGAAACAATGAAAACAGTGAGAGACTTTATTTTGGGGGGCTCCAGAATCACTGCAGATGGTGATTGCAGCCATGACATTAAAAGACCCTTGCTCCTTGGAAGAAAAGCTATGACCAACCCAGACAGCATATTAAAAAGCAGAGACATTACCTTACCAACAAAGGTTCGTCTAGTCAAAGCTATGGTTTTTCCAGTAGTCATGTATGAATGTGAGAATTGGACTGTAAAGAAAGCTGAGCAATGAAAATTTGCTGCTTTTGTACTGGGGTGTTGGAGAAGACTCTTGAGAGTCACCTTGGACTGCAAGGAGATCCAACCTGTCAATCCTAAAGGAAATCTGTCCTGAATATTCATTGGAAGGACTGATGCTGAAGCTCTAATACTTTGGTCACCTAATGCGAAGAACAGACTCATTTGAAAAGACCCTGATGCTGGGAAAGATTGAAGGCAGGAGGAGAAGGGGATGACAGAGAATGAGATGGTTGGATGGCATCACTGACACGATGAACATGAGTTTGAGTAAGCCCTGGGAATTGGTAATGGACAGGGAGGCCTGGCGTGCTGCAGTCCATAGGGTCACAGAGTCGGACACAACTGCGCGACTGGACTCACTGAAGATCAGTTCAAACAGATGGTCCTCTGGTGTTTCGTTTTTATAAAACCAGGTGTGTATATATATATATTTTTTTTTTTTTTTTTTTTTTTTTTACTTAAAAATTTTTAGGATTTTTCCCCAGTATAAATTGATTATTATATACTAAGAAAAATAGTTTTAGGATCAATGTAGGGAAACACTATTTCTTTCATGTTTCTTAAAAGGAGTGGAAAAGGAGAAAGGCTATAAGTGTGGGACATTGTTTGGAATGAGTTAAGTTTTCCTTTTGGAACCCATTTACATATCATGGATGAGAGCCACAAACAGGAGAGAAGAGAGATATGGAAGCATCAGGTATGTCACATCCCTGAAGGAAGCAGGGGTCCCTGAAGGAAGCAGGGATGTCAGCCTGGAATGAGAATCCATGTCTCCCCCTTGGTCACTAACACAAGTGCCTCCAGAACCAAGTTTGCAGTGCTGACTCTGAGTCGGCATTTTATGTCCCCTAGTACTGGGAAAATTTATTTCCTTTTCAATGTTTCTCCTTTCTTGCCTTTCTCTTCCATTGTTACTTCAACCACTGTCATTCAGGTCCTCTTTAATCTCTTCTAATTCCTATCGGCTTCTGCATGTGTGACCTTGCCCAACTAATCCTTCTTATGTGCTATTTCACTTCTGTCCTCAAGTGGCCATCACTTCCTAATTGCCAGCTATATGAAGACGATATTCCTCTGCCTAACCTGAAAGTCTCCCTAATCGAGCTGCCCCTCCTTCTGTATCCTTAACTTTTCACACCCTCCAGGGAATGTTTTGCCATCCACATAGGGAGATGTATGGTGCTCCTGTGATCTCTGTGTCTTTGGGCCCTATGTTTAGTCTATTACTGACTTTTATGAAGCAAAAGATAAAAGGATGTGTTGACTATTCTTCCCTGCCTTTTATATGTTGAATTTTGACTTTAGGGTAGCCACCAACTAAAGATTCAAGTTATTCTATGGTGACTGCCAGCTTCATGACCCCATCAGTTTTATATTTCCTTATAAAAATATACTGCCTTTTCTTTGATTCTTTTAGTAACCAGAAAATGAAACAGCTAGTATTAATGATGGACAGTCAAGGTCTCAAGACTTGTGAGGCAAAGTTGGGCATCTATAGGTGTGTTGACAATGATGAACTTATATTCTCTACTGGGCCTTCTTTGAACTTAGGTTAGCTGATTGTTTGAAATTATAATAGAGAAGAAAGAAATTAAAGAACATGGTGAAATGTATCATTAAAGAAAGAAAAAGAAATTCTAGCAGACAAAGTGGTTGTCAGAGGAGGTTTTACAAATAGCTAAGCAAAGAAGAGAAGCCAAAGGCAAGGGAGAAAGGGAAAGATAGACACAACTGAAAGCAGAATTCCAGAGAATAACAAGGAGAGATAAGAAGGCCATCTTAAACAAATAATGCAAAGAAATAAAGGAGAGCAATAAAAGGGGAAAAACTAGCTATCAGTTGAAGAAAACTAGATACCAAGAGAACATTTCATGCAAGGATGGGCATGATAAAGGACAGAAATGATAAGGACTAACAAAAGTAGAAAGTGATTAAGAAGAGGTGGCAAGAATATGCAGAAGAACTATACAAGAAATGTCTTAATGAGCGGGATAACCACGATGGTGTAGTCACTCACTTAGGTCAAGACATCCTGGAATGTGAAGTCAAGTGGGCTTTAGGAAGCATTACTGAAAACAAAGCTAGTGGACGTTATGAAATTCCAGCTGAGCTATTTAAAAATCCTAAACAATAATGCTATTAAAGTGCTGCACTCAATTTGTCAGCAAATTTGGAAAACTCAGCAGTGGCTATAGGAATGGAAAAGGTCAGTTTTCATTCCAATGCCAAAGAATGTTCAAACTACCGTATGATTGAATTTATTTCACATGCTAGCAAGGTAATGCTCAAAATCCTTCAATCTTGGCTTCAGCATTTTGTGAACCGAGGATTTCCAGTTGCACAAGCTGGGTTTCAAAGAGGCAGAGGAACCAGAGGTCAAATTTTCAACATTCATTGGATCATGGAGAAAGCAAGAAGATTCCCCCACCAAAAAATTTTACTTCTGCTTCATTGATTACGCTAAAGCCTTTGACTGTGTGGATCACAACAAATTGGAAAATTCTTAAAGAGACCAGAGTAGCAGATCACCTTACCTGTCTCCTGAGAAACCTATATATGTATTAAGAAGCAACAGTTAGAACTGGACATGGAACAACTGACTGGTTCCAAATTGTGGAAGCAGTACATCAAGACTGTGTATTGTCAACCTGCATATTCAAATTCTATGCAAAGTACATCAGTGCAAAATTATGGGTTGGATGAACCTCAAGCTGGAATCAAGATTGCCAGGAGAAATATCACAACCTCAGATATGCAGATTACACTACTCTAATGGAAGAAAGTGAAGAGCAACTAAAGAGCCTCTTGATCAGGGTGAAAGAGGAAAGTGAAAAGCTGGCTTGAAACTCAACATTCAAAAAAGGAAGATCATGGCATCTGGTCCCATCACTTCATGGCAAATAGAAGGGGAAAAAGTGGAAGTAGTGACAGATTTATTTTCTTGGGCTCCCAAATCACTGCAGTGGGTGACTGCAGGCATGAAATTAAAAAACACTCACTCCTTGGAAGGAAAGCTATGACAAACCTAGACAGCATCTTATAAAGCAGAGACATCACTTTGTCAACAAAGGTCCATATAGTCAAAGCTATGGTTTTTCCAGTTGTCGTGTATGGATGTGAGAATCAGATCATGAAGAATGCTGAGCACTGAAGAATTGATGCTTTCAAATTGTGATGCTGGAGAGGACTCGAGAGTTCCTTAGGCTGCAAGACCAAACCAGCCAATCCTAAAGGAAATCCCCCCTGAATATTAATTGGAAGTACTAATGCTGAAGCTGAAACTCCAATACTTTAGCCACCTCATGCAATGAGTCGATTCATTGGAAAAGACCCTGATGCGGGGAATGGCTGAAGGCAAAAGGAGAAGGGGGCAGCAGAGGATGAGATGGTTAGATAGCTTCACCAACTCACTGGACATGAATTTGAGCAAACTCTTGGAGATAGTGGAGGAAAGAGGAGCCTGGTGGTCTACAGTCCATGGACTTTCAAAGATTTAGACAACCTGTGACTGAACAACAGCAACAGTCTTTAAAGGCTGTTCAAAAGATATGGCATAGTAGAACTTACATTTTGTAGTGTCTTTATGATATGTTTATCCATTATTTGAATTGCTTGGTTTACTTTGATACATCTTTTAATAGTTGTGTGATGCGATGAGGAAAGATGGTCTATAGTTATCAAAAGTGCGTCACTTTTAGGATAGTTCTTGTCTTCTCCCCACTTCCTGCAGTCCATTAAGAAGCTATTAGTCAGGGCTCATTTGATTTACCTTCTCCAAAAAGTTGTCTTCAGTTGCTTCTGGATTTTTTCACCTCTTCAATTTTGGTTGCTCAATAATGATACTAGTATAGATCTAGGTTAATATTTTCCTGTGGACTATTTTGTATATATTTCTTGTCATTGATGTATATACATCAACGTATAATTTGATTCCTTGAACATAGGGATAGCGGTTTTGTTTTTTCTTTAATCCGTGTTTTAGGGGAACATAGGGCTATTTAAGTTAGTTACCTCAGAACAATGGGACTAAACTCTGACTTCTATGAATTAAATACTTTGAAGATTTTGAAAGTGTTCAATATTTTGTCAGAGTACTGAACACCTTAGATTTACTACTCTTTGGGTAGTGAAACTTATTCTGTTAATTTTCCATGCATCTCTTTCAAGCTTAAAGATCTTTGAATGGGTGTTTTGCATGTCCTTGTTCTATTTCCTTTAGGGAATGTAGAAAGATTTCTGTCATATATCATTCTTTGCCCTTGTGTTTTCTGCCTGAGATACCCTAAGGAAGGTGATATTTTATAAAATGTAGAGAAATGTGATCATTTGCATCTTCTTGTACCATCCCAGAGTAATGGAATTGTGATTCTTAATCATTAAACATATTTTGTGTTTAAATTCAGTTAATAATCAATTAGCATTCAGTTGTCCAGACATTAAAAGAGACTTCATTTATATTGGTGTTAGCATTCATGTCTTTTAGATGATTTACAGAAGAGTATAATTTCCTCTGAAAGATATCTGTAAGGGAGGACATTTGCCAATCCAATTACATTTTCAATTTCCCATTTCTTTTTCTTTAACCTCCAATAATTCTGTTGGACTTTTAAAGAAAAACATGATCTCATATTATTTTATATCTATCCTTAGACAATGCTAATTTTAGTTTTAATGTTTTGTCTTTAGCATCTTTTCTTCTATTGATTTAGTAGGAGTTACCTTTAATCACTTAAAAGTAAGTAATGCATTAAGACTGCCCAAGGCTAGTCTATATTTGGAAAAAAATCACTCCATTTAAGAATTAATTTAACAAGAGCCTATTACACTTTTTTCCTTTGGAAATTCACCAAGAATTTTTGCCATCTTTGTGAAAGCATCTATTATCCAGAAGAAATTAGGCCTAATTTTAGAGAATGTCACCATGTGCAAAATTTTCTTAAATTTCCAGAAATCACCATGACTCTGACTATAATAATAATGTTTAAGATTCAAGAATTTCATCACCAAAAGAAAATGAGTGGATAGCAGTTTTAACCAGAAGATTACCTCTCCACTTCAGATATCCTAAAGCCATTTAAACAGTAAAAAGAAGCACAGAAAGTCAAGAGTAGGCTATTGTTAAGTCAGGCCAAGGGGTGTCATCTTTTTGTGGATATTTTTGTTTGAGTTTGTGTTATGTTTGTGGCTGTCGAGAGGAGCACATCCCCCAGTGGTCAATATGTAGAAGTGGGCATGGAACAACCACTCAGAATGTGTTATATAGATGAGAAAGTAGAAACTAAGACCTTAGATGCTTATTTCAAGATACTTTGCCGAGAAGGAGACTAGAGAAATTGAATAGAAGCTAGAGGCGGAGATGTGGTGCCAACAGACCTTTTATTTCTATTTGTGGCAGCAGTAACTATGATGCAAATGGTACCATGTGGAGAGTAATGATGCGAGAGAAAGAGGGAGCAAAGACCTGAGAAGGGAAGAGTGTTCATAATGCAAAAGGGCATATTGGTGACCTCAGTGTTCAGGTTGTTCATTTCACTCTCTAGCCTAAAATCTATTTTTTAACTCTGAGTGGCTTTCTTACCCAGAAACTATCACAGAAGGTGTCTTTGGACCAGGCCCACCCATGCCTGGCTTGATAACGTAATTGGCATTTGGGGATCTTCAAAGCTCTGGAGAAAGAGATAAATGACCAAGTATAGCACAAAACAGAAAGTATTTGGTGGAGTAATCACTGCCAGTCACTTTGACTTGGCAGCAAAATATGAATACTTTTCTTGATCAGCAGCTACTGCATTTTCATTCTCCTAGAGCAATAGAAACCTAGCAACTTGTTTATGACCTTTATTTCTATATAATAAAAGAGACTTTCTGATTTTTGTTATAAACAAAGCAAAGTAATATTTTAAAAAGAATCTGAATTATTTCTTAAAGCAGAAGCCTCCTGTATGAATAAATAACATAGAAGGAGCAACATCTTTTTGCCCACCAAACAGTGACAGCATACCACCTCTATAAACGTATAAGAGCCATTTTAAGTCAAAACTCACAGATTTTCCTGCTGGTGGCATTCCAGTCTGAGAAGGGCAGTTTTAAATAAACATGTGTGATGTGTTTGAAATGAAGCACAGCCAAATGAATGTTGAACCCACTTCCTACAGGACCTCACTCTTCACACTCTTTTTTTGGAAACCTTTATGTATATGTTTTCATGTACATGTAAAATACCAAATTTATAGCAAAATTTCAGGCAGAGTTTCTTAGGATTCTCCCACCCATCCCTCCTATTTTTTTTTTCTCTCTCTCGTTCTTTCTTTCCCTCCCACTGCATTTTTCTCTACCTCCCTATATGCTTTAAAAAAAGTTTGAGAATAAAGTGAAGATAGTCACGTCCCTCTGCTCTTAAATATTTCATGTGTATTTATTAAGAAAGATATCCTCTTAATAAGCAGAGTGAAATAATCAAGCTACAGGCTGCTTCAAATTGCTCCAATTATCTAATCCACAGTCCAGATTCAGACTTCATCCATCGTCCCAGTAATAGCCTTTCCACATTTAAACGTTTTCTAAAACATTAGTAATATTATCTGTGGCCCCCTATTCCCCCTTGTAGTCACTAGGAAACTTTGAGACGATGCAGGGTGATCAGTCCTCAAGACTAAGAGCATGCTGCGTTAGTATTCTCCCAAGTGTACTTCATAAAAAGCTTATTCTAGGAAATGCTATGAAATATAAAGATTTTGAGTTCAACGTTGGGGAAAAGCTTATACAATACTTACACAATACTCACTCCTCCCTTGCTCAGTTGGCTCCTTGGAGATTTACGGAATATGTTGGCTTATAAAAGATGAAGTATGAGCACTTACATACTTACACCATAAGGAAATCTGATGATTTGTTTAACCCAGAATTTCTCCAATTTAGCAAATAACCTGACCAGTGTCCTCAACTACCTACAACATTCAGTTTGCGAAATCCCATTCTGAATTTTCACAATATTTATTTTATTTTAAAATTTTCTCTTCTCTTTTAGTTTTTAATTGTGGGCTACTCAGTTGTCATTTGGAACACCAAAAAGGACTATAGAAAAAAAAAGTACAATATCTAGACTTAAAATATTCCTGATTTCTCCTATATATGCAATCAAAGATAGGACCCATGACTTCACAGCAGTGCATTGCTGTGAGACGGCATCTAGAATATTAAACAGATAAATCCCATGTTAGTGAACAGCAAAATTGTTTCTTACTCTCGTGAAATACAGTGGCAAAGTGGTGGGTGCTCTTCTCCTCACAGTTAATTAAGAACCCAGATTGAAGGAAGTGTTGCCATTTTTATTTCAATGACCTACCAAATCACCTTCGGTGTTGCCTCCATCCAGGGAAAGGAGAACAAGAGAGTACAAAGAATTGTGAAGGAAACTTGCCTGAGAACGGCCTGTATTGTTTCCATGCATGTTCCATTGATGAGAATTCAGCCCCAGGATCATGACTGTGGAAGAAGACTGCATGTGCTATTCCAGGCTGGGAAGCTGCTTCAAAGCAGCAGCTCCATAATAGGAAAAGTGAACCTAAGTTTTTGGTGAAAACCTTGCTGTCTCTACAACCTGTATTTGTGTGTGTATCATTTGTGGTTGTTACATATTTCTTGGTGCTGGCATATTTTATCCTTTGTTCCTAAAGCTATCTACCTAGGTTTGGTCTCAATGTTCTTGTAAGTCTCCAAGAAGAGAAATGTTATTCTCTATTATGCAACTTTGTATCTCTGTATTAATGGGAAAGTGATGTATCTTTAAAGGTCAGAGCCTTAAAAATGGGCTCTCCTGTATATTTGAGGCTGTAAACCACATACTTTTACAATGGGGCAGAGAAAACAGGACCAAACACAGGGAAAAATGCACAAAGGTTAAAGCTAAAGAAATGGATTCAATATGGAGTCAGGTTTGTTCTTTGTTATAGGAACTCTGTGGCCTTTGAATCTCCAGCTTTTACTTAGATCACATATTGGCTGGTAACAGATAAGAAGCAAAACTGACAATCACTGGAAAATAATGACAAAAAGAAAAAAATAAAAAGTTCACTTCTCCAACAGTTTCCCGTAAGATATACACATCTTTTAACCACTGCAGTAGAAGGTAAAAGAACATTAAAGAGAGAAATAATTATATGTAAAATCCCAAATCACTACTTTAAAAAAAAATCAGTGTTATGGGGATAATGAAGTTAATAGCTACTATTTAATTAAACTTTAAGCTAATTAGTTTAATTGATTCATCTGATGAGCATCTGAATATTGCCAACATCATTCTGAATCTTTGGAGTATGGTTATAAAATTTGGAGGGAGTGATCTAATGACGCTCAACATCGGTTGTTTACACTGCAAAATAAATTGATAATTAATGGGTACTGAACTCTGATTTACATTGTAAAACTTACCCTGATTCTTGGAGGAGGTGCCTCTGTGCACCCCACCCCCACACACCAAAGGCTAGTGTGTTCAGTATTCTTACGACACATTGTGTTTTCTCATTACAGTGCATATCATAGTCATAAAGCAGTTATTTGCTATTATTTAGGTAATATTATCTGCCTCCCTTCTCTAAATGGTAAGCTCCATGAAGATGGGGACTCTCTCTGTCTTAATCACTACTGAATTCCCAGAGGCTCATGCATTAATAGACACTCAGGAGATGGTGGGATACATTAATGTCTCTTCTCACTAAAAATAAAGCTAGGAATGCACTTTGGGAAGAGTGTGTTGATGTGTGCTTACATTCAAGCCCAGTGAAGTACAGGTTTAAATACCTGCTCTTTTCAATAATATCTATTAGGTACACAATTTTTTTGTAATAAAAATTATTTTTTAATTACTGTATGATCCTACAATTTCACTTCTAGATATATATCCCAAAGGAGTAAAAGCAGAGACTCAAACAGATATTTGTACACCAGTGTTCATAGTAGCACTGTTTACAGTAGTCAAAAGTTGGAAGCGACCCAAGTGTCCATTGGCAAATAGATGGTTAAACAAATCATTCTATATATATGCAGTTGTATATTATTCAGCTTTAAGAAGAAAGCCAATTCTGACATATTGCAACATGGATGAACCTTGATGATGTTATACTAAGTGATGTAACCCCATCACAAAAGGACAAAGCTGATTCTGCTTATATGAAGTAGCTAGCACAGTCAAATTCATAACAGAAGGAAAGCTGAAAGGTAGATGCCAGAAGAGAGGAAGTGGGGGGGGGAATACAGTTATTGTTTATTGAGTACAGAGTCTCAGTAGGTGAAAAGATCTCTGGAAGTGGATGGTGGTGATAGCTGCACAGCTGTGTGAATGTACTTTATATTACTGAGCTATATATCTAAAATGATTAAGATGGTAAAGTTTATGTTAGGCATATTTTAACATAATTTAAAATAATCAGTTTTGTTTTAGTTCTATGTCCAGCATTATGTAAATCCAGGCTCAAGTCTAGACCTCTCTAACCTTTTTACCATCGATAAGCTCCTCAAGTATAGAAATTCTGATATAAATCTCCTTTTTTCAAGAAACAGTTTGCTTGACATTTTCCCATCACTTTGCATAAACAAAAGAATCAATCTTTTCTTTTTTTTTTCAATCTTCGTTATTTGGTAGCTGTGAGCTCTTTGATAATCAGTTTATTTTCTCTTGACATCAGTTCTTCACATGTAAAATGGAATATAATCTATTTGGTGTGCCACCCTGAGGATAAAACAAGATGTGGTATGTGGAAAAATCTTGTACAGTTCTCTACAAGTGAAAAATAATTTATATTTTCATCATATATAAATATGATTAAACAGATAATCCTAAAGAATAAAATAAAAATCACCTATAATACCACCATCCTAGATACCACTGTTTTATAATTCATCCATTTTTTATTTCATTAAGTTACCAATTGCCTAGTTTGTGCCATTTGCATCTACCCCCATCCATCTACTTACTTATTTGCCCACAAACCTGCACATTAATTATTTTATTTGGTTATTCTTTTAGCAGTCCATTATTAATAAGTGCCAGGCACTATTCTAGATTTTGAAGATGCAAAAGAAACAAAGACCAAAAAAATGCCCCAAATAAAGCTTGCATTCTGATGTGTTATCTGACATTAAGAAACATAAAAGAAACACATGGTATTTTAGATACTGATATTGCAAAGGAGAGAAAACAGATGTTGAATAGAAAATCATTGGTGAAATGAAGTTAAGCGTTTAGATTAGTCCAGGGAAAGCCTCATTTAGGTGACTTTGAGTAAAGACCTCCAAGAAGAGGGGGAGTTAGGTATGCTGATGTCTAGGCAAAGAACATTGCATGAGAGGGCCCAGCATGTGCAAAGGTCCTGAGACGGTGTGTGAATAGCATGTTCAAGAAACAGATAAGAGTATCCTGTGTTGCTCAGGCAGTGTGATGATGGAACGTCAGGGACAAGATCAGAGAGTTAGCCAGGGCCAAATTATAAAGTATCTGTAAATCACTTTATTCTGAGTGACAAAAGAAACCACTTCTTCTGCAAAAGAGGAATGACCAGATACCCTTTTATCAGCATGGCTGTGGCTGCTGTGATGAGAATGCAGTGCAGAATAGCAGGGGAGAAATAGAGATGAGGTAGGAGGCTGTTATAATAGTCCAGGTGTGAGATGATAATGATGGTAAAGTAGGGAGGAATTATTGTTTACTGTTGACAGGATTTGCTGTTGGATAGGATGCTTATTTTGAAGGGAGAAAAAGGGTTAATGCAGGATAACACCTGTCTTTTTACTTAGTAGATTCCTTCAAAATTGAGGCCATTATCTTAGATACAAAGAAAAAGCAATACCTGAGTGCAAATGACACGTGGTCCTATGTAAGAGCTTATTTTAGGCTTAATGCATCTATTGTTTTATACTATCGTCCTGCATTTGAATGAAAGCAAAGACTTCCAGAATTTGGACTCATGCAATCTAGAGCTCATTCCAGGCCCCATGTTTGTGGCCTTGTGTGTTCCCTAGAGTTATTGGTGGTTAAAGCTTGAACCCAACCCTTGCATTTTATGTTCTCAGTGGAAATCATGATGGCAAATATCTGCTTTAGAATGTCTTTCCAGGATCCTGTGGGCTCATCCATGTTCCCTCTGGGTCGCAACAGAATTACTGCAATAATGGAGAAGGTAGTGTACTGTACTGCATTGACTTTACCCAGGTCACATCCAGATAGAAAAAATGCTATCCTGTTTAACCAAATCTTAGAGGCCCCTAACGATCAGTACATAGTTTGTGTTTTATATTTTTTTTCTTCTTAAAAAAATTAAACGTAATCTATATCCAGCTTGCAGTTGACCAGGATGAATTTACAAAAGCTCGAGGGATATGCTCTTCAAGAAGTCATTCATTTGTTTAAAAACAATCTTAAAAAATGATTTCTACAAAGCACTGTGATTTATAAGGCTAGAAGGTTTATTTTTTTATTTGTGTTTTCTGGTTCTGACACCCAAGAAGCAGAGGTTTAGAATATATGTTGTAGAAGTCAAAATAGATAATGGCTTAAATACTGTTTGAACTACTTCCTAGCCGTGTCGTATTACATTTCTGAACTTCAGTTTCCTCATTTGCAAAGTGGCAGTAGTCGTACTTAATCACACAAGATTTTTATGTGACACAAAGGAACTTATGTAAAGAAAGAGTATAATATAGTACAGAGTCTGGAATTGTATATAGACAGGTTGTGGTTTCTGTTCCAATCATGAATTTTGAGAAAACACACGAGGGTGAAGCAAAGCTGTATTGGAGTGTCTTTTGCTTCCCATGAGAAGGGGCAGTCTTGCATGAGCTGTATCACTGGGATTTGAGATATGGTTTCTGTAGTGTAGGTTACAGAATAAATTGAGAGTCAATTGAAAAAATTCTCCGAATAGTCTTGTGCCTTTCTCTCCCATGACATCAGCTAAAAATAATAGCAGTTGAGAAACCACAGAACAAAAAGCCTGGGAAGAATTGAGCTGGAGGCATCAAAAGAAGCCAGGGTGGAGGCCAAGGTAATTAGGCTTATGAATTAACTGTGACTTTGTAGTAGTTTTGAGGGTCTCTAAATAAAAGTCATGAGGTTCTCAAGTTAGAAACTGGTACAGCTGCAAAGCAAAGCTAGCTTGAACACTCCTCTCATCATTATGTAAGCAACTCAGATTAAAACACGCACACACACAAACCACACTGATTAAAGGAAAATTAAGGTTCCTGGTGCAGAGAATAGGTGCCCTCTGAGAGTCATAATTAAGTTGGAGTATCATTTTTCACTCTTCGGGCAAGGAAAATCAGATCAGTCTTCAGCTTTGACAGAATGCAAATACCCATCTCTGCCTTGGAGATAGTGATTTGGGTGGGCTGAGCACAGGGCGTGACAGAACAGTTGAATTACAATGCAAACATTAGAAGCCGATGTGAATGTAGTACTTTGCTCAGACTAATAAATGCCTTCATGTAAGTAAGCATGCATTTATGTGTTTATCATCAAGGGGTGTTTTTAATATGTTTTTCTGCTGCATACCACAGCTAGTTGTCAGGGTGTATGTTAAAAGGCATACTTTGTTATAGAAGTCATAGAATCATAGCATCTTAGACCAGAAAGGGATCAGTGAAGAGTGTGGTACTTAACAGTTAAGGAAGTGGAGTTCATGGTTAAGATTGTGGTTCTAAAGGCAGTCTGCTCAGGAGTGGATGCCAGCTCCACCATTTAAGACTCTGTCTAAGTTACTTAAACCCTTTTTTGCCTCAGTTTTATCATCTATAAACTGGAGTAATACTTGTGTGTTCATCCTATAGTTGTTAAAAGGACTTATTACCTCGTCCAAGCTCATACCACTTAGCGCATGGCAGGCCATAAATGGGAAGGCTAGAGAGGCAAGTTGTAGCAGGGAATAATAGCTTTATTCATAAAGCCAGCAGATGGAGAAGATGGTAGATCATACCCAAGTTAGAATTCAGATTCTTTTTAAAAATGTATGTATTTATTTACTTTGACTGCACTGGGTCTTCATTGCTGTGGGTGGGCTTCCTCTAGTTGCAGTGAGCTGGGGCTCCTCTTTGCCGCAGTGCGCTGGCTTCCCTTTGGGATGGCTTCTCTTGAGCTCTAGGTGCATGAGCTTTAGTAGTTGTGGCACATGGGCTTAATTGTCCCACAGTTGGGATCCTCCCCAACCAGGGACTGAACCCATGCCCCCTCCAGTGGCAGGTGGATTGTTAACCACTAAACCACCAGGAAAGTCCCTAACTTCTTCCTCACAAACTTTTTGGTGCTGAAATTCTTCGTACTTTGTTCTTGCAGCTGTACCTAAGGTCTGAGCACAGTGTTCTGTAAACCTCCCAACAAGACAAGTGTTATTTTCTGTCCTGCAGCTTTTTATCGCTACACAAATGGAAAAATATTATACCTTTAAAGGTCAAGTTTGGGAGGCAGAGCCTTAGAGAATGAGCTATCATGCATATTTCAGACTAAAGGTAACATTCTTTAGAAAGGTGTAGGGCTGGCAGGACTAAACACTAGCAATATGAAGTTAGGTTTTTCTTCTCTGTTACAGACTGCATGACATAATCTGTGTAAAACATTCAGCACACAGTAAGTGCTGAATATTTTTTTTTATTATTATTATAAACACTATTTTCATATTATCTCTCTAAGCTCTCTTAACTTGATAAAGTCTGCAGGGTTTTTATTCTTATTTGCAGCTGTTAATTTTTTCATGCTTAGTGTTTGGTTTCATAATACAAGCCATGCCTGTGTCCCTCCTGGTTCCACCTCTCAACCATCTGACTTCTCTGGACTTCCTCCAGCCTCACACTAATGACTTTCCCTTGATAAGTCCGTACTTTCCACACATTTTAATAATAAATAAATGTTAAATGTTAATTTTACTATTACAGAAATTGGGGACTAGAAAAGGCAGCCTCGCTCGGTCAGAGGGAAGCCACGCTGAACTCATAGAAGCTGGGCGGGTCTTCCTTGGTAGAGATTTCAAAGTCTACCATGAAGATGAGGTCTGCCCTGGTGAAGTTCAGCTGTTAAATCAAAAGGTCAGGAATGTTCTATCACGTAAGTAGTAATAGTGGAGGCAGGAATCAAAGCCAGGGGTGCCTCATTCCCAAACTCATGCTCTTCCTTACTGCCAAGCATTTGAGTATGTGGTCTTTCTTCTGGGAACACTGCTCTGCTTGACTCTGTCTTTACTTTCTTAGCTCTTATACTTCCACTGTCTCTTAGCATAGAAGTCCTTTCTTCCAGGAAGACTTCCTTGATCCCTTAAATCTAAGATAGACACTCCTTCTGAATGCTTTCATATCATCATAGATGTTTCCTATCAAAGGCTTTCTCACACTATTGTGTAACTGCTTGATGACTTGGTCCTTTACTGCTGGGATTGAAATTCCATGAGAATCAGGATCTTATCTATCTTGTTCATTGAGATTCTCTTGTATACCAGACACTGTTTGGGGAAGTGGAGCTAGAACAGTTAACCTGTGTTTAGTAATTGAATAAATGCACAAATAGGTTTTTTAAAAGTTGAATTAGTTAAATTCCAAGACAATAAAATCCTTGGGGTCTTATCTATAGAGAAGAACACTAAAAAGGATCCCTTAATAAATACTAACTTTAAGAGGTCACATATAGCTAAATGCCTAGGTATTTTCCCTCAACTATTATAGTCAGTGGCATCAGATATGCTTTAAGGTAGATGGTTAAAGAGTCTTAAGAATTTTGGATTCTAGGCTAATGTCTAATATAAAACCATAAAGACAAATTGTGCCATGTTTGTATGCAAACTTTTTCACTCTAGGCTTTAGGTGATTAGGGAAGGAATCTGGCCTGGACATTAAGTCAGACTGGAGTGGGCATTTAATTATTTAGTTTCTGAGTAACTGTCTTTCCAGTTGATGCCTTCAACTTGTGGTAGTAGAGAAGACTCCTGAGAATTCCTTGGACAGAAACGAGATCAAGCCAGTCAATCTTAAAGGAAATCAGTCCCAAGTATTCGTTGAAAGGACTGATGCTGAAACAAGCTCCAATACTTTGGCCACCTGATACAAAGAGCTGACTCAGTGGAAAAGACCCTGATGCTGGGAAAGATTGAAGACAGGAGAAGGAGACGATAGAGGATGGCATCATTGGATGCTATTTGTTGGATGACATCATTGACTTGATGGACATGAATTTGAGCAAACTCTGGGAGATAGTGAAGGACAGGAAGCCTGGTGTGTTGCAATCCATGTGGCCGCAAATAGTTGGACATGTTTTAGCACTGAACAACAACAATACTGCACATAGTTAAAGTACAATCTGGACATCCAATTATTATAGTCATCGTCCACTGTGTCACTTATGTTAGACTTATGTATAAATATTTGAGTTTGACTGCAACTTTTAAATATGTGCCTTGTTTAAAAGTCAAATAAAATTCAGGAAATTGTCACTTTACTGTAAATAAGAGGGTCTCAATCATCCCTTATAATGTTATTGCATGCCTGCGTGAAGTGAAGTGGAAGTGTTTTCTGAAACACAAAGCTCCTTAAAAATGTAGATGGTATTTTACTATTGATGAGCTGCCCAGGGCTCCTTCCCCGTCTCTGACTTGAGAGTGTTCTAAATAACAGAGGGTTGGTGTGCTCCTATAATGCACTTGGTTATCCAGTCTTGATTGTCATTACCATGGGATCACCTAGAGTACTCTTAGGCTCATCCTAGTATTTTTAGCATGCCCCCCATTTTTGTCGTTCTTCAGTGGCTGAGTCGTGTCCACCTCTTTGCAACCCCAATGATCTGCAGCTTACTAGGCTGCTCTGTCCTCCGTTATCTCCCAGAGTTTGCTCAAGCTCGTGTCCATTGAGTCACTGATGCTATCTAACCATATCATCCTCTGCTTCCCTTCAATCTTTTTTTGCCTTCAATCTTTCCCAGCATCAGAATCTTTTCCAGTGAGTTAGCTCTTTGCATAAGGTGGACAAAGTATTGGAACTTCAGCATCAGTCCTTCCAATGAGTATTCAAGGTTGATTTCCTTTAGGACTGGCTGGTTTGATCTCCTTGCTGTCCAAGGGACTCTCAAGAGTCTTCTCTCCCAGCACAGTTCAAGAGCATCAATGCTTCGGTGCCCAGCCTACCTTATGGTCCAACTCTCATATTGGTACATGACTACTGGAAAAACCATAGCTTTGACTATACAGACCTTTGTTGGCAAAGTGACGTCTCTGCTTTTTAATACACTGTCTAGGTTTGTCATAGCTTTGCTTCCAAGGAGCAAGCATCTTTTAATTTCAGATTTTTAGCATACTCGAAGTATTTCAGAATGTTCAACCAAGTTAAGGTGTGTTTATCCAATGTTGTTTCTTGTTTTTGTTATGTTTGGGGAAGTGTACAGCAGTTAAAAGTGTGCTTTTAAAATAATGCCATGAGCAGTCAGGAATGAACATTCCAAAATGTCTAACAGGTTCTGGGATCTCATAGCATTGGAGATCTGTCAGGGATAGACTTTCAAATAACAAGCACCTCTGAGAATAAGCTTGCCTTCCCCTTCCTCATGTTCATACTCAGTAATAAATGATCTTATCATGAATTCGGTGACATGAAAGCATATGAGCTTCATGTATTTGGGTAAGTGACAGCTCTAAATGATGTTGAAGAATAGAGCATGCTTTGCTCAAGTGTAAGTATAATCAATGGGTGGTGACTGGTCCAGGTTGTGTAAATTCAGGTCTGTTTCCCTGTGTCATGATAAGCAATGGATACAGAAACACCTGCTGTCTCTATTGTAGTATACCCTGCCAGATGATTAATGTGCTTTTAGCTTAAATAATTGGGAGGGGCGGCACCTCAGGGAATGCTAAACATATTTTTAATTGCTATATAAATATGTCATTTCCTTGCTAATTCAAATTATGCGTGGGAGGTTATATAATACCAGAGGGCCTCCAGGCATGATGTATTGCACCTATGAGCTGAGTTGAAGGACTAACAGGGCCAAGCTGAAGATGAAATATTCTTTGTGAACTCTGTCTTAGCAGATGAAGAATAGATGTTGAAGCCTAACATTGCTTTATAAGAGCAGAATTATTGTTTGGCAGAAAGTACGGTCACTAAATAATTTTCTGAGATGTTGGAAAGAAAATACTTGTTCTATAACCAAAAAAAAAAAAAAAAAAAAGTGCCCCAAAACAACCCCAAGAAAAATGACCTTATTTGGGAGGAATACACGTGATGAAGGAGAAATGAGCATTGTCTTTGGCATGAAGCAAATATACAAAATGGTGGAGGACATTAATTTCCCACTGCCAACATTCATATTATGATCTAAAATTGACCTCATCAGTTTTGATATCTCTGAAAGCAGAGGTTTCTTTGAATGGGGTTCTTGTGCTTGACCCTTTCCATTCAGACTCTTCTTAGAAAAGGGGAGAAGGAAGGGAGATTCTAAGTAACACTTCAAAGTATGAAGCTGTGCTAAGTCAGTTTCCAGGATACTGATACTTTATCACAAATTATGTAAGAACTTTCTAAGTTAGATTTCACAGTCTGAGTCTGCAAAAAAGTCATATTTAAATTGTGTTTTGTATCCACTTTTTGTTGACAACATCACCAATCTGTGATTCTGAATTATTATTAGAAGCAACTGTGTAAAAATAAGCAAGGTGACTATTAAGATAGTCATGATATGAGTACAGAAATCATTTCCTCTTTTAACAAACCTGCTGATGATAGTTTCCTTGAACACCTCTTGTTTGTGCCATGGACCCTGATTCATTAGAGAAAGACACTCAATGGATAAAATGCAGTAGACAGATTCATTCAAGCATCAGGTGCCAGGCCAATGGCAGTCTTTGGGAAACCTAGTAATTTGATATGGACAGCAATCAAACTGCTATCAAATGTGCCCAATCACAGATCATTATTTTATTTTCAAGGGCCTGGGGGTATCCTTTAAAGCAGAATAGAACCAGAAATCAATTAATGACTGATTGTTGTTTCTCCTACAAATTGATCTTGGATTTGGCAGTCTGAAGACCTCATTGTGTCAGAATCCATCCATGCATGGGCTTTGTTAAAATATAGCTAAGAGTTTAGATCAGTTAATTAGACCACTCCCTCTAACTTTGAAAAAAAAAAATGCCTTCTTTTTCTTAAAAAAATAAGTTTAACTTCTAAATTTTCATATTTTCACTCTGGTAACCTTCTATGGTTTTATTAATCTGTGACTTTTACCAGATTTTATTAATCTATAACTTTTACCAACTGAAAAGGGATGATGAAGATGCATTTGTATTTTAAATATCTCCCTAAATATCTTTGAAAGTAAAACCTACCTAATATAGATATTATTTTGACATATAAAATTTTGAAACCAGAAGGTCCCAAAGCTAGCCTCATAAAAATCAGTTATTTGTGCATCTGCTAAAATGGCATCACAGGTGCATACCTAAAATGTTGGTTGGACTTTGTCATGGGCTTGGGAGAAGAAAGACAAGATCCTTCTCTAGAGTGAGCCTGTCACATTCCCCTTCTTGTACATTCCCTCCCACCATCCTCCCACAAGTGCACACACACAAACACTCAAACATCTGAATATGCAAAACTTTCTGAAGCTTTATTTCCCCAAACCTCTTCAAAGATAAGCTTCCTTTGTGTTTTATTCCCATGCTCCTCCTGTTGGCTACCTAATCTGGGAGGCTTAGTAAATTCGTCCACCTACAGGATATATCTCCATTTGAAATGATGTTCTAAAAGGTTTACCCAAAGTTAGGCAGCTGGCAGGAATTCCTGAGCCTTGTTCCACTGGTTAAGAAAGACATTCACATGTCTCTAAACTTGGGTTGTTCCTTATCTTGTCCAGAGACTGTGTGTCTACCCCAGAGATCCTCTAAGAAGATTAAAACTCTTGCTTATGACAACTGGGACTGATTCCAGAATGATAGAGTTCCAAGGACATTCTAGACATTCTGGACATTGTTTGTTTTGTCAGCTGTACTATATAGCATAATGATTAAGAGCAGATACTCTGGAGCCAGACGGCCATTACTTCCTAACTATGTGACCTTGGCCAAGTTATTTAAATTCCTTGTGTCTCGGTTTGCTCATGATAATAACAATCCATACATTGGCGAGTTGTTTTCTGACTAAACGCATTAACAGCGCATGGTGTATAGTAGTTCTATATCTGTACTTGTTACTATTATTGCTTTGAAATTATGCAAGGCAAAAGAAAATCCAAGTTTAAAATATTCTTTAATGACACTTTGTTCTTAAACTGTGGACAAAAATAAAATACTCTTGTACAATATTGCTTTAGATTGCCTATTACATTATTATACACTGTGCTTCTTTTTAGTTCATAGTTAACCTCTAGTTCCGTATATATAAGCTATTCAAAAAAAGCATGGGAACTGACTCCTGTTTGCAGCCTTGGTCCTTTCAGCACACAAACTCTGAGTGCCTTCTAAGGAATTTCTCAGATGCAACAACTTTAGATCACACTGAGAGAAGACTTACCCTTTTATGGTTCCTTTTTCAAACCCTACGTCCCTTGCTGTCTGTCTCGCAGCATCACCCCTATCGTTTCCAAGTAAAAGTGATAGAGTGGCAACCAGATGCTCACGTATTTACTCCATCCACACAGTGAAAACCTGACACCAGAAATACAGCAGTGAGGAGTAGATAACGTCCTCCATTTCTTAAAGCCTACAGTCTGGTGAGAGACGGAGGCATTGAACACATATGATAAAAGCAACATGTTACAGCAAAGCACAGGACAGGGAAGACCTGCTTAGGTAATAAAATAGAATCTAAACAGTGCCTTTACTCTGTTGTTAATCTAAATCCTCAAGTGTTCTGGGTATTTATTTTTATAACATTCCTATTGTTTCCATCTAAACCCACTTCCTGCTATCTGTGGGGCGCTAGAGACAGCTTGCACTGGTTCATGAGAGCCAATTGTTAAATTTATGGAATTTTGCCAGTTGAATAAGTTATTAAATGTACACATTATTAAAATTAATTTATGAATGTAAAGTTAAGTAAATTAATTAAAATAAGGATAATAAGTACTCAAAAACCACCACTTATTAATTATTTCTATTGCATTGTGTAGTTTTTTATGTTCTGGAGGTTGTTTAGACTGACAACTGTATGTGGAAATACTGCATACATATACTGCAGGTATACCTGAAGTATCTCTTCTCAACTCTTTAAGGTTCAGTTAAGTCAGGTTGATAGACAGTAGCTTGAAATTGGCCATGGTGGGTATATTTATATCACAACAATTGGCAAAAGCTGTGAATTGGGAGGATTGTTTTTGGTTTGGGTTTGTTTTTTCTTGTTGTTGTTTTCTTCCTGGGGAGCCTGTTTTTAAATATTTATTCACATAGCACTGTTTTACTTCAATGCCTGACATCCAGAACATTCATCTGCCTCCCTAGTCTGTCTGGCTACTGTTAAAACGTTGTGTGATAAACTAAAAGGAAGAGAAAGCAGCAGCCTGGTGACTTAGCTTCTGATACCAATCCTGTGAGTGAGTTTTATATTCTGGCCATGTCACTTAATAGTTGTCAGTTATTGACATTCAGAAATGAAACGGATAAGATCTGATCTATGCCCTTAAAGAGGCTACGTTCTAAGAGATGGATATCTATCTGATTACAGTCGATTCTGATACAATGGTGCTTTGGGAATGAGATGAGGGAACGTCTCATGTTGGATACATGAGAGGATTTCACTGAGAATACGATTGTGAAGCAGGATCTTAGCAGAGTGTACTGGCTCTCAGTAGGCAGAGGGGCACCTGGGCAGGTATCATGTAGTCATGCCTGCATGAAGGATGGGGAACTTCTGGAGGTGACAGTAGTGGGTGAAACGGAATTATCAGTTGGGACCAGATTGTGATCCTAATAGTTGTGGAAGGCCAACAAAGCTTTTAAATTAGTTTTTTCAAGAGAATAATGATCTCTTCTTTATTTGAACATACTAGGTTTGGTACCTACAGAAGGAATGAATTGAAAGGGTCAGTGTACCAGACAATAGCTGAAAGATCAATTTGAGTATCACCAGGATAGAATAGAGATTATGTGTGGGTGGAGAGCCTGAAATTGATAAATGATAATAACCATTCCTTTAGTATTCCACAAAAAGGGCAAATATTTCCTTTGACCAGGGCCATATTAAGACTTTTGAAGATTCCAGGCACTTTTGCTTTAGTGAGCTCCAAACTGTGTAAAATTCTTAAAGAGATGAGAATACCAGACCACCTGACCTGCATGTTGAGAAATCTGTATGCAGGTCAGGAAGCAACAGTTAGAGCTGGACATGAAACAACAGACTGGTTCCAAATAGGAAAAGGAGTGCATCAAGGCTGTGTATTGCCACCCTGCTAATTTAACTTATATGCAGAGTACATCATGAGAAATGCAGGGCTGGAGGAAGCACAAGCTAGAATCAAGATTGCTGGGAGAAATATCAATAACCTCAGATATGCAGATGACACCACTCTTATGGCAGAAAGCGAAGAAGAACTAAAGAGCCTCTTGAAAGTGAGAGAGGAGAATGAAGAGGTTGGCTTAAAGCTCAACATTCAGAAAACTAAGATCATGGCCTCCAGTCCCATCACTTCATGGCAAATTAATGGGGAAACAGGGGCAGACTTTATTTTTTTGGGCTCCAAAATCACTGCAGATGGTGATTGCAGACGTAAAATTAAAAGACACTTACTCTTTGGAAGAACAGTAAAGACCAACCAAGACAGCATATTAAAAAGCAGAGACATTACTTTGCCAACAAAGGTCCATCTAGTCAAGGCTGTGGTTTTTCCAGTAGTCATGTATGGATGTGAGAGTTGGACTATAAAGAAGGTTGAGTGCTGAAGAATTGATGCTTTCGAACTGTGATGTTGGAGTGGACTCTTGAGAGTCCCTTGGACTGCAAGGAGATCCAACCAGGCCATCCTAAAGGAGATCAGTCTTGGGTGTTCATTGGAAGGACTGATGTTGAAGCTGAAACTCCAATACTTTGTCCACCTGATGTGAAGAACTGACTCATTAGAAAAGACCCTGATGCTGGGAAAGATTGAAGGCAGGAGGAGAGGGGGATGACAGAGGATGAGATGGTTGGATGGCACCCAGACTCAATGGACATGAGTTTGGGTAAACTCCGGGAGTTGGTGATAGACAGGGAGGCCTGGCATGCTACAGTCCATGGAGTCTCAAAGAGTCGGACACAACTGAGCGACTGAACTCAATGGAACTGGTCCACAATATGTATTAAAAATATATTCTGCACAGTGTTGGTATTAAAAAAAAACAACAGTGTACTAATACATATAAATTATTTTCTTCCACCTAAAGCTCATTTTTTTCCTTTTGATTTTAAAAGAAAGGAAACCATTTTTGTGGGTCCTTAAAAGTATTTTGGACCCCTGGCTTTGTGCCTGCCGTGCTAAGTGGAGACGTCAGCTCTGCTTCTGCTCCTTTCATAAAGCCAGTAAGCAAATGAAGGAACAGTCAGGCAAACTCTTGAAAGATCAACACAATACAAACTTAGTCTTCTTAGTATTCTCATTGGCTAGAACAAGCTTGAGTGATGACATTGTGGTGATGACTTCTTCGTTTATTGAGTTTTTCAGCGGATTGAAAATCACAACACTGTCTTCGAAGATGTCTATCTTTCCTTTATTCACCCTATGAGAACATATTTATGGTTGTGCAGGCAATGTGCAAGGTAGACGTGTATACATGGTGGAAGTAAAGGAAGACCAACCAAATAGAAGCAAGCAAATGCTCTTTTTTCAGAGTTTGCTATAGCATAAGAGTTGGTCACCATCACTTGTGGTTTGGCAAAGACTCAAAGACAGGTAGAAAAATAGGAAAGCTTCCCAAATCCCTGCTTTGGAGGCTGTGGGAGAGACGAAGTTGTAGGCAGACTCACTTGAGATCAGGCGTCTTTGTGATTGATTAGGGGAGCTTATTTGACTTTCTTTGGGTTGTTCTAAGTTGGAAGTGGGGACAAAAGGAGGGAAGCTGTCAGTTATTAAGTCCTGGCTATGTGGGGCTGACTGTTAAAGAAATGATTGTTTAGCTTCCTATATTGACAGTAGAGATAGCAGTCTGCCTTTTTGCAATTCCATTTATAGCAGAGCTGTCTTCCTGAGTGTGTTACTGTCAGTAAGGGGTTGGTTTCCTGGGCAGCTTGTTTTGACTGTAGGTCAAAGTCATCTTTGTTTATACGGTCTGGCCACTGTCCATTTGTGTATTCAGTCCTTTATCATGCCCCTAGCTCTCGGCTAAACTGTGTCTCTCATCCTTTAAGTACTGCTGTGTAGAGGTAACATTTGCAAAGAGGAATTGGATGGTAGAGAGGTTAATGATTTGGTAACAAGAGGCAGAGTCTCAAATTCACATATGTCTGTCTTCAAAGCCTGTGTCTTGCAAAGTGAGGAGACTGACTAGATGATGGGTCTCTTCTAGGTCAAATTCGCTGATTTCAAACTGGGTCACAGAAGTCTCTTAGTCATAACCTCTGTTGGTCTGCCAGGGCAACTATTTCCTGCCAACCCAATGACATCATGATGTGAATTTAGGCACATCCGCAGGACCTTGAGGACGTTCGTCCTTCTTCACCTATAACTTGTGAAACTCAAAAGAACTGAAGTCCACCCATCTGGCCACTTCCCAGGAAGCAAGAGCCCTGGAGAACTTATGCCTCCATACTTTCCTGACCACAACAGGACATTTTCCCCAGGAATGATTTAATTTCTTGCACAGAGAGTGATTCAGCATGGGTGAAGAGAATATACTATCATGTCATTCAGTCATGCCTGCTATTTCTCAGCTTTTCCCCAGTGCTGTAGAAATGATTAATTCCTTGGGATGGAAGCCAGGAAAATCATGAAAATAGCAAAAATATTTCGACTGCAATTGGAGACCACATAAACTTGTCACAGGAGTGATGAGAAAACTGCTGGCTTGCCTCTCATTAGCAGCAAAATATTTTATTTATATATGTGGTTTTGTGTGCATTTTTATTATTGCGATGCAAAGGGTATCTAGTGGGTTTTGGGCTTAGGGAAGCCAGGTGATGGAGAGGAATTCAGGGAAGATATTTCACACCCTGGTTGGGTTTCTCAGCTGTGGAATGCTGAGCCCTTTGCCAGCAGTATTGATTGGTTAATATGTATGGAGTGTCTCTGAATGTGAAGCATGGTAGGTACTTACAATATGGAACTTGTTGACCTCTGGATAGTATTGTTGAAGCTGTCACAAGAGTAAGGCATGTGTAAGAGACAGAAAAAGAAAGAGTGTGTTCTCCTAATAGTCGTGATAGCTTCCATGGATTGATATCTCCATATGTTGCCAGACCTTCTACTAAATGCTGTCCATGAAATTATTTCATTTAACCTTCACTGCAACCCTAGAGGTGGGTTACTTTTGTGGTTCCTATTTTGAGGTTAATAGAGCTTTAGAGAGGTAAAGCGATGATCAGTGCCTACAGATAATAGCAGATAAAGTCAGGATTCAGCCCAAATACTCTGACTCCTGTGCTTAAGCACTAACTGCCAAGCTCTGTTTCCTCCCCACCAAAAAAGAATATCTGGGCCAAAAAGGGGGTGGGAGTTGCTGATTGTCTTTGTCTGAGGCTTTCCAACTGTACTATAGGAGCCTGAAAGCTTTGCTAAGGAGCCCAGAGGAAAGGATATTGACCAAGCTCCCACCCTGCATCAACCTAGGTGGCTTGGCACTTGGGTTATCCGTTTACTACCTGGACTTATAAATTCTTTAGAGAGATGGTTCCTTTGGTGAGGAGGTGGTGGAGAGCAAACAAAATTTAAAAGAACAAAAACACTTGTTCTAGTCTGTTGTCTTCATTTTAGAGTAGGAGTTGGGAAACTCTTCTTATAAAGGGCCAATCATAAATATTTTAGGTCTTTGAAGCCTATACATGGTTTCAGTTGCATACTTTGTTTCTTTTTGTTTTTCATTAACTCTTTTTTGTAGTAAAAATATAATTTGTTTATTTTTTAATTAATTAATTTGAAATAAATTTATTCATTTTAATTGGAGGTTAATTACTTTACAGTATTGTAGTGGTTTTGCCAGACATTGACATGAATCAGCCACGGGTGTACATGTGTCCCGCATCCTGAACCCCCCTCCCATCCCATCCTTCTGGGTCATCCCAGTGCACGAGCCCCGAATTTTTCAAAAAAATCTTAGCTTACAAGTTGTACTGAAACAGGCCATGACTTTAAACTGGTCCACAGACTATAGTTTCCTGAACTCTATTTTAGAAGATAAATCCGAACTTTGGAGAGGGAAGGTGATTTTCTTAGTCCACACAGCCGGATTGGAACTCAGATTGTCCAGAATAGTTGTGTGGACCCTGCTGGCCAAGCTGAGCAGGTATATCCTCCCTGTGTGTCACGATACCCCAGACACAGTGCCCAGTGCTTCAGAGATTCATATGCTTGAATGAGGTCCTGGTCTCCCCTAGCAGCTGAGAGTCTACAGAGACAAGACCTCAAACATAAGATAAGTTAACCAGCAATATGGAACCCTCTCCAAAATAGTACAGAAGTCATTGCCAGCAAAGTGACTGATATTTCAAGTGCTGAGTTCCAGTGAAACAGGGTAAAGTGATTTCTGGCAGCTTTTAACTGAGGGCAGAAGCCCCCTTGATGAGTTTTGGGGCAAAGGGATCTTTTATTCTCCTTCTTTCCTGATAATGAATGGATGGTTTGGAATCTGTCCTGAGGCTGGCAGAGGAAGGATTTATTAACACAGGACCCTTATGCTTTTCAGCCAACATTCAAATCTTTTTAACCCCTTTTAACAAGTGTTCCCAGACTGTTGAGAGCTGGCACCCCTGGTTAGATTAGCATCTCCCCCAAGTTCCTGCCTGGAGTGCCCTTATCGGTCATTCCTTCTACTCAGGCATTAAAGTCCTTAGTTTGACATGCACCTCTGTCATTAGACTTGACACTATCAAGTGATAGAATTATGGGTATTCTTATTCACATGCAAATGTTAATCGGATTAATATCATCACCTAGCCAGGTTCTATGAGAAAATGCAGTTAACTTTGATTTGGAGGAAAACAGAAATTGAAAAACTGTAGTGAGGGATGTGGTGAGACAGAGCAGTCCTCCCTGTAGGTTTTTTCACGAACCTGTTTGGAACAAGACGGCCTTTATAGATGTTTCAGTATGAACAGCCTGCACATCTGATGGACAGTTGAATGAAATGATCTATTGGTTTGGAACCAATCTAATAGCTCTAATATTCAATGACTAGTGTTAATGCGAGGAGTGGGGAATAGAGGATCCTAGAAAACCACCTTCTTTTCTCATAGTCATGTGTTGTAGAGATGGCTGGCTGTTTACTAAAGTAATAGGGACCTCCCTTTTTATAACATTGAGTTCTTGATGGTGGGTGACTGCATACCAGGGACTAAATTGCCTAGACTTTCTTCCATCTGGTTATGACCATATGACTCATTCTCACTCATAGATGATAAACAGAAATACAGTTTACCACCTACATGTCTGACCCATAAAATTGCCCTATCCTCAATTTTCCCATGTTCTTTTCCTCTTCTAACTGGCTGGATAGAGAACACCCAGGGCGACCTTGAATACCATATACTGAGGATGGTTAAGCACCCGTAAGTCTGGGTCTTTCGGTGTATTGTCTTGTGTGGTAGTCATTAGCCATAGTTAAAATTATAATAATTAGCATTAATTATAATTTAATTAAAATTTAAACTCCAGTTCCTCAGTCACACTAGCCACCTTTCAAGTCCTCGATATTTTCATGTTGACTAGTGGCTGTCATATTGGGCAACACAGATAAAGGACATTTCCATTATTGCAGAAAGTTCTACTGGAAAATTCACCTCTCTTGTATTTGAGCTTTTATATATTTTGACTCTATTTTAGCAGTTAGCCTCCTCTTACTAATATATGGATCATAACAAGATTGACACAGAGGTTTTGCTGAACAAGTAAAGATGAATATTTGGTTGACCTAGCATGCATCAGGCACTGTTCTAGAATCTGGAAATGTGTCAGTGAACACAACTGACAAACCCCGCTGTTTTAAAGGAGCTCACTGTATCTGGCAGTATGACTTGACTATAGATTTCTTAAAGTGCACATCCAGGCTATTGTCGTCTTTGTAGCAAAAATAACATTCTCTTGATCAGTTCCCCACACTGAACTACATTCCAAGCAGCAGACCCATGGCACCAGAGGTCTGGCTTTGCAGATTCAGGTCAACTGAGTAACAGTGACCTAGGAAGAAACAGCCTCCTGTAAGCATGTGCTTGGTGGCTGTACTGGCTACTGTTTTAATCTGTTTGGGCTGCTATAATAAAATACCACTGTGTGGGTAGCTTGTGAAAAGTGAAAGTGAAAGTTGCTCGGTCGTGTCGGACTCTTTGCAACCCCATGGACTATACAGCCCATGGAATTCTCCAGGCCAGGATACTGGAGTGGGTAGCCTTTCCCTTCTCCAGGGGATCATCCCAACCCAGGGATCGAACCCAGGTCTCCCTCATTGCAGTCAGATTCTTTACCAGCTGAGCCACAAGAACCTTGAGAGCTTGTTTGGAGGTTCTAGAAGGGGAGCGCAGCTACTCGTATACCCTTGACCCAAGACCAGTCCTCCTCTATTGGGGATGGTCATCCTCTTCGACCGAGTGCGCAGCTTCGGGAGGGACACACATGGAGCAGTGAGGGAGGAAGGGGACACCCGCCTAGCCAGCCAGATCAGCCGAATCAACCCTGGCGATCAATGGGGTGACAGATGTCGCAACCAGATCGCCCTCACATCCGCTGAGCCACAAGGAAAGCCCAAGAATACTGGAGTGGGTAGCCTTCTCCAGTGTATGTTCCCGACCCAGGAATTGAACCGGAGTCTACTGCATTGCAGACAGATTCTTCAACTGAGCTATCAGGGAAGCTTATATCAGGGTATGTATATATCAGGGTAGCTTATAAATGACAGAAATTCATTTCTCACAGTTCTGGAGGCTGAAAAGTCCAGAATCAAGGTGCCAGCAGATTTAGCATCTGGTGAAAGCTCTCTCCCAGGATGCAGATGGCCAACAGATGCCCCCCCCCCCCCATGGGGGAAGGGGCAAGGGATCTCTGCAGAGTCTCTTTTATAAGATACTAGTCTCATTCATAAAAGACTTAAGCACCTCATGACCAGCGCTGCTTAAAGGCCCCACCTACTGATACCGTCACCTTTGGAGGTTAGGATTTCAAAATACGACTTTTAGAGGTCAAAACATTCAGGCTTATAGCACCAACTTCGTTGATGACCATGACCTTCTTAAAGCCTTTGTGTCCTGGGGCTTCCTGAAAGTGTATCTGAGTGAAGTAGTCTCAATATCTGCTAGAGGCAGGTGTTTTAGTCCTCTTGGCCAAGGCAGTGAAGACAAGAGAAGGATGAGAATAGCTTGCAAAGCAAATGATTGATCCAAGTCATATTAAATTGTCCATCATCCCTCTTCATTTTCTTACATGTTCTTACACAGTGTGTGCACTTCATTCATAGCCTTCCCTACATGTTCTTTGTTGATCTGTCCTCCATACTAGACAGTACATCCTGAGGAGAAAGAGATTGTCAGATCTACCATGGTATTCTTGGGGTCTAGCATTTAGTGTCATGCAATAGACAATTGTTCTTATCATTGTAAGTTGCCAATTGTGCAATTAATATATTTTGGGCTTTCAGAATATGGTGTGGCAGTTTTTTTTTTAATTTTATTTATTTATTTATTTTTTAATTGGAGTGTAGTTGATTTACAGTGTTGTGTTAGTTTCAGGTGTAGAGAAAAGTGATTCAGTTATACATATACATATATCTATTCTTAATCAGATTCTTTGCCTGGTTTAGTTTATTTCTAATGAAACTGTAGATTTCATGGAAGTTGATAGGTGTTACATGGAAAAGGGGTCTGGGGCAAATGTGTTTGGCTAATACTGCTTTAAGTAGGCATGTTTCATTATTGCAGGCCTTCTAATACAGTGGTTCTCAATCAGGCTCACCTGGAGGACTGTTGCAATACAAATCACCGTACTCCACACCCAGTTTTTTGGGGTTTTTTTTTTTTTGCTTAATGGACCTGAGAATTTTAACACGTTCCTAAGTGATGCTGACGTGACTGGTCCACTGACTACACTGTGAGAGCCACTATGAAGGTATATTTTTGACTCTGGGAGAAAAGATACTGTTTTCACCTTTTCTCTAAAGTGTTTAACTAAAGGTCATCTTAAATTTAGAGTTCTGTCTGACTTTAGGTTATGCTGACCTAGTTCACCCTCAGTTGTCAATGAATTATAAATTAGTGTACACACATTGTAAAAGGGACATCTGGGCAGAGACCTATTTGAAGCACAAATAATGTGCTTAATTATTCTGTAAGAGTAGCATTACAACATATACATTACCATATGTAAAATTAGACAGCCAGTGGAAATTTACTGTCTGACACAGTGAGTTCAAATCTGGAGCTCTCTGACAACCTAGAAGTGTGGGGTGGGCTGGGAGGTGGGAGGGAAGCTCATGAGGGAGGGGACATATACTTACGGCTGATTCGTGTTGATGTATGGCAGGAAGCAACACAATATTGTAAAGCAATTGTCTTCTGATTAAAAATAAATAAATAAATTTTTAAAAATTAATGTGCATCATTCCAAAATATTAATTTTGAAGCTTCAAAATTTGAGGGATGGAGTATCAAAAAATAGCGCCTGTTCTTCCTAGTTGTAAAATGGGCTTGAGCACACCTATAATGCTTGGAAAAGTACTGTTTTATAACTCACATCATAAGCATTATTATTGTTTAAAGCAACCCGGATGCTTTGTCTCTGCAGCTGTCCTAGTTTAAACACACACTGCTTGGCCCTGACAACTTGCAGCTTTTTGCCTCTCAGACTCTCTTGTGACTTGAAATGTGTTATTCATAAGTGTGCTGAGCTCCAAGTATTTGAAAGAACAGATGTGGATCTAGAGGAATAATAAGTCCTTGCTAATATCGCTCTAAAAGGCAGTGTAGTTGTACATATTTGCATTTATACATTTTGCTGCATGAGGATGAAGAGCTGCATTTGGATCTTTAGGTTTAGGGATGGTGGAATGGTGGAGGTGACTGTAGGGTGACATGGTGCTGTTTGCATATTACTCAGTCAGCTCAGCACTAATTAATCTCCTAGATGCAGTAGGTGACATTCAACATATATAAACATATTTCTTACCCTCATGGAGCTTATCACTTGGGAAGAAAAACATATTCTTTGAGTAATGAAGGCAGAGGTTTTTCAGCTTATTTGTGCAGCCACTTAAGCAAACCCACAAACAGAAATCCAGATTCCCAGTGGGAGAGAGAGAGATGGGGAGTTTGGGATTAGCAGATGCAAGCTATTACATATAGAATGGATAAACAAGGTCCTATTATATAGCACCGGGAACTTATTCATTATCCTGTGATAAAACATAATGGAAAAGAATATGAAAAAGGAGATATATGTATGTATATGTACATATATATACATATACATACATATATGTATGTATGTTTGTATGTATAACTGAGGGCTTCCTAGGTGATGAGGTGGTAAAGAATTTGCCTACCAGTGCAGGAGATGCAAGAGATGTGGGTTCAATCCCTGGAGGAGGAAATGACAAGCCACTCTAGTATTCTTACCTGGAGAATACCATGGACCGAGGACCCTGGTGGGCTACAGTCCACAGGGTCACAAAGAGTCAGACATGACTGAGTGACTGAGCACACACCCATGTATAACTGAATCACTTTGCTGTATGTCAGAAATTAACACAATATTGTGAATTAACTATACATCAGTAAAATAATTTCTTTAAATATCTAGACTCCAAGGAGCCATCTTAGACCTACTAAATCATATATGAGGAGGGTAATACCAGATAATATATATTTTTAACAAGCTTTCTGCACTTAGTCATTCAGTCATGTCTGCCTCTTTGTGACCCCATGGACTATAGCCCCTGGGCTTCTCTGTCCATGGGGATTCTCCAGGCAAGATACTGGAATGAGTTGCCATGCCCTCCTCCAGGGGATCTTCCCAGCCCAGGGATCAAACGCAGGTCTCCTACAGTGAAGGCAGATTCTTTACCATCTGAACCACCAGGAAAGCCCAGGAAAGCTACTGGAATGGGTAGCTTGTCCCTTCTCCAGGGCATCTTCCCAACACAGGAATTGAACTGGGGTCTCCTGCTCTCTAGCTGATGCTAATGACCAGGCAGGAATTGGAATCCATTGGATGTTATTAAAATTCTTGAAAAATTAAAAGTGCTCTATTGTATACTATTGTGATGGTTCAGTTCAGTTGCTCAGTCGTGTCTGACTCTTTGCGACCCTATGAACCACAGCACGCCAGGCCTCCCTGTCCATCAACAACTCCCGGATTTACCCAAACTCATGTCCATTGAGTTGGTGATGCCATCCAACCATCTCATCCTCTGTCATCCTGTTTTCCACCAGCACTCAATCTTTCCCAGCATCAGGGTCTTTTCAAATGAGTCAGCTCTTCACATCAGGTGGCCAGAGTATTGGAGTTTCAGCTTCAACATCAGTCCTTCCAATGAACACCCAGGACTGATCTCCTTTAGGATGGACTGGTTGGATTTCCTTGCAGTCCAAGGGACTTTCAAGAGTCTTCTCCAACAGCACAGTTCAAAAGCATCAATTCTTCAGTGCTCAGCTTTCTTTATAGTCCAACTCTCACATCCATACATGACCACTGGAAAAACCATAGCCTTGACTAGACGGACCTTTGTTGACAAAGTAATGTCTCTGCTTTTCAATATGCCGTCTAGGTTGGTCACAACTTTCCTTCCAAGGAGCAAGCATCTTTTTAATTTCATGGCTGCAATCACCATCTGCAGTGATTTTGGAGCCCCAAAAAACTAAAATCAACCACTGTTTCCACTGTTTCCCCATCTATTTGACATGAAGTGATGGGACTGGGTGCCATGATCATAGTTTTCCGAATGTTGAGCTTTAGGCCAAGTTTTTCACTCTCCTCTTTCACTTTCATCAAGAGGCTCTTTAGTTCCTCTTCACTTTCTGCCATAAGGGTGATATCATCTGCATATCTGAGGTTATTGATATTTCTCCCAGCAATCTTGATTCCAGCTTGTGCTTCCTCCAGCCCAGGATTTCTCATGATGTACTCTGCATATAAGTTAAATGAGCAGGGTGACAATATACAGCCTTGACGTACTCCTTTTCCTATTTGGAACCAGTCTGTCATTCCATGTCCAGTTCTAACTCTTGCTTCTTGACCTGCATACAGGTTTCTCAAGAGACAGGTCAAGTGGTCTGGTATGCCCATCTCTTTCAGCATTTTCCACAGTTTATTGTGCTCCACACAGTCAAAGGCTTTGGCATAGTCAATAAAGCAGAAATAGATGTTTTTCTGGAACTCTCTTGCTTTTTCGATGATCCAGCGGATGTTGGCAATTTGATCTCTGGTTCCTCTGCCTTTTCTAAATCCAGCTTGAACATCTGGAAGTTCATGCTTCACGTATTGCTGAAGCCTGGCTTGGAGAATTTTTAGTATTACTTTACCAGCATGTCAGATGAGTGCAATTGTGTGGTAGTTTGAGCATTCTTTGTCATTGCCTTTATTTGGGATTGGAGCGAAAACCGACCTTTTCCAGTCCTGTGGTCACTGCTGAGTTTTCCAAATTTGCTGACATATTGAGTGCAGCACTTTCACAGTGTTATCTTTCAGGATTTGAAATAGCTCAACTGGAATTACAGATGACCTATTCTGTATTTGTTCAGTATTTTAAGAGTCTGTCCTACCCAGTGGTGTTCTTCTCTGGGTTGTTAGGACTGAAAGGTGGGGAATCTGGAGGCACAGCACTGTGGGAGAGGGAGCCTGTCTGACTGATACTGCAAGGTGGTATCAATCCACACAAGTGGGCCAGGGCTGGTTCACTAACTTAACACATTATTGATTAGGGGAGTTTTGCAAAAACTAATGCCTGTGGCTGGTGATTTGTTATGTAAGTGAATATTGAAGCACTCCAGTCAATAACATTCAGGTAACAAAACACATATGAATATGTCTCTGGTCAATAAATTGTTAACAAATACTTATCTAGAACCTTCTGTGTGTGAAATTGTTTGCAGCACTGATGACGTGACAATAAATAAAACACGTCATCTCTGCCTTCTGGGCCCTGCAGTCAAGTGGAGATATATACAGAGGAAATCAATAGTCATAGTCTTCTTTTCCCTTTTTAAAAAAGTGGTGACATAAAATTTACCATTTCAACCATTCTGCAGTGTACAGTTCTTTGGTATTAAGTAGATGCACCATCATGCATCCTGAAACCCATCCATCTCCTGAAATTTTTCATAATCTTGAACTGAAATTCTGTGGCCGTTAAATGATAACTCCCTATTTTTTCCTTCCCACTGCCCCTGCTGATCACCATTCTACTTTCTATGACTATAAATTTGACTACTCGATGAGACTTATCTAAGTTAAATAATGCAATATTTACTGTTTTGTGACTGGCTTATTTCGCTTAGCATAATGTCTACAAGTTTGATCCATGTGACAGCATATGGATAAAATCCCATTAAAAATCCCATAAAATCCCATTCCTTTTTAATGATGAGTAGTAGTTCATTGTGTTCATCAACCAAGTTCCATTATCCATTCATCCATCAGTGGACTTACTTTTTGGCTCTTGGACATAATTTGCTATAAGTATTTGCGTGTAAATATCTGAGCTCCTGTTTTCCATTCTTTTGGCTATATCCCCAGTTGTGGGATTGCTGGATCACATGATAATTCTGTATTTATAAGAAGTATGCTCCCCTTGTTCATTCTTCCATCCATTGTCTCTGGTGACGAAAAGCCAGTGCCCTGCATTTCAGCTATCATGATAAGAAACCAAGACAAGAAAGAGGTTTCAAGCCTGGGTCAAGTTGCCTCTAATGCATCCCTTCAAATCACAGTTCCTCCATCCCTGGTACAATTTCCCATAATCCTGTTTCCATGCCCCAGAGAAAAAGCTGCTGGTTTTTGAGAACTTGATCTCTGTTAAGGTTTCACAAAGGCCCAGGGCATAGGCACTGGGGAGTTTTAATCTCAACTTTGCTCCATACTGCGCAGCAGCCCCAGGCAGGTCATTTAACCTCCACAATTCCCAGTATTTTGCAACTCACTGAGATGGTTGTAATGACCTCCCTTCGGAGCTAGTGGTAAGGAATACATAATGATAGACTAAGGGATATTTGGAAAGCTCTTTGTCGGATGTTCATTCGGCTGTGGAAGACTTGGGCTTCTTGTTCCCTGTTTTTGCGTCTATGTCTCAAACCATCATCCCCGGGGACTTCGATCTCAGATGAATCCCCCACTGCTTCACAGGGACTGGTGCACTTTTTCAAGTTTATTGGTAGTCCTTGTTAAACTTCTGCTCTGTGGAGGGTTTGTACTTCCAGATCTTTGGGGAGAAGATGGAAAAGCACTTGGAGAAGGGCTTAAGATTTCCTGCCACCTCTCTGCTTAGTTGCTCAGTCCTGTCCAACGCTGCAACCCCAAGGACGATTGCTCACCAGACTTCTTTGTTCATGGGAATCTCCAGGCAAGAATACTGGAGTGGGTAGCAATTCTTTTCTCCGGCGGATCTTTCCGACCCAGGGATCAAACCTGGGTCTCCTGCTTTGCAGGCAGATTTGTTCCCATCCTAGCCACCAGAGAGTATTCTTTGAATATTCAAAATCGAGCACAAATTGTATTCAGAATGTTGCTTCCATTCCTTTTAACCTACCTGTGTTTAGGTGTGTACAGTGTTGCTGTCTTCATCCACATTTCTCTGTGCTTGACCTGCACCATCTTTGACACAGAATTGCACTTCTTTGCATCTGTCAGGGAAATTCCGGCCACATGGAGAATCTTAGAAATGCAGATTCTACTGAAGATTTTGTAGGGGAGCCAGAGCAAGAGCATTTCTAGTAGCAAAGACCTTGACATTTTCATCAGCTTTGTCTTTCTTCCTAAGTCACACCACACTGGGACCGTCTCCCCTCCTCTGCTTTCCTCCCCTGCTGCATCCAAGGTCTCATTTCTAATTTTTTTCCCGCTTGCATTTCCCATCTTTCATCTCAAATTCCCCCTCCTCCCACTCCCCAAATCATACAGAGCAGCACAGTCTCTCCAGCTTGTCCCACAAAGGATTTTTCCATATGCACCTTTCCTCAGAAGGCAGTGCTAGATTGTGTAATTTTCTTTTACTTATGTAAAAAATTGGTTTTATACAACAATATAAAACCTTTTTCTGTTTTGTTGTTCAATGGCTCAGTGTGTCCAACTCTTTGTGACCCCATGGACTACATCATGCCATCTGTCCTTCACCGTCTCCTGGAATTTGCTCAAACTTATGTCCATTGAGTTGGTGATACCATCCAAACATCTCATCCACTGTCTCCTCCTTCTCCTCCTGCCTTCAGCCTTTCCCAGCCTTAGGGTCTTTTCCAATGAGTCATCTCTTCGCATCAGGTAGCAAAATTATTGGAGCTTCAGCTTCAGCATCAGTCCTTCCAATTCAGGGTTGATTTCCTTTAGGATTGACTGATTTGATCTTCTTGCTGTCGAAGGGACTTCAAGAGTCTTCTCCAGCACCACATTTTGAAAGTATCCATTTTTCGGGGCTTTATGGTCCAAATCTCACATTCGTACATGATTACTGGAAAAACCATAGCTTTGACTATATGGACCTTTGTTGGCAAAGTAATGTTTCTGTTTTTTAATATATTGTCCAGGTTTGTTATAGCTTTTCTTCCAGGGAGCAAGTGTCTTTTAATTTCATGGCTGCAGTTACCATCCTCAGTGATTTTGGAGCCAAAGAAAATTAAGTCTCTCACTATATCCATTGTTTCCCCATCTATTTGCCATGAAGTGATGTGACCAGATACCATGATCCTAGTTTTTTTTTTTTTCAATGTTGAATTATAAGCCAGCTTTTTCACTCTCCTCTTTCACCTTCATCAAGAGGCTCTTTTGTTCTTCTTCGCTTTCTGCAATAATGGGTAGTGTCATCTGCATATCTGAGGTTGTTGATATTTCTCCCAACAGTCTTGATTCAGCTTCAGATTCATCCAGCCCAGCATTTCATATGATGTACTCTGCATAGAAGTTAAATAAGCAGGGTTACAATATACAGCCTTGACATACTCATTTCCCAGTTTTATAACCAGTCTGTTGTTCCATGTACAGTTCTGTTGCTTCTTGACCTGCATGCAGTTTTCTCAGAAGCCAGGTAAGGTGGTTTGGTATTTTCATTTCTTTAAGAATTTTCCACAGTTTGTTGTGATCCACACGGTCAAAGGCTCTAGCTTAGTCAATGAAGCAGAAGTGGATGTTTTTCTGAAATTCATTTGCTGTTTCTGTGATCCAATGGATGTTGGCAATTTAGTCTCTGGCTCCTCTGCCTTTTCAAAATCCAGTTGTACCTCTGGAAGTTCTCAGTTCACATGCTGTTGAAGCCTGGCATTAAGGATTTTAAGTATTACCTTGCTAGCATGTGAAATGAGTGCAATTGTGTGGTAGTTTGAACATTCTTTGGCATTGACCTTTTGGGGACTAGAATGAATAGTGACCTTTTCCAGTCCTGTGGCCACTGCTGAGTTTTCCAAATTTGCTGGCATATTGAGTGCAGCACTTTCAAAGCATCATCTTTTAGGATTTGAAATAACTCAGCTGGAACTACATCTCCTCCACTAGCTTTGTATTTTTAAAGTAGGCTCTGGTCCATAGGGTCACAAAGAATTGGACACAACTGAGCAACTAACACACAACACAAAGATACCCTTTGTATCAATAATATTTTGATAAAATAGTGTTGCTTCCTTTCTTGGGAGCAGAAACCTATTCCCCCCACCTAAGATCCTCACTCTCTGATATTCACATCTTACAGAATTTCCTCCATTTCAATGAGGGAGGAACATGTGAATATGATAAAGTATCACCCCTATGACTATGTCATGTTTTGTTATATGACCTAAGGAATTTCACATGTGTAATCCAAGTTACTAATCAGTTCACTCTGAGTTACTCAAAAAGGAGATTATCTGGGTGGACCTGACCTAATCACATGAACCTTTTACATTCAAGTATAGCAATCAATAGAGAATCCCGTGGACAGAGAAACCTGGTGGGCTACAGTTTATAGGGTCTCAAAGAGTCAGAAATGACTGAAGTGACTTAGCCACACACACATAGAGATCAAAGACTGAGAAATTCAGAAACTGGAAGTGCCAAAGTGGGGATGTGGAGGGGACAGAGTACCTTCTAGGGCCTGTAATCAGCCCCCAGCAGTCAGCCAGAAAGAGAGAGGAAGCCTCAGTCCTGCAGCTGCAAAATGCTGAATTCTCCTCACAACCACATGAGCTGGAAAATGATCTGAGGTCCAGAAAAGGACACAAGCCATTTGAAACTTTGATGTAAGCCTTCTGAGATCCTGGGAAGCAAATCCGGTTCTATGCCTGGACTTCTGACCTTCAGCTACCATGAGCTAAATAAATGGGTGTTGATTTAAGCCACAAACTCATGGTAATAATCCATTACACAGCAATAGAAAATGACTATGTGATCTTTATTCTGGGTTTGCTTTCCTTTCATTGGGAATGTTAGGATATTATTGCTCTTTTTGAAACAGTAATGCTAGTAGAGAATACATTTTCCTATGTTTAATGAAATGATTTTACTTTGCAGAAATACAAAATATACAAAGCTGTATTAACTGTCACCTGCCTTATATGGTTTGTTAGGCAATTTTAATCAACAGTGCAATTGCCAAGTCTAAAAATCACGGACTGAAAATGTCCTTTATCCTCTTGTCATTAAATGTTTCCTTTCTCCAAAGCTCATGTCAAATCAACTTCCATCCACTCACTTCCATCCACTGAGAAATCTCCTTCCTCTTAGTGAGTTTTTAACATCTGTGCCTGAGTCATAACTTTTATTTTCTTGTCCAGATAGTTTTGAATCCTGTGTAGCTTATAATGTTTTACACTTTGTGTCTTGCATCCCCAGTTAGAGCTTTCCAGACAGGACCATGATGTCAGATACAGAGGGATGTTCCCATGCAAATTTGGATTGATTGATTTTACAAGCAGGGACCAAAACGTACTACTAAATTAAGATGATCAACTCACCTTTTGATTCTTTATCCACTCCTGTATTTAGACATCACCTGCTATATTTGGCCCCATTTTTGCTAAAGAAGAAAGAAAAAAAGGGAGGGGGCCCTCTGGGCATAAATCTCTCTTTCACAGAGAGAAATAATTTGAATAGCAGCTGGTCCATGGCAATAAAGATTGAATGACTATCATGTGTTCAGAGTATGGTCGACTTGTTAGGAATTCTTTATAAAGCAAGAAATAACCTGAGAGCCAGAGACCTTGGAGACAGCAGGGAAGTGGGTTGTCAGTGGTGGTGTCCTTCCTGGAGACATCCTGTTATGATTCCTGGACCAGGAGCATGGATGCTGTTCAGTGGCTTCTCATTAACCACAGGGACGCATCAGCTCTCGCGGCACACCAGGCCCTTGGCCCCTTCCAGCCTCACCCCCGCTGCTATTCCTCTGCCCCTGCTGATTCACTTCTCTTCATCTGCTGATAGTTCTCCTGGGCCCCATGATTGCCTGTTCTGGAGTGAACGTTCCTACTGTCTCTTTCCCAGTGCCATTCATCTAGTGATTTCTCCATTTACCCTTCCAGACTCCAGTCTTGTATCACCTCCATGCAGACTCCCCTGAGTTCCCAAACAGTGGGATTTTTCATAAACATTTATTGAGTACCTTCCTTGTACTGAGCACTTCATACTAGTTATCACCCACAATGCTCACAGCAACCCAATGAGGTGGACATTATCCCTATTTTAACAAAAGATGAAATCAAGACTTAAGAGGGTTAAGTTACCTGCCTGAGTGTTTATAGCTCCTAAGCCAGAGCTTAAGCCTGGGACCATTTTAATCCAAAGCCTGTGCTTATAATGTCAAGGTCCATCTCTTCACCTCTATGCTGTGTTGACACCTGGGCCCCCAGCTCTTTCTGCATTGGCTCTGGGAGAGTTCTCATTTCTTCCTGACATACTTTATTCACATCTGTCTTTGTCATTGGTCTGTGAACCTCAGTGAGGTCAGGATTGTTCTCTTTATCTTAGTGTATATTCCCAGTGCCTCATAAAATGTAGGACACACCTAAGCTTAATAAATAAGCAATTACATAATAGCAAAGGGAAACAAGAATCAAAGGAAAGGAACATTGAAAGGAAATTCTAATCTACTCTAAATTAAATTTTCTATGTTAAGGCCAGTAATGGCCTCATTAGGAGGGCACTGAATTCAGCTTTTGTTTCGTTGAAGGGGAAAGGAGAATTGCAAGGAAAAAAACGCAAACAGCATTCCCACAGAGTGGGTTAAATAAAGGGAGGAGGAGAGTAATTCTGTTTCTCTCTCAGTCATACAGGGGTTTTATTGTATCATTGATGTTTCATTCCACTTACTTAATAAATATTGGATGAAGTCTGCTCTATGCCATTATGGAGTATTTAGAGGAATGGTTTTAAGACATTCAACTCTCAAAGCTCATTTTCACAACCTTGCAGCCTTATGGCATCACATATAATACACGTGGAGAAGAAAGATCTCTCTCTTGAAGCAGAGGGTAGTGCCATTTAATACTTGGTTTGGGGAGTAAAAATATCCACCTCAGGAATGGTGATGTCGGGAAAGAGAAGCTGTACCAGATAATATTTACTTTATATCAGCACTGAATATGTAATTTGAAATTATAAAATCATACCACAGCCTAATAAAAGTTCATCACTGGCACCTTAACCTTTTTTATTCTTTCATCTTTAAATATGAAGTTTTCTTGATAATTTAAGCATTTTACAAGGGAGGCAGGCAATGAAAACAAAATGATGCCACTTCCCCTACACACTCCAGACTTGTACACACAGGACTCACAATGATGGCAACCCTGGCAGCTTCAGTTTCCTTCAGCAGTTTCCTGAGCAGGGACCCAGATTGGTTTTCATTTTCTCAGCACCCCTGGTCCTCTGCCAGCTTTCTCTTTGTTCCCCATCTTCCTGCCATCACCTCCTCAGTGAATCTTCAAAGCATCGCTCTGTCTGTAGTCATTCTCTTCCATGGCAAAGAAAACTATGCCTTTCTTTTCCAAAGTTAAGACCACTCTGTCTAGGGAAGAAGCACAGTGAACACTGAGAGCCTCAGGGCCAGGTGCATTACTTGCAGAAAGTGATTATAGATGAGTTCCTGTGCTTCTCTCAGTCTGTGTGTCCACACCCACAGGTGACAACCTCTCTGTTGCTTACATCTCTGGGCTCTGTCATCATAGTTTCTCCCCAATGAATGGAGCTTGTATTCCCTTGGCAGTAGGAAGACAGACATTACACAGTACCATGATTAAAAAATACATTTAAATATACTTAATACTCCTTTACTCTGCAGGGAAAAAAGTAGACTTTGCTTGACTCTCACTCAGAGTCCTGAAGCTGTGAATAGTTTCTCACTTTACTTTGACTACACTGCAAGAGAAGACCATTTTTCTCTGTGTCCACTGCCTCATCAGCTATTCATTCACCCCTTAACCCATTGCACACCCCATTCTTCCTTCCTCTGTCTTTGAATAACCAATGACCTAATAACTAAATCCAATAGCAGTTGTTCATTCTTTTTTTCTCCTTGATGTCACTGTGTACTCTATCCTGTGGGGGGGCAAATTCTGTTTTGAAATAACTCAACATTTTTCTGTCCTGTCCAATTGGGTGACTTCTCTCTATTTTTTTTTTTTTTTTATTAGAGATAACACACTTCTTTTGGTCTCCCAAGCTTCAGACCATAGCATAAACTTTGAGTCACCCATTGCTTTTATTTGCTCACTTTCAACCAATCAGCAGGCCCTGCTGAGTCCTCGTTTGTTGTGTTTACCACCCCACTCCTCTCCCTCCCATTCTGAAGACAGTTTAGTTGTATTGACTTTATGCCAGCCTCTTAATAGTTTTGTGGCCTTTGATAAACAACTTGTCTAAGCTCTGGTTTCCTCATCTATCATAGGGATAATAATAATAACAGTAATAAGAATAATAATTTCCACTTCCAAGAGTTACTGTGAGCATTAAACAAAATGATAGATAGTCCTATCTGTTCATGTACTAAGTAATTCCCATAATTAGCTATTATATGCTCCATACCACTTTAAACCCCAGGTAGGTTGTTTTGGGTTTCTTGTTTTGTTTAGGTTTTTTTGTTTGTTTTATTAGTAGAGCAAGAGGCATTCATCCCATTTGTAATTTTGTTATTATACTTTCCTCCAGCTTCCCCCGATCTAGCACTCTGTAGACTCCAGGCACACGTACTAGATAGTTAAATACTGTGCAGTGGTGAAGGTTTTGGAAGAGTATAGCCTTTGAATTTGTCAGACCTAACTTGAATCCTTATTCTGCTATTGATGAAATGGATAACTTTCATCTGGCTTCCAAACCTCTCTGAGGTTCAGTTGCCTCAACTTAAAGATTGTGATTGTTATAAATGACCGTTCAGGACTGGTGTAAGAATGAAAAATACCAAGCCCATAGCATAGTGCCTAATGCAGAATTTATGCTCAGTAAATGATATCAGTTGATATTATAGCATCTCCCCTCTCCTCACCCCTGCTCTCTTTAACCTAGAGAATTAAATCCTGAAAGTTGTGATGGACTGTCAAGTTCATGCACAGGTCAGCCTCAACCTGCCTTTCCACTGCCATTGCTGTTTTACTGCCTATTGCCTCCTTATGTGAACTGCTTAACCCATGGAAGGGTCCTTATTTTATTTTCCACAAACTGCAGTCTATGATTTCTACAGTTTTTCCAACTCCTCCTTTCTGGAATCCCAATACCCCCCTCCTTTCTCTTGACCAAACCCTCTTCTTCTCCCAGGACCAGATCTAATCTGACTCCATGAAATGAAAATATATGAGAGATTTTAAGATAATTACTCATCTAAACCTTACTATGCCCGTCTGTAACTGAAACTATATCACATTTAGTGAATAAACACATATTAGCAAATGATTTTACAGTATTTGTGTTGTTTTAAAATGGCATTCTTTGTGTGTCTTGTACATGTGTATTTGTTTGTTTGTTTTCATGATGACTTTTTCTTTGTGGCCTGTGTTTCTTCTGTTATGCTTAGTGGCTCTTGAACAGCTACACAGCAAAAGCTTAATAAACCCTTGTCAGTGACTTTCTAGATTTATTTTCATGAAATTTGCAACTTTGCACCATCTGATTCTTAGGGGTTGCCCCATTTGTTTCTTGGCCCCTGCACAGAACCTTTTTCTCCAAGAGATTCCATCTGCTTTGCAGAAATGAGCTCATGAATCATTTTCTTCCCCACTCTCTTTGTAAACTGCAAGAACAAGCAGGCCACCCCTCTGCGGTAAGTGGAAGTAGGGATCAGATGAAGCAGCAGCAGTTGGAAATAGGCTCAAGTTTGTCAACTCCTGGTTCCAACTATTATCCCCCAAGTGTGTTGAGAAATGAAGCAGGGACAGTTCTGTTCAGTGGAAGGAACAAGGCACTTTGGAGCCTGGCAGGACCAGTCTCAGGTCCCAGCTCATCCTGTTGTGTACTTTGAGACCTACGAAGAGTCAGTTAACCTCTCTGAGTCTCTGCTTCTTAACCACAAAGCAGAGAGAAACAATGTCCACCTACCAGCACCTTTGTAAGATGAGATTGTTTGAAAAGGCCCAGCACAGTTTCTGGCACAGAGTAGACATTTAACACTATTATTCTTCAGTTCCAGAGGTGTTTGGATGCCTCCCAAAGTAAATACTGCTGAAATTACTGATGCATATGCCACGGACTTTGCAAACAACTTTTTATCCATGCTCAGGCCAGTGGTAATGTCATTTTTTAAAGTTGGTTATTTTGTTTTTCTTGCTTCACAGGAGGAAAAGTTGATAAAATACACTTGTGAGTTAGAGTTGTTTTTGTTATTTCTGACCTGAGAGCCAGCAAGAAAAGTCTGAAAATTACTTTTTTCCATTTACTTCGAATTTTCAGGACCTGATCAATTTTTATGTTCCTTAAAGAGGAGAATTCAATAATGGAGTTTCTGGGATTTGGCTAGTATTTTTAAGTCACACATTCAAGGGTAGACTTCGGTAAAATATATGTTTCACCTTTGTGTTTTATGTTCACTCTTTTAGAATGACTTTGGGAAGTGGAATGTTGAAATGCTGGACTGGATGGAAATCAGGGTAGCACCTAATTTGGCTACATCCCACCTGGGTGAGACACACAGTGTGGAGACCTTTAGCTTCCTCATCGTTTCCACTCAAAATTATTAGCGTGACCCTCAGTTGACCACATTTACAAGAATTTCTTAATCATAGAATTAGTCTTCATTCATAAAAGAGTTTCCAAAAACTGTAGTACTATATGCATCCAAACCACATACAGTAAGCCCCCTACATACGCATCTACGAGTTGTGAACTTCCAAAGGTGCAAATGTGTGTTCCATCAACATCAGGAGCGAGTGACATTGCAGCATGCCCTCGGTCTCCTGCTGCTGATGATCCTTCAGCTCTGCCACCTCCTACTGCATCCAGTCAGTAGCGCTTCTTGCCTGTTCACTCGATGCCAACACCTATATGCCAGTTGTACTACTGTACTGAAAGAATAAAAATATTTTCTTTATTTTTGTGTTTGTCTTTTACGTATTATTTGTGTGAAATGTATTATAAACTTATTCCAGTACAGTACAGTACTATATAGCCGACTGTGTTAGTTGAATACCTAGGCCAACTCTGTTGAACTTAAGAATGTGCTCTCAAAACAGAGCCCGTTCAGATATAAGGGACTTACTGTAATAGTTTTTTTTTTCTTACCTATTCATGTTTACAAATTGGAAAATAATATGGTAAAAAGCATCAAAAGTTAGATGTTTGTTAAGGACCTTCTTTGTGTCTCATGACTTAACCTTTTGGATTAAGTTCCTTTATTATTTTTTTCATTTACTAATGAGGAAAGGGAGACAGAGATTGGAAGTTACTTTTGTCTGAAGTCTCATATTCGTAACAGAGGCGCTGATGTTCAAATGTGATCAGTCTGTCTCCAGAGTCAATGGACTTAACACAGAGAACTTTCACAGCCTGGTGTTTCATTCTGTGACATATTTAGTAATCATCATATGTCAGGTGGTAAAAATCATAGCAGAAGCTAGAATAAACCGAACAGGTCTGGTTCTTGCTCTCATGGGTCTCATAGCCCAATGGCATAGATTAAAGTAAAAAAAAAAAAAAATGTGAATGGGAAAATAAATAATTGCATATTGTGATAAACACTTTAACTAAAAACTAGCAGGAGCTAAGAAGGAGGTAAAGAGTAAGGGGAGACCTCTATTGGAGTTGGATGAACTAGGAAGCCTTCTTAGAAGGGGTGATGTTTAAGCTAAGACCAAACAGATGAGAAGGAAGAAGACTTGCATATCTGGGACAGCTCAACTTAGCTGTTAAATAGACACACACAGCACAATGAAGACCAAACGTAACACCTTTTTTAGACTTACTAGGCATTTCACCTTTTAAGCTCAACAAGTTGGGCAAAGCATGTTCCAGCAGTTGAAGGGTCCTTTTTTTTTTAAAGTTGAAACTTCTGATTTCTTAAAGCAATTGGTCAATGACATCACTAGCATTTACCTGGTTCTTGAGCCTTTTCAGCATGAAAAACAGACATTGCCTTTGCTGGGAAAACATTCAAAATGGATTCCTTACGAGTTAGCCTCCCAGGCCTGAAGCTAGAAAAGTCGGAAAAGAAAGCCTTTTTAACTGAAGTAAATACTTTAGCAAGAAGCTTGGGACTTCAAAATGGAAGACACAGTGCTTAGACTTCCAAGGTGACAGTCATAGGGATGCTTTCCTTACAGTGGTGCTGCATGGGAGAGAAAACCCTTCATGTGAATTTAGGTTATTCAAAATTTCTGGGCTTTCAAAAGGCCGAATTTCAAACTTTGCATTGCAGCCCATTTCTTTTGTAAGAATGTAACATAGTAATGTGATGTACTGATGATCCCTTTCCCTAAAATCAGGATTGCTGGGAGAATACTTAAAGTGATAGTATTAAACTGTCTCCAAGCCCTCAAAGGAAGACTCACTATCAAAACTCATTACAGACATTTCCGTACAGCTATTAAGCCAAGTTTCTTGTACATTTCAACCAAGCACCACTTTCAGATTTTTCATGGATTCCCTGTTGCTTGAAATTTATAAAACCAATGCATAAAAATAAAATAAATGCCCATCAATAAAATATATGTTCATCTGTAAAAATGCTGTGCAACTCAATACTGTGTACCTTTTCAAAAGAATTAGGTAGATAAGATAAAAATCATTGTAAATGGATATTCTTTTTTAAAAAACATTTTGTATCAGAGTATGACCAGTTAACAACATTGTGATATTTTCAGGTGGACAACAAAGGGACTCAGCCATAGGTATGCATGTATTCACTCTCCCACAAGCTCCCCTCCCATCCAGGCTACCACATGACATTGAGCAGGGTCATAAATGGTATATGATTGATATAATATTGATAGGAAGTAAAGGATATACAGGAGAGGCTGGCATACATGTTCTGTAAAAAAAAAAAAAAAGATAGTATTCTCGGCTTTAAAGCCATATGGTTTCTGTCACAACTCCAGGTCTCTGCTGCGTTAGTGTGAAAGCAACCATAGACGGTACATAAACAAATGAGCGTGGCAGTGTTCCAATACGACTCTTGTTTCCAGAAACAGGCAGTGGGCCCACAGAATGGAGTTTGCAGACCTTGGTTATAATCTATGGAGACTGTGAAATAATTTGTTATTAAGCAATAATTAAATATTTGAAAGGATGTAAACCAGATTGTCTAATGTTGACTATACTTTAGAAATGCAATAATGGAATGATTTTACCAGCACTTGTTATACAAAGTGACAGTTGCTTTTATAACCAGAAATAGAGTGAATATACTTCCTTATTTAAAGGAGAAAAATCAGACTTTGCACCAATTCTGGGTGGCTCATCCAAATAAGTGATGTTTAACTGTATTTTTTACTGTGCCTTTAGAGCAGTTGCTGGTCTTATGTTCCTTGGAGGCAACCCTGAGAAGTATAGAATTAAACTAATTGAATATATACAAGAATAGAGTGTAATTACCCTCAATCATGAGGCTTTTCAGTCTGGAAGAGTATCTGAAGTGAAGATCTAGCTTGAGTTATACTCTAATCTCATATTCTAGAAGAAGGTGACGCTCCATGGAAATCCTCAGGGAATGCAAATTTTCCAATATTAAAAACTTCAGCACTCATTCTGGCCTGGTATTTCTCTGCTACTTGAATTTTGCATTATCAGAGCATTGGAATTCTTTTGCTTGATATTGTGCTGGATTAGAACATGCTCTTAGTATTTTTCCTATCATATGACATTAATAAACACAACTGAAAGGAGAAAATAGATTGTCCCAAAGTCTGTTCTACATGGTTGTCTCTCACAATGGTTATAACCATTGTGCCACCATGGTTATACTAAGCTCTCCAATAAATATCACTGGGCCTGTAGGCATTTCTTCCTTTTAACTACCCTGGTGTAATATCTAGGAGGGAGATAAAATGTTTTAACATCTATATTTGTTTGTTTGTTCATTCACAAATACCTCACAAGGGCCCCACGATATGAGAGGTCCCGTGCTGTATGCTAGGAATATAAATCACTTAATTTGCAGTGTGATCCTGGGCAAACCTTTTTCATGTTTCTGCTCTCCTTTGTCCTGTTGATCTCATAAGAAAGTCATTTATAGGAAGTTCTCAGCCTTAGGCAGATCCAAAACTTTAGGCAAATTTGTAGTGCTATCTATAGTCTTAGAGGACACTAATGACACCAAAATCTTTCCAGCAAGAAATTTGTGTTCTTTTAAAAATTTAATCATTTAAATAAATGAAAAATGGCACCTGATTGTTTTATTCTTTTTCTTTGTAAACTATTAATGAGTTTGAAGAATGCACACTTTTGGTGTTAGGTCAAATGGAGTTTCAATCCCATATCATGCTCTTAGATTTTCTTTGCTAAGAAAATTATTCCGTAGTGTACTTCTTGTATTCAGGAAGTAAAAGAAAGGGCAGGAGAGAACAATCCTTTATTAAAAACTCATTTTAGGGAACAAAACTGATTTGAGAAAACTGTTTCCAGAACACATTGTATGTTGATAATGCAATGATGCTGCAAATGTTTCAGTTGGATTCCTTCATCTCATCACCCAAGGAAAAGCCTCAATTTTTCTATTTTTACCCTTGTTCCAAGTGCCACAAGTTTATTTCCATCTCTGTTTCACTTTTGGAGGTAATATCCCAAGAAGCAAGGAAGTGGCATTCCTCTCTATTTGTTAGTAAATGATCTTGGGCACTTGAAAATGCAGAACACTCTATAAATACTTTGGGATAATGATGACAAAAATACCTCACAGGCAAATGGGGAAAGCAAATGAATTATTTGAAGTTTGCTTACTATTTGAAAGCAATTTTCAGAGAGTGTGTTGGGTGTTGTCATAGTCTCTTCAGTCCAGCATAACCAGATACCACTGTCTGGGTGATTTAGCTGCTCATAGTTCTGGAGGCTGGAAGTTCAACATCAAGGTGCAGCAGGACTCACTTTCTTGTGAAGACTTTCCCCCTGGTTGGAAATGACAGCCTTCTTGCTGTGTCTCTACGTGATGGTAGAGGAGCAAAGAGTTTCTGGTATTATTTCTTCTTCTTCTTCTTCTTTTGTTTTAATAAGGGCACCTGTTCTATATGGTCAGGGCTCTACACTTGACCTCATTTAATCTTGATCACTTCCTTAAATGCCCTATCTCCAATACAGGAGAGATGGAGGCATGTTAGGGCTTTGGCATATGAACTTGACAGGAGGGACACAGTTCAGTTCCTAGTAGTGGATACTAAGAAATTGAACTGTTCCTGCTCTAGAGCTCAGCTGTCAACTTCATACTATGATTTCTTGTCTCAGTTCTTCTCTCCTCTGAGAGGCATGGAGAGGATGGGAAAATATCAGACAGGGGTTGGGTGACATTTGCCCATTGGCTTGTCAACATAAAAGACAGTTATGAGGATCAAACAGGTTGTAGATTCAGAGATCTCAGAAATCATGCATGCTAAATCTTTTATCCAGATTTGCACATGGAGAAATTAAAATTCAAAAAGATGAAAAGCCTTGCTTTGCATTCTGATAATCAATTACTGATATGATGCTTAAGGTTTTCTGACACCCATCACAGTGCTCAGTGTGGTAGTGAACATGATTGTGCTTTCAAATGAAAGGCCATATGTAAATGAGTTCTACCTTCATGGGATAAATCAACATCAGTGAAGATATTTGTAGCTGCAAGAAACATAAATCAATGCTGATCCTAATCAAAAGGCTATTAGGGTCCAAGAATCAGTGAGCAGGGGTAGGAGGATTTGGTTAGGTGACTGGACCGGGGTCCTGTTGGCAACTCCTACTCTTGCCACAGAGTAGGAAGCACCTCCAGCCTCATTTGCAGGATATTGTCCCTGCTGTGCAGGCACAGTCTCTTCTACCATCACAGGGAGTGAGTTCAGACCAGTCCTATATCTTCAAGACCTCATAGGATGTCACAGTGCCAGGAAGGAGGTTTGCAATCATCCATTTGAGTTCATGCACTTATGCTTTTGCTGCTTGAGACTGATGCGGGAGAATCTGACCCCGTGCATCTTCCTATAAAGAAACATAGGCCCTGTCTTTACATATTAATGGGGGATACTCCAAAATGAAATTGGTTAGGCACAGGATATTTAAAAATTAAAAGAAAAGCTAACATCTACTACCATCTCCAGCCTAAGAACTTTCAACCATTGAAAATGATTTTTGCCAAGGTAAGCTCAGGTCATGTATGGATCTGAGAGTTGGACTGAGATGAAAGCTGAGTGCCGAAAAAGTGATGCTTTTGAACTATGGTGTTGGAGAAGACTCTTGAGAGTCCCTTGGACAGCAAGAAGATCCAACCAGTTCATCCTAAAGGAGATCAGTCCTGGGTGTTCATTGGAAGGACTAATGCTGAAGCTGAAACTCCAGTACTTTGGCCAGCTCATGGGAAGAGTTGACTCATTGGAAAAGACCCTGATGCTGGGAGGGATTGGGGACAGGAGGAGAAGGGGATGACAGAGGATGAGATGGTTGGATAGCATCACCGACTCTATGGACATGGGCTTGAGTAAACTCCAGGAGTTTGTGATGAACAGGGAGGCCTGGCGTGCTGTGATTCATGGTGTTGCAAAGAGTCGGACATGGCTGAGCGACTGAACTGAACTGACCTGAACTGAAGCTCATTTCAAGTGAAAACATTTCAGCTTTCCCTTGAGTCCTCTGGTCTGCTCTTAGACTGTTGCATATTTGGCATTATCATTTATTTTCCATTCAGAATGAAATCTAGTGTTGAACTTTCTTCTTTTATAAGTGTTGATTTCAGCATTCTCTTTCCATTGTGCTTCTAGAGCTACATTGCCACTTGGGTGCTTCAGAGTGGCAGTAAACTTTATAGCTACTTTGTTGCTGCTGCTGCTGCTGCTAAGTCACTGCAGTCGTGTCCGACTCTGTGCGACCCCATAGATGGCAGCCCACCAGGCTGCCCTGTCCCTGGGATTCTCCAGGCAAGAACACTGGAGTGGGTTGCCATTTCCTTCTCCAATGCATGAAAATGAAAATTGAAAGTGAAATCGCTCAGTCGTGTCCGATTCCTAGTGACCCCATGGACTACAGCCTACCAGGCTCCTCCGTTCATGGGATTTTCCAGGCAAGAGTACTGGAGTGGGGTGCCATTGCCTTCTGCAGCTACTTTGTTAGCTTACTACAATAGCTTACTACAATTAAGAGGTATATCTCAGTTCACTCTTGGGGATGTTTTCCAACCACCTACAGAATTCAGACATATTTGTCATTCATGATCTGGCTACTGAGAAATGACATATACATATGAGCACTTGAACACACGGGTTCACTTTTTCATTTGTGAATTCAATTAACACAGAAGTAACAACCTCAGTTACTTGCCTTTTAAACAGCAAGAGATGTATATGTCTTAACTAAATGAAGAAAAGTTTGTTACCAGCAGTATTATGATTACATGTCTACAGAGAATTTTCAGTATCCTACCTTCTGTTCCCCAGAGCATAGCCACAAAAGGAAGTTTAGGAACTGGGAGTTTGTTGGTGAGAAAAAGATATGGATCTTTATTTAGTCTCTGATACCAGCACCTCCATCACTTTTTTTTTTTTAGAATCAGATTTGTAGTTTTGTGAAACAGGAATGCTGCCTCTCAGAATGGCATCCGGATGCTATTCGTGGAGCAATTCTAAATGTGATAAAATTGTCCTTCTAGTTGCTGGCATGCAATAAGGGTGAGATGATGGTAGGTAAGCAATTGGCTGGTGCTTGAGATGCAAGAGGAGATAGGGATTTGTGGCTGTCTCTTGCAACATGTCATTTCTCCCAAGTGGACAAGAAAACACAGTGTTGTCTTGATGCATGACCTATCTCTTCTACTGGAACATCTTTTAAACGTATTCCTGAGCTAAGACCTAACTCCTTTCCATCATTACAGGAAGAATTTTTGTTTTTCCCATTTCCATAAGTGATAGTTGCCAAGGAAAGCATATGTTTATGTGAATGCAGGCTAAACGTTGGTAATGAATTTGTAAATGAATACAATGGGCTTTTTCTTTTTTTCTATCCTTGCCCAGGGTAACTCCACACTAAGGGATAGCAGAGCTGTTAGTTCTGTTAATGAAATAGTAGGACTTTTGTGACATAATCAATCCCATCCTCTACCTCAGTCTCCCATTCCAAAACACTTGAAGACAGTCCATTGGCCCTGGTATATCTGGCTTTAGTTTCCTCAACCTTTTCCCCATAATAACATTGCAAAAATACTTTCTTCACTTTTGCCCTCAACATGATCATCTTTTCTCCTTCCCAAGTCTTCCGTCTCTGGGTATTTATATCCTACTTCTGTCTATATCCATATATGTTGTCCAGAACACTGATAGACTTATCTCTATAGTTTGAATGAAGTCAGATTAAAAACATCCCTTTAAGTTCTACCATGTGATTTTACATATAAAAATGTTGCGTATATCATAAATGAAAGGGGAGCTATTTTGAATGTTAAGTGGCTAACATATATGTGAACCATGAGGGAAGCACCAAATGAAACTTGTTCATATGGCATTTTTACTAAGCTTTAGGAGCTTTTAGAATATTAAAAGAATGCTCTGTAATGTTCCAGCTAACTCAGGTTACTACTTTTGTGTGAATTTTACAGAGCTGTGAGTTTCTTTGCCTGATACTACTATACAACTTATGTAAAAAATTATTTCAACTGAAGCCAATTTCCTTCAATTTCTCCCTTACAAAGAAATTTATTGTGCGTCTTCTCCACACATTAGGGCAAGCATGTTCAGGTTTCTTCCCAGATAAGAAATCAGTGTGGTGATCTCCTTGGTGGCTTTTTGAAGGGATTCTTTGCTGTATAATTGCCAAGACAATTAGCTACAAGCTCCAGGTAATATCTCTTAGAAATGAAAGCTCCTTCCCACTGTAAGAATTATGTTCCTCTTCAGTAGTGTTGACAAGACAGAGAGCCGTTTGGGATGTTACGAGTCTGAAATGGCTATCTGTTGGTGATCCATGCTTCAAAGTGGTTATGATTCAGTTCTAGTCAACTGACATTTATGGCTTTTAGGATCTAGACAGGGGCTTTCAATTCAGCTCAATCAGGTGTCTGCAAATAAGCATCTGTTATGTTTAAGTTTCCTGATGTCTTTCTTTCAAACCTGTTATCTCCCCTAAATCAAATGCTTAGTTCAGTAGAGCCTAAAATAATAACAACTCCAAATGGTCCCACTGGAATACTTTACAGAAAACTGTTTTAAGAAGGCACAGAGAAAGTGCACAGGGGATGTAGAATTGAAATGGCCTAATTTCTCTCAAGCCCTCTAAGCTCTCATTAATAAAGAGGGTGATAACCCAGCCTACATTACATAGTGTATTGATGGGTTCTTTCCTAGGTCAGCTCAGTTAAAGCATTGTAATAACCAGGCTGTAGAACTCCCTGTGGGATGGCATAAAGAGCAACACTTTGACAGCATGGATTTGCATCCTGACTCTGAATCTATAAGCTACGACCTTGGAAGAGCTGCCCATCTTATATTAGCCTTGGTTTCTTAATCTGTAAATTGGGGAAATATTTTATGCACACACAAATATTTAGTAAGCCTCTAGTATGTGCCTTAGTTCAGTTCGGTCACTCAGTTGTGTCCGACTCTCTGCAACCCGATGGACTACAGCATGCCAGGCTTCCCTGTCCTTCACCAACTCCCAGATCTTGCTCAAACTCATGTCCATCAAGTCGGTGATGCCATCAAACCATCTCATCCTGTCATCCCCGTCTCCTCCTAATATGTGCCTTGCAGCACACAAATTGTTGGGAATGAAGATTTTGAAAAGAATCAGGCCATGTCATTGCCCTTATGAAGCTTATATTCTAATAAAGCTTAATGGCAATTATTATTATTATTGTATCCCAGATGTCTGCTAAAGCAACCTACCATTTGAGATTTAAATTACATGTAAACCTCTTACATGATGTTGAAGCTGAAACTCCAATACTTTGGCACCTCATGTGAAGATTTGACTCATTGGAAAAGCCCCTAATGCTAGGAAGGATTAGGGGCCCGAGGAGAAGGGGATGACAGAGGATGAGATGGTTGGATGGCATCACTGACTCGATGGACATGGGTTTGGGTAGACTCCAGGAATTGGTGATGGACAGGGAGGCCTGGCGTGCTGTGATTCATGGAGTTGCAAAGAGTTGGACACGACTGAGCAACTGAACTGAACTGAACTGAAACCTCTTATTATACACCTTTTGAGTAATTTAGCAGCTCTCTTGGTATCTTCAGAATTCATGGAGAACAGAGACTTATCCTTATTCTTTCCACTTCTAGTTCCAAATTCTTGCCTTTGCTATATTAGCACAGTTTATGAATCTTCCCAGGCACTAATGGTAAAGAATCTGCCTGCCAATGCAGAAGACATAAGAGATGTGGGTTCAGTCCCTGGGTTGGGAAGATCCTCTGGAGGAGGGCATGGCAACCCAATCTAGTATTCTTCCCTGGAGAATCCCTGTGGACAAAGGAGTCTGGAGGGCTACCGTTCATGGGGTAGCACGGAGTTGGAAACAACTGAAGTGACTTAGCATGCACACACATGGATCTTCTCACAGATAAACCATTCTGTAAATTGTAAATTGCTCACTTTGCAACCCATCCTTCCTCTGAATTCCACCAACATGAAGCTATGGGTCCAGCAAACTATTACATGTGATTTGCAATGAGAGGAGTAGCTTGCATCACAAATTCCTTATAATGTAAATGTATTTAAATAATTTAAATATATTTGACTGTGCCCATTCCCCAGAAATTTCTAAATGGCCTGGTATCTCTGCAGAGCCTGCCCTCCCCATATTGCTAGGCCCTTCTCTCCATCAGTCCAAGTGCCTCACCTCCCACAACAGTCTCCTGAGCATAGAATCACATACAGATACCCATCTTGTTTGAGGGGTCCTGGTACCTGTTGTTAAACTCACATTTTTCCCATCCCCAATGTATTGCCCTTGGTATTTGGTACCCCAAGGTATTGAGTTATCTTTATTTTATTTTGCAGCTGCTGACAGCTTTCTTTACCACAGTCAATGAACTTTACAAACATAGGGCAGTAGGACTATGCCTGCACAACAGAAGCTTGGCCACATGTGTGATTTTTCTAGCCCTCTAGCATTATCTTTATATTTGTACAACAGCCTTCCAAGTGGGCGTGTAGTCTGAAGGAAAGAGTGAGTGACCGTGTAGGCAGACAGGTCACTTCTCAATAGTCATAGAGTCTGAATTGCTTAGATGGCTCTCAAGTAAATGAGACTGTTTAGTAATATGCACATGAAGTTCTCAGTTGTGGCAGAAAAGGCTTGTTATGAAATCACAGATGCTACTTATAAAACCTGGAGAATTCCTTCATTTGCTTCTTCTTGCCTTTGGAGAGTTTTCTGCTTAAGCTCTGGTTTAAGAATTAATCCTAACACCCAACAAGCAAGCTTTTACAAGGCCCAGCACTTGGGATAAACGTGACATGACAGCGAGTGCCCTCCAGAAATTACAGAGATAAGTAGGGGCTCATATTATGCTGGGCCAGGGAGTCCATGAAGTGTTTGTGGAAACTTACACCTTCCGCCCATCAGCTCAGAGTGTTTTATCAGCACTTCACTAATGTGGTTTCTGATGAAGGTCACAAAGTTAAATGTCTTGCCCAGTAGCTAGGGTTGATAGTTCATATCTTGATCTTATCACTGGGCCTCTTTTTTCCGTTCCGATTGCTTTTTGAGGACTTAGAATTTCTCATTTGGGAGAACTGTTTGCAGTGAGTAGCAGCCCAAGTAAAAATAAAAATCAAGCTATGGAAGACACAACCACAGTGTCTGAAAGACAGTATTGCAGCTTGCTCCCCAAATGTGGGATCTAACCCATCTGCTTCTGTCAGAATGATGTGACCCGATAACAAAGTCATTATTTTTTCTTCTATCTTTTGTTCCTCTTTCTCAGACATCAAAGTCAAGCCTGTTTTCAAACAGACATCTGTCAAAGGGATCCACTTTTTGCTTTCCCACCTTCCATTCAAATATAATTGATGGCAGCAGTTTCACAGCAGTTGTTTAAAGAAATCCACATATGAGATAGAAAGAGAGTCATTGAAATGAACATGCACCTTGATATTTGTAAGCAAGATAGCATATTGTCCTCATATCTCCAAATTCATAAATACCTTATTATATAGCTTCTTTGATTTCCTTATGTATAAAGCAGAGTATCTCAACAACAGCATTATTGATAAATTGGGCCAGCTAAAGCTGAAGCACCAATGCTGTGACCACCTGATGCAAAGAGCCAACTCATTGGAAGAGACCCTGATGCTTGGAAAGATTGAGGGAAAAAGGAGAAGGGGATGACAGAGGATGAGATGGCTGGATGGCATCATCGACTCAATGGACATGAATTTGAGCAAACACAGGGAGATAGTGAAGGACAGGGAAGCCTGGCATTCTGCAGCCCATGGAGTCACAAGGAGTCGGACACGACTTAGTGACTGAACAATGACCATGGCAATTCTTTATTGTGTGGGTTGCCCTATGTTTGTAGGATGTGAGGTAGCATCCCTAGCCCACTAGATTTCTGTAGCACACCCCCCTCCCCTGTTGTCATAAGCAAAAAACATCTTCAGAGATTGCCACCTGTTCCCAGTGGGACCAGTTCCCCCCTGGTTCTAGTTGAGAACCGTTGATGTAAAGTGAGGCTAATGTGCCCTTCCATAGGTTGCTGCTGCTGCTAAGTCACTTCAGTCATGTCCAACTCTGTGCAACTCCATAGATGGCAGCCTACCAGGCTCCTCTGTCCCTGGGATTCTCCAGGCAAGAATACTGGAGTGGGTTGCCATTTCCTTCTCCAATGCATGCATGCATGTTAAGTCGCTTCAGTTGTGTCCGACTCCATGCAATCCCATAGACAGCAGCCCTCCAGGCTCCTCTGTCCACAGGATTCTCTAGGCAAGAATACTGGAATGGGTTGTCATTTCCTTCTCCGTCCATAGGTTGTTAGGAGGACTAAAGAAAATTTTGTGCCAACAGAGATAAAAAAATCTGCAAGTCGTGAAAACTGGGGGCCAACAGTATTTACCCACAAACTAATTGACTTACTTGAACACCAAATTCATGATGCAGGAATAGTCTTAACAAGAGTACATAAGTCCATTCCACAAAGGTACTTAGAAATAGTTACACAAGCAAAGAGTACAGGTCTCCAAGCATCCCAGGTACCTTGGGTATGCATGTATGCCTAGCATCTTACATCATTTCTTTTTTGAATTAATTTTTATTAAAGTATAGTTGATTATAATGTTGCATTTCTTCTGTACAGCAAAGTGAATCAGTTAGACATGTATCTACTCTCTTTTAGATTCTTTTCCTCTATCGGTTATTACAGAGTATTGAGTAGAGTAGGTTCTGATTAATTGTCTGTTTTATAAATGTTATTGTTCAGTCACTGAGCCGTGTCCTACTCTTTGTGACCCCATGGACAGTAATGTGTGTGTGTCAACCCCAGGATCAGTCTCCCAATTTATCCCTCCTCCCTTTCCCCTGTGGTAACTATAATTTTGTTTGCTACATCTGTGACTCTATTTGCATTTTCTAAGTAAGTTAATTTGTACCTTTTTTTTTTAAGATTTCATATATATGTGATAGCATATGGCATTTGTCTTTATCTGGCTTCATTTAGTATGACAATCTCTAGGTCCACTCATGTTACTACAAATGGCATTGTTTTGTGTTTTTTATGGCTGATTAACATTCCATTGTATATATTGGCCACCTCTTCTTCAACTACTATGGGAAACAGTATGGAGATTCCTGAAACAACTGAAACCAGAGCTACCATATGATGTAGCAGTCCCACTCCTAGACAGCATCATTTCTTTGTAAGGATTTTACCTCTGTCTTTCTGGAATAGTGCCGGCCTTTAGCATATGTATGTTGAAAAGTAATGTTTAAGAGTTGGGGAAGAGAGAAGGAGGGTGCCCTTGCAGGAGAAGCCCCATGACCTCATGGTCCCATAGGCGCAGGCTGAACCTCAGCATCCTTGTATTAACTCCGTGGTTCTACTTCAAGCTGGGTTTGCATATTGACTCTAAGAACTATGCAACAGTGGAACCTTGGCGGGTTTCTGTACTGTTCCATGCCTCAGCTTCCTCCTTCATAAAGTGGGGATGTTGACAGTACATTCCTCATAGAACTGTGGTGAGAATTACATACAGTGATATCTGAAAAATGTGTACCTCCTCCATGTGGCTCAGTTAACCTTAGCTAATAGGATTGTTGTCATCATCATCATTGTCATTGTAGTCAGACTGTGAAGCAGATTTGTTTTGAATCCCAGATGCAGAAAGTGGAATTAATCAGATTGTTCCAGTCATGTCCTGTTTTTATCATGGATCTGTACAAGGTTCTCCTCTTCAGTTTGTATGCATTTACTTCCTTTCATTCTCATATACTACATCCACTACTTCCCCCACCATAGAAAATCATTCTAAGGTAGTTACTGAGTATGCATACTGCATATGCTCTTGCAAAATGCATGTTGTTTTATATACACATATCTTTAATTTGCACGAACAATATTACGCTGTGATTTTTTTTCATACTTTTTTCACTTAGCTTGTTGCTATTTATTGCTGTACTCCTTTGCCAGGTACAGGATGGGAAGATCCCCTGGAGTAGGAAATAGCAACCCACTCCAGTATTCTTGCTGAAAAATTGCATGGACAGAGGAGCCCTGGTGGGCTACAGTTCATGGGGCAGCAAAGAGTTGGGTACAACTGAACAACTCAGCAGAAAGAGACAATAATGTACACAGAGCCTTTGCCTTTGTGTTCTCCTATTCACAAGAACCCAAATGGCCTCTGACACTCAACAAGTAACACAATTGTGACTATCCTCATATGTAAACCCTTAAGATAACATGAGAGGACTTACTTGGAATATACACTGTTCACCCATTCCTGTTAAACAGAAGCTGAGATAGGAAAGCATTTCAAAATTTCAGTCTCACCACACTGGTATCACTGCTGCCTACAGTTTCATTCAGAGCAATCACATCAATGTATGAAGAGGATAACAGTGATAAATACATCTATTTATTGTGTGTTTTTTATATATTGGCTGTTTTGTGTATTGAAGGTCCCCCAAACCACCTCCAGGTTTGGTGATTTTATTTTTTTATTTATTTTTTTTTCCATTTATTTTTATTAGTTGGAGGCTAATTACTTTACATCATTACAGTAGCTTTTGTCATACATTGAAATGAATTAGCCATGGATTTACATGTATTCCCCATCCCGGTCCCCCCTCCCACCTCCCTCTCCACCCGATTCCCTCTGGGTCTTCCCAGTGCACCAGGCCCGAGCACTTGTCTCATGCACCCAACCTGGGCTGGTGATCTGTTTCACCCTAGATAATATACATGTTTCAATGCTGTTCTCTTGAAACATCCCACCCTCAGCGAATGGTCACACTCAGGGCTGTAAGTTAGTTTAGAAAATGATACCAAGCACAATCAACAAAGGAAAAATGTGCACAAAGCAAAGTTCAGAGGAAGCCACATGCAAACAACAGAGCCCCCTGCCAGTGGAGTCACACCAAATGCACTTCATTCTCCCAGCAACAAACTGTGACAACACTTGTGAAGTGTTGCCAAACAGCGAAGCTCATTAGAGACTAAGTGTCCAGGGCTTTTACTGGGACTGGTCACGAAGGCAGCCTGTGCCTGGGAGCCACCAGAATTCCAGAAGGAAAGCAGATGAACAGCATGAACTGTGCTGTTTATATAGTTTAGGAACAGCAGGCCATTCTTATCAATTCTGAAAATGGTGGGAAGCTCCTTAAATTCAAGTTCACAGACTCCAACCAAGGGCCATCCTTACAAGTAGGCCTGTTAAAGAATAGTAGTCATGCCTTGCTGTGTTAACTCTTACTAAGCACTTATTTTCATTATCTGTCAGTGTACACAATGGTAGGAAAGCAGATGATGGTATTCCCTTTTTAAAATGAAGAAACCGAGGCTTAGAGAAGTTAAGTAACTTGTTCCAGGTCACTGGGCTAAAAAGAAAAAGAAACAAAATGTACCCCAGTCTTCCTAGAAAGCCACCTCTTTCTTAGGCTGCTTTCAAAAATTGACAGTATCTCTACCATTAATTTAGGCCTGTCCCTAAAAATTAGACACAGAAGATTTGACAGTCCCTTTCTTTGATGAAAATAGTTAGATCTGTTGTTTTATTTCTTATTTTGGAAGCAGTTTCTGGGAACAGCCGTAAGTAATGAAACAGACATAAGTACAGGTGTAGCCGTTGAAACAGTCCAAAGCCAGGGACATTTTCTTAGACTGCTTAGATGAAGGGTGTTTCGAACCACAGAGAGAAAAGGCTAAAATGTGTATTGCAACACATATGAATGAGTTTAATGTCTATATTGCCATCAGTTTAGAAAATGTGTCTCTTTTCTGTTTGAGAAAGAACTCCCGGCCATGGGCTAATCACTCAACATCTATTATTCCCATCGTAGGTGTGAACACCAATGTGTGTAGATGTTAAACTCACCAGCTGCCACCTAGCTGGTGAATGGTGGGACAGGGATTTGGTCAGGCGAATGCCAAAGCGCGTTTGCTTGTGTGTGTGCTCTACCACTGTCCCCAGACTCTCTTCTCATGATGATCCAGGGCAAACCCAATTAGAGAAACAAATCACTATGGACAAAGCAGGAGAACAAAGAACCAAGTTGGCAACTGATCCACCTTAAGCCCCAGCTCGGCACTGGCTTGGTTTGTCCTTGGTTATGCAAGTGTTTATACCTCAGTCCTGTTTCTGAAATGAGGCTAACCACGGCTTCTCTACTCACTGAACAGTATTATTGGGGTGATCGCCCAGAGTAGCTAATGTAAAAGCGATTTGAATATTTACAAAGGGCTTATATCAGATATGGCTCCTTTAGCTGCATGTGTCTTTGGGCACAAAGGCCTTTTACCAGGGCATAAAACGGAAAGCTGTAGGAGTAGGTCTGTCAGTGTGGGAAGCTACATAAAGGGCTGAAACAATGCTGACACGAGTTGGTTTCTCTCTGGCTAGCTTTCAGGCTCCTTTTTCCTTCATAGAAGCCCCTTTTTCAAAAGCATTGCCCTTTGTGGTTACAAGGTGGGGAGAGCAGTCACTGACCTTGCTGTCTCTGGGTGTGTGGCAAGTGCCTTAGGAAAACAGGGGAAGCTTTGAACATTGCTCGACCTGAGATGCCCAGAATTAAGTCTTATTGCCTAAGATTGAACTCAGTTTGGTGACACATTAGGTCATAACCAATCACAGGTACCAGGAGATGGCCAATGCTCATTGGCTATGCCCAGGTCACAATCCCACTCTTGTAGTTGAGGGTAAAACCAACACCATCAGATCCACTTGGAAAAGCAGTATAGGAAGTGTGGGTCTCCAAGTGTTGATTACATTTGTAATGAAGATTCAGTGGCATTCTTGCAGTGCTTTATGTACATAATCTTATTAAAACATCAAAACTCTAAGAAAGCAATGGATACCATAACCTGGCTGGTGTGTAATGGGCAACACTGAGATGCTCATTTCTGAACGTTGCGCTTAGGGCAGAGAGACAGCTCCCCACAGACACACTATTTATTAAACATGCAGATGGAAACGCATTTCAGCTCAGCAGCAACTCCCTCTCCAATCTCATTTAAGGCTTTATTTTTCAGCTCTTGTCATATCAGCCCACTTAGGGAAGGGTAACTATATAAGGTAATTATGAAGGTAGTATTTAATTAGTTTTGGTTTCGAAGCAAGGTACTTGCTGCAAACCTGGCCGGCAACGCTGATGGACAGTAATGAATAAAACGCTGTGATTAAAACATCTGTCACTGTCAAGCAGGGTCGATTCAGGGTGGGGATTGGCTCATCACCGAGAATGTGATGATGGCCACAGAAAGCCAAATTAGCCAAACTTAATGTCCCCCTAATCATTAGACGATCGAGCTGACAGTGATGGGTCACAAACATGCGCCGATGAGCAGTAATGAAGTTGCTACCAGATCAGTTCAGCATAGGTTTTTCAGGCTAATTAGCTAGACAAAAATGTTAATTTAATCAAAGAAACATGTATTCATTAAAGGTGTGTAAGAGAGCTGGAGGAGAAAATTGCCTCAGTCACTGAGGAGGTAAAATTATAGCTGCCAGGAAAGCCATCTCGGCTTTGAAGAATCATTCCTCAATTTACTGTATCTCTTTAGAAAACAGTCTAGTTACACTTCAGCATGTCACGTGGGCTTTTTCTTCAGCTCTGATTATTGTAAAGGGGAGATCATCTGCAGAGCAATGTAGAATAAAAGAAAATGCTTATCTCATTTCATCCCCAGAGGATTAATTAATTCCTCTAGCAGTGTTCTTTTACTTTGATTCATGGACTGTCAGATTTGAAGCAGTTCTTGGGGATTATTTAATTCATGTCATTCTCTTTACAAGAAGAAAAATGAGGCACAGAGAGGCTTTATCACTTTCTCAAAGTCACACAGCCTAACATCTTCTAATTTGTAACTGAGACACCACATTCCCTGAGTAGTTGATGGAGCATAATGTGTAAATTAAGAATTACGAAAGGTATACCCCCACCTTTGTCCCTAGGCTAAGACATCCCAGATATTTTTTTACAGAAACATTTATCTCAAAAGATTATGATCTAGCTGTACTTGTAATTGTGAGGAAAATGAAAAATCTATATAATGGACAGATACAGTTTGACTTTACTTCTTGGTATATGATGATACCTGTGGAAGCGCTAGAATTAATGAGTGCTATTTAGATATCAGCCCCTCTTACATCAAACCCTAAAATGATTTTCTGTGTATAATCTTAAATATGTCTTTGGAAGCTGATGTGATACAGGCATTCCCTTGCAATTTCTGTATCCTGTTACCAGCATCTAATTATGCTAACATCCACGGCTTATTAACCACTTACTAAATTAATGTATTCATTCCTCCATTTATTAATCCTACAGATACTTCTGAAGATGTTTGAGGTGGGAAACATTGTTCAATTTCAGCTTTTGGAGAATCCTCTGTGGGCTAACAGAGAGACTTTTGGCTTCCATTATTTGCCTAAGGTATTTTCTGTGCAAAAGCCTTTGATCCTCCTTTTGAGGTGCAATTTTATTCATCTTCCAGTGCTTATTTGAAGATTCTTTTCTCTAAGTAGCCATCCCAGGCTCCCACACCCAGTGAGAACCTCATCTTTGCACCCAGCCCAGGACCATAAGCTTGTATTTATCATGGTAGCTGTCACTCAGATTAAATCTGCCTGATTTCCTGCCCTTCTCACTAGAATACGGTTTCTCACAATGTGATCCTGTTACCACTAACATCAAAATCTCCTGGATTGTTTGTTAAAAATTCAAATCTGTTGGTTGTTTCCCAGACTTAGTTGGGGAGGGGGGAAGAGGTTTAAAGTGGATTTTAGCAAGTTTCTTAGATAATTCCTATATATTGTAAAATGAAAACACGGTCTTACTCTCACAGCTCCTTTAAGAATGGACAGGTACATCAAGTACTCAATATGCATTTATGAAATAAATGAAGGAAGGAAGGAACAAATACATGGATTCCAATCATAAGAAGCGAGTAATAAGGTCATGTTGCAAGAACATTCCTAAAAACTTTGACATCAAGCTTTGCTAGTACAGGATTCCAATTCTTATCTCTGATGCTACAGAAGCTTAGTTAAAAGTAATAAAACTTTGGAAGTTAAAAGGTTCTTTGAAGATCTTCCAATCCACCACTGTGGCTGAGATGACCAGATGAGAAGACACTTGCCTAAGGTCAGAGCACATTAATGGCAGAGGCTGCGTGAGAACTCATGCTTTCATTCAAGTTCGTCACCTTCCCTCCTACACTGTGATCCCAGGGCTGTGATTTACCCAGTGAAGGAGCAAAGTGATGCTGCCATACCTCACTTTGGTGAGGAGAAAGATTCAAATTCTCTCCTATTTCATGAAGAATTAGAAATATATGGGATTTCTTATAGTTCTCAGATAACTAACATCCACCCCTCCTAGAAAGTCCTCTTTTATAGATAAGCAACTCAGTCAAGTCTAGTTCAGAGAGAGGTTCTTATCAAAACGTCAGAGTATGGGTGCTTTTAAGATTTAACAGACAGTTAGGAAGTCGAGTTTCATGGAATGGGAGCACATTGTGCTTTGAACTGCCACTGTGTTCTGTATTTTATTCATCCACATCCAGTCATCATAATTTTTGCTGTATTCAAATACCAAACATTTTCCTTTGAATGGACTTTTTATAAATTGGATTTATCCTGAATGGTATTTATGTAATTTTAAATTTGTACAAGTCATTTTTTTCTAATATTTACTTTAAAATATTATTTTAAATGCCATCTTCATATGTCATCTTATATATAATCAGTCATTCACACATCACATTTTGGAATACAATATCTCATGATTTTAGTTGGGCTTTCTGATCTTCCCATTACAACCCAAAGAGGAGTATTCCTAAACTGTGGGAAGAAATTTTTTATTATGGAATTTGATTGAATTTAAATGAAAGAATCATCTTAATTCCTTTCACAATATTGTGTCTGGCAAGGCAAATTTGACAGTCTTCCATGTGAATATCATGCCCAAAGCTATTTGATTATTTTTACGAAGTGACAGATGGCACAAAGGTTGCTAAGGTAGAAGTTAACATCTCTTTGTATGTCTGGCAAATTTTATAGCATATGAACACTGTTTCATTGCTGTGATTAAACAATGCAAACTGTTGCATTAGCATCTAAATTTTATATCATTCTCAAGAAAACAAAGTCCTGGTAGCAGATGAAAATGATTGATATTTATCTACAACAAAGGAAAATCTCAGTTTTACTGCTAGATGTTTAAATCTGGACCAGAGAAGGAGGTGACAATGAAGAGAAGTGAAAGAAGTGTGTACATTCCACTTTCAAAAGAGTGAAGCTATTGTCTTTTTAGATAGATAGATTTAGATAGATGAGTATAAATAAGTACATGTGTGTATATGTGTCTCTGTATATACACACAATGTATATTTTTTAACTTTTGGAAACGATAACCTTGTTAAAGTTTTGGAATCATCTCTTTGGACCTGTTACAAGGGGATGTTTGAGTAAGTACTCCAAATTGTTTCTAGCTGCACATTTTCTAGGTTTGAAGCAGAGAAGCTATGCGAATACTGGCAGCCTGAAGAAAATTGCATTAGGAGAGACTGGAGCCTTATGCCTAAGTATGCTACCTAGAGGATGCGTCACATCAGGAAGGCTGGCTTTGCAACCTGGAAATGGCATCACGCTCGATTGGGAGTTTAAGGATCTCTGTGAGGGTTTTGAATTAGGAGAGCATATTTGTCAGATTTAGGGACAGTAGGAAATCGAGCATTTTTGGAAAACCATAAATGAATTAATGTAGTGTTGAGAACAAGCTGTGAATTGGCCTCTCAAAGGAGGTGTGTAGTAATAACCTGCTGTAAAAATTACCACCGCCTTTCTGGCAGTTTTCACCATATGCTCCTGCTCTGAGAGCTGGCATTTTCTGGCAGTCACTGTAGTCTAAGGACCTGTTATTCTGTGAGGTGGACTTTGGCTCCGTTTTCTATGTGCTTTCAGGTGGGCAATTGGCAGCCAGGGAGGAAAGTCTGTGGGAAGATACATAAAGGTGGAAAGATCTTTTTCAAAAGATTGTTTTTATAGGTAGCAACAAAATGACTGTAGCGGAAGAGGTGTTGATATTTCTAAATGATAGAAAGGGAAGTTCACCTTATCTCCCTCCCCTCCCAAGAAACTTTCTTTTGCTCCTCCAGCTCATGCTTTGCTCCCCTCTTTATATGAGTTTGGAGGACTGTAATCTCTACTGTGCTTTTTAGCAATTGGTCATTTCCTGCCATGTCATTTGTCCTCTCCATTCCTTCTGGGGAATCCTCTCCAAATGGTGTCCCATTCTCTCCATGTTTATCAGTCTTCTGTACCCTATATAGCACCTCATTTAATTATGACTGCTGAGTAGGTCCATCATAATAATAACTGCCATGATAATCAAATAATAATAACAGTCATAACAACTTAATTTATTGAATGCATTTTAGGCAGTGGGCATTGTTTAAACTTACTAGGAATTGTGTGTGTGTGCTGAGTGGCTCAGTCCAGTCAGACTTTGCATGTCTGACTCTTTCCAGGAACTGACTCCTAAGTTAATCTTTGACCATTGATTAGGGGAGGTTATTTTATTTCCTTTATTGAAGACAGGAAGTGTTGAGTACATTGCCCAGAGTCAGAAGGAATACTCAAGCCCAGGCCATCTGTCTGTACAGCCCCCACTCCTTGCCCTCAGGTGGTAGAAACAGGAACACCAGCTGACTCAGTTTCTAGAGAAGTCAGGCTGCTCCAGGCACTGGCCCAAGTAGCTTCCAAGGTATAAACACATTTATTTAATACAGTAATCCAATGAAATGGGCAACCCCACCCCCTTTTCCATTGGAAGAAATGTGGGTTCAGAGAGGATTTTAGTGTTTCAGTGTTATGCAGCTAGGAAGTAGAATACCCGGGGTGTCTGTTCTCTTAACTAGTATTAGGACATTGTCTTCAAGACATATATGCTATATACCTGGATGGTTGGGCTTCCCTTATAGCTCAGTTGGTAAAGAATCTGCCTGCAATGCAGGAGACCCCAGTTCGATTCCTGGGTCGGGAAGATCCCCTGGAGAAGGAAGGGATAGGCTACCCACTCCAATATTCTTGGGCTTCCCTTGTAGCTCAGCTGGTAAAGAATCTGCCTGCAATGTGGGAGACCTGGGTTTGATCCCTGGGTTGGGAAGATCCCCTGGAGAAGGGAAAGGCAGTATTCTGGCACTATTATGGCAGTATTCTACCCACTGCAGTATTCTGGCCTGGAGAATTTCATGGACTCCATAGTCCATGGGGTTGCAAAGAGTTGTACATGACTGAGTGACTTTCACTTTCACTTTCTTTACCTAGATGGTTAACGATACCTTTTACTTGAAGAAGAATCCTTAAAAAAGCTTACCCCTTTATCAAGAGAAATGAATTGTTCTTGGTATTCTTTCTGATCTAGAGTGATATTTCCCAATCCTTTTATTCACCTTATTCATCATTATCCCTTGAGGATGCTGCTTATGTTTTTTTTCAAAACCATGCCCTCCCACCAGGAAGTGTTAATATGATAGATACATTATGTATCTGTTTATATGTTATTTGTATATCTTTGCTTTATGCATGAAAAGGAGAAATTTTAGCTACCAAGAACTTATTTTTCAACATTATTGGGGGTGATATTCACTCTAGCCCCAAAGATAATTCATGGATGAGTCTTTCTTAGCCCCATTTTTAAGCTGCTTGGCATGAGCTTTTGAAAAGCAATGCACAGAAAAATTTTGATTAAACTAAGAGCTCACTGTGCAGGATGCTACACATAATTAGCCAGGAATCCTTTATGTTTGCATCCTTATTGAATACCTTGCCTGGTTGTATCAGATTTCTTGGAAAAAAGATAGAAATGAACAGTTTACTTCCACTCAATCATTTGAGGCCCAGAACTCATAGAAGACTCATCCTACAGAAAGTAGTTGCTATGTGTTGACATAAAATTCACATAACCTAAAATTAACTATTTTAAAGTTAACCATTTTGTGGTATTTAATATATTCGAAATGTTATGCACCTGCTATCCCCATGCCCCAGTCTGGCTGCAGAACATTATCCTCATCCCACAAGGAGACCCTACACCCAGTACACTGTCACTCTCCATTCCTAGTCCCTGGTATCCACCATCTGCTCTGCATCTGTTTCTATTGAGTTACTCTTTCACTTACTTCATAGACATGAAATCATATAATTTGTAGTCTTTTGTGTCTGGTTTTCTAAACTTAGCATGATGTTTCAGTCATGTTATAGCAGACATTGGTACTTCATTCCTTGTATTCAAGGAATGAAATCTGCATGGCTGGATAATATTCCTTCTTATGACTAATGTTGCATTTAGTTTATCCATTTATTGGTTGGTGGGCATATGGGTTGTTTCTACCTATGGCTGCCAGGAATAATATCTGCTATGAATAATTCGTTGGCATTTTTTTGTGCAGGCATTTGTTTTCTTGGTATTGACTGGAAATGATGGATCCTATGCTAGCTCTAATTGTAATATTTTGAGACACTGCCAAACTCTTTTCCATAGTTGCTGTACTGTTTCTCATTCCCATCAGCAACATAAAAGGATTCCAATTTTCCCACATCCTCACAACACTCATTTTTCATCTTTTTTTTTATTATTGCCATCCTACTGGATGTAAGTGATATCTCATTGTTGTTTTGGTTTTTATTTCCCTAAAAACTGATGATTTTTAAGATTGGTTATGCTAAACAGCATTTCATGTATTTATTGGCCATTTGATACATCTTCTTTGGACGAATGTCTTCACATCCTTCCCCCCACCACCCATTTTAGAAATCAAGTCATCTTTTTTTGTTGCTGTTATTCCCTATATATTCTAGACACTAGGCCTTAATCAGATAACTAATTTGCAAATATTTCCTTCCATTTTATGAATTGCCTTTTTAATTTCTTGATTGTGTTTTTGAAGCACAATGAGTTTTTAAATTTGGTAAAGTAGATAAAGTACAAATAATTGACTTGTTTCTTTTCTTACTTGTGCTTTTGGTATCATATCTGAGATCCATTAGCATCTTAATGGGCTGTTTGCAGCTAATAAACTCTTAACTCTAAAGTACTGAAACTTTAATCCTAGGATTTCAGGCCCATTAGTAGAAGGGATTAAGATGAGTTTTGGTGGGAGTGGCCTTGAAGGAATGTTTTTCAAGTCAACACATTATCAGCCACCTATTCTGAACAGAGGAAAGCAACTCTGAGCATACAGGAAAGGAACCTCTAACAAGTATAGTATGCTGGTCAAACGTACAGCTTTGGAGGCAAACAGACATGAATTTGAATCCATCACTTGCTTGGTAGTTGTGTGTCCTTGAGCAAGTTAATGAACCTCTCTTAGTTGTCTTGGTTTTCCAAGGGAACGTCCCTTCAGGAGGACAGTTTGTAAATAGCTTAATACAGTGTGTTGCGCACAGTGCATGCTTAATGATAAATGCTATTGTTGAGTACATTATTAACAATTATTACTTCATTAATCAGTATATATGGTACAAAACCAAAATAAATGATTCCCACAGTCAGAGGCTTTGCATTATCTATACAGTTCTTCTTGAATGTGACTAATTGAAAGATGATTGCATAGATAAATTTGCATGTACAGTCAAAATTCTCCATGACCATGTAGCTCAGTCTTCTTCCCCTGTAGGTTCTGTAATCAGAGACCTGTTGGTCACCTGCATAAGTGCAGGGGAATCTCCCCTAGAAGTGTTTGTGGAATCCAGTCAAGGCAGTTTCCTTACCTCAGTTCCCGGCAATTTAATACTAGGGCATCATCAGGCTTTGGGGTAATTTCACACACTCCCTGAGTGCTATAATTGGGTAAATTGCTCACAGTTACCCAAGTTAGAAGTGGCTGATTTGGATGGGAGAATTGACTCTTGTGACTGTGCCCTGTCATAAGAGCACTTGCCTAACAGTGAAATTAACTCCTTATCCAAGGAGGGAGCTGGCAGGTTACGTGTGAGAGCTGGAAGTTTCTAAATCTGGCAGTCCACTTTGGCGCCAAATAATGGTGTCTTTTCTGGGGTGGCAGGAACAGTTTAGCAGCCTTCACTAGGACAGCACTAGTTGTAACTCAAAAGGTGGCGGCAGGGTTGTTTCTTCAGAGGCAGGTGTGTGTAGTTTAGTCTCTAAATTGTGTCCGGCTCTTTCTGACCCCCCTGGACTGTAGCCCACCAGAATCCTCTGTCCATGGCATTTTTCAGGTAAGAATACTGGAGTGGGTTGCCATTTCCTCCTCTCTGACTGAAATCTTCCTGACCCAGGGATCAAACCCAAGTCTGCCATGTCTCCTGTATTGCAGGCAGATTCTTTACCTGCTGAGTATAACTCTAAGAAATTGTGTATTTTGTTTCCTCTGAGCCAATGAAATTTATGTGGATCAGTTAGTATGCTCTGCAGCTCTGATTGCATTAAACAGTAACATTTCTAAAGACACTCTTCACACTAGGAGTGAGGCTAATAGAGTACAAAGCATTGAAATAGAATTGGGATACCCAGTTTTAAATTTCTACCTTTCCCCACCTCTGGACCTTCCAAATATCTCCACATCTCTGTAAGTCTGTTTTCTTAACTGTAATAGGAAAATTGGAGTGAAAAAATTTTTTAGATGGTTGTTAAATTATTTCATTTTTCAATAGCAAAGGTACAGCTACTAGGGTGTATTTCAGTCCACATTATACACGCAGCTTTGTAGCCATCTCCTTTCTATTTCCATGATATGTTATAAGAAATTCCCTAAGTTTTCAAGGCATCTTTATAACTATCATTTATAATCTTGCTTAATAAGCCCTCATTCTCTAGTTATCCGTATGGATAAAAGCCCTTTGCCTTCTATTATAAATGCTTTGAATTTTATTCATTATTTAAGCTAATAAATGGAGTTTAAGTCCTTACCTTATATCAAATACCATGCCACATGTTGGGGATGTGCTAAAAATAGAATATGTTCCTTCCCCTCTAGAGTTTATGTTCCTAGTGGTGATTTGCAGGTAATAAACAGAAGAACAAATAAAACAGTTTCAGGATGTAGTTGCAGTTGCTATTACTTTAATAAGAAAAGTAGCTTAAATCTGAACATTCAGAAAACTAAGATCATGGCATCTGGCCCCATCACTCCATGGCAAATAAATGGGAAAACCATGGAAACAGTGACAGACTTTATTTTCTTGGGTTCCAAAATCACTGTGGATGGTGACTGCAACCATGACATTAAAAGATGCTTACTCCTTGGAAGAAACACTATGACAAACCTAGACAGTATATTAAAAAGCAGAGACATTACTTTGCCAATGAAGGCCCATATAGTGAAACTATGGTTTTCCCAGTAGTCATAAATGGATGTGAGAGTTGGACCATAAAGAAAGCTGAATGCCAAAGAATTGATGCTTTTGAACTGTTGGAGAAGACTCTTGAGAATCCCTTGGACTGCAAGTAGATCCAACCAGTCAATCCTAGAGGAAATCAGTCCTGAATGTTCATTGGAAGAACTGATGCTGAAGCTTATTCTTCAATACTTTGGCCACCTGATGCAAAGAGCTGACTATTTAGAATAGACTGATGGTGGAAAAGGTTGAAGGCAGGTGGAGAAGGGGATGATGGAAAACGAGATGGTTGGATGGCATCACTGACTCAATGGACATGAGTTTGAGCAAGCTCTGGGAGATGGTGAAGGACAGGGAAGACTGGCGTGCTACAGTCCATGGGGTCACAAAGAGTCAGACATGACTGAGCGACTGAACAATAAGCTTGTGTTGAAGCACAAGAAAAATTGGATCTGCTTTAGAGGGGATTGGATTTTCATGCAAGTAGCCTTCTTTTCACCTATTTGTGGGCTATTTGCTTTTAATATATGCTCAAATTTGAGGTTAGTACTGTAAAGGATAATGATAATTTCATAGACCCTTGGTAGAATGAATGGCTAACTTCTTTTTGCAAACAGTTTTTAGAACATGAGTTAGCTACAGCAATGCATTGTTCCACAGTGGTCCCACCCCAGAAATTAGTTGACTGGATCTCTGTCCCTATTGTCTGGACTGTGAGTATTAGAGGTTGGATTGGGCTGGAAGGTTTATGTTTCACTACACCCTGGATCATTGCTGATTGCATGTAAATAATACTCTTGTAAAGACTTAAGGACCATAGACAGGGAACACAGGATCCATTCTAGTCTCTGGCATTAACTTACTGCGTGTCATTGAGAGAGTCACAGAACTTGTCTGGGATTCACTTCCTCAAGGTGTAAATATGAGGGATGACTTGGCATGCCACTGCATCTCGATTTCACCCCATGTGCCATGTGTACTATGGGTCACTGAGTCAGGGCACAGTGGAAAAGCACAGATGATCATATCCGCTATTGGTGAGGCAGAGAGGAAGCTGTGAATTAGATCATGTCTCTAGTTCCTCATCTGGTTACAGAAATCTTCTACCTTTATCAATAAGAATCTCAGTTAATTGAGATTTTCTGCCTTCTAAAGGTGAGCTTTAAAAAGATTCTTGTTGGTTTTGGATGTCCCACAAGATTTTCAAAACTTTTTCTGTTTGTGTGTATGTTTGTTTGTTGGCTTTTCCTTCTAGCTGTCAACTAATCATCATTAAAAGAATGACAGTAACTGTCGGGCTCTGTATATCCCCTCAAGAGCTCAGGAACCCTGCTCAGAAAATAACATTGCTATCTTTGAGAATAGACAGGCTGCCTCTGCTGAAATGTTGAGCTTAGAAGCTGGTTAGGCTTCCAGATGTGTTCTGACACAAGAGACAGTTTGCACTTTCAGAGCCAAGCCTCCAACAATGCCAGCTGATGGAGCACAGCTGGCCCCGTGCTCAGAGGTTTGCTTCCTTTTGCGAAACAATTTAGTTGAAAAGGTTGACCATCCTAAGCATGGGAATCTTTCTGTGCCTCCACCCCCTTCTCCAGAGGTCCTTGCCACCCAAACAAATACTTCTATTAGAGGAGAATGGTCCTCCTCTTAACTATCATAAATCACTTTTCCATTCTGTAGAGATTGTGATTAATTTCATTATACTATATAATGGATGAAGCACGTTCAGCACGAAAATGTATCTATCCACTGTAATTACATCAACATTTTTAAGCTTAAAAAAGTGTTACAGAAAGAACTCATTTCGCATCTATAACCAAGAATGCTCCATGTGTTTTTACAAGAGGATAATAAAGACATAAATGGGATAGATGGGGCTAAGTAGTTTTACAGATGGTGGTTGCATATTAAAGATTAAATTGCTGTCTATAAATAAAACCCCTTTTACAGTAACTAGGTTACTGCTTTATCTTAATTTAGGTGTAATTGAGAGCATTAGCGTTCTTCATAATAGCCCAGTGAATGTTCCTGCAGACTGTAAACAGGGCTCCATGGACTGCTGGCTGATGAATTTCCTTTGCTACTGAGAGGCCCTGACTTAAAAGGTTACCCTAGAAACTGCTGGTTTCCAGTTCTTAACATTGATTTCTGATTCAGAGGATTTTAGAAAGATGTTGTGGGTCTCCATAAGGAGGTCAGATATCTCAGTTTTCATTGTGATTTGTGTGTATGTGTATGTGTGTTTGTATAATGCACTGGGGTATTTTGATCTCCAGTGTTTGTTTGTTTGTTTGTTTGTTTCTTTTCATGTTTTTATCAAAATGACTATATTCAGCCCTAAATATAAATCTCTAGATCTTGGGCTTCCATCTTCCTGGTGAAATGAGAACCATAAAGTCAAAATGATTACAAAATAGGAGTTTACTTTGAAGTATATTCATTTGATTTGAGGATGAGAAAAAAAAATAGAAAATAAAAAATACCACCTTTCACTTGGGAATGGAATAGTAAAACTCTAATGTCCCACTTTTATCTGTATTGTCACTTTACAAGTCTAGAGTCCTTATGGAAATGAGGCAACACAATAGCATGATTACAGTGAGGTCTAAGGAGCTGGACTGCTGGGTTTAAATCCTCGTCATACTATCTGCTGCCCCTGTGAACTTGGACAAGTCCTTTGATTTCTTTGATTTCCTTCTCTGCAGCTGGCATCATCATAGTATCAAGCACACAGGATTCCTGTAAGGATTACGTGACTTATTCATGTACAACTGTAGAAGCAGTCCTAACACAGTGATAACTCCATAGTGTCACTCGCCCACATGCACACACGCATGCAGTCATACAACACGTTATATTCCTACCATCACGTGCTATTGAGATACTTTTAATTATTAATTCCTTAACCATATTTGCAGGGATTGGGAGTATGTAGAATGTGCCCATGTAGTACGCTAGTCGCTAGGGATGGGAAATTGCAAAAGCACAATTTCTAATTCTAAGAGTTCTAAAGCAATATGTAAGTTCTAAAAGAGGAAGAACCTTGTGATTCTAGTCTAGCATCCTCAGTGTCTGACACATGGTTGGTGCTGAGAAAGAGACTGGTTAAATGGAGCCCATTTGGGCTCCACCAAAGTCCTGAGCTCCACCTCCAGAGCTCAGAAGATGTTACCCCCAAAGCAAAATGGTCTTACTCTTTTTCAGAGAAGGAAGACTAGGTACTGTGTAGCAAAACTCAGTGTCCTCTGCAGATACTAGAAAAGTTAAGGATGTTTGGGAAAAGCTTCCATAAGACAAAGTAAGTCAGAAAGACGGTTGCCGTGGAATAGGAGAGTAAGGGAAACTCACTACAGTAGTGAAAATTCTGATGGACCTGAAAGAGGGATATGACAGCTTAAGAAAACTGAGACACACTAATATTATAAAGTGAAAAAGAAGGAAAAACTTGTACACCTGGCCAGCTTCAGGACTGCAGAGGAAAACAAATCATATTTAAAAGTCCCTTTCATTTCCTGGTTTGAAATGTATTTTGTGATTTCTCCCAACAGACTTACTGTCCTAATTAACTTTATCCTAGGAGAAGGGGACAGATGGCTAGAATTCGACCTCCCTTCACTGGCCCAAAGAGCTAGGTTTGGGAAAAGGATGGCTGAGTAGAAATAATGTTGTGCAAATTAGCCCTTGGTGAAATTTCTGGAATGGAATGATTTTCTGAGGATGAGCTAATATAGAAAAGAATATGAATCCCAGGCCCCTCTCACTAGAGTCCACCTATAGAATCATGAAATTTTAGAGTTGGAAGAGATCTGGAAGCCCTCCACTCCAATACCTTTATTTTACAGATAGGGAGAATGAGACCTAGGCAAAATAAGCAGCTATCTTAAGGTCATGCATCAAATAGTGGCAGATCTAGCACTTTAGCCTTGTTTCCACAGGAAATGATAGAGACCATAGGTACTATTCCCAGGGTGCTCAAAGCAGCAAGGTATTGAACAGATGCAAACAGAACTCTAGAGATGGATGAAAGTAACTTTTAAGAAGTCCACAGGGATTTTAACAGTGTTTTATTGGGAGTTCTGTAGAATTAAAGAGATAAATATTTTTCTGATGTTCATTTACACTACTTCTAATGATCAACTCTTTTCTTAAAAATAAGATAGTGAGGTATGATTTGGATCATATAAATAGAACCATATAAAGTTGTCACTTATCTGACCATTTTTGACGCATGGAAGTTTCTGTGATCCTCTAACACAATGTAACACAGAAATGAGTGCTGATTTGATAGTCTAAGAACATAGCAATGTGACCAGGAATAATTTATACTTCCTAAGCCCCCTAACCAAATTTTCTAGCCCTGTTATGGTCATGTTGCCTTAATTGAAATTCATCTTTCTCCAGTAATCTGCTCATGCCTTTTAAACTATAAATACCATAAAGAGCAACCTGGCTGTTATTTTTAAAAGTAATAATATTACTAAAAAGTTTTAGGTAATAGTAATCACTACTTGTTACTGAGTACTCACCTGTCAGGTACTATGCTAAATATTTTATCTACGTTGTCATGTTTAATTTGCATTACCTCTGTGAGGCACAGTTTAAGGTTCACATCAGAATTGAGGGGTGGTACAGAGATCCCCCTTACACTCCCTGCCCCCACACGCACATGAAGTGAAGTCGCTCAGTTGTGTCCTACTCTTTGCGACCCCATGGACTGCAGCCTACCGGGCACCTCCGTCCATGGAAATTTCCAGCAAGAGTACTGGAATGGATTGCTATTTCCTTCTCCAGGGGACCTTCCTGATCCAGGGATTGAACCCAGGTCTCCCACATTGCAGGCAGACGCTTTGCTGTCTGGGCCACTAGCGAAGCCCATACATGCATAGCCTCTCTGACTATCAACATCCCCCATCAGAGTGGTACATTTGTTACATTTGTTGAGTCTACATGGAGACATCACAATCACCTGAAGTTCATAGTTAACATTACAATTCACTCTTGGCGTTTTTCTTTCTATAGTTTGAACAAGTGGACAATGACATTTATCTATCATTTACGGTATCGCAATGACATGTATCTATCATTTATGGTATCGCAATGCCATGTATCTGTCATTTATGGTATCGTATCATACAAAGTATGTTCAATGCCCTGAAAACCCCATGTTCCTTTGTATTCGTTCCCCACTCCTCTTCCCACCTCCAAACTCTGGCAACCACTCATCTCTTTACTGTCTCTAGAATTTTGCTTTTTTCAAAGTGCCAAATAGTTGGAATCACATGGTATATAACCCTTTCAAATTAGCTTCTCTCAATAATTGTGTAATGTTCCTACTCCATGCCCTTTCATGGTTTGATGGTTCGTTTCTTTATAGCACTATATAATACTCCATTGTCTGAATGTACCATAGTTTATCTACTCATCAACTGAATGACATCTTCGTTAGTTCCAAGTTTTGGCAGGTATGAATAAAGCTACTAAAAACATCCGTGTGCAGGTATTTTTTATGTGTATGGACATAAGTTTGCAACTCTCTTGGGTAAACACCATAAAGCACCATTGCTGGAATCTGTGGTGCAAGGATGTTTAATTTGTAAGAAGCCACTGCACTGTCTTACAAATTGTTTGCTAGTCACTCAGTCATGTCCAACTCTTGGCAACCACATAAACTATAGCCCGTCCATGAAATTCTCCATGCAAGAATACTGGAGTGGGTTGCCATTTCCTCCTCCAGGGGATCTTTCTGACTCAGGGATTGAACCCAGGTCTTCTGCATTGCAGGCAAATTCTTTACCATCTGAACCACCGGGGAAGCCAACTGCTGCAATATGGTTCAGTCTGAAGTGCACTGAAATAAACAGATTGATAGGAAAAAGATAAATACGGAGGCATGGAACAAGATTTTTAAAAAAGAAAGAAAGAAGAAGGGTGAAGCGGCCAGCAGACACCATCTCTCAGTATTAAAAGGCCTGAATCACACAGATTGCTTTTAACTCTTGGTCTCTCATATCCTTGGTTAGTGATAACTTTATTTCTTCACACAGCTTGGCCTTGTAAATCCACCACAGGGAGGTGACAAAACAAATAGATGAATACCTAGGTGTGGGGGAGAAGGCAATTTTATTTTCTTGAATCTATCACAGGCTCCTAAATAATATATAAAGGCAAGGAAATTTTGGTTCCATTAGAGTAGATGTGGTGATATGATACAATACACTAAATCAAGTATTTTCAAAGATAGAAATAGAATTAAAATGATTGGCTATACCATTTTGCATTCCCACTAGCAATGAATGTTGTTCCACATCCTTACCAGCAGTTGGAGCTGTCAGTGTTCCAGAAACTGACCATTTTAATAGGTGTGTAGTGATGTTATTGGTGTTTTAATTTGCATTTCCTGATAACATATGATGTGAGCGTGTTTTCATATGCTTATTTTTACCATATATATATGTATATTTTTACCATATATATATATTTTACCAAATATATATATATTTACCGTAAATATATATATATATATATGTATACACACACACACACACATACATATATGTGTATGTCCTCTTAGATGAGGTGGCTGTAAAGGTCTTTGTCCCATTTTTTAATCAGTTTGCTTGTTTTCTGAAATACTATTCTTAATATCTGTTTTAAAAGAGAGGAATATGAGAGTGAATGAGATTAGCAAATTTTCTCAGTGTCAAGCCAGTTTTCAAACTCAGAAGCTAGAATTCAAATCCAGGTCTGTCTAGCTCTAAGTCTATACCTTTTATATATTTATCATTTGTTTATTTGGCTGTGCCAGGTCTTAGTTGTGGCACACAGTATCTTTGATCTCTATTACAGCATGCAGACTCTTTAGTTAGGGCATCTGAATTCTTAGTTGCGGCATGTGAGAGCTAATTTCCTGATCAGGGATCAAACTTGGGCGCCCTGCATTAGGAACATGGAGTCTTAGCCACCAGACCTCCAGGGAAGCCCCTCTAGGTCTGCACTTTTGATGCCTGCTCTCTGTTACCTTTGTAAAATGCCATTCTACAGCATCCTCAAGGCTAAGCATCCTTTCTCTGTGTGAAACTGCCAGTGATGAGAACCCAGAACTTCCTGCAGCACAAGTATCATGGAATGGTTTCAACTATTCAAACACATATCCCAGTTTGTTACCCACCACCACCAAGATGCCTCCCATTCACATCCCTGCTCCGTGCACTGGCTGAGTCCCATGCTGTACTTGTTGCATAGAACATCAGTTTCAGTATGACCACCTGCCTGAGTTTTCACAAAGTAAAATGAGATCACATTAATTAGAACACTCTATTGGGGATGGATGATATTGATTTCTTAATCAGAGCATGACGGTGGAAAGCAGTTATTTAATTTCTTTATTAGTGTGGTCTACTGTACATTTCTGAATAGCAGCGTGCTCTCCATGGGACACCTTTGGCAATCCCATCCTTTCACGGAGTACAACAGCCTGAGCTGGAAATATCTTAGAATATCTCACATTGCCCAGAAATTAGTTTTTGGGACATTTCTGCAGATACACAGACTCACAGTCTTGGCAGTTGCCTGTTCTGAGGACAGGCAGTTGCCGGTGGTGATATATTTCAGCAGGAATAATCTCATTCACAGGAATGCTTAATGTAGGAAAGAAGGTGCCAAGCCCTTTGTTTTTTTGTGAGGGTTTTATCATAGCATTCGAGGCATCTGTTCAGTCCCTTTTTATGAAGGAGTCCACACCTCCTACTAGAGTGTCCTTCAAGAGATTAGCTCAATAGAATTGAGTGGGTTTTACTCTACAGAGAGTTCTGGGATCAGATAAGTTTATTAGACAAAATGAAGCAGGTTTTGTTCTTCTCAGTATTTAATTTATCATCATTTGTCAGGTTATTTGGGTCATGTTGTTTTGGTTTTTTTTTTTTTCTCCCCCACACTGAGCCATAAACTTTGTAAGGGGAGAAATCAGTCTGAATTTCCTCACCATTGATTCTCCAGTAGCAATAGGCATAGTCAACATAAGTTGGCAAACTAAATGAATGAATGAGTGAATAAAGAAATTAAGTAAAGGAAATTGGGTAAATAAGCATAAAGAGGTAGACTGATGATCTACTAGAAGGTGAGAAATAACAAGATCAAGAGAATGAAAAAGGAACTTTACTAACTTAATTTCTCCAAAACTGGGCTTGCTATAAATTCTGTGTATCCCAGACTGGGATTGTTTGGATTTGTTAAGATGGATGATTGTATGTATTTTTAGGTTCTGAAAGCCTAAAACTGTGTGTTCTCCAGATGGGAAGGAGGATGGGAGCATCTGGGAGCAAACTTACTGTGAAGACCCTCTTTTCACTACCCTTCACACCCTGACAGCTGGTCAGATGAGCCCCATAAACAATTACCACTATATTTCAATATCATTCTGTCTTACTCCGCTCAGAAAGCTTCAGTGGGCTGCAATTTGGTTACCCATTTTTCCTGAAGGTTGAATTTTTCTACCTTTGCTGGCATCTTGGCTGCTGTGATTATCCATAATAGTCCATTTTTCATGTCCACACCATCAGTGGGAACCCAGGTGCAGTGCATGCAGATGTGGACAGGTGTTTAAATACTGCCTGGGCTCTCGTACACAGTGCTTTGCATGCTGGAGGGGAAGACTGGATGAGAATAAATTCCATACAATAAGGAATAATCTGCTGATATAGCTAACAACATAGATGAATGTCAACATTGCTAAACTTGTGTGAAAGAAGCCAAATGCAAAGGGATATATGTTGTAAGACTTCATTTGCATAACTCCAGAAAATATAAACTAATTTATAGGGATAGAAAGCAGATTCATGGTTGTGTGGGACTGAGGGTGGTAGGAAGAAATGGATTATAAAGTTTCATGGGGAGTCTGTTGGGGATAGAAATGTTTTATATCTTGATTGTTGTAGTATTTACACAGGTCAATATGGTTGTCAAAACTCATAGCATTGCATACTTTTAAAGATATACACTTTGTTGTTGTTCAGTCACTCAGTTGTGCCCAACTCTTTGTGACCCTATATACTGCAGCATGCCAGGCATCCCTGTCCTTCACCATCTTTCAGAGCTTGCTCAAACCCATGTCCATTGAATCAGTGATGCCATCCAACCATCTTGTCCTCTGTCATCCCCTTCTCCTCCCACCTTCAATCTTTTCCAACATCAGGGTCTTCTCTAGTGAGTCAGTTCTTTGGATCAGGTGGCCAAAGTACTGGAGTTTCAGCTTCAGCATCAATCCTTCCAATGAATATTCAGGACTGATTTCCTTTAGGATGAACTGGTTGGATCTCCTTGCAGTCCAAGGGACTCTCAAGAGTCTTCTCCAACACCCCAGCTCAAAAGCATCAATCCTTCGATGCTCAGCTTTCTTTATAGTCCAACTCTCACATCCATACATGACTACTGGAAAAACCATGGCTTTGACTAGATGGACCTTTGTTGGCAAAGTGATGTCTCTGCTTTTCAATATGTTGGTCATAACTTTTCTTCCAGAGAGCAAGTGTCTTTTAATTTCATTGCCACAGTCACCATCAGCAGTGATTTTGGAGCCCAGTAAAATAAAGTCTGTCACTATTTCCATTGTTTCCCCACCTATTTTCCATGAAGTGGTGGAACCGGATGCCATGATCTTAATTTTTTGAATGTTGAGTTTTAACACTCTCCTCTTACACCTTCATCAAGAGGCTATTTAGTTCCTCTTTGCTTTCTGCCATAAGGGTGGTATCATCTGCATATTGAGGTTATTGATATTTCTCCTGGCAATCTTGATTACAGCTTGTGCTTCATCCAGCCTGGCATTTCACATGATGTACTCTGCATATAAGTTAAATAAGGAGGGTGACAGTATACAGCCTTGAAGTGCCTGTATATAAATCATACCTCAGTAAAAAATAAAAGAAAAAAAAGAAAAAGATGTATTATACTGGAAAGGACTACACTCAAGATCTTCTACTTTACTTTCTAACCCTAAGATGCTGCTATTTCATTCTTTAGGTTCAGGGTGTTGCCAATCTAGTGGACATACGAGAAGTTTGAATAAAAGCTTTTCATATCAGTATGAATCCACTTATGAGATAAAGACCACACAGTAAGTTGAAAAGGGAAGGTTTAATGTAAGAAAGTTATTAACTTCTGATGAAAGAGTAGCTGTAAAATGTAAGGAGCCTCCATATGGTGCCCTAGGGCTGAGTGAGAGCACCCAACAAAGGCCAGACTTGGAAGGGACCCTCTCCCCAGGGTCAGGGTTCAGACTTTATATAGGACAGGGTATGTTACCAAATGCAAGTGCCTGTGCTCAATGCACAATGAGGCCAAAAAACAAAAAACTGAAGTCTGGAGCAGAGAAAGGCTTATTGCAGGGCTGTGCAAGGAAACAGGTGGCTTGTGACCCTCCAAGCCCCCAAACTCCTTGAAGGGTTTCAGTAAAGCACTTTTAAAGACAAGGTGAGGGAGAAGTATGGTTCGTTGTTGCAGACTTCTTGGTATAGCAATCCTTTGTTCTTGGAGCTGTCCTCATGTTTCAGGTCATGGTGTTACTGTAAACCTCCAGCAGACAAATATTACTCCCTGTTCTTCAACTTTTTATCTCTAGGTAAATGGACTCTTAAAGGTCAAAGCCCTGAGAATGGGCTATCCTGTACATTTTCAGGCTATAGGCAGCATTTTTTTTTCATTTATTTTTATTAGTTGGAGGCTAATTACTTTACAATATTGTAGTGGTTTTTGTCATACATTAACATGAATCAGCCATGGATTTACATGTATTCCCCATCCTGATCCCCCCTCCCACTTCCCTCTCCATCCGATTCCTCTGGGTCTTCCCAGTGCACCAGGCCCAAGCACTTGTCTCATGCATCCAGCCTGGGCTGGTGATCTGTTTCACCCTAGATAATATACATGTTTCCATATAGGCAGCGTTCTTTTATAAAAGGTGTAGAGTCAGCATGAATAAGCACGGGAAAAGGAACAGATCTAATATAGAGTCAGATTTGTTCTTCCTGATTACAGGAATGTTTCAGCCCACTGGATAGAAGAGGAGTTTGCTTGTTGGACTGGATCAGAGCTGGTCTGTACTCACTGAGCCAGTGGCAGGCAGTCTTCTGAAGGGCAGAGGGGGTACACCTGACCAGGTGGTATGAGTATGCAGGTGAAGGAGGTCCTAGGGTATGGTAAGCCATACATTGGATAAGCCTGCAGAGGGAGTGATGACTTAGTGATATGAATGGGATCTTCCTGACTGCAGGAAAGCTGAGTGTGGACCTATGTTTAAAAAGCAGGATCTGGGGAGGGCAGAGTCCTGGAGCTTATGGCCTCTCTGTCAAGAAAGCTGCTGGTAGGTTATTAATGTCAAACTGAGCAGAGGCTGCGGTGTGGCCAAGGGATTCTGAGCAGGTGGCGGGGTCATAGCTCCACTGGAAATCTCACACCCACAACGCAGATCCACAGCACAGCAGCAAAAAAGAACAAAGGACCTTCTCCCTGTGTGTCCCTCCAAGGGAAGCTCAATGCTATTTTTGCCATTGAGGAGAGCTACTTACAGAAAGCCTGGCCCGTTGAAAGAAAGCAGGTATTGAATTTAGAGTTGAGAGACAGTTAGTTGACACTTGGCATGCTTATTGTTATGGGTTGAATTGTCCCCCCACCCAAAAGGATATGTTGACATTGTAACACCTTGTACCTTTGACTATGAACTGGATTTGAATGTAATGAAGTTCAGATATCATTAGGTTGGGCCCTAATCCAATATGACTGGTGTCCTTGGAAGAAGTGAAAAAATGCCGTGTGACGACAGACACACAGGGAAAATGTGCAGCGATCAAACCAATGCAGCTGCAGGCCAGAGAGCACCAAGGGTCAAACCCACCAACAGAAGTGGGGAAAGATTCTGCTGAGAATTTCAGAGGGAGCATGGTCCTACAGACACTTTGAAGTTAGACTTCTGTTCTCCAGAACTGTGCAAATAAATCTCTATTGTGTTGAGTCACCCAGTTCATATTACTTTGCCCTGGCAGCTCTATGAAACTTATACAGATTTGGTCCCAGCAAGTGGAGCAACAACTATCTAAAAACTGCAGAAATTGCTTTGAAATCAGGTAAAAAACAGAGGCTCAAAGTGTTTCAGGACACTTGATAGAAAAAGTCTAGATGGCCTCAAAGAGGTTGTTCATAGAAATAGAAATGTTAAAGGTGATTCTGGTGAGAGCTCAGAAAGAGGAAAGGAGGGTTGCAGAGAAAGTTTCTCTTGTCCTGGGGAAAACCTACATTGTCAAAAGCAGAATGTTGCTTAAAATGGGAACATTGACAGTACTTCTGGTAAAGTCTCAGGATTGACAAGTTACTGGGCCCTGAAGGAAAATGATTTTCGTTATTAAGTGGCAGAGAACTTCCTGAGTTATGCTCTGCTGCTGGGAAGAGAGGAGAACGTAGATGAGATGAACGTGGACACATCAGTGAAGGTGTAGCATGGTCATTCTTTGCTGCATAAATGTAAGGTGCAAAAGGTAAAAATAACTGATGAATGAACTGTTAAGGAAAAGAGAGCTCCTGGGGTTACAGGAAGCTGGAAGAGGCAAGGAAGGGTCTTCCCCTAGAGGTTTCAGATTCTGCTCACACCTTGATTTTGGACTTCTGGCGGACCCCCAACCAACCCATCCCACAATGTCGAGACAGTACATTTCTCTTTTTAAGCACCTTATTTGCCTTACTTTGTTAAGACAGCCCTGGGAAATAAGTACACTTGGCAGATTTCATTCATTAATTCAGATTTTGAGCTAAAACCTTTTTAATAATTATGTTTGCTTTGTTGGTTAGAATATAGACAAAACTGTACTTTATATGTTGTAATAAAAAATTACATTAATCCAAAAGTAATTTGATTTCAGTGAACATGACTTGATTGAAGCCTCTGCCGGAGGAAGTATTTTGAGTTTCTGGATTTGAGCATTGTTCAGTTATCAGCATTTGACTGGAACACAGACCTAAAGCAAATTTGTTCTGCTAACTTTCTGATTTGCTTTCCCATGTGTGAAAAATCAGTGTTTAACTATTATACTTTGTTCAGATGATATATTTATTCTAAATAGTAAAGATTTCAATATGGACACCTTATTTTTCTTTATTAATACAAACAATTCTGAAAATAGCCTTAAAAAAAAACTGCTTTGTTTCTTCAGTTAGTCACTATTGCTATAACTTTTGTCCCCTAAAAATAGTTTCTGGCATGTATAAAAGGCTGACTTGACATCTACTGATTAAATATGCAATTCACAGGAATTTTTTTTATGACTATAAAGAGCTAAATAAGAAACCATTTCAACGAAAGAACAAAAAGCAAATATTTGACACATTCACTAAAAAATATATCAAATATCACATCCCTAAATGGGCACTTTGGATATGATGGGATATTCACTAGGACACCAAATTTATACCATTGTTTTTGGCTCACACTAAGAAAAACACAGAAGCAAAATAATTTTTTCTATTTTAAACCCATTGTTATGTCTACCTTTGCCTTAAATCCCCCTGTCCAGTGGTGTCTGAGCCTAGGGCACAGAGTAACCTTAGAAGATTCGAAAGAAGAACCATTTCCCCATGAGTTTCTTGTGTACGGATAATAAAGGGTAAATGTCCCTTGTGTCCTATTCATGCTTGGTTGGGAGACTTTCCTTCCTCATGTGGAAGAGGAGGAGATAGACCACTGAACCCCTCTAACTTTATTTTCTCATTGGGGTTATGTATGTGTAAATGATGGAGTTAGACCTTGAATCTAGTCCAGGCTCTTGGTTATTATCTTTAATCCCCCTGGTTTTTACCTATAAAATGTAATTTAAAGTTTACCTTCATGCAGATGGTATGGGCTTCCTAGGTGGCTCAGTGGTAAAGAATCTGCCTGCCAATGCAGGGAATGCAGAAGACTTGGGTTAGATTCCCTACGTTGGGAAGATCACTGGGAGAAGGAAATGGCAACCCACTCCAGTATTCTTGCCTAGAGAATCCCATGGACAGAGGAGTCTGGCAGGCTATAGTCCATCGGGTCACAAAGAGTCAGAAACGACTTAGCGACTGAGCATGCACTCAGACAGTATATAAATTAAATGAGATGATTGATATAAAGGATAAACCCACGTGCTTTTGAAGAGCTCAGTCATCATCATCACTATCACCTTCACTGGTAAAATAGAGATAAGGGTGACTTCTTGTCAAGGGTATTTTGAATGTAACATGACAAAGCACTTTTGTAAAGTGTTTAGCTCTGTGATGGGCACATAAGTTTTCAATAAGTTTTAGTTTCTTCCTTGAAACTCAAAACAGTTTAGGAAGATAACCTGTTTTAGCAGAAGATTGTTAGAGGCTAAAGATAGTGACTTTTTTTGGAAGGTATTCAACCTGAGAAATGAAGAATAAAATAAAGCTCTTTGAAAATACATTAAGATTACCTTATTTTTTCATTCAAAAGATAGCATGTAATGGTGGAGAGAATTCTTTTTTTTTTTTTTAATCAAAGCATTTTTATTATTTTTTTTTCCATTTATTTTTATTAGTTGGAGGCTAATTACTTTACATCATTACAGTAGTTTTTGTCATACATTGAAATGAATTAGCCATGGATTTACATGTATTCCCCATCCCGGTCCCCCCTCCCACCTCCCTCTCCACCCGATCCCTCTGGGTCTTCCCAGTGCACCAGGCCCGAGCACTTGTCTCATGCACCCAACCTGGGCTGGCGATCTGTTTCACCCTAGATAATATACATGTTTCAATGCTGTGGAGAGAATTCTTGATTGCATGCTATGCTCAAGAGAGAAATGAACCTGTCCAAGCACTCTGAATGAAATTCTCTTTTCTGCCCTTTCTATCTGCTTCCTGTCTTTGTGTTTTCCCTTTCTCCTGTCCACCATTTTATTTGTATATAATTATGTACACATTACATAACTCACATTATTCTGAATGCTTGAACATATAGAGAGAAGATATGTTTCTTGCACGCAAGTGTTCTGTTTTCTAAAAAAAGCTTACTGTCTGAGTGGAGTGTTTATAGTCTGTTTCACTATTGCTGTCATTCTAATTCCTTAAAATAATGCTTCTCAAATCTCTGTGCATGAGAATTACTTGGAAAATTTGCTTAAAAATATTGTCTCTTCATTTAAGAAATGCTGAACTAAGTGAGGGCCAAGGGAAGTGACTGTTCTTTCTCATTTTGGCTGCATATCCTTGGATTGTTTGACATCCCTAAGTCTCAGAAACCTCTAGTCCCATTTTGCACAAAAAGAAACTAAGAGCCCTTTGTGTTTCTACAAAGATCTTTTTAAGTTCCATGTCTTCTCCTAGCAGTGTCTGTAACAAGGTGACAAGTATGTAGTGACTTAAGGAGTAAATATGCATTTAGTACTCAGTCAGTGCATTGAGAATTAGAAATGGCCAGTTAACATCTTGACTATTTTCTATTTTAGTGAGGCAGTTTTGCAGCATTAACTAAGCTGATATGGAAAGGTCTCAGTCCAATTGCACAGCAGACATTTAGCTGCTTCTGTTTCCCTCTCAAGTTAGCTTGGATTTCATTTTGATGTTTCCTCAAGATTTGAACTCAAGCAAGAAATAAGTATTGGCCTGAAAGTTTCCCTGCTGATTTACTGAGGAACCTTTATTTTTGAGATGCCAAACTGACCCCCACCACCCAGACTACCAAAATGTGTTTCTTTATTGCCTGTGGCACCATTATAACGAAACCAAAGGCGCCATTAATGGATTGATACCATCAATAAAGCCTCCTGTTTACCTGAGGTCTTTCCTTTCAAACCTAAGCTGAAGGTCAATGAGAACAATGATGGAAGGCAGTTAATTTCCTGTTTATAAATACAGACTGAGAAATGCAGTATTGATTGCTGCACTTTAAAGAAGGGACAACTGCTCTCATCTGTGGGCAGTCCAGGATGATGTAATTTATAAGGGCAGAAGGTTCAGTGTTGCTGCATATGTCAAGTGAATGATGATTTATTTGACTAAGACCACATTAGGGCTATGAGTCTTAAATACATGAAATAGAGTTCTGCCCTTTTAAGAGCTTAAAAAAATTAGGCATCAAATCAAGACTCAGACATATTAAAAGATTTATAAATCATTATCATAATTGTGGAAATGCTAAGTGCTTTTGGAGTTCAAAGAAGGAAAAGATCCATTTGATCATAGACATTGCAATAGAATTCACAGATGAAATGGGATTTGACCAGGATTCTAACGAATGAGGAAAGTAAGAGGTGTGGTCTTAATAATCCATGCCACACACAGAGTGATCAGAAGGGTCTGGTGTGGAGAATGTGTGGGGACAGTGTTGTTGAATGAGTGGATAGCTGTTCTGGAGATTATTATCTATAAGCTCGTTCATTCTAAAGTTTAAAATGATTGAGCTGAAGGTTTAATCGAGGAGACCACAACCCCATATTTCCAAATTAAAGGATAGATTATGATAGCATGTCCTATAGTGTACTTTATAGGAAGTTAAAATATGGCTTATGAAATGATGGTTCCATAGCCCAATAAGTTTTCAAATAAATAAAATTAAAAGGGTTACGTTTTGATTACAGGCTTCTCAGAACCTTGAACAAACTACCATAAAGTTATCATTCTCTAAGAATTGAATGGAGTGTATAGCATTTCCAAAGATGACTTGACCTCAGAAAGAAATTAATTAAATATATTTGAATATTTACACACATATATACACTCAGGTAGAAGGCTGAAGTATAGGTTGGTAGGTAGAGATTCCGATTTTATTTTTCCAGAGCATCTCATAGAGAAAGTGTTTTCAGAGCATACTTCCAGAAGTATTCATGAAAATAACTTTTTTTTTTTTTTTGGCTACGCTTTTACTAAATCTAAAGAACTTTCAATGTGAGATTTTGCTACTGTCCAGATCGTTCATTTCTTATGACAGCTCTTTCCCCTTTGTAATGTCAATTCTAAGAAACGTATGAATGCCTTCTTTGGAGAAGAGACTGTGTAGGTCTTCTGCCCAGTTTTTCATTGGGTTGTTTTTGGTTTTTTTTCATATTGAGCTGTATGAGCTGTTTCTGTATTTTAGAGATTAATCCCTTGTGAGTTCCTTTTGTTTGCAAATATTTTCTCCCATTCTGAGGGTTGTCTTTTAATCTCATTTATGGTTTTCTTTGCTGTGCAAAAGCTTTAAAGCTAATTAGGTCTCATTTGTTTATTTTGTTTTTAATTTCATTACTCTAGCAGGTAGGTCAAAAAAGTTCTTGCTGTGATTTATGCCAAAGAATGTTCTTCCTATGTTTTCCTCTAAGAGTTTTATAATGTTTGGTCTTACATTTAGGTCTTTAATTCATTTTGAGTTTATTTTTTGTTCATGGTGTTAGTGATTGCTCTAATTTCATTCTTTTATATGTAGCTGTCCAGTTTCCCAACATCACTTATTGAAGAGACTATCTTTTCCCCATTGTGTATTCTTGCTTCTTTTATCATAAATTAGGTGATCATAGGTGTGTGGATTTATATTTGGGTTTCTATACTGTTCCATTGATCTATATTTCTGTTTTTGGGCAACTATCATACTGTCTTGATTACTGTAGCTCTGAAGTATAATCTGAAGTCAAGGAGCCTGATTCTTCCAGTTCCATTTTTCTTTCTCAAGATTTCTTTGCTTATTTGAGCTATTGTGTTTCCACACAAATTGTAAAATTTTTTGCTCTAATTCTGTGGATAATACCATTGGTAATTTGATAGGGGTTGCCTCAAGTTGTAGAATGAATTAAATCTGAAAGGTAAAAGGAGATATCATATATTAATGCATACATGTGAAATCTAGAAAAATGGTACTGATAAACACATTGGCAGGGCAGGAATAAAGATGCAGATACAGAGAATAGACATGTGGACATGGGGGGAGGGGGGTGGGATGAATTGGGAAGTTGAGATTGACATATATATACTACCACGTGTAAAATGAATAGCTAGTGAGAACCTGTTAAGTAGCATGGGAAGCTCAGGTGCTCTGTGGTACCCTAGGTGGGAGGTGATTAGGGAGGGGGCATGGGACGAAGATCCAAGAGAAAGGGGATATATGTGTACATATAGCTGTTTTGCTTCATTTTACTTAAGAAACCAACACTGTATTGTAAAGGGACTACACCCTAATAAATTTTATATATGTGTGTGTGTGTGTGTGTATATATATATATATATATATATATATATATATTTAAAAGAAGTCTAATAAAATGTCAGAATTTGTGGCATAAGAGGTGCAGTGCATTCTCAAGAATGTATGGTGTTTTTAATGGTAAAAAGAAATTGCATATAGTTAGGGAATTGGATTTATCTGATATTGCCTGTCTAGTTAATCCAACAAATGTCAAAATGAACACCAAATTCTTATTAGATTTTCGAATTGGGATAGCATTACCAGAAACTCTGGAAGAAAGAAAATAAGTACTTTATATTACTATTAAATGACAATAAAGTTTAATGACAAACAACTGGCTAGAATTAAACAATTTTAACTTTTGAACAAAGATAGCTATGATGAAGTCCAATTTCCTTAAGAAATTATATATCCGTCCTATAAATAACTTCTTTATATATAAGATATTGCTGGAAGATTCATTTTTGCCATGGACTTTCATTCTTTTTTATTTTTTGGTCCTTTGCCCTCTGATGTCCCAGGAAAGATATGAACTTTTATTCTGAAGTTAATTTTCACAATCTCGTTTCAAACAATTAAGTCTCAAGACCTTTATGCCAGTATTACTCAGGGAGCAATAAACCTTTAGGAAGGAATCACGGATTGGGAATCCTGTACTTACTGGCTTGACTTCTGAAAATATCCTTTGTGATTGACCAAGTGCACATTTTATTTCTTTCATTCATGGATAAATCAATTTTGCATTGTCCTTAGAACTCTATATTAAATCAAGAAAGTTTAAACCCTAATCATGCCTTGAGACCTTGAGCTTCCCACCTTTATACTTCTTCCAGCTATTACAGACGCAGACCATGAGTAGACTATGGGTGAAGGACAAAACAAATGAAAAGCTGAATATAATAGAATAGCATCATGCATGAATTTTATATATCCATGTTCAATTATATGACACAGAGGGAGAGAGAGAGCATGAGGAGAGCGGGTAAGAAGAAGGAAATGATGCAATCTTCTGTATTCTTCCTCCTGTTCAAATAAGACCTTGGCTTTTATAGTCCTGTGTGTGTGCTCAGTCACTCAGTCATGTCCAACTCTGCGACCCCATGGACTGTAGCTTGCCAGGCCACTCAGTCCATGAGATTTTTCAGATAAGATACTGGAATGAGTTGCCATTTCATCCTTCAGGGGATCTTCCCGACCCAGGGATTGAACCCCTGTCTCCTGTATTGGCAGGTGGATTCTTTACACTGAGCCACTTGGAAAGCCAAAATGCAAATAAAAATAAAAGCAGTCAGTGCTGAACTTTTATATTTCTAAGAGTCCAGCTCCTGGCCTTAAGGAACAATTATTAAAAAACAAAAACAAAAACTTTTGCAGTTAACTTAGACTGAATCTGTATACTTTTTTCTCTTTTTTAATTTTCACTTTGTTCACTTCCCTACTTATTCCAGTGTAAGATGCTGAAAGTCATAGGACTACATAACTTTATTTTTTTACTTCTTTGGATTACATAACTTTAGAACTGAAAGAAACCAAAGAAATTATTTAGCTTAATCATCTTTATTTACTGTTAGGAAAATCAAGATCCAAAGAGAGGAAATAAATTAACTTTACTGAATTTCAGAAGGGGAGATAAAATTTGGTCTCTTTAATTATAATGCATCTTTTCCTCTGTGTTTAGAAATCAGATAACTATGCTTGGTTGGAATTTTCATGAAAGGGAATTAAGCAGACTTTGAGTGGCTAGGAGTAGAGGTGGCAGCAGACAGCAGTGAGGAATGTTTTATTTTATGGGTAGAACCCAAGTGTTTAGAATACAGACCCTTTCTTTGCTTTGACATTAATATTCCCCAAAGCAGGAAAGCTATAATGTAATTTTTAAGCAATAAACTTGTGTGGAATTGTGCAGAATAGACAGTTATCATAGTATAGATTCTGATTACATCATGCAAAATGCCAGACTGGATGAAACACAAGCTGGAATCAAGATTGCCAGGAAAAATATCAATAACATCAGATATGCAGATGACACCACCCTTATGGCAGAAAGCAAAGAACTAAAGAGCCTCTTGATGAAAGTGAAAGAGGAGAATAAAAAGTTGTCTTAAAATTCAGCATTCAGAAAACTAAGATCATGGCATCCAATCCCATCACTTCATACAAATAGATGGGGAAACAATGGAAATACTGACAGACTTTATTTTCTTGGGCTCCAAAATCACTGCTGATGGTGACTGTGGCAATGAAATTAAAAGACACTTGCTCCCTGGAAGAAGAGCTATGACCAACCTAGACAGCATATTAAAAATCAGAGACATTACTTTGCCAACAAAGGTCCATCTAGTCAAAGCTATGGTTTTTCCAGTAGTCATGTATGGATGTGAGAGTTGGACTGTAAAGAAAGCTGAGTGTCAAAGAATTGATGCTTTTGAGCTGGGGTGTTGGAGAAGACTCTTGAGAGTCCTTTGGACTGCAAGGAGATCCACCCAGTCCATCCTAAAGGAAATCAGTCCTGAATATTCATTGGAAGGATTGATGCTGAAGCTGAAGCTCCAATACTTTGGCCACATGATGTGAAGAACTGACTCACTAGAAAAGATCATGATTCTGGGAGCGATTGAAGGTAGGAGGAGAAGGGGACGACACAGGGTGAGATGGTTGGATAGCATCACTGACTTGATGAACATGACTTTGAGTATGTTCCAGGAGTTGGTGACAGACAGGAAGACTGGCATGCTGCAGTCCATGGGGTTGCAAAGAGTTGGACATGACTGAGTGACTGAATTGACTTACTGGTTGATTCTGATTAATTATATCCAAATTCATTAATAGTCTGTTATTTTTGAGAAAACTCAGCCCTAAAGTAAGTCCATTCTCTCTTCTATCAAATGCTACTCTATATTGGAAAGATTGTAATGGCACTTTGGAAAGGTGTGATCATCCCTGGGAAACATTAGAGTAAAGCGTGTATTAACAGCAGCAGAGAAAAGATGCTAAAATTTCCCAAAGAAGTCCTCTTGAGGGGCCAACATATAATTCTTGGTTGTCAAGCAAATGATGAACTTGTAATAAGGGTCTATGACTATTATGCTTTGAAATATATATTTTTTGTCTGAACTGTATATTTATTGGGATGAATATAAATACAGATGATGTGGTTTGCACTGAGGTCTGTGCAATGTCCACTAGAGAGGTTGAGAAGGAAGAAATGAGGTCTTTGTTCTCCTCATCCCAAAATTACATGATGTTTTAAGGATCTCTGAACTTTTTGGTGTTTCATCAAAATAAGGGTAGTAAAAACTACTTAGCTGATGATAATGATGGTAGATAGATTTTAGCTACACTTACTGTGTGCTAGGTACTATGCTAAACACTTTGTATGTATTCTCTTATTTAAAATTCACAACAGATCTGTGAAATAGCTACTAGTATGATACTTGTTTTATAGAACTGAGGAAAGTGAGACTAAGAAAAGCTGTGTCGTTTGCCTCCAAGCAACACCGTCAGTAAGTGGGAGAACCGGATGTGAATCCATGCTCCCAGTCACCCTTTTATATATGAAAGCATTTTGAGAATAGACATATACAGAAATATAGGGGATTTTTTTTCTTGGTTGCACTCTTGTAGAAATCAAAGCAGTAGCAAGTAAGATTACTTCATTTACTGCTGCTGCTGCTAAGTCACTTCAGTCACGTCCGACTCTGTGCGACCCCATAGACGGCAGCCCACCACACTCTGCCATCTCTGGAATTCTCCAGGCATTTACTGGATCCCCCTTTTTTAGACCTAAGGGTAGGCTCCCCTGGTGGCTCAGTTGGTAAAGAGTCTACCTGCAATGCAGGTGACCTGGGTTTGATCCCTGGATTGAAAAGATCCACTGGAGAAGGAAATGGCAACCCACTCCAGAATCCTTGCCTGGAGAATTCCATGGACAGAGGAGCCTGGTGGGCTAAAATCCATGGGGTCACAAAGAGTCTGGCACGACTGAGTGACCAACTTGCACTTTTCACTTTCCTTTTTTAGAGAAAATGGAATAGTGCTTTCACTTCCTACTCCAGCTATCTTTTCCCCCTGAACAAATATGACTTGTATAACACATCACAGTTCATGAGTGTTCCATATTAAGTTTGTCAAATACTGTACTGACATTTAGGAGCAGGCAGAGAGTGTGGCAGAGGTGTTTTGGCCCCCAAATAATTGAAAGGCTTTTGTATTGCTATTGATTTTTTTTTTTTAAGTCAAGACTCCAGCAGTTTCCTGGCTTTAACTTTATTTACAGCATTTTTCTGCAGTTGAACTGAAACGCTACATGGAATAAGGTCATTCTACACATTTTACATTTGTTGAGCTCTGTTTGGAGCAGGGTCTCTAGAGTCCTAGCTGTAACTTGAGAATAAATTGGATGTTACTAAGTACTCACACACATTTTTGTTACGAGTCATATGTTTACCAGAGGGGGTCAGGGTTACCGCCTTTAGGATTCCCTCTCGGAGATCACCCACCTACCTTTTAATAGATCAGCACTTCGAGTATACCGCAGACTGTGCTTCCCAAACTCTCCTGTGTACATTAGTCACTAGGCAGCCAGTGAAAATACAGATGCTAATTCAGGAGGTCTGGGGTGGAACTAGGTGATGCTGATACCATTGCCGTATAGTCTGAGAGCTGAGATAGTAAAGGACTCTTCTGTATCCTAGTGGAAGGAACTGATACAGCATGTCAATTCAGGGGGCAAAAATTAGGGGGCAACTTGTTAAAATTGGTTGTAGTAACTTTCATAGGAACATTGTGAAACTGGTAAAATTTGTGTGTAGACACTTCCTTAAATACAAGCAAACACTATGTTTCCATCTTTCCTTCTGTTCTCTTATTCTCTGAGTCATTAAGTGAGTGTTCTCCCCCAGAGGCCCCCATGGGCACCTCTTTGCCTTTCCCATTTGACCTGTATCTCGTAAGACTTCTCCCTCTTCTTTCTCTCTCTAACCTGCATCAGAACTTAGCTGTGACCTTCCCCATACATTCACAACCTAACCCTCAATGTAGCACCAATGTGATCGATCCGAAGTCTCGGTCCAAAGACAAACAATTCAAGGAAGTTGGATGAAGAGAGATTTTTCACGCCAAGGACATTGCTGGGATCCTTGAGATGATGGCGCGCAGATGCTTGTAACTTGTTAGCATTGATGGACCCTGAGCACTTGTTCTGTCTACTCAGCAGACAGTCCCTTGGACTTGCTCCTCTAGATGCTCAGGCTTCCATGCTAAACGGCATTTCCTTTTTGTTTCAGAAGCTCTTATTTGATCTGTATTTGTGAAGAAAAAGAAAGAAGTATACTTATTCCTTTCCCTTTGGGACCATATCTTTCCAATCTCTCATTTCTGTGCCGCTTCCTAAGCTTTCTCTGCAGCCAGCAACGTCCTATACAAGTTATAGATAACTCAGGAAGGCAGCTTAAATTATTTTTCAGTATTTTCTGAGAGTGAAAATGCCAAGTCATATATTTTAGTGAACACATGCAACTAAAAAAAAAATCAGTGTTTCCCTAACTGAGGAACTAAGAGGACTAGTAACAAGGACAAGTGACAATTTCATCTCAACTCTTGCTAAAGACTCTAGGGAGAGAAACCATTCCAAGAAATAAATATATTTTATCCATATCCACAACTATTTATTTTGAAAACACTTTACAAACACTAATTAAACTGCCAATTAGCTTTAAGAATAATGAGGACAGATCATAAGGCACTTAGCCCAAGTGCTTTCATGGAAAAGCTTTTCTTTCATTTCTGGTGATTCTGGAGTCATATAACTCTTCCCACAGTCATTTCAGGACATGACAAGGGAGAAAAAATGTACAGCAAAGTGATCAAGAGTTTGCCTTCCTGGGCCAGGCAGGACCTGGTTCTGGTTACTTACTAGCTGTGTGGTCTTACATGGAGAACTTCAGGTGCTCTAAGATCTGGTTTCCTCATCTTTTGAATAGGGGCTGCTGAGAACTATACATCTTAGGCTGGAGGCAGGACTGACTTTCTTAGACACAGTGGGTACAGCACCCATGATACCTTTGGAGTGCCACAGAATATTTCCAATTTGAGTTGCCAACATCCAGTGGATCATCGAAAAAGCAAGAGAGTTCCACCTTTGGCTGTGTGAACCACAGCAAACTGTAGAAAATTCTTAAAGAGATGGGAATACCAGACCATCTGACCTGCCTCCTGAGAAATCTGCATGCCAGGTCAAGAAGCAACAGTTAGAACTGGACATGGAACAATAGACTCTTTCCAAATCAGGAAAGGAGTACGTCAAGACTGTGTATTGTCACCCAGCTTATTTAACTTATATGCAGAGTACATCATGAGAAATGCTGGACTGAATAAAGCACAAGCTGGAATCAAGATTACCGGGAGAAATATCAATAACCTCAGTATGCAGATGATACCACTCTTATGGCAGAAAGCAAAGAACTAAAGAGCCTCTTGATGAAAATGAAAGAGGAGAGTGAAAAAGTTGGCTTAAAGCTCAACATTCAGAAAACTAAGATGATGACATCCGGTCCCATCACTTCACGACGAATAGATGAGGAAACAGTGAAGACAGTGACTGACTTTATTTTGGGGGGCTCCAAAATCACTGCAGATGGTGACTGCAGCCATGAAATTAAAAGACACTTACTCCTTGGAAGGAAAGTTATGACCAACCTAGATAGCATATTAAAAAGCAGAGACATTACTTTGCCAATAAAGGTCCATCTAGTCAAAGCTAATGGTTTTTCCAGTAGTCATGTATGGATGTGAGAGTTGGGCTATAAAGAAAGCTGAGCACTGAAGAATTGATGCTTTTGAACTGTGGTGTTGGAGAAGACTCTTGAGAGTCCCTTGGACTGCAAGGAGATCCACCCAGTCCATCCTAAAGGAAATCAGTCCTGAATATTCATTGGAAGGATTGATGCTGAAGCTGAAACTCCAGTACTTTGGCCACCTGATCCAAAGAACTGACTCACTAGAGAAGACCCTGATGTTGGAAAAGATTGAAGGTGGGAGGAGAAGGGGCAACAGCAGATGAGATGATTGGATAGCATCAGTGACTCAATGAACATGACTTTGAGTAAGCTCTGGGATTTGGTGATGAACAGGGAAGCCTGGCATGCAGCAGTCCATGGGGTCGCAAAGAGTTGGACACAGCTGTGCAACTGAACTGAAGAATATTTCAAAATGAGAAGAAACACTTAACTTTAAAGCCAGAGCGGGCTTTTTATTATGCAATATGTTTATTTTCATAAACATGTTGGGGTTTGGAACATATTTTCTGAATAGGGCTAGACAGTAAACATTTAAAGCTTTGTAGATCAAGATAGTCTTTGTTTTTTTTTGTAACTACTTGAACCTGCTATTGTAGTGTGAAAATACCTATAGCCAATACACACACACACACACACACACACACACACACATGTACACATCAGTGTGCATGGCTGTACTCCAATAAAACCTTATTTACAACAGGCAGCAGGCTGGATTTGATTCCTAGGTCTTAGTTTCCTGACTCCTGTCTTTAGTAATTATTGATAATTGAATGAATTTTAATTTTATCCATTCACTTTCTGTGAACATTCTGTTCACATTTCTGTTCACATTCTTAGAGAATGTGAACAAGAGGGAGAAGAGGTAAGTGATAGCCTTTGTGGTATTCCAGATAGCCAAACAGAAGAACTCCTCAAAGTCTTAGTTATTCAAGATTCATCTCAGGAGAACAAGCCATCATATTTTTCTGCACTGTACCAAGGAAAGAATTCAAGCATAAGATAAAAAAATGCTGTGGTCACACCTCAGTGTTCTCAGAGACCACCTCATGTGTGGAAAAGTAAAATACTCATAAAGCAAAGCATCTTTATTGAGGATCAACATGTGCCCTTATATAAATCATAAGCAGAAATTGCACATGACAACGTACCTAGTTATGTTCTGCAGCTCTCCTTTTAATCTGAAGCTGTAGAAGGTCTCTCCCTGTGATTCCTGGGGCCAATCAGGCAGTTTCATAAAGACAGAGGATATTAAATAATTATGTAGGAGGAGCAGAAAGATCTTCCCAAGAACTAAGCCTCAGCTGAATCAGAGGTAAGCCTGATGCCATGCATTATAAGGTCTGTTCGTGACTGGAGAGGAAAGCCTTATACAACCTCCTGAGTCAGAACTTAGTTATCATCAAATTTGGCCTAGGAAACAAATGGCTAAATTGGTGTATATCGGTGACTGTGTATATAAAATAGTGGTGGCTCCTAGAAGTAAGAGGAAAGGGAAAGACATTGCCTGGAGTGTTACTGAATGCAAGTCATCCAAGCAAACCAAAACATCAGAGTTTGGAGCAGAGGAAGTTTGCAGGGCCATACAAGGAGATGGGTGACTCATGACCGAAAACACCCCCCAAACTCTTCAGAGGGTTTCAGCAAAGCACTTTTAAAGACAAGGTGAGGAAGAAGCATGGTTAGTTGTTGCAGACTTCTTGGTGTAGGAATCCTTTGCTCTTGTCCTTTTCTACATAGGTTAGGTCAGGATGTTCCTATAAACCTCCAATGAGACAAAAGTTACTCTGTTCTGCAACTTTTTGTCTCTGTATGAATGGACTGTTAAAGGTCAGAGCCCCAAGAATAGGCTATCCTGAATGTTTTAGGTTAGAGTCAGCATTCTTTTACAGAAGATGCAGGGCTAACATGACTGAGCACAGGCAACAAAGACCAAGGGTTAGAGCTAAAGAAACACACCTAATATGGACTCAGACTTGTTCTTTCCTATTAGTAGGAGTAAATTTGGACTCAAATCCAGACTCAGCTGTTTATTTTGTATTAGAAAGGTTGTTTTAACTTAAGCCTCAGTTTTTGTGATGATCAGAGTTAAAAATACTTATTTATACAATGTGCATGGCAGTTGTGAGTATTAACTGAGATTTTATATGTAAAGACTGTACATCATTGATTGACATGAAATAGGTGCTTAATGAATGGTTGAATTTTAATTCCTGTTAGAAATAATGGAAGAAGAAAAGGGAGGACCTAGAAAGCACTGGTGATAAAACTTTGGGCTCTAGAATTTGATAATTCCCTCTGTTCAATTGTTAGGTGTATTATATTGCATATTTTCTGATCTTGAGTTTTCTCATCTGAAAAATGGACATAAGCAGAATATACCTCATGAGACTGGTAAGATTAAATATGGTATGCATATGAAGCCTCACATAGTGCCTGTTATGTTGTTCAGTTGCCAAGTCATGTCTAACTTTTCGTGACTCCATGGACTGCAGTACACCAGGCCTCTCCGTCCCCCACCATCTGCTGGAGTTTGCCCAAGTTCATGTCCACTGCATCAGTGATGCCATCTGACCATCTCATCCGCTGTCATCCTGAAACTCTCATCTTTAGTGAGTTTAGGCAAAGATTGAAAGACTGTGCAGAGAATAGGGCACAGTGCCTAGCATAGGGCAGAATGCTGGCATATTGTAGAGGCTCATCCCTTTCTTCCTTCTCCTCATCATTGCTTAGTATGAGGCATGAGTTTTGGGGGCCCTCCTAGAGACATGTAGTGACCTTTAAGGGCACATGTCTTCTTAAAACTGTGCATATTAGAGGTTAGGGTTTGGGGTTTTTGTTTTTATCCATATGTACATTTTCCTGAGTAAAGAATCGTAGCTTTTATTCACTTCTCAGGGGGATCCATGACCCAAACTCCTTTACAAGCCATGCCATTAGACAAAATGTTTGTATACTTTTAGGAGATCTTGTGTAGCCTGAATTATAATAGCTTATGATGATAATCCAAGTGATCAAGAATTGTTCCCTTAAATTAGTATACCATATTTAAGGAGATAGCCAAAATTGGATAGTAGTATATTTTAGTGATATTTCCAGATACTAAAGATTCTCATGTGAAAGGATGAAATTAAGATGTGAGTTTCAGTACTTGGGAAAAGCAGGATATGTGAAATAACTTATTCCTTAATGATTCTGGGTAGGGATCCTATGGTAAATAATAATAATAATAACATGCAGTAGCTAATATGTATTTACCATTTTGCAGATAGTTTTCTAAAGAATTACTTATATGTATTACACCATTTAGCCCTCTCCATAACCCCAGGATAATTCACAATTATGCCTGATTTCTTGGCATCAGTCCTTTTCATAAGTTGGTATCAAGCGACACCTAGACATCCATTTGATGGGGACTGAAAGCAGCTGCAAAGACAAAATTGAGCCCATTAGCTACTGCTAGTAATGAGCACTTGACTCACTTGCTGTAAGGAGAGATGCTCTGAGGGCCAGAGCTGAAGAAAAGCACATTCAGAGAAGAACAGACGTGTCAGGTCAAGCAGAGTTCTCTAATGCTGCAAATTCTAGAGTGTCCCACATTCATATTGATTTACTAAATTCAGAAAGTATGCTCATCATAAAGAGAGGCATATTTTATGAGGTAATCAGCTTCTAGCAAGGGAGTTACATGTAAATAACATATAATACTTCCAAGCCAAGCTAGGGAGCTGAGAGCCTAGGGAGAAGAAATTGGTTTATATGTGAAAATTATCTCTTTCTGGATATGAACAGGCTCTTTCCAAATTCAGATTCATTTATTTCTTGAGCACCTTGTAATAAAGAGAAACTATGAAAATACTTGTATTTTATAAAGGATTAAGAAGAAGGGGACGGCAGAGGATGAGATGATTGGATAGCATCATTGACTCAGTGGACATGAGTTTGAGTAAACTCCAGGAGTTGGTGATGGACAGGGAGGCCTGGTGTGCTGCAGTCCATGGGGTCACAAAGAGTCGGACACAACTGAGCGACTGGACTGAACTCAACTGATATCAATAATAAAGAATGGCTACAGTAAACAATAAAAGACAACTCAATTAAAAATGGGCAAAGACAAATAAATGTTGCACAAAAGAAAGTTTGTGACTAGCCAATAAACACATGAAAAGATCCTCAACATCATTAGCCACTGTGCATGCTAAGTTGCTTCAGTCATGTCCGACTCTGTGACCCAGTGGACTGTAGCCCACCAGGCTTCTCTGTCCATGGTATTCTCCAGGCAAGAATACTATAGTGGGTTGCCATGCCCTTCTCCAGGGGATCTTCTTGACCCAGGGATCAAACCCATGTCTCTTATTTCTCTGCACTGGCAGGCAGGTTCTTTACCACTAGCACCACCTGGGAAGTCCCATTAGTCACTAGGGATATCCAAATTAAAACACCAGTGAGATAGTATTCCACATATGCCAGCTGATTAAAAGATCAACTATACTATATGTTAAGGATATGGTGTAACTGGAACTTTCATATGGTGCTGAGACTGTAAACATTACAACCACATAGCAGAATTATTTTATATTTTCCTATAAAGTTAAACATATATCTACTCTATGATGCAGAAGATTCTTTTTCTAAATAGCTAAGAGAAATTAAAATATATTTCCACAGAGGACTTTCAAAAGAATATTTATAACAGCTTTTTCATAATAACTAAAGAGTGGAAATAACTAAATATTTATCAACATAAGAATGGATAAATTGTAGTGTATATGTGTGTGTGTGTGTGTGTGTGTGTGAGTCAGTCATTCATGCCCGACTCTTTGTGACCCCATAGACTGTAGCCTGCAAGGCTTCTCTGTCCATGGAATTCTCCAGGCAAGAATACTGGCGTGGGATGCCATTCCATTCTCCAGGGCATCTTCCTGACCCACTGATCAAACCCTGGTCTCCTACATTACAGGCAGATTCTTTACCATCTGAGCTACCAGGGAAATCATTTGTATATTTACCAATTAAAAAATACCAAACTACTGATACATACAACAATACAGATGAATCTAAAGCAGTATTATGTTAAGTAGAAGAAACTAGACACAAAACAGTATATACTGTATGACTCCATTTATAAAAATTTCAAGAAGAGGGAAAACTAAACTATGTGCTAGGAATCAGAACTGTTATCTGTAGGATTTAGGAACTGACTGAAAGGGAAACTAGGGGCCTTTGGAAGTGAGAGTATTTCATTTAGATGGTGGTTTCATAAGTCTCTGTGTTTGTCAAGATGTGTTAAATTGCAAACTTATAACCTCTGAATTTCACTGTATATAAATGTTCTTAAAATGAAAAACGAAAAGAAAATGGCTGGTAGGATTCAAATAAGGTCATCTAATACCATGTACTTCATTTACCCAGTGTCTAAATTGGTAATTTTAACTAGGAAGTCCCAACTAAGATCTCATTGAAGGTTTGAGTGAATGTTTCAGCCATTTCCTCCCTCCGACACCTTTTAGCATCTTTGTAGCACTTAGCACCTTTACTTAAAGATTTTTCTTTTCTTTTCTTTCTTTTTTCCTTTTTTTAGATTTTTGCAATTCTTTTCTGTCCAAATAGATGGTAAATTCGTTAGGAGCATCATCTAATCAGTGGCTCTCAAATTTTAATATGCACAAGAATTACGCAGGGAATTTATTAAAATGCAGATTTCCAGGTCTCATCTTGCAGATATTCAGTAGATTTGGCTTTGAGCTAAAGAATCTGTGTTTTTTTAAGTAGCATTTCAGATGATGGTCCATTGACCACCTTTTAAGAAATGTTGACCTAAACAAATTGAATTATTTCTGTCATATCCATGAGGCTTTGAGTGCTGTGTGCCAAGAAATAAACTAGTAAATAAACTAGATGAGTTTGAATCCCTCTAACACCAGTTTTCATCTGTGGCTAAGATTTTTTCCTGGAGGGGGACAGTATTAAAAGCTTCAGACAAATTCTAGGAATGATCCTAAATTAAAAGATCATTTTCCCCAGCTCTTTCATTGTCCAGATGTGGCAACTGAAATCGAGAGAGCAACAGGGACTTGCCCACAGTTGTTTAGTTAGCAAGAGCTATGTGGAGGCTAGAACTCACATCTCCTGACTCCTTATCTAACTCAGTTCTCCTTGTCATGCAATGACTTTGTCAAGATCAGAAAGGACATTGTTTCTCAAATAGGGGTGATTTTATCCCCCAAAGGGCATTTGGCCGTGCCCAGAGATATTTTCGATCATCACTATTAGTGTAGTGATCAGAGAGTGGTATATGGCTGCTATGTAGAGGGTTGAGGCCAGGGATGCTGCCAGACACTGTACGGAGCACACTACACGGCACAGTCCCTGCCACCGAGAACTATCAGGCCTCACATGTCTGTGGTACAAGGTGGAGAAACTGTGGGCTAGTCGCTGTGGAGTTCCGTGGTCCCAGATAACTCTCCCTGGCCATGACTCAGCCTTGTGCAAGCACCATGTGTTAGGATCTCCCTCAGCCATGCTGGGGGCTGCTGCTCCACGTGCTTCTTGCCCACCCTGGCTCTAAATCCAGGACCTGGCTGCAGACTCTCCTCTCCTGCTGCAGGCAGCTTGGACGGACTGCTTAGCACTACTGTGGCAGCATGTGTCATTTCTTCGACACGGCATCTGCCAGCAGCCGGCCAGGGAGCCCTGAACACACGCCACCCCAGCCCGCCAACAGCTCTCTGGTGAGGCAGGAGCTGCTCCAGCTGGTCACGGAAAGAGCAGCCAGCTGGGCTTGAAGGAAAGCAGATTTAATTTGGGTCCTGATTGAAGCAGAAACTAGTTTAGAGATGTGCCCTCTCTAATTTGAGATTTTTTAAAGGATAATTGGGGTAACAGGTAGAAAGGGAACCTTGTAACTCAGGATATAAGGAAGGAAGGATGCTCAGTGTGTGTCCAGAGTCCGTTTGGCCTAGTTTTCAATGTGTCAGGGTAGCATTAACTTGGTATGCACACACTGGGTCTCAAGGGTTCAGTATTTCCTAACCATGTGACTTTGGAGATTTATCAATACTAAACCACTTCAAGCCTTACAAAATACTGATGATAATAGTGCTGATACTATAGCGTCATTTTAAAGATGAAATGAGCTAATGAGTGTACAGAAAGATTATAGTGAAGTGACTGGTATGCAGTTAAGTGCTATAAAAATGATCACTAATTGTATTAATTTCCTGCACCACTAACTTGCAAGATGTGGCAGGCTCCACCTGCCTCTGACAATCAGCAAGCCCACCTCTTCTTTTTTATACCAGTATATGTTGGACACAGGTTCTCCCTGCCTTCATTACAACCAGCTGCCCTCTTTTCAAAGTAATTCTATCTGTTCTTTCAACCGTTCACAAAGGGGACCCTCCCTTGTCCCCACAAATCAGCCTTTTACCTGCAGCCCCCACCCCACCCCCAACTTCTTCTTGCCTGAACTACCTACTTCTGCCCACAGCCCCATTTGGAAGTGGCTCTCCTGTGTCATGGCCTGTCTTCAGCATGCCATAGCTCACGATGATGGTTGAATGTTTGGGTTCTCCCAAGGCTAGTGATATTAGAAGAGGTCAGGGCACACTTGGGATCCACTTGGAAGAGGAAAAAAATCCCCTTGCTGCTCTGTGCCTTTTTGTTTCTTGTGGGTCACAAAGCAGCCCATGTCTTATTTAGAAATCTGTTCTGACTAGTTCTATCAGCTTATTCCTCTTTCCCATCTCTCCAAAAGGACTTCAATCCATCTGAAAGACAGGAGGAGACAACATACCCTATGACTTCTATTTTCTTCCGGTCCCTACCCCACAACACTTTTAGCAAAGCCTGCTGTAACAAAGCAAACACTCCTCAAAATACCAGAGCTGCACACAACTCCTGGAAAGCTCTGCAGGAATGGATATTTCTTCCGCAACTTCCAGCAGTCAATTCAGTGTGTTGCGGTTATGAGGAGGCCTGTTTGAATCCTGGAAGTTTTGGGTGAGGGCATAGAAAGAAGAGCAATAAAGCACTTGGGGGAAGGAAGTAGCCAGACTTGAGAAAGGCAGAGAGAAGGCAAAAAAAGATGTACAGACGGGGTAGCACATTTCTTGGAATAGGATGCACTGGGGTTTGAAGGTGAAGATCCCCAGGGCTGTAGAGTGAGAAATCAGAGAGGCAATCATCTACTTCATTGTGATTGGCCCTGCCTGAACGCAGCAGTCAGTTGTGGCCTCTTCCTCATCGCTAATGCCAGAGCAGGCCCAAATCTCCATGCGATTTATCAACAAACCACACCAAGAACTGGATCACTTCCAAGTAGTCCCCTGTGTGCTGGTTCTTGAACTTGGGGTTTAGGAAGACAACATAGGGTTTACACCTTCCAGTTACTTTTCTGCCTCTCTCTTGACATCTTCCAATTACATTTCTGTGGTTTGCATTTTAATACCATAAAAATGGTGTTGAGTTAATCTTTGAAACATTCATAAAATCCATACAATAATGAAAAGAAAGCATTTCCAGAAATGAACTCAGTGTGCGCAGGTGGGAGCAGCCAAAGTGGAAACAGAATGAATGTGACAGAAGAGCTGAGAAAGAGAGTGATCAGAAGAGAGGAACAATTCAGTAATCATTGTTTTTTACCTCTAACATCCAGAAAAACTAATTCTGGTGTAATCATTATATACAAACATGGCCACAAGGAAACTTAAAGTTTAGCACTTTTAAAGAGAGGCAGTTGCCGTTCATTTTGAGATCGGGGTGTAGAGAATTATATCTGAAACAGACGGAAGGAAAATGCCCTCAGGAAAATAGGGCGTAGAGTAATGTCTCTGTGGCTAAATGTTGCGCACAGGGGAACTGGAGCACAGTGAGTAGTAAATCCCCCAACTTCTTCAGCATTGCTATAGAGGAAAAGTGTCATCCGAGGGAGGAACCCATTTTGGCAGCCTCGTATAATGATGACTCTGGGAATCCTCATCAAGTACTGTCTGATAGGTAAAGTAAATCCTTTTGTTTAAAAATATACATCCAGGCCAGCTGGTATCGCTGATCTAAGTAACAGCTTTGTCCCAAAATAGATCTTAGTACTGTGATCTCAGCAGGGATTTCTGTTTTAGAGAAAGATATTTTATGGGCTTAGGAGAAGGTTTGTTGGAACTTCCAATATCCTTGAACTGCAAGCAGCAGCAATTTTAGACACTGAGTGTTAATTCAGTGAACTTAAGAAAAGAAAGGAAACCCATACAATTGTCAGTGCTAAATGAACTGAGAAGTGGTTTGGAAAAGCATGTTGGACTCAAGTCTTTCTGTATTCTGGTTTTACTTCTAAGGAATACTTCAGACTCAGTGTTGTTAAACCCCATTGAGTAGAATGGAACCAACAGAATGTAGCATTTGTTTAAATATGTGTGTGTGTTTGTGTTATACTGTGGTGGAAGAGTACATTGAACAAAGCAAGTGAGACTTTTAAGATGCTATCCAACAGCAAGTTTATCTCTCAAATGCAGTGTAACCCATTAGAACCCACTAGATATACCCAGTGTTTCCCCTGACCTTGGATGAATGTAAGGCAGGCTGCCTGGCTTTGCTGGTCAGTCAGATAGAGTCATCTGGACAAATCAAGTCACAAAAACAGTCTCATTTCAGTGATTCAGGGAGAAGACGAAAAGACAGAGAAGGGTCTTCCTTGACCAGTGCTATTGTTGGTGCGGGTGTTCTCTGATCTTGATTTTTGTTATAGGGACTTTATCTCAGGAGGATTTTGTAGGGATCTCTCACTAACTCTTGCCTTGATAAGAAGAGGAAGAGGACACTGTCTCTTCCTGGCTGATGGCCATGGTTGTCTACATATGTGTGTTTAGATTTTTGTATTTGCCTCTTTGGCATCCATTTATCACAGAACTAATGATATAGTAACTATAGTTCTTTTTTTTTTTTTTTCCTGTTCTTGATGGTCTGACATTTAGGGGCCTTGCAGACACAGGAAAAGACTGTTCCTCCCAGGGCTATTTATAGACCCTTGAATAATACAGAGGCTAAGGGCACCAACCCCTCTCCAGTTGAACATCTGCATGTAACTTTAGTCGGCCCTCCCTACCTACGGCTCTGCATCTGCAGATTCAACAATTGAGAATCATATAGTACTATAGTATGTATTTATTGAAAAAAAGCCATGTATAAGTGGGCCTGTGCAGTTACAGTTCAAATTCATGTTGGTCAAGGATCAGCTGTAATTGACAATGGTAACAATGACTTGCCTAGGAGCATACCTTTCACATGCAGTCCCAAGTCTCTAGTCCCTACCATCTCCTTTTCTGACTTTCACACACAAATTCAGTATGTCCCCTGCTGGAAAGCATCCCAGAGTGAGGTGTCAGACACACAGAGCCACCCCCTAAATCCAGAGCCCACTGGAATTTTGCAAACAGCCAGTCCTAGTCTGTTTACTCTGCCTTGCCTTGTCTTTCCTAGGGAAAACCCAATAAAGGCTCTGACCTAGGCTCCCCCCTCATTCCTGCTTCTCCCTGACCAAATCTGGTACTTCCCCATGTGGCCCTGCGTGGTATGGTAGGCCCCCTTCTCTCAGGAAATAAAAGAAATAATTTCTTCTTTCCATGGCGTTGGCCTCTTGGTGTCATCACTTAAGACACCTCCAAAGATTAAGCAACTTTGCAGGAATCTGAGTACATATTTTAGAGTAGATGGTATTTCACAATTTGAAAAGGCTTTTTTGGGAAAGTGGTTCTGATTACATAATAACTGGACTCAGAATCTCACAGCATGCAGTTTAAAAATATTTAAGAGCAGCCAAAAAATGTGAAGTTAGGGCCATAGACACTTCATCTAAATTTTCTTTTCATGAACAGCACTAATAGTAATGGAGGTAAAATGGGAAGTGAAAATTTACCTTCAAATCGCCTATTTTCTATGTCATTAGCTGCATAATGCAATATTTCTCAAACACTGTTCTCTGTAATAATCATTCTATAGACAGTTAACAGAAGGTAGAGAAAAACAGTATTTTAATCAAATGCTCTTGGTATCTCTAGATCAAACTGCCACCACTATCTAGGGGTGCACAGACAATAAAGGATGGGAAAAAACGTGGAACTACAGAAAATACTGGGAGAGGCAGCATGGATCATGGGGACTTGAGACTGTAGTCTGTGATTTGAGTATAAATGTTGCCTTTAACTAGCTCTGTGAACTTGGAGCATTGAATAGCAATTCTAATGCTCACTTCAGCCATCAAGTGGAAATAACTATTTCTGTGGTAACAGCTATGACTTCCATGGCTTGTCAAATTTATTCTTGTTTTTTATCTTTCTTTAATTTCTAATTGGACCCTCACTGAGACTGATGAGCAGAGTAAATCAGGAATTTGAGCGGGCTCCCTCCCTCAAGCCAGGAGGTGGCTTCATCCACGGACCCTAAGGGTGGTCAACCCTGCTCCTTCGAGGAGGGTCCCTGTGAGATCAGGCAGTTCTGCTACCTCACTGCTACTCTCAGTCACAGAAATTTTGTGGAAACCCAGAACTACTTCAGTCCTGACAGGGATCTCTGCGGCCGCCCCAGTGAAACGTGTACCCTGAGGCATCTGTGTTCAAGCCGTCCACGGAAACACAAACCTTCTCCGTCTTGCTCAGTCACTCTCCTCTTGCAGCCTTGGAGCCAAGAGCTGTCACCTCTTAATCTTTTCTGGTAATCCAGCCAGCTCCTCAGTTGTCTTTGGCCTGAGAACTAAAGCCCTCCATCCAAGTGTTTTATTTGATCTTCTCATTATGGAGAGAGAGAGAAAAAAAAAATTTAATAGAATGTTACATTAAAAAGTAAAGATTATTTTTAAAAAAACTGTTTAATTAGAACTGAGCAGCTATGTCCCTGTCAGGGTCTGCACTCTCTCCAGGTCTCCACCTCGTGTCCATTTCATTCATCAAAGTCCCTTGCCCCACTCTGGGCATGATTTGGGGACCGCTGCCTTTAACTTGAAAGCACTAAGACCTTTGGAGGATACACTCCTTGTACTCACACCCAGATATGTAGTATCTCACTTGAGTTCACAACACCAAGAACCCCTACAGCTCCCTTTTCATCCCAACACAATGGCATACAAATAGACAAGACAGAAAAGTCACCGGGAAACAGTTACCCTGGCTTTTCTGAAAGTCTGGGTATGATCTCACTCCTGCTCTTCACTTCTCTAATTGTGTTCTTCTAGAGAAGTGGAACGCACAGTTCATGGAAACCACCCACTTGCAGGTGAGACTGAAATTAAGTGCCAGAATCTGACTCTCGGTTTTCCCAGCATTTTTCACAAAGTAGTAACGTACTCTGACTCCAAAATATGCAGTTATATGACTTTAAACCAAAGCAGACACCATCAGCTGCTGTCTTGATGATGGTGGAAAGACCAGTCATCTAGCTATCTTACCTGATACTTCTTCTCCACACCTAGTTGGGGATGGCTGAAACAAGAAGAAAAGTTGCTGTGACAAATACTCTTGGCAGTCAATAGGGAAGCACAAGAGTACCTTCAACTGTTCACAACACTCTGCATGGTTTAGAGAGAGTGTACTTGACTGATAGGTAATAGAAAAATCCAGAGAAAATAAGGATTTCATTAAAATTTTTTATTCTATTCTTCTGGGATTTCCTCAGGTTTGTGGTCCTCTTTAGTTGGCATCTCCTCAGATGGAGTCCACTCATGGTAACAAAATGAAAGCAACTGCTCCAGGCATCATATTTGCATACCAAATATTTATAGCTTAAAAGAGCTTCTCTGCCCTGGCTCACTTCGCTTAAAAACCCTGGGCTTCACTCTGATTGAACCAACTTATTTCTCATGTTCAATATGAACCAATCACTGTGCAAGGGGAATCAAACGACCTTGATGGGTCTGAGTCAGCTGAGAGAGGAGTCAGTTCTACCCAAATTGCATGGCTTCTACCACATATTATAGATGAGTCATTACCATAACCTCTACTAGCTTATTTAGTTAACTAGATTGGAGGGGAGAGGAAATGAAATCAACATTTTCTGAAACTATACTCTCTCCTAGGAATAATGCTAATTACTTTACTCTTCCTGAGATTTCCATGACTGAAAATCACTGTGCTTTTTAGAAAATTCTGTAAGCTAAATCTCAGAAGGTTAAGGAACTTTCTCAAAGGTTTTAAAAGGCACATTAGGTATTAACAGTCAGGTTTTACTGCCTTGAAAGGCCATCCCTACAGAACACTATGTATGTAAAAGGTCACAATATTCAGTGAGAATTGTGTGAGAGGGTCACTAGCAAGCACTACAAAGATAGCCTGGAGAGCTAATTCCAACCCATCTGCTAATAGTGTTATATGAGCATGGCTTTCAACACCTCTCTAAATCTCTCAGTGTTGGCTTTGTCATTTGATGAACTGAACACAATTATAGAATGGATTCCATAATGTTGGTGAGAAGATTACAATAATATTAATAGATACAGTATTGAAGCTAAGGTAAGATCCATAGCAAAAATATTTTCCTCTCACCTAGAATATTGGTATTTGAAATTCCACAGTGAAGCCTTTACGCCTGTAACCTCAAATTTCCTCCATTTAAGAAATGTAAACACTCTTAATTAAAGTTTGATGCATTGAGCTAGTGCTTTAATCTTAAAAATACAAGGAAGAGCCAGTAACAAATGGATAGAGACAGGAAGAGACTGTTAGGGGTCAGGGGACTGTGATGCTCTGAACCTGGAGCCTCTGATTGCATGAAAAGGAAAATGGCTACTCAGCTTTACCAATTGTAATCATGTAGGAATTTGAGCCTTTTATTTTGCTGAATCTTAAGATTTTTCCAAAGAAACCCACAATCTAAATGGCTTAGTGTTTGTTCTGTTTTATATTTTATTTAAAACACTGTGTGTGTGCTGAGTCACTCTGGTGATGTCCAACTCTGCAACCCTATTGACTGTAGCTCATCAGTCCTCACCATCTGTAGGATTCTCCAGGCAAAAATACTGGAGTGTTGCCGTTTCCTTCTCCAGGGGATCTTCTTGACCCAGGGATTTACAACACTAACTGTACCCAAAAACTGCGTCTGCTTGCCCAAAATATCTCACAGGCACCTAGTTTAAAGCTTCTGCTATTGTATGTCTCTTGATCTACATGATCCTGGGATTTTCTCATCTACATTTGTCAAAAGAGGAAGATAATAATAGTACCTGCTCTCATGGGAATTTAGTGAAGAAGAATGAAAATATTTCTACAGTGAATTTCAGATCCCTTCCAAAGACAAGTTATTAATAAAAAAGACTGTTTAATAGATGTATTTCATGGAAGCACCTGGGGAAGAGGAACACCTAGATGCTGAACCTAGGGTGGGGGATCCATGGTCAGTTTTCTCTGATCACCTTGTCTTCTACAAGCAAGGCTGTGAAGGGACCCTATGCTTCCTTTTGCTTTTTTAATCCCGACTTATCCCACATACCACCTGCTGGGGTCACAGAGGCTGGTGACTCAGGAACCAGCACAACCCACCAAGCCAGTCATCTGGTCCCAGGCCCCTGGAAGAAGTTTTCTCCTTTCCCACTCCCAAGCCTGGCCATCTGACTATGGAGGCTTTAATAAGATGCTAAACTGGGGAAACTGGCTGCCGTGGGGCCTGAAATATCACTCTCTGAGCCAAGACCCAATACTGGGGATGGAAATTTAAATTCCAGTACTGTGAGGTAAAATGGCAACCCACTCCAGTATTCTTGCCTAGAGAATCCCATGGACGGAGGAGCCTGGTGGGCTACAGTCCACAGGGTTGCAAAGAGTCGGACACGACTGAGAGACTTAACTTTAACTGTGAGGTAAAAGAGACTGAGTATGTCATTGCAGCCCAAATGATCACAGTGATTTGGGTTCTTATTGGAAGTTTCCAGAAATTAAAACCTGAAAAGAAATGCCAAAGAATAGAAAAGGCTTCAATCTGCACTGTCTGATATGGTAAATATGATAACCATGGGCCACATGTAAAGTTATGGAGGTTTTGAAATGTAGCTTGTCTACATCAAAATATTCTGTAAAAATAAAACATACACCAGATTTTGAAGGCTTAGCACCTAAAAAGAAAAAAAAAAGTTAAGTTAGTTACATGATGAAACAATAGTTTCTTTTCACTTTGTAATATGGCTATTTAAAAATTCCAGCTTGTATTTGTTTTTCTCTTGGACACCACTGGCTTAGACCTGTCTATAAGGAAAAGTTATTTCAAATTTACTTTTAACTCATGCCACTTCCACTATGCAAACTCTCTCTTATAATTAAAAATAATGTGCTCAAAGATACCTAAATAAGTGTTCTAAAAATTAATGTTCTAATATTTTCTTAGGTAATCTTTATACTATATATTAGTATAAGCATCATGAAGTTATATGCATTGCTTCATTTTCTCCCTCATTCTGATTTCAGTACTTTGAATGCACATGTCTGTGCTCTAAATTTTAGAATCCCATTCTGGAATGTCATTGGTCCATCTTTGACACTTAATCTTGTCTCCCTTCCTAATCAGATCTCATCTCTTCTAGGAAACTGCTAGATAATGAGGGCAGTCTCTGTGTCTGATTAGCCCTTTTGTTTTTCTACTCCCAATCCCTAGAATATGCGTTCAGTGTCAAGCATAGTACAGCATAGTATTTGAGTCCAGCCATTAGACTTTGATAAGCTTGATTTCAAATATCAGCCTCATCATTTACTTGGGCAAATTCCATCATTCCTTGGGCAAATAACTTGTTTCTGAAACTTATGCATGTGTGCATAATAATGGGACTTGCCTCAGGGGTCATTATAAGCAGTCAATTTATACTGAACATTTAGCTCATTGTCTAGTATATTGTAAGAAATAGGTAATAGTTTTTCATTGTGTTACTGTTATTGGTTTACACATATAAGCATCAAATAATGATTACTGAATCAGTGATCAAAATATTATAACTCTCAATGTTTTTCTTTTTTCCATGATGAAAGTGGCAGATGTTCCTTCGTCAATTATTTTATCTCAAAAACAGGAACAGCAATGCTTGCTCACTAGGCTTTGGTGAGAGAAACTCTGTGTTCTCTTTCGAATAAATATCCTCTCTAAAGTAAAATATGAAGATAATATTGTAAATGAGCAAGATTATAAGCACTTTTAATCCTCTTTATATAATCTGAAGAGGTATCAGGAGGTAAAAACAAAAGTAAATTTATAAAATACTTTTTAAAACACTTACATGCATAAGCTTACACTTATCAAGATGTCTTCCCTACGTGATGCTGAGTTAGGCAGAGAAGATAGTATTATCCTTTTAGTCTGTTTGAAAATGGAGATCTACAGTGTTTGAATAGTCTGGGACAGAGTTTCTCCATCTCAGCACTTTGGACCAAATAATTTTTATGGTGGGAGGTTGTTCTAGACATGTTTAGCAGCAACCCAGCCTCTGCCCACTTGATGCTGTTAACCAACACCCCCCTCCCCCCCAAAAAAAATCATGACAATCAAAAATGTTTCCCAACATTGCCAGATGTCTGCTTGGGGAACAGAACCACCCGTGATTGAGAGCCATTCATTGAAGGCCGTACAATAGTGAGTGGAAGAATTTTTCGTGGAAGCCTGCTGTTATTCCTCCTGTGATCCTAGGAGTAGTATAGAGTGGGACCAAGAAGGCAGAAAGAGCACTGGCATTGGAGCCTGTGAGCTAGCAGAAGGGATGTGCAGGTGAATAGCAGGAGAATTTCCAAGGAAAAGAGGTTGGATGGGAAAGAGCTGACTTCATGCAGAAGCCACTGAACAAAAGGATAAATGCATTTCTATTAAAAACTTGAGCTGGAGGTGTTTTATCTTGAGTAGTATTTTGCCAAGCTTCAGTGACAGAAAGATGAGTATAAGGGGCAGGAGTTTTGGTTTGAATTTTTCTTTAACACTTGTACCCACTTTTGATGTGGGTCTTCCCTGGTGATTCAGATGGTAAAGCATCTGCATGCAATGCAGGAGACCCCGCTTCAATCCTGGGGTTGGAAAGATCCCCTGAAGAAGGAAATGGCAACCTGCTCCAGTATTCTTACCTGGAAAATTCCATGGACAGAGAAGCCTGGCTGGCTCCAGTTCATGGAATCACAGAGTCAGATACGACTGAGCGACTAACACTTGATGTGGATGGCGCCAGAGTTTGTTGGAGGAGTGTCTCAGTCAGTTGAAATATTCACGCTTATCATTGCCATCTAGCTGGCCTAGCCTGACCTGCTGGCCCATCCACATTATTTACCCCATGAATGCTATTTGTTCCAGTCTTAGTTTGATGGTTACCAGGTACAGTTCATGTATTCAAACAGCATGAAATTTGGGACAGTATTACTTTACTTGTCTATAATACTAACTACTTGTCTATAATAACTAACCAGCCAGAGACTGGTTAAGGTGATTTCAGAAAATTTGGTCCAAAATGTGACTTTTTTGGTCTCTTCACTTTCTAAGAAGGAGGGTTAGGCTTACCCCAGCAAGGTTTTTGTTTGTTTGCTCCCTCTTCCTCCACCCCTTCACACCCACCATATGAATTTTTATTAATTTAGGAATCTGATTTCCTTATTTGAGCCATTGGTTCAACATGAACCCCTGGTTTAGAGGTTCTCTTGGAGCTGCCTGGCTTGGGGTCTTTGGGTGCTGGTCTGTTGTCACACCCAGTGTTCATCCTAATTCTCAGCTCCATGAATCAGAGCTCTACACTTTACCCCATCTCTTTTCCTTTTATGTTTCTAACATAGGTCTTTTATTTACTCTGTTCATTCACTTATCCATTTATCCACCCAACAAGAATTTATTAAGTTATCTACTCTAGTTCAAGCCATAGGCAAATTCCCCCAGTGCCTTGAGCCCCATATTAAACACTGGTTTGGAGAATTGCATTTGGCCTACACTTATTTCAGTTGTCAAATGAAAAATAGAATTGTTTTTCAGTTGCTATAGAGTAAATGATATCATCTCTAGAGTGTTTTTACTAGATGTTTGGTTTCCTTTGCACCATTTTATGCTAGCAAATCCTTTTTGTTTGATTAGCACAATAAGGAATTTTTTCAAAATGATTTTTTCAAAACACATATTGTCAGACAGTTGGGATCACCTGTATAGAGTAGTATAAAAATCATTTCATTAAATATTTGTGTCTTCATTTTGACCACTTGTGTGAAATTGGGGAAGTAACCTCTCTAAGATCAATGTCATCCTCTGCAAAATTACAAAATTGCACTTAATGATTGCTAGGGCCTTCTGGCTCTAAAATAAATTCAAAATATTTGGAGGAATGTTGAGATTTTTTATCTGGGGTGTTCTTCCTGATGACCTAGATTTTTAGGATTCTGCAAACACAACTCTGGAGTGAGATAAGGTCTGTGTTTTAATTCATTGCTTGACATTTTCTGTTGTCCTGTTCCATGCTAACTTTCAGGTCTGACTGATTTGGGCCTTGCTCAGTACTGACAGAAAGCTAAAGCGGAACAAGCACCGGATGAGGGGTCAGGAGACTAAACTATGGCCGTAGCCCTGCCAGTAACAACTTGTGTGACTGTGGGCAGGTAAACCCCAGAGCCTTATTGCCCATTTACTTTGCTGTTAAAATGGCAAAGTTGGTTTACGTCATCTCCAAACTTTCTTTTTTGCTCTAAAATGCTTTAGTTTTATATGTAGATGTTTTCAAACCAAAACTTAGGTTTGCTCACCCATGCACAGTAAAGCCAGTCTACTGACACTGGTTTGTAACGAATGAAAAATCAGTGTTTATTGTAAGGCGGTACAAGGAGTCCAGAACACCTAATCCTCAGAAAGCCCGAACTCCCTGACGGTTTTCAACAAAGCATTTTAAAGGCATGGTAAGAGAGAGGAATCCCAGGGTTTGTAATCAGCTTGTACACAGTGACTTGGCTTTGAAAGTGAAAGTCTTAGTCACTCAGTTGTGTCCGACTCTTGGTGACCCCATGGACTGTAGCCAACCAGGCTCCTCCATCCATGGAATTCTCTAGGCAAGAATGCTAGAGTGAGTTGCCATTCCCTTCTCCAGAGGATCTTTCTGACCCAGGGATCAAACATGGATCTCCCACATTGCAGGCAGATTCTTTACTGTCTGAGTGACCAGGGAAGCCCAGACTTGGCTTTAATGATTCATCAAAGATACCACATTTACTGAAAAAAAAAAAAAAAAGTACCGATTGAGCTCTTATTATATGTCAGATATTGTTTCAACAATAAACAAAGTGTTTTGTCTCTCTTTGTGGCACCAGTGATACACAAGTAAGTAAAAGTGGAATGTCAGATACTGAGCAGTCCACTAGCAGAGATGAAGCAAAGGTGCTCTGTTAGATGTCGTGGTCAGGAAAGACCTCTTGAAGGATATCACATTTGAGAAAGAGTGGAATTAAGAGAAGAGGCCAGCTGTGTCGAGAGCTTGGGGGAGATCATTTCAGGCAGGAGGACCAGTGAGTACAGAGGTCTTAAGGTTGGACCTGTTTGATGTGTTCAGAGGACAAGTAGGAAGGCCAGTGTGGCTGCAGTGACTTTGCCTGCAGGCCCCTGAGATCATGGACTTGGCTTCAAGTCCAAAAGAATTCTTCCTTTTCTTATATACGTGCTTGATATTTAACAGGAATCAGCCTCCTGACATTTTAGAAGACAACAAATCTTAGATGTCTGACTGTGAGGGATAAAGGGTCACCCTGAGGTTTTGGAGAGAGAACTGATACAAATTGCAGTTGACTCAGTATGCCCATCTTAAATGCTACTGACTCCTGATACTCAAAACAGTGACTCACATTACCTCCCTTCTTTTGTCTTTGCCCACTGACAGCTGAAAAGAGTGAGATGTCCAGAAATCTTGCAGTTTCATTTGTACGTGGAGTCAATTCTGGAGGGAAGTTCAGGTGCCTCCTTTTCTTCTATATCTCTTAACCTCTCCCCTGAGATCAATAGCCTCTGTCAAGTCCAGTGCTTGGCACATTCTATCTGGCGAGTAATGTGTGTTGCTGGGACTCTGAAAATAAGAGTCCAGCACCACTTATCTATCTAACCTGAGGTGCACTCTTCTCTACCTGCCAGGCCAGGCAGTTTGTTTCATATGTCTGGTTTTGATCTTACTTTAAAAAATAAAAAAGCAGGTACAGCAAGCACATTTCTAGGTTTTGAACTTCAATAAAACCCCACTACTCATTACAGTGTTCCTCTGTTTCAAGTTTGCAAAGCTGATGTCATCCAGGAGATTAGAACCAGCTTTTGGGCATCTGCATTAACATTCTTACTCACTTGGAGATAGAATTTAGAGTAAATTTCATTCACCGTAACCCAGACTTTGGAGCTAAATCCAGGTGAGAAAGGAAGTAACCTGGTGCCCGTTAGAATGGCTTTCTCCATGGAGATGATAGGTTGTAGGGTTTGAAAGCTTAAATCTATGGCAACAGAAAGAAACTTTGTGAATACTCCACTAGTCTGAAATTGACATCCCATAAACCAGGTTTTTTCCAACATACAGAAAGTAACTCAGGTGAGTCCCATTATGTCAGGCCAGAACCTAAGAGAAATAACTCCATGAGCTTTAGTCTGGATCCACTAAAGAACACATTCTCTAGCACGTGACATTATTATGAAAGATGGGGAAAATCTGTAATAATCCTAGCCTCAAGAATCTCTACCCATAAAGAAGGATTTTTTTTTTTTCCTAAAAAGACAGACCATGTTAAGGCCTACTTTAAAAGTGGGGAAATAATATTAATAAAACACCTATAGTTTGCCACTTTCTATGCCAGATCACTTAACATAGCCTAATATACTGTGGTAGCTTGTTGATTTTGAGCAAACTGAACTGCAAAATATTAAGTGATTTGCCCCAGGTCACATAAATGAAAAAGAATAGAATCAGCATATAAGGATGAATCTTTTTGATGCTAAAGTTGTCACTGCCTGCTTCGTAAAAATGGGCATTTTAAAACCTGAAGTTAAGGAAGAAAGTATTGAGTTATTCCCTAAGCTAACATCTTCATTGTATGATTACATATTAAACTGCACATTTTTTCAAACTATTCATCCTCCCCTCTTATTCAACCACTCTAAAATGATTTTTTTTGTGTGTGTTTCCAAGACTTGATCTCATTCCCACACATATATTAGTTATGGTGGTATAGTACACTTTTTTTAAAGCTTGCCCATTATAAGTTATTATATGATAAGAAAGGCAGCTTAGATGATAAGAAATGATTGGATACTTTTCCTAGAACACTCTGGACGGAATGAATAACACATGGCCATTTATGTTGAAGGGATTACTTTTACCTGAGCTTGATGATTGCCAGGGGTCATCTTGGTTAAATTAAATTTTAATTCTGAAATATTGTTGTTGGAAATGTTCCTACTGGCCAATTCATATCTTGTGAATAATAGGATTTGAGTCAAAATTGAAAGTGCAAGGAAGCGAATGAGGAATGTCTGTCAGGTAACTTTTTTGAAAAAAAAACTTGTTCCTAATACAAAGAATTTTAAAAGTGCAAGAAGCGTTATCATAATGCATTTATCTGTTGTTCCTGAAGAACAAGAGCTCCTTAGAGGAACACTTTCTAGTTAGCTTAATGTCTCCTCTGCTATAACTTTAAAGCATGACCTGAGAAATATTGTATTCTTTCCACTTCTATTTTATGCATCTCTTTCTTTCTGCCATGTTTTGAGTATAAGAGAAGGTAATTTCTTGCTTGTTAACCTCTCCTACGTAGTTGAGCTGTAGAGAATATAGGAATGTCCAAATCATTCTTTGTCTTCCTTATACCCAACAATCATAGAAAGAGCCACGAAGAAAATAAAGGCAAATCTTTCAAGATCCTTCCATAAGCATGTAGAACAGTAACAGAACATGAAGAAGCACCCTCTTTCTAGTGGGCTGTAGTAATTATAAACCTATACTGAACTATTCGCAACCGGTTTGTTGCTGTTCACTAGCTAAGTCGTGTCCAACTCTGCGACCCCCATGGACTGCAGAACATCAGGCTTCCCTGTCCTTCACTATCTCCATGAGTTTGCTCAAACTCATGTCCATTGAGTCAGTGATGCCATCCAACCATCTCATCTCCTGTCACCCAACCAGTTTACATGGTATTAGACAATTAATTTCCCAGTACCTGTGATAGCCCCATTACCATCAATGTCAAGATTACCATAAGCTCTGTCTAGTTGTGATATAGCTTCTTCTTTCATGAAGACGGCTTTCTTTCACCTTATAATCTTAAGCCTGGCATCATTTTCTGGGAGAGAACCAAGTGAAGGTCTGACTGGGCACTTGATAACTCTTAATGCTGTCCTATAATAGGGCTTCCCTCTCATGGGACACAGAAGGATTATCAGGCTATAACAATAGTGATTATTGTTCATAAGCAGAGGCTGAGAAAGTCTTAGGTCTCTCCAAGAGTGCGATTTGGTCATATCTTTAAGGGGTGTGTGGCGACTGAAGAGTTATATAACATGGATGAATCTTTTTAAAAGTCTCCTTTAATTCAGAAACTGAATTTGGGAATAGGCTTCTCTATTACTGCATTAGCCAAGATTATCCTAAGTAACAGAACCAATAGAATGTGTGCACATCAGTCAGTTCAGTTCAGTTGCTCAGTCATGTCCGACTCTTTGCAACACCATGAATCGCAGCATGCCAGGCCTCCCTGTCCATCAACAACTCCCGGAGTTTACTCAAACTCATGTCCATTGAGTCGGTGATGCCATCCAGCCATCTCATCCTCTGTCATCCCCTTCTCCTCCTGCCCCCAATCCCTCCCAGCATCAGGGTCTTTGCCAATGAGTCAACTCTTCGGATGAGGTGGCCAAAGTATTGGAGTTTCAGCCTCAGCATCAGTCCTTCCAATGAACACCCAGGACTGATCCCCTTTAGGGTGGACTGGTTGGATCTCCTTGCAGTCCAAGGGACTGTCAAGAGTCTTCTCCAACACCACAGTTCAAAAGCATCAATTTTTTGGCACTCAGCTTTCTTTACAGTTCAACTCTCACATCCACACATGACCACTGGAAAAACATTAGCCTTGACCAGACAGACCTTTGTTGGCAAAGTAATGTCTCTGCTTTTTAATATGCTATCTAGGTTGGTCATAACTTTCCTTCCAAGGAGTAAGCGTCTTTTAATTTCATGGCTGCAATCACCATCTGCAGTGATTTTGGCACCCCCCAAAATAAAGTCTGACACTGTTTCCACTGTTTCCCCATCTATTCCCATTTGGTGATGGGACCAGATGCCATGATCTTCATTTTCTGAATGTTGAGCTTTAAGCCAACTTTTTCACTCTCCTCTTTCACTTTCATCAAGAGGCTTTTTAGTTCTTCTTCATTTTCTGCCATAAAGGTGATGTCATCTGCATATCTGAGGTTATTGATATTTCTCCTGGCAATCTTGACTCCAGCTTGTGCTTCTTCCAGCCCAGTGTTTCTCATGATGTACTCTGCATATACGTTAAATAAGCAGGGTGACAATATACAGCCTTGACGTACTCCTTTTCCTATTTGGAACCAGTCTGTTGTTCCATGGCCAGTTCTAACTGTTGTTTCCTGACCTGCATATAGGTTTCTCAAGAGGCAGGTCAGGTGGTCTGGTATGCCCATCTCTTTCAGAATTTTCCACAGTTTACTGTGATCCACACAGTCAAAGGCTTTGGCATAGTCAATAAAGCAGAAATAGATGTTTTTCTGGAACTCTCTTGCTTTTTTGATGATCCAGTGGATGTTGGCAATTTGATCTCTGGTTCCTCTGCCTTTTCTAAAACCAGCTTGAACATCTGTAAGTATAAAGCAATTGGTAGCAAGGAATTGGCTCATGTGATTATGGAAGCTGGACAGTCTCAAGATTTGCAGTTGGTAAGCTGGAAACCAAGGAGAACTGATAATGTGGTTCCCGTCCGAAGGCCAGTAGGCTCCAGTTATAAGAGCCACGTTTCAGTTTAAATGTGGAAAAATTCTCAATGACTAGAGAAACGATTAGCTCATTTGTGTTATTCTGGCCTGCAACTGCTTGGAGCGGGCACACCCACTTTAGGGAAGGAAATCTGCTTTAGTAGGTCTACCTATTCAAATGTTAATCTCATCTGGAAACACTCTCACAGACATACCTGGAATGGTGTTATATCAAATATCTGGTCACCCCATAGCCCAGTCAAGGTGACACATAAAATTAACCATCATAGCTATCATCTCAAATAAGGTTTGAAAAATGGTTATGATTGGGTTCACAATGAGTTTTTAATCTCCTCTGTCTGCTCTCTTTGCCCAGAGAATTACCCCAATTCTGGATCTCCTGAACTGTTCAGAGTTATTCAAGATGCCCTTCTTAAGGGATGGATGGGGGTACAAGTAATATCTGGCATGGTTATCTAAAAGAGAATAAAAGGTAAATAGAATCCCATTAATCTGCTTCAGCCTCTTAATATTCAATGATTTAATTCTTTATGTTGAAATTACTAAAGAACTATCTTGACCAGATAGGAAGACAGACTCAATTTTAGCAAACCCTAAAACATCCTTCCCCCTTTCCTTTCTTCTTGGTTTACTAACTTTAAGATACTGGGTGAGCTCTAATACTTCACTTTGTACTAGTAACTGTATGAGAAAAATTTAGTGGCAACCTCCCTTACCTTCTTCACAACTGCCCCTTATCTCCTTCATTCTCCATCCTCTTGACACTGGCAGCTCTGTAACTGACCCTCTTTTTCCTTCTCTTACCCAAGCCTCTCCATGCATATCGAATCAAGTAAGTGAAATTCTGTGTTAAAGAGTGTGGCTGCCATGGAAGATCAGAGAAGATAGTCAAGAAAAGGAAGGAAAGAGGAGATGGATGTGGGATCCAGGGGATGGGGTGATGCATAGTTTGAGTAGGGTGTTGTTGAGTACTTGTAGTGTTCTAAGCTCTGTGTTTAAGCAGATCAAATGTGTACGCATGAGCACATACACACACAAACACACAGAATCCTGAAAGAGTGATAACATGCTTCCCATTTTACTGGAAAAACTTCAGGGAAGGTTCAATGACTAGTATGGGACCTGAACTCAACAATGAATCATTCTGATTCCAATCCTCATGGTCTTGATCACTGTGATCTCTGAATTTGGCTAGGCAAAGGAAGTGGGAAATACATTCCAAAAAATATTAAAATTGAAGAAAATTGCAGAAGCAATTATCAGCAAGTTCTCTTTTTAGAAAACAATTTTGAAATTAACTTGAGGTAGTGAATTCATCAAACTTCTATCTAGTCCTTTCATAAAAATCTTGTTGGAATTTATCTAAGTTAAAATAGAAACCAGTTGTCAGCACTCCCTTCCTTGACACGTTCGTTTGTCACCAGTCAGGTAAAGAATAAAACTCCAGACTCCTTAGCAGCTTCTTCCCCAAGACCTGGTCCCTTACAGCCTGTTGGGATTCAGCCCCTACTACTCTCCATCTTATGTAGAGGTAGATGTGACTCCACTATAGTCATCATGGCTTTCTTAGAGTTCCTCAAATATGCCAGGCTCATCCCCTCTATCCATGGATCTTCCTATGACTGGCCCCCTGACTTCATTTGGGTGTTTTCTCAGAGATAAATTCTTGGACCTCCTATCAAAAATTGAAATTCTCTTCCCTCCTCACCTTCTGCCCTCTTATGCTGCCTTAGTCCTCTTCACAGTACTTCATAGTTCTTGCTTGTGTAATCCTGTGCTATTTTCAGTTGTTCTGCTCTTTTGAGAACATGTGCATGAAATAATGTGAGAGGAATATTATGCCTTAGAAGTACACACAAGGGAAGCAGCCCTAGACATCTTCCCCGGACAACTGTCGCTTCTCGTTAGTTTAAGGCAAAGGGTAATTGTGGAAATTGGCAACACATCTGGAAGACTGGGAGTACATCCTTTGGAAGGCCAATTTGGACATCACAACTTGAACAGAAGGGCCAAATTAATAGGTAACACAGCTCTAGTGCCAGAAGGGCATGTGCCAGCCTTCCTGTTTCTGAACTTATCCCTTGAAACCTTTCTTACAAGTATCAAAAAGGCACTAGACTCTTTGAAGCTGTAACTTGAAGTCTCATGAAAGACACTGTCGTGTACAACTGACAACTCTTCCTAATCAAAATAGAGGGAAGGCAGGACAGCTGGCTCCCTTGGGGCGCATACCCTGGTGAAAGGATCTGTTTTGAAAGGGATTTACACAGCATACATTTTTAATATCACTCAGGCCAGTGTCTTAATCGGGCTTTGCTAGTGGGGAGTATTCACCAAGCAGCAGGGAATGCCATGGTAGGAATTTAATCTAAACACGTGGCATGAGTCTAATCGTATTTCACTTATTTTCTTTTATGTGTCTCCTTAAGATAAATGAGTCCCTTCCTTTATCAACAATAGCTCAGGATTCATAAGCTCACATTTTTCACCTGAGACAGGGGATATAGCAACTCATACTTTATTATCCATCTCTCATTTTCTTCCCGTCAAAGAATCAATAAATTCTCCGCCAATGTCTCTTTTTAAAGGTTGCTTACAAGTTTCTGTTTCAGAACAATGTGTTGGCATTGGTTTGTATTCCTAAATCCTCCCCAGATCTGGGTGTACATTTGGAGTGATTTGTAAGAGTTTTTGCAAGAATGTCTTTGGCAAAACCGCAAGTCACACAGGACATGCTAATTGCAGCCTCTCTGGGTTGCCAGCACCAGTTCCCAGTGACAGCTGTAATTTGTTGTCCAGAGAGTATCTCCTTCCTGTGCATCATAGAATAAGACTTTTTAAAGTGAAAAAGACCTTAATGTTCATACTGTCCAACTTCCCATCATGAAATGGAGGAAACAGAGGCAGAACAGCTAGGCTTGTCCAAGTCTGCACCGAGGGCTAGTGGAAGGGTCACAAGGCTAAGTCCAAGTGCTGTCTGTACTCCTCCCATGATTCTTAGGAATGTGCTTACATTTCCTTGAAAACGTTCTTTAAAGATAATCTTTAACCCATGTCTTGAGGTACACAATGATCCCCATGTTGATCTGTTTTCCTAGACGGTCACCAAGTACAGTACTGGTCTGGGTGAGTGGTACCCGGGACATGTTAGCTTTTCAACCAGACTTGACTTCATTTGAGATCTAACTTACAGTTCTTGGCAGCTGACAGAAGACTTCTCATCCATTCAGTCAAAATTTACTGTCTACCTACTCTGTGTCAGGGTTCATGACAGGTGATTAGGATAAAAAGACAGTTAAGGTACTATTCCTGCTGCTTGAAGTTTGCAGTCTAGAGAGAGAGAAAATAATAGGCGAGCATGATAGAGCATGCTCTGACTGTTACAGCATCTGCTATGAATTGACTTATGCCCATGGCACTAGTGATAAAGGGCCCGCCTGCCAATGCAGGAGACATAAGAGATGTGGGTTCATTCCCTGGCTTGGAAAAATCACCTGGAGAAGAGAATGGCCACCCACTCCAGTATTTTTGCCTGGAGAATTCCATGGACAGAGGAGCCTGGTGGGCTACAGTCCATGTGGTCGCAAAGTGTTGGACACAACTGAAGCAACTTAGCATGCACACACACACACATTTCACAAGCCATATCTCATGGCCAAGTCTGTCATAGGTGGGTTGGGAAATATAGATATACTTGTGCCTAAAGATGTAGAGAGCAGCAGGGTGTTCAAAGTGGTGGTTGCTCTGTCATTCTGTGCCCTAGTTGCTTTATCATTAAACTTCCACGGACATGTAGCTTGGGTAAGAAAGAAAGCTTTGTTATTTGAAGCCACTGGGAATTTGTTGTTGTTACTGTGGTATTTTGACTGATACACAGGAATTGTCTGATTTAATCCTCTGTTTATAAGATATTATTATCTTCTAAGTATTCATATAAGGAGATTGAGATATGTAAGGGTACTAGCAAGGTAAGTGGTCAAGCTAGCACTGTAACTATGCAGTCTGATTCTAGAATTCATATTCTTAACCAATATACCATGATGCTGTGTGTACATATTTGTGTGTTCCCATTACTGAGATAAGGTGGTTTCTAAAAGATTGAGGAATATCATGGAAGGCTTCTCAAGGAAACTGAGAGGTATGTCCTAAAGAACAAGTAGGAACAAAGTCATTTAGAAATAAAGAGAATGAGGTTTATTCCCTGTGTGTATGCATGGGAGAGGAATTCCCTCTCTTTGGCTGGTTGTCTCATCCCCAGGAAAATTATAGTGCAAAGGATGCCCATCTATACATTACTACTGGCATCCAGGAAATATAAAATGCTTCAAATACTATAGCCTTGGACCTATAAATCATTAAAAACAACTTGATGAGATGTTATAAAGCATAAATGAGAAATCACAATTCTGACTCAGTGAGGCAGCAAAGCAATTTGACAGATGTATGTGTCTTATATGCCCCCTTCTACACACACACACACACACACACACACACACACACACTATTCTAACCAGTCTTTGAGGCTTAGCTTTGGTGATAACTGGGAAGTAATAAGGAGAAGAAAGAAAAACTATAGGCTAAGTTGACATGAATGGTAAAAGAAGGATCATATAAAGTCGAGATTATATAGCGACTGACACAAAGGATCGGAACCTGTGACCCAGACACTGAGGGGTCATCTGGTCTTTGCTGTTGTGTTGTCATTCATCACCAATTATGGTCCAATATTTAATGCTCACTGGAAAAGATCAATAGCAACCTTTCTCGACTACCCGCAATGTAATTGACTTGATCAGTAAATACTCCCTGGGTCTAATGCAGTTGCTGTGTCTTCCCTCACACTGCTCCTCCGTCCCCAGGCTTGGTCCTTGATGGGAACAGAATGCTTGCCAGCACCTTTCTTTTATCACTGCACACCAGGTGAGGACAAATAATGGAGTTGTCTCTTATCAGTTCCCTCATGAACCTGCTACTTCTTGCCCCAGCACACATCTCTGAACCTGTTCTCTTTATTGATTTGGAGAATTTGAAAGCACATGTCATGTCTCCTGAACTGGATTTCTTTTTTCTTGGAATATCAGTGCATGTATATTACTCTTAAAAAAATTAAAAAAAAAAAAAAAACTTGTTAAGGTTAAATCTACACACTGTAAGATTCAGCCCTTTAAGTGTAATTTCAGTGATTTTTGGTAAATTTACTGATTTTGGCCACTATCATCACATTCCAAATTTAGAGCAGTTCTGTAATCTTAGTAAAATTCCTTAGGATTTTTTAAAGTCATTCCTCAGTCCTAATCTATGACTACCGACTACTGCTAATCTACTTTCTACCTTTATAAATTTGCCTCACTGGATGTTATATATAAGCAGACTCATACAATACATGATCTTTTGTGTCTGGTTTCATTCACTTAGCATAATGTTTTTGAGATTTATCTGTGTTGTGGCATGGATCATTTCATTCCTTTTGCACTGCTAAATAGTATTCCATTGCATAGATATAGAATATTTTATATATTTATCACTTGGTGAGCATCTGGCTTGTTTCTCCTTTTTGACTATTAAGAATTTTACTATAATGGACATTTGTGTTCAAGTCTTTGTGTGAGCATAGGTTTTTATTTATCTTGGGCAGATGGCTAAGAGTGGAATTTCTGGGTCATGTGGTAACTGTGTGTTTAACTTTTGAAGAGTCAAATCCTTTTGCAAAGTGCCTGCCCCCACGTTGTGTTCCCACCAGGGGTATATGAGTCACTGTATCTCCTCACCGTCACTGTTAAGTGTGTTACTTGTGTTTTGTCCTTTAAACGAGAAGCTCCTAGAAGGGAGGGACTCGATCTTTGCTCCTCATCACTTTGCATTTAACACAGGGCTGGGCAAACAGTTGGATCCTAACCATGCAGTATGGAGTGTGGTAGTGAAGGACTTAAATTTCGTAATTAGACTATCAGGGTGTCCGAACATTAGTTTTCTCAACTATGAAATGGGCTAACATTGCCCACCCACTAGAGCTATAATGAGGATTAGTGGACATGTCAGTCAAGTGCTCTGCCTAATGCTTATAGAAATGGTAGCTTTGTTATTGCCTTTCATTTGCATCGATGCATCCTATCTGAGCTCTCTCTAGCTTACTTTTTATTGCTCTTGCAGTCACATACTTAGTTATAGACAATATATTGGGCCTGAAAGATGGAGTAATGAGTGACACACTACCACTCATCTCAAGGAATTTGAAGTTGAGTGGAAGGACACAGATGTCAGTGGATCATTGTACTACCGTGGGTAAATGCTGTGATGGAGTTGCTCACGAAGTGTGCACATCAGAGAAGGGCCCCTAGACCCAGAAAAGACATCTGACCAAAACCGAAGGACTGGAGAGAGAGGCAGAAGGGTCAGGAAGAGCATCGTTGGCCAAGGGAGGGACATTACTGAAAACTAAAAAGGAAAAGAATTGGGAGAAATTGCTATCCTGCTTTGTGACAGAGTGAAGGGAAACTGATGAGAGATGAGGCTGGAGAAGTGGCTGGTGCCAGATGAAGGAGGTGTTAAATCCTACATTAAGGAGTTTCTGCTTTACCTGTGCTGCTACCATGTGATTACATTTTACAAGCTGAGAGGGTGGTTCAGTGTGTGAGTGGCAGAAGTGACCGCTTATGGATTAAAGGGAGGAAAGTGGGGCAATGTCCAAATCTGTAACATTCTGGTGGAGTATTTCTCAACTTTTTTCTTTTCATTATTGCCGCCCCCTCCCGAGAGCATTTTTAGACTTATCCCTCCCATAATTGTCTCACTCCCCTCACCATGAAATTTTAATTATATTAATATACTGTGTATGCACTCTATATATAAGCATATTTGTCCTTTATACATAAGAGTGTGATTTTCATCTTCACGCAAGCACCAGTTTTCACCCATTCGGTACTATAGCACCCTAGTTGAGAACTCCTGCTGTATTTTGGAATCTGCTCAAGGGACAGGTTGCGCTTTTAACATCTTTGCAGTTCCCATAGTATACCTTTCAAAATACAGCTTTATTTGAAATGACATTATGATACTTGACAGATATTTGCTGAGCACATCCTATGAGTCAAGCAATGTTGTAGGAATTGAGAGTACAGACAACAAAATCCCATCTCTCCTGAAGCTTGCCTTTCTGAAGCAATCTGTGTGCAGATACAGTTGTTTCACTCTGATCAAAACCAAGTGATGCCTACCATTCAAACTGTTAGAACAAGAGCTCATCTCAAGACCTGCTTACTAAAATAGGACCTGGCATTACTTCAAGCTTGAAAATGTGCTGATAGAATTAAAAACCTGTTTGATGCTGATATAGCAAGAAAATGAGAGGAGCAAGAAATAATACTTTCTTTAGAGGAATGTAATACTGATTCTCATCGATCCTTCCACAAGGGCCAACAGGGCATCCCACAGCGCTCAGGATGTTTGGACATCTCAGTGTTTTGCCCAGCACTAGTGGGTTAGCCCTGGAGGGCACTAGTCACTCTCTTTCACTGGCAATGGCTGGGAGAACTATGGTCCCTTTCCATCTTGAAAAGAGACCTCTCTGCTGGTCCTCAGAAGGGGGTAGTTTGGAGAGGCTGGAGCCCTGCAGCCATTTATCTCTGAAGTCCTAACTCCCCTAGGGATGCTGACAGGACAATAGTCTCTAGAACTCATGGAAATCATAGATGTCTTCTCCATCCCCAGTGGAAATAAATCTCCTCTTCTACTTGCCTCCCTGCCCAACATGCCTGACACAGTCCATTTATTGAGAGTTACCTTTTACAAATGATAAGAAACCCCAGTGCTTTCAGGCCGCCTCTGCTTCTTTGCTCTCAAAATCTCTAAGCTACATGATTATAAAGCCTGAGAACCTATCAAATGGTGATGAAAGGGGCTGGGGTCTGACATGGGAGATATGAAGAAACAAATTAATATTTCCATCTATTGTCCTGCCACTCTGAAATCTCTGCATTTATTCTTGACTCATCTTGTGGAAAACTGGCCACTTGAAACAATCAACTGGACTGTTTGACCCAGATAGAATATGAAGAGCAAATGCCATCATCCTTGGTCCAGCCCAGAGGGAGATTCTCTAGAGTCCACCCACCTCTGCACCTGTTCCCAGGCCCTATCTCCTCCAGAAGACCTTACAAGGGGTCACTCTAACTTGGCCTGGGAAAATAATGAGATTTGCTCATGTGTTTGTGAAAACTCTTGTGTGCTAGGCAGGGGGGTAGGCACAGGGGACACCCTACTGACAGGTCAGCAGAGACCATTCCCTCACTGGGACAGCAGGTCGTGGTTTCCCACTTCTATCCCAAGTGGACTTTGTCAAATGTAGGGCCATTGGCTGGATGGTGTTGGCTCAGTCAAGGCCAGCTAGTGGGCTGCTAGAATTTTCATGCTTCCTTCAAAGAATGACATTTTGCCATTTGAAGAGAGGGAAAAATAAAATGGTCTATTTCTAATTACTTTGGGAATGAATGTGAATCTTCTCAATGCTTCTTTTTCCATCTTACTGGGAAGGAAGCTTTGATTCAAAACTGACCTTAAACTCCTATCTTAATAATACCTGTAGCTTCTTGTGCAGTTAAAGTAAAATAGCTTTAAATAAAGCTTTTCTCAAGCTGTCTCAGTGTGCATTTAATCCAGTCTGATTGTTCCAGAGCTATCAAGGAGATGCTAATGTGAGAACATATTTAGTCGGCTACTCTAGTCTGTGTTACAGTTTGCAAATAGAGGCTAATCACATTGATTCAGGGGCTTCCCAGGTGGTGCAGTGGTAGAGAATCCACCTGTCAATGCAGGAGACGCAGGAGACCGGGGTTCAGTCCCTAGATCGGGACGATCCCCTGGAGTAGGAAATGGCAACCCACTCCAGTATTCTTTCCCGGACAGTTCCATGGATGGAGGAGTCTGGTGGGTTACAGACCATAGAGTTGCACAGTCAGATACAACTGAGCACATACATGCACAGTGACAATAATTCACACCATTGGAAAGAGCTTTCCCACCACATATCTCGGGCAGACCTAGGGACTGGGACAGAAAGTGGAAAAATGAAGTGACGAGGCACAAGTGTGGGAAGAGTCTATAAATGGAAGAAACAATCAGCATTTGCCAAATTGGTAGTGAGCGACTGAGCACACACACTTCTTACCAAAAAAGGCATTGAAGTAAAAGTTAAACCGCTATTACAAAGGAGTTAATTGACTGCTGGATTAGATGAGTTTATCTCAAATGTTGCTCTTTCTTGTATTTCCTTGACTATTCTTCTTTGGCTCTGTTCCCCCTGTATTATAAACAGCTCGGAGGGTGTGTTTGAGAAGGGCTGTTCCTCTTTCTGCCTCCCCGTGGCTTGCAGCACATAGATAAGCACACAGTAGGATTCCCAGAAATAGCAGATGATTTAGCCTGCGTATAGTCCCATGGGAGGCAGTTGGGTTGTAATAAATAGCCTTTGGACTCTGGGAAGATGGAATAAAGGTATTTGACCATAAAACTGGATGGTGTTAGTCTTGCAGTTGGAGATGACCCTCTCTACAGTTGCTGAGCACACCAACCAAATAAGTGAAAACCAAAGTGGTATTAAGAAAGATACTTTAAATATACATTAGATTGGGTTAGAATTATGAGTAAAAGTATATAGTCTGAATTTGATAGTCTTGGGTTTAAATTCCTGGTTCCGTCGTTAACTAGGTTTGTAACTGTGAGTGAGTTATTGCTGTTGTTGCTCAGTTGTGTCCAACTTTCTGTGACCCCATGGACTGCAGCTTGCCAGGCTTCCCTGTTCTTCACTATCTCCTGGAGTTTACTCAAACTCGTGTCCATTTTGAGTCAGTGATGTCATCCAACCATATCATCAGTCGTCCCCTTCTCCTCCTGCCTTCAGTCTTTCCCAGCATTCAGGGTCTTTTCCAATGAGTCAGTTCTTTGCATCAGGTGGCCGAAGTACTGGAGTTTCAGCTTCAGCATCAGTCCTTGCAGTGAATATTCAGGACTGAGTTCCTTTTGGATGGACTGGTTTAATCTCCTTGCTGTCCAAGTGACTTTCAAGAGTCTCCTCCTTTACCACAGTGCAAAGGCATCAATTCTTCAGCACTCAGCCTTTTTTATTGAGTCACTTACCAGTGAATAAGTTATTTACCAGTAAATTTTCTCATGTGTAAAATAAGGAAAATAATGACTATCTCATAGGACCGTTGAGGAGATGACATTAAATAATGTAAGGATGCATGTGTGTTAAGTCGATTCAGTCATATCCAACTCTGTGTGACCCTGTGGACTCTAGCCCACCAGGCTCCTCTGTCCATGGGATTCTCCAGGCAAGAATACTAGAGTGGGTTGCCTTGCCCTCCTCCAGGGAATCTTCCCAACCCAGGCATTGAACCCTCATCTCTTATGACTCCTGCATTGCCAGGCGTGTTCTTTACCACTAGCATCAAATATATGACATAGTATAGATTTTTTATAAAGATTGATTTTTAAAATGTGAAAATATTTTATAACCTCTTAAAATACGAAAGTTGTTAAAGAAAATTATATAGTACAGATAAGCAAAAGGAAGAAAATAAAAAATACTCATATTTTAGATATACAAAAATAGCTAAACTTAACATTTAAATGTATATTTTTGTATAATTTTTTCCCTAGGAAATGTTCTCTAGAATTTTTCCTCTTAAGTACATTTATGTATGTATATAACTATGCATATATAGTTATAAAAATGGTATGAAATATACATATGTATTTGTTAATCGATTTTTTTTCACTTAATAATAGACTGTGAATATTTGCCTGTGTTCTTAAATATTCCTTTACAAGAGCAACATCATATCCCACTGTAGCATATTTACCCTTTTAATGTGAAACTTTTATTTTCTAATTTTTCATGTTTTTATTTTATAAAATGAAATGGCGGTGAACAACTTTGTAGCCAAATGTATGATTGTTTTCTTATAGTTAAAATCAAGAAGTAGCATGGTAATTTCAATAATAATAAAGAAAATGAAATTAAAGCATAAAAAACAGAGTATAGTAATCGGCACATAGTAAGTCATCAATAAATAAATAGGGTATTTATGAATGAACTATAAAAGAGGAAGGAGATTTATTTGAAATTAGCTTGCTGATTACCCCAAATATAATCTTTTATTTAAGAATATTTAGGAGTTCCACTTGGTTTGATATATACACATCAGAAAAAAAAACTAATTTAGGAAATATTAAAGGCAGGAAGAGAAGGGGGTGATAGAGAATGAGAGGGTTGAATGGCATTGCTGACTAAGTGGACATGAGTTTGAGCAAATTCCAAGAGACAGTGAAGGACAGGGAAGCCTGGTGTGCTGCAGTCCATGGGTTGCAAAGAATCAGACATGACTGAGGAACTTAACAACAAAAGTCTATCTATAGATGTCAGGTTTAGTATGTGTTTCTGTTACAGAGTCCAAGCTTATATTGCTCACCATAAGACAAGACAAGAAATTGAGAGATGAGTTGTTGAGGCAAGGAAGAGTGACTTTATTCAGAAAGTCTTCATACTGAGAAGATGGTGTGCTAGGGTCCCAAGTCAAAGTGTTAGTCGCTCAGTCATGCCCGACTCTTTGCGATCCCATGGACTGCAACCCATCAGGCTCCTCTGTCCATGGGGTTTTCCAGGCAAGGACATTGGAGTAGTTTGCCATTTCCTTCTCCAGGGAATCTTCCCAACCCAGGGTTCAAACCCAGGTCTCCTGCACTGCAGGCAGATTCTTTACCAACTGAGCTACCAGGGAAAGATGGAAGGGTCCCAAAGACTCATCTTATACAAGTTAAAATGCAGGGTTCTTTTATACTAAAAGTGGGGGTAATGGCTTGTTGTTGCAGGAACCCTTTGTTCTTGCATCTGTCCACGTGGGTCTGGTCGGAATGCTAGTATAAACCTATAACAACATAATTGGTATTTTCTGTTCTGAAACTTTTTACCTTTATATGAATGGGAAAGTTATACCTTTAAAGACCAGCACCTTGAGAATGAGCTATCCCATGTTTTTCAGTCTATAGTCAACATTCTTTTACAAAAGTGAAGACCATCATGACTAAGTACAGGCAACAGAACTCAAGGGTTAGAACTAAGGGAATAGATTCAACTTGGAATCAGGTTTGCTTTCTCTGTCACATTTCTACGAAAAGGTCTGCTTCTCTAGTTAATGAAAATCATCATAATAACCCAAAATACAATAACCGATACACCTTTTTGGTGGGGAGAGGGCTGTGTGGGTATTTGCTTTTGCTTTTTCCCTTTGTTGTGGATATTCCCTGATTGCTAGTGTGATATGGGCATGCCTTCCAGCCTACTGCCCCTCACACTGGGGTTAATTGCCCAGTCTAGGACCCTTTTGGAAAAGCTGTCCCCACAAGTAACAACAATAGAAATAAACAGATGGCCTGCTATCCATGAAAGAACAATATTAACCAGAAAGATCTGTTCCCATCCAGAGACAGAAGTGCTGTTATAAGGGAAAATTGGGAAAAAAATGTGCATCCTCCACTTGGTCACTTAGAGCTCCCCTACACCCATACAGTGTCTATACCAAATGTTTTGAGGTACAGAGCACATGGCAGTGCTGGAGAGAAGCTATGGTAGACTTAAGTCAGAAGCTTTGGGAGTCAGAAAATGTAGCTTAGTGATATAGGCTAGGTGAAAATTGTGGTGACCTAGAGAGCGTTTGATCCCGGCTGCTCTTTACCTCAATGGCAGCCATGTGAGAAGGCAGACTCGGACTTGCCATGGCTTTCAGTTTTCATGAGATGCTGAAAACCTGAAGTTTTCATTGGGATTTTGCACTTTTCAAATGGTTTTGGGAAAATTCAGGAATAAATTTTTAAAGTATTTTATATATTCATATATATTTTAAATCATATATATACATATGATTTATTTAATTAATCTGAATCCCCAGCTTGCTGTCTGCAGATCTGGAGATTTGTCAGTCTTCATAACTTCCTAAGTCAGGTCCTTAAAATGAATGAGTGAATGAATGTGTGTGTGTGCATGTGGATGTATGTACATACATACCTACTCAGACATATTATTAGTTCTGTTTCTCTGGAGAACCCTGGTTGATACAGATACAAACACACACCTTTACTTGGAGAAAAAAGAAATATAATGTAACAGAAATATAATGTGACAGAAGTTATACTTCTTTGAATGTATCTTGGTTTATAGATTTGACTTTGGTGCCATCTAAATAGTTCACAAATCTATAACAAACCAAGACTTTAAAAAAGCATTCATGAAAAATTGAAGTAGCAGGTGGGTGGGCAGGGATGAAGCAGTTGAACCTAACTGACAAGAGGTTGTTGACATAACCATTCAGAATAGAACTATTTTAAATGACTTTAAAATGCGGCCATTTGACTATAGTTTACTAGTTGTACATACTCAAGATTTTTTGAGGGCAAAATTTTAGTTACTTATCTTAATCATAATGTTAGTATGGTAGTGGCATTGGTTTTTCTGAAAACTGCTCTTTGTGTCTTGTGGGTTAAATCAAATGAGTAGTCATATTGATGTTATTGAAAACAGGGGGTTTTTGTATAGAAAATAGGTAATAACACTGTAAGATCCATGAGGTTAAATGAAAACCTTCAAGGCCTAAGTTTGAATTGAAATTTCATGAAAATTCATGGTATATTCCATTTAAAACATATACACAACTCATTTTCTAGCTCTGTTCACATAAACAAGGGCCAGTCACATAAACAAGCTCTCAGCTTGTGGTATCTAAATACCATTTCCCACTGAAATGAACCCAGAGTCTTACTAGAAATGGCTGGTTCCAGCCTGGGGCAAGACTTACGTAAGATAACCCTAGAACATCTTACCATGCCAGAAGCAAGAGGGTGGTTAAAGATAACCTGAGTCTTAATTAAAGGACTTGAAGAGACCCCCACTGAGCAAGAAGAGAACAGTTTAAACTTCAACAGGAATAAAAACTGCACTGGAATGAAGCAAATCAAAATGTCCATAATGATATTTTTTAAAAAGAAAACCTTTGGTCATCTTTGGAGAATATTAGGTAACCAATTCAAATTTTGAACATTAATCAATAAAGGAGGAAAAATCAAGCATCTATCAAGTTTTCATATAAATTATAATTTAGGGTAAACATGTAGTTGATGATATGTAATTTCTATTGATGCAATACCCCAGATAATAAATTAAGAAATAATTATTTTATCACCAGTTTGAAATCTCTACTGAAATAATGGATCCTGTCAATCACCATTGGCAAAAGATGTTCACTGCTTCCTGATAGAGCATGTGGTAGGTGAAAAATTCCCTCCCCTCTAAAACCATTAATGTCCTAATCTCAGAATCCATCAATATGTTGCATTACATGGCAAAAGGGAATTAATGTTATGATAGAATTATGGTTGCTAACCAGGTGATCTTAAAATAGATTATCCTTGTAAGCTTAGTGACCTTTAAGTGTCCAAACCAGTGCAATACTATAAAGCAGTATTCACTTCAGCTAGAAATAAATAAATTTTAAGTTTTTTAAAAAAGAAAATAAAACTTGTAAAAATTATGAAATCTGAATAAAACCTGTACCTGAGTTATTAAAAAAAAAAAGTGAGAGAGACAGATAATTCACTGTCAGAATGATTCAATGTAAGAAAGATTCAACCAACCATTGGTGACTTGAAGATGGAAGGGGCCACAATCCAAGGAATGTGGGCAGCCTTGAGAAATGAGAAAATGTCAAGAAATGGGTCTTAGAGCCTTCTAAAATAGTGTAGCAGCCCTGCTGTCACCGTGATTTTCCCCTTTGAGCCCTGAGTTGGACTTCTAACATACAGATAATAAATTTGTGCTGTCTTAAACCATTGAGTTTGTGGTTATTTGTGATGGTAACAAAAGAAAACTAATGCATTTCATTTTCTAGGATGTATTTTCCTATAAAACTGACCCTGAATCTCCTCATGCTTCTTGACTTACAGAAAATTCAGGAGAGAGAGGAACACGTGACATGAAATTATGGGAATGTTCAGCAAAATCTAAACTGGGGAAAATGCTATTGAAAAAAAAAAGTCATTTTGTTTATCAAATAAGTGTGTTTTTGTGTGTGGATGTGTGACAGAAATTGAGGAGATTTAGGAGATGATCTAAAGAGATGGGAATACCAGACCACCTGACATGCCTCTTGAGAAACCTATATGCAGGTCAGGAAGCAACAGTTAGAACTGGACATGGAACAACAGACTGGTTCCAAACAGGAAAAGGAGTATGTCAAGGCTGTATATTGTCACCCTGCTTATTTAACTTATATGCAGAGTACATCATGAGAAACGCTGTGCTGGAAGAAGCACAAGCTGGAATCAAGATTGCCGGGAGAAATATCAATAATCTCAGATATGCAGATGACACCACCCTTATGGCAGAAAGTGAAGAGGAAATAAAAAGCCTCTTGATGAAAGTGAAAGAGGAGAGTGAAAAAGTTGGCTTAAAGCTCAACATTCAGAAAATGAAGATCATGGCATCTGGTCCCATCACTTCATGGGAAATAGATGGGGAAACAGTAGAAACAGTGTCAGACTTTATTTTGGGGGGCTCCAAAATCACTGCAGATGGTGATTGCAGCCATGAAATTAAAAGATGCTTACTCCTTGGAAGGAGAGTTATGACCAACCTAGATAGCATATTAAAAAGCAGAAACATTGCCAACAAAGGTCCATCTAGTCAAGGCTGTGGTTTTTCCAGTGGTCGTGTATGGATGTGAGAGTTGGACTGTGAAGAAAGCTGAGTGCCGAGAAATTGATGCTTTTGAACTGTGGTGTTGGAGAAGACTCTTGACAGTCCCTTGGACTGCAAGGAGATCCAACCAGTCCATCCTAAAGGAGATCAGTCCTGGGTGTTCATTGGAAGGACTGATGATGAAGCTGAAACTCCAATACTTTGGCCACCTCATGCGAAGAGTTGACTCATTGGAAAGGACCCTGATGCTGGGAGGGATTGGGGGCAGGAGGAGAAGGGGACGACAGAGGATGAGATGGCTGGATGGCATCACCGACTCAATGGACGTGAGTTTAAGTAAACTTCAGGAGTTGGTAATGGACAGGAAGGCCTGGCGTGCTGCGACTCATGGGGTCACAAAGAGTCAGACACGACTGAGCGACTGAACTGACTGAAGGAGAAGATCTAGTATTTTATGTATCAAGCAATTGCAGTAGGGAACTTGATTTCAAACAAAAAGATATAAAGAGAAGAAAATTCACGAGACTAGAACATTGACCATGGGTACTTGATAATATTTAGCAGTAATTTTATTTATCTTTTTGCTATGGTAATGGTATTATGGTTATATTTAAATAAAGGAGTTGGATATAGTAGCTGTAATAGAGAACAGTAGCCATAAGTTGATAATTGTTGAAGATGAATGACAACTACATAGGTGTTTGCTATTTATCCTTTCTACTTTTATATTTCAATATTTCCATGCTGCTGCTGCTGCTAAGTTGCTTCAGTTGTGTCTGACTCTGTGCGACCCCATAGACGGCAGCCCACCAATAATAAAGTATTAATAAAAATGTTAGTAAATAATTTGACTCCTTAAATATTTTGTGAGCCAAAAACACCATGTCCAAAGGATGGATTAGACCAACAGACTGCAGTTTGTCATTTCTGCATAGTTTCAAAAACCAGAGCTTTTACTTTAACCTGGGAAATCATCTTTTTCTTCTTTCCACACTCATCTCCTGCCTCCATTCTTTCACCACTGCCTAGTCAAAAGGGTCCCTTTCTTCTGTGCTGCTTAGATTTTTGCTTGCTTGAAAAATTTACTCAATTTTCCAAAATTGCTTGAAATAGAATTTCTCAGAATAAGTTAGCAAAGAGGGTAATATGCATAATCACACTGAACAATGCCTCCTAGTATATTATGTCTTCATTTTGACCTCCTCTCATTCCACCTCCTTTAAAAAAAAAAAAAAGCAATAATTTTGTTTCAATTTTTGAAAACCTGAGGTATTTTTGAAATTTGGACTAATCAAATTTTCCATGTTCTCTCTGTGCCTCTATTTTAGGATGGAATGGGAAACTTGAGAATCACAGAAAAAGGTCTAAAGCTAGAAGGAGACTCAGAATTCTTGCAACCTCTCTACGCCAAAGAAATCCAGTCCCGACCAGTAAGTTTCTGTTGGGAGAAGGAGTCGTTTCTCTTGAATCTAAATCTGGAAGGAAATTATCTTGCCATTGACTGAATATAAAAGGTTGGGGGAAGGGGTAGCAATGTACCTAGTAAGATGCCTTTGAATCTGAACTTTTGAATGCAGTTGCTTCTGTAGTACAAATGAGATGACCTCTCTGAGCCTGGCTCCAACCCTGCCAAATAGAGAGTGATAACCTTTATTAATGAACTTTCTAGATTGTGCTGCGAAGAAAACAAGGCAATAAATGTGGAAGTACATTAAAGTACTAAACAAATCCAAGAAAGTCTTCCTATTGCTATTAATTGTCAAGTATTTCAAAGCCCTCTTTAGAAATAGTCCTAAAGAGCTAGAATTCTTTATGAAGAATATGGACAATATGGCAAAGGTTGATTAGGATCAATTTAATATATTAATAGCTATGCTCAAAAATGGTATTTAAATGATCACTCTAGAGTGTGTGCTCTGTCCCATGCACTTTGCTGTTCTGATGGGTTATTATTATCTAATATAATTCACAGATTGGTCCAATGGGATGATGTTTATTGTTGTCTTCATTTTACAGATTAAAGAATTGAGGCTTGGAGAAGTAGGTTGTTCCAAGCCACGTTCTTATGAACCAGCAGACCAAGGATTTCAACTCAGGAAATCCAATTCAAAAGCTTCTCTGTTAACCATGGCCTTCTACCAAAGCTCTTTCTCTCATTCTTTTTAATTTATTTTTTTTAAGTCTTGATGAAGTGATCCCTAGACACCTTGATTTTATTAGACAATATCATCAAAATTAGTATTTGTTTTGAGTATATTTTGGTGTTATTTGTTCTTTAGCTTTCATTTTTGCTTTTTGGTGGGGTGGTGAAGTGTTCTGGTTGAAAAGGATTATTAATGTATTTGCTCTGCCTGGGATTGTTTCTCATTCACCTGTGAACAAATAACATGGAAGTTCTCCAAAGCACCATTTGCATTGTGTGCATCGATTAATGAAATTCAGCATGTTGAGGCAGTGGGTAATTTTATCTGAGTGCTATCTAAACTACTGAGTTGTATAGACTGAACTCAACTACTGAATTGCCAACAAGTTTACTTCCTTTTCTGTCTAGTGAGAGGGAGGGAGCCATGATGTTAAAATCAGCAAAAAGACCAAATTAATTCAGTCACCCAGTCAGTAATTATGAAATTTAACAGGGACTCCATACCATACTATCTTAAAGTACCAAAAATATTGTAAACATATCCATTGTTTCTGTGGAAGCTATATCTTAGAAGGAATAATTGGATAAAACTGTAACAAGGAGGGTTGGGATAGGATTCTGAATTGGACTGAACAGTCAATTTCAATCATTTAAGAAATGACTATTGTGTTCATTGCTCTTGATTTATATTTATTTTTCCTAACCTAGCAAGTGGGCTTCCCTGGTGGCTCAAGATGGCAAAGAATTTGCCTGCAGTGCAGGAGACCCAGGTTCGATCCCTGGGTCTGGAAGTCCCCAGGAGATGGGAATGGCTACCCACTCCAGTATTCTTGCCTGGAGAATCCCATGGACAGAAAAGGCTGGTGGACTACAGTCCATGTAGTCACAAAGAGTAGGCCGTGACTAGGCAACTAAGCACATACAACCTAGCAAGTTGGTTAGTTAAATCATCCATTTAAGTTACTAAATATACAATAGGTTAATGATCTTACCTAGATTAAACTAGTTTATCTCATTAATTTGTATTGGTCCTTTCTCTCTAATGGTGGTGTCACTTTTTCTGTAAAGGGCCAGGTAGTAAAAATTTTTATCTTTTTATTTTCTTCCTTTTCATAATTCTTTAAAATTACAAAAAAAAAAAACCCTAATAATTATCTCAAGGGCCACAGAAAAATAGGCTGCAGGTTGTAGTTTGTCAACCCCTATGACCTATATTAGCTATATTTCTATAAGTATGCCAGCGATCTGGCTAGATTTCTTATGTATAAGAGAAGAGATTTTAAGATCATGGGTAGAATAGGTGATATGTGCTAAGAAAAATGTTGCTAAATAAGTTTCCCTGATGGAGAATTGGAGCCATATAAAGAAACTGAGACACATGTCTTAGAAGACCTGTAAAAGGGTACCTGGTATATCTCTTAGGCCCATATGTAAGAATTGGACTTTTAGCAAATATGTCACCCAAGCTATCTGAAAATCAATAGTCATCTGATCCCAAGGCAAAGATACACTTAATTAGAAGCTTAAAAAGTAATGGTGGTCTTGGAAAAACTTAAAGCAGTGAGTTAAATCCAATGCTTTCAAGTCCTTGTTTAAAGAAAATTAAAGGGTTAAAATTCACTATTTTTCCATTATTTTTTCAGAAATTAGTTTTCCTTTCTAAAAGCTCAGACAATACAGAATCTGCTTGCAATGTAGGGGGCCCGGGTTTGATTCCTGCGTTGGGAAGATCCCCTGGAGAAGGAAATGGCAACCCACTCCAATATTCTTGCCTGGAGAATTCCATGGACAGAGGAGCCTGGCGGGCTACAGTCCATGGGGTCACAAAGAGTCAGACATGACTGAGCAGCTGACACACACAGACACACACACACACAGCTTTTAGCTTATATGTTTCTAAGTACAAAATTAATGTGTTCTAAATGAAGAAAAGAGGGCATACAATGTGTATATATGATAAAACCCATCAGAAAGTCTCTTGGCCGCTACCTGAAAGATGTGCCCTGATCCATCTACTTTTCTCCATTGCATGGCACCCCCCCTAGTTCAAGCCACCATCCGCTCTCATTGTTGTAACCTCTTCTGTCTCTGCTGCCTTTCACTCAGCCTCATTATCCAAACTGTAGCCAGAATAGCCTTTTCAAATATCAAGCTGCTTCACCCCTTTGCAAGGGATTCTCTGTTGACTTCCCATTACACCTAGAATAAAATCCAAACTTCTCACTGAGGCAAAAGAATAATATTATAAGCTAGGGATTTTGTCTGTAGGTCTCTCCTTACCTCAAGCACAGGAATTATTGCCAGCTGAACAAAATTGGGATTCAGCGAGCAAAGAAGGTAGAGAGACTGACTGATGAGCAGGTAACCAGTGGAATTTGCCACAGTTCCTGAATCAGAGCCTCATACAATGCTCACGAGAACCTCACATGCAGTAGCTTTCCATTCTCTGCTCTGGCATCTTCAGTTTACTGTGCTGTTGTTGTTTTCTGATGTACCTGACCATTGCATGCATGCCACCTCTGGAAGATTCTGCTCTGTAGGATAGTCTGCCTTGTCACCTTGCCATAGATCATGGCTGTTTCTCTTTCATGGGGTGTCTCCTTCTGTTTTTCTCATTGAAAAGAGATCAGCATCCAGTTGAACAAGATTACTCAGCTCTTCTAAGTGAGGATAACTAATGAAGCAACTCGACTTCATTTTGGTTTTGTGTTTCATTGATCTGAGAGGAGCTGAAATTGGTTCAGGAATCTACACTATGTTCAATACAGTATCTGATTTCATTATTGAAGGTTGCAACCTTGGAAAAGTCACTACAAATTGATTAGTGCTATAGCAATCACTTAGGAAGATAAATTAATGAAAAAATGTTCATCTCTATAAAAACTCTCATCTGGGAATTCAGTGAAAGACCTGGCTTTCTCTAGCTTTAGCTACATGGATGCATAGCTTCTAAGTGGTAAAGTATCATGCAGCTCAGGAAAGTGCTTGAAAAGGACACACTAAATTAACTATTCTACCATCACATTCAGAGACCACCCAGTCCCTGGTAATTCCATTTGAATGCATTATCACAGAAATTTATAAACTTAAGAGATTTAATGCCCTTAACACTATATTTAAATCCCATTTCAGTGTGGTAGACATGTTTATAATTGCAAAATACAACTACAGGTTTTTGGCACAAGCTGCCAGTAGATAGATTGAATGCATGAATTCTAAGTAGACCTTTCATCACAGAGTATCATTTTGGATACAAGTAGCAGATCCCTGCTTTTTCAGAGAGGCGTCTTACCTTGCTTCCCATGATGGTGGAACTAGATAGTGTTTTTACAAAATTTAATGTGAAGTGACAAGAGAAGGGAAGCCAGCATTTATTGAGCAAATACTCTGCCTCAGACCTACACCAGTGGGAAAGTTGCACAGTGAGTTATCTCCATACTCCCCTCAAACTATACTTGGAGTGTGTATTGGGGTCCTCGCCCATTGCTGTATTGAATTTGGACGTTTTGGAGAGCAGAGGACAGAAAGAAAATTTGGAGGAGGGATACAAAAATTGATTTAACAGAATAAAGTTGAAAATTATTGTATAAAGTTTAAGGATATTTCTATATTTTTCATACTTTTTATCTATTAAAAACTCACCTATTTTAAGATGTTCTACCTGCCAAAAACTGTGTATAGCATAATGAAATCCTGTGTAAATGGCGTTCTTAGAAGTTGCCAGTAGCAAGAGTCAGTATAGCACCATTGTCAAGATCACATGCTGTGTCACTGGTCTTGGGTGGCAACCAGAGCTACTGTTTAACCAGTGAGGGATCTTTGAGCAATTTCTTAACTTGGAAAATTCTTGTTTTCTTACCTGTGCAACTGAGGTGATACTAATACCTACATCACTGGTGGTTGTAAATAAATAAGGTAATATTTGTTAAGTGCTTAATACAGAAAATGACATGAAGTGAGTTTTCCAGAATGGGCATTCTTGCTCTCACCTCCATCCCCTGATGATGATGATGTTGATGATGGTGAATGATGATTTGATGACAAAGACAATGATTTGTCACTATCTGCATCATCATCATGTAGTGAAGATCTCATCTGATGTTTAAACGTCCTCTGAACCAAATGGCCTCTAATCCTCTTCTTCATGTCTTCTTAATCACAAGTTCAGTGAAAATCTCTAAGGAAACTCTTTTCATATTCAATAGCTTTTAGTCTTCAATTTTTCTTTCACTGAGTTATACTCTATCAATGTTCAACTCACTTTATTTTCCATGCTTCTGCTTAAAAATTTTTGCTGGCTCCTGCACTCATAGATTACTGGCAGTCTTTCTGGAAAAAAAAAAAAAAAGATCTTGGTATATGCTAAGTACCTTAAAATGTTTATATTCTTTAATCCAGGAATGACATCTCCACTCATTTTATGATACAAAAAAGCAAACCATAATAATATAGATTAACACACACATATCCAGTGCTTTATAAACACTAGTCTGAATGTTACTTCCTGAGAGGCCTGAATTCCACATATAAAATGGATTTCAAGGGTATCCCATTTTGTCAATGTTTATGAAAGCTAAGAAACCGCTAGGCACTCATTGAAACTCTGAGCTGCTCAGCCTCACCATGGATTTTTACATTTATGTGAAAATGATTTGATGACAAGGATGATTGTCAATATCTGCATCATCATCATGTAGTGTGTGATCTCATCTGATGTTTAAACTTCCTCTGAGCCAAATGGTCAAATCATTTTTGTTTTATGGAAAGCTGTTTTTAAAATCCCATTTTGATTTTAGTATGATATGAATTGAGACTTATTCTATCAGCCTGCATTAACGAGGCATATCTAGGCTGAAAGTGGAAAGTCACTAAGAATTCAATTAAACCAGTAACTTCATTTAATGTATGGAGCCCTAAGGCTCACAAAAGGAGTCTGAACTTACTCAAGCTATGCCTAGCAAAAGTGAGAACTGAAATCCAGGATTTCAGTATTTTCTTCTACATCAACACACAGCGTATGTGGTAATTAATCTTCTCATGACACTGTCTTTAGTGCAATAGGTTGAGTTATACGTGGCCATTTCCCTCTCATGAGGAATAACTTAACTGCAAAGCACAGTAAGTTCTCAGGAGAATTCAAAAGCATTAAGAAAACTGGTAACAACTGTGGATAATGCAGTAGGACCTACCTTAATGATGGCTGATATAACCACTGAAATGATATTATTTACTTTATCAAGTTATTGGTGAGGGTGAAACTAAGTAATTTAAGTGACCCACCTTATAAACTGTGAAGTCAGCTACTGATATGAAGGCTTATGACAGACTTTAGAAACTGAATCCAGCCCAGTTTATCTGCTTCACACAGTGCTTTCCTTTGAATGTGGATTTGTTTCTAATATTTAAGTATCTGAAGATGTGGCATTTTTTAAAATATATAATTTTTTGATTCTCACACACAAAACCACACAGAAAATCTGGCAGAGTACTTTAATATTCATAAGGACTGGAGTTCAGTAGACGGTGCCTCCTTTAGAAGTGTATTTGTTCATCATTGTTCCACAGTCACCACTTGTCTCATACCTGACCTGCTTAGCTTGTTTATATAATGAGCCCCTGAAATCCCTTGAGGATGCACTGCTCCTGGTTTATGGAACAGAGAATGTTATCTATCTCATCATGCAGTAGTTCAGAAATTAAGTTGACTTCTTCGAATTTGTAGTCACTCGTGACTCAGTGCTTCTTACTTCCTGTGTGTCTCTTTTGCCCCAGTTTCTTCTAGTTGTCTGGCTCCTATGGGTTTTGACATACTATATAAGCTCAGTGACAGGAGATAGCAGACTCAGAGCCTCAGAGGCTAAGGTTCTGGCACGCCAGGGTCATTCTCCACTCTGGGTTTCTTAGAACACACCTCTTTGTCTTTCTTCTTTAACCATGACTGTGCATGACTGGGAAAGAAGCGGACAGGGGGAAGAAAGTTGAAAATTTGGATTTGGCATGCTTTCCATGAGGCAGAATAAAGTAACATGGATGACAAATGAGCACAAGCTTTGCCTGAAGAGGCTCCACTGACAAATTAGTTATAATAAGAGGAGCCATGTCTCTGGTTAGTTTACAAACCAGACGAAAGCCGTGGTGTCTTCTCCTCAGTACACAAAACAGCTTCAGCTCCCAGCTGAACATACTGCACACAAAACAGTATTTTCCATGCCACTTGCATGGAACATAAGCACATTGCTGTCTTTAATTAAGAAGTTAACTGGACCATGAAGTATTGCCCAAGTAAATAAAAGTGATTTGTATTAAGTCAGAGGGGTGCATTAGGCATCTTTGCATTTCTTAGCTCATATGTAAACTATAGAGATTATTAAAAATTGGGAGGGTCATCTATAAAACCATCTGCACCAAGAAGCAGATTGCCATTCCTGAAATGTATCTATCTTTTTATGTGTCATCGTTTATTGTGAACAATGGAGTGAAACAGCTGCTTGCTTTTTTTTTTTTCTTTTTTAACATAGACGCACAAACTTTGAATAGATCGATGCTTAATCCTTTGGTCTGTTTGTTTGCTTATTCTGGGAAACAGACAGTTATTCAGAGGCTTTTGGTTGCCTGAGAATTAAAATGGGCTGATGGGGTTTTTGTTCTTTCTTTAATTTGGGAGGAATTGACTATGTGTACTTTACTTGAATGAAGATCATGCTGGAAATAGAAGTTACTGAGGACTTTGATCAGATCTCAGCTGTAACTAGAGTTTTCATAGAAGAGGTAGGTCCAAACTTCAAATGAGGTTGAGAATGTCTAATTGTATTGTTTAAGGACCACTGGGAAAGCAGGCTGCCCCCAGAATTCTTTCTTGTCTGCTGTGGTGCCCAAAGGTTCACCATCAGAATCTCATCTGTTCGAAGACTTGGAAATTTGTATTCATGCCAGTCTTCTACTGAAAGTACCCTTCCCCTCATGCAAATACACATTTCCACAAAGTATTTAAAGTAACTTGTAAGAAATATGTACAGGGACAGAGTAAGAAAAGATGCAATTGGTTAAGGTTGAGAAAAATATAAATTAGAAGAGGAGGCAGAGGTGGAGATACTTTAATACATACAGGAGACAGGAGGAACATCTGTGCATTGCCTGGAGTTTGGCTATAAAGTTTCCAAACAGAGAGAGAAAGTCACTTGGATAAAACCTTCTGTCTCTACACTCTAGGTATAAATACTGTGTCCTGGATGGGAGGAGAGTTGCAGTTACGTGTTTCCAGAAAGAACGTTAGAGTCGAAGTTGGGGAGTCTGGGTGCTCTTCTTGTCCTGCTGGGGTTAGCACCAAGCTCTGGAGCAAGTCATTCCCCTCTCTGTGTGTCTGTCATAAAGGAGGTTGGATGTGCTCAGTGGTTTCCTGCAATGTTGTTTTTAAAGCCATGGAACCTTTTTGAACTCAGATTTTACTTGAAACCCTAAATCTGAACCAGATGGAAGCTGAACTCCTGTGGTTGGATAAGGGCTGGGGCACTGCAGCCCATGGCCTTGTCCACCCAGGGTCCCTGTCATCTGCCACAGGATGCCCAGGCCCTGGGATGGGGGCGGTCCGTGTATCACAGTCTGAGAACACAGGCTGGATGAAAACCTAGACTTGTCCCATCCAGGCCTCTGCTCAAATGACACCTTCTAGTGGACAGCTTCTCTGATGGCCTATCTAAAATATATCCCTTAACTAGTAGCTTTATTCTCTGCCATCATATCATATCATATTATTTAGGTATTAATATACTTAGGTATATTAATTTCTATTTCTATATTATAGGTGCATATTACATGACTAAATGACTGAATGACTATTTGCTTCTTAATACTGCATCATCTCCATGATTACAGGGGTTTAGAAAAGCAATTGTTAAGTGATGTATAAGAGAAGATTCTGAAACACAGCTTCCCATGATTTAAACTTGGTTCCACCATTTACTAGCTGTGTAATGCTTGACCTTTTCTGGGCTTTACTTTCTTAATCTATAAAATGGGCCTAATAACAGCACTACCTCATAAGCATATTATGGGATCATAAGAGTTAATTTATTTATGTAATTACGTAAAATTTATTACATAAATGTCACTGTGTGTAGAATATTTTGAGCATAAAGCACTATAAAAATTTCAATATGATAATTTATGATTATTAAGATTTATCAGTATTATTATTTGCTTTGTTTACCACTGTTTCCCTGGTTTCCAACTAGTGCCTGTCTTATGAAAAGAAAGCGAATTATTTTTGTTTGTTTTTTTGAATAAATTACATTTTTAGGATCCTTCTGACTCAGAGATTCTCTAACACTTCTCAGGTAGGGAGATAAAGACAAATTTCTCTTTTTATAGGAGCTTTAGAATGATTAATTTTCTTTATCAGCTGCATGCTAAGTATCATATTATGTAGAAGAGGGTGTGAGCAGCTGTGTTGTAGGAAACCATGGGGGAGCAGGACAGACAGGTGAAAGAGGTAAAAGTGGTCCTAAGGGTACTGAAAGCCCGTCTTTCCCCACATGGCTCTTTTGCGCTGCTGTAAGCCTTGATTCATGCCAACCCTGGCTAATGGAAGCTCACAGGTACGCAGCTGTGTGTTACAGGAAAGGTGAAGATGATGAAATTTAACACTTTCCAGCCCTTCAGACTTTGAGCTTCTCTACATCATCACTGTGGCACATCACATCCTTTCACTCTTTTGGTTTCTGGGACATCCCAGTCACGTGTAATGACTGTGTGATATGAGACTGCTTCCTGCTTATTTCATAAACAATACTGAAGACAGAAGAATACATACCAGAATCTACTGTGGCCCTAAATGGTAGAAATAAGTACTATTTTGGTTAGGTGGCATCTCACAGTCAATAATACTTGTTGCATATTGAGGGAGAATAATGGAGTGAGAAGTTAGCATTCAAGAAGAATTGAAAATAGTGGGAGTATTAGTTGCTCATTCATGTCCGATTCTTTGTGACCCCATGGACTGTAGACTGCCAGGTTCCTCTGTCTATGGGATTATCCAGGCAAGAAGGGCATTCCAATAAAATTTATTTTAAAAAAGGAAGAAGGGCACTTTAATATATTCATAAACATTTTGTTCTTCACTAGGCAAAAGGCTTGGCAAAAGAGTCACTTAAATTGTTTTCTTAATGCTTCAATCAAAACATACTCATCTCCCAGAAACTCTTGTTGCACCCAACACTTTGTAATTGCTGTGGGTGTTGCACCATTAGTCTTAATTTTAAGAAAACTTGTTCATTATCAAAAAACACTAATAATTTTTCAGGAGATATAATTTCAGAGGCTGAAAACACACTTCCTTGCCATGTGACATTATAAGCAAATACTCACTCTTTGATTTTGTGATCTCCATCAGCAGCTGAGTGTAGTTTTTTGACGCATTGCTCTGTAAATTATTACCAGTGATGTTTTAAGTGGCGGTTGCCTAAATTATGTGTGTGGGACTCTCCATATCCATGAATGTTTCTGTTTTTATCAGCAATGATTCTGCCTCCAGGCAAATTCCAAGTGGTTCACAAAGTAAATGAAGCTTTTAAGACTGATGAATATTTTGCAGATAGACTTGTTACATTCTGGAGGGAGATGAGAAGGAAGAGGTACATAGTGATGAAGATCACCATGTTGGAAGGATAGGGCAAACACTCTATACCCTGTTTTTTTCTTTGCTTGATGCAGTATTGTAGATTTTGCCAACTAGTAAACTACAGCTCCCATTTTGTAACATCAGAATCATAGAAATAAAAAGTTATTTCTCTACAGTCATAGACAAGTACAGATGGTAGGATAATTGCAGTCTTCAAGCTGTGTAGATTGGTTTTAGGACTCAGTTAAGGCTCAGGTAGTTACATTTTTAATATGAGAAGACTTTAATGGGAAGACAAATTATCCTAAGGTAGTAGCTCATTGATAGATGAGAAATGGAGCTAGCTTTATTTTTAAGTTTTCAATGCATAAATAGTCATATCATTGGATGGATATATAGTGCCCATGTTTGTTTCTAACTTTAGTTGTTAACAAACAAAGAGTCTTCATTTATTCTATAGCAGTCTTGATTTTTTTTTTTTTTTTGAACTGGCCTTACTGTGTGTATTTTCTGAGATGTGGAATCTACCCCCATGGTTTCTGTGGCTGCCACAGAGAATTTGCTAAATCACAGTGTTTCTTTGACCATATCTCAGCAGCACTCTGGTTAGGAAGGACAGGAAGAAGTAGGCTACATTACAGCAAAGTTAGCATAAAAAGATGGCCGATACCAACTCAGTTTTGGATTGTATGGGACAGTTGCCCACTCTAAGTGGGTGGAAGGAGCAGGGACTGTTTATATTAGAGTTCCTTCCACCACAGCTTAACATAGGGCTTATGATCCTGCAGGAGTCAGCAATGTTCATTTATCATAAAGTTTTATGAATTTGACTTTTAAATTTGGCCCTTATGGCCAAAAGCACATTTGTTTTTAAAATTACTCTTGAGAAGTCTTTATGTCACCACAAAGTACAGTGTCCATGGACTTAAGAGCACAACATTGTAAAGTAAATATGATGATTAGTAGACCCAATGAGGCTAGGCTGAGGAGAGGAAGACAAGACACTCCACGGATGCCTGGACCATTCTGTTGCAGGGATGACTAGCAAATGGCAACCAGGAGGTGGAGAATGATAAGGAAATGTTAATGTTGCTAAGTACCTGTCAGATTTGGCTGTTTTGATACTGAATATCTTTAACTTTAAATCATCTTAATGGAACTGTTGTCATAGAGATTAAATGAACTGATAGGTTCAAAATCACTTCCCAGAGAGTCTCACCCATAGTAATTGCTCAGAAATATTTGTTGAATTTGAATCCAAGTAATATGAGATTAAACCCTCATGTTTAAATAGCTAATAGCCACAGTTCTCATATAAAATTATCTCATTCATTCCTTAGAGTATCCCTAAAAAGGACCTATCATTTTGATCTTCCTTTTAGAGATAAGCAGTCAAATAGAAGGCTTAAGGAAAAAACTTGCATTTACTATTCCAAACCATGTTGACTCTAACACACATTCTTAACTGAAATACTGTAGTATCTCAGGGCAACACATAAGTATTGGCCCATGCTGTTTGTCTAACTTGCTTTCCCTGTAACCCAAAGAAACATGTAGGACACTTACTAGTTTCATGAAGAGAGTATCTTCGTTGTTTTTTTTTTCTTTCTTTATTTCTTTTGTCAATAGCTGCTTCTCTGACCATTCCCCACTCCCCTACAGATGGCTTCTGTTCTGTTGCATAGGCTCATGCAGTCACAGCTACCTGCTGAGGCCAATTTTTCCCCATTCCAGCCACAGATACCCTAAACTGTGCCATCTCCTGCTATACCATTATTGTTCTTTGGCCTTGCCTTCTGTTAGAATTATAGTATCTATTTGGAAATAATGAAAGATCCATGTGCTAATGAAGTCTGACTCCAAACATTATCATGATGTTCTAGAGATCTTAAATTCTGCAGATATGACTTTGTCCAGAACCTCAGACTACAAGTTGCTGGCTTCTCACTCTAAACCTGCCAAAGTGGAGGTAATAGGAAGTAATAAAAACCTACAGAAATTCCAAATTTCTGAAGACCTGGCCTTTGTTAACTCCAGTTCCTTATCTGAAACTACAGAACATGGAAAACATGAGTGACTATTTTCTTAATTCTTCCAATTCTCTAAATATCCAGTACCATCCCAGATTCATAAAAGAGAAGTTAACTCATTATGTATAATGTATGCCTTAGGGCCTCTAGGCTTAATTACCTCTGGGAACCCCTTTGAAGAAAGAATTATCTCTTCTTCATTCTAAATTCAGCTTCTTTGACAAGTTCCTTAAATATATTGTGTTCAAGATCCCACTACCATTCTTATTCCTTGAACTGTTTTTTCATTTCTTAACAACCAAAACTGACATATTTACAATATAGTTAAAAATAGAGTAATGCTCAAATGCAGTAAGTGTTCTTAGATAAAATTTTCTTCTAAGATGAGCACTTTCTATTATCACCTGCAGGTATCATGGTGGGTGTAAATATCATCCAGTCTAACACTGTTAATTTGTGTATTTTCTTGGTCCAGTAGTAATTAATGGCAGCCTAGGGAATAGCTGAATGTTTTCCTGATCATTTGTATAATTCATAATTAAATGAAAACATTATGTTTGGACACCATCTATATGCCCATCATTCTGTTTTTCCTTCAGTAAAGATTTATATGATGAGTTTATCTGGTCCTACCCAACTCCATTGAGTCATCAGATGCTGGCTGCCGTACCTGTGCAGCTATCAGCACGCAGCAGTGAAACCCTAACTTTATATGTGGTCTCAGTCATAATGTAACACTGCTTGCCTTCGCCCATCCCCTACTCCATTTTCCAGCCTGTTCCCAGCCTTCCTCACTTCTCAGTCAGCTTTCTGTGTATGACCTTGTCCTAAGCGGGTTTGTCACCCCCAGTTCTGCTTTTCCACCTTTGATGAGTGCTTTCTTCCTCAACTGTGGGTGAGTTTTCTGTTTTTCTCTCTAGCCTTCAGCTATCCTGGATCATCACCCAACCTGGTGCCCATTGTCAGCATATGACAATCTTCTTTCTAGATATGTGCCTTCCCATGGAGAGGCTTGCATCAGTGTGATTGTGTAGGCAACATAGGTACCCAGGGGCTTCCCTGGTGGTCCAGTGATTAAGACTATACTCCAATGCAGGGAGCATGGGTTCAATCCCTGATCAGGGAAATAAGGTCCCATGTCTCACATGCTGCATGGTGTGGCCAAAGAAACAGGAAAGTACCCATGCTTTAGAGTCAGGCCAAAACTGAGTTTAAAGCTTGGCTTTACTACTCACTAGATTTGTGACTTGGACCATGTTACTTGATACTTCAAACTTTAGTTTCTCTATATATAATCTGAGGTCGCCAGATAGTATCATAGAGTTGTTTTGAAAATTAAATGAGAAAACATGTACAGGATGCCTAGATCAGTGTCTGGCATTTAGCCTCTCTATGGTCACTATTGTAATTAAAGGCTTTGTGGTAGAAGAAACCTGGAGACTGGTCTTAAAGGATTAGCAGTTTGGGCACCACTGTGTCACTGAAAATATAAATAAGGTTTCTTATATTCCTCTCCATTTATTAATTCCAGTTACATTGGTCAGATGACTGATTTTGAATCCTACCAGAATTGCACCTTCTGAGCTGAGGCAAATGGAAAGGGAAATCTCTCATTCCCAGAAGCAAAAGCCATTTCCCAAGAGGTGTCTGTTCATCTCACGCATGCAAATGATGCTGTGATGGTTTCAGCAGAGAAGGTTCAGGACATCACATCCCAGTGTTAGCCTTAAAGAATGATGCTGGGACTCTTGCTTCTTGGTCCACAGGGTGTGCCCACAGGAAAATAGAAACAAAAGCAAAGGTAGGTAGCCCCACTTGGCACAATTGATTGACTTTATTAGGTCCTGATTATGCTGCTCATATTCCATGAAATTAAAAAGCTTACAAATGTTATGAGCCATTACCCTTCCATTTAAGAGAGCTTATGACATGTTAGCAACATTTAATGAAATTCTTTCAAAATGCCATCGGCAGACTCAATGAGATTCCATGTTGAATTTCAACTTGAAGAATTGTTTGAGAAAGTTTGTTCTATACCTACCTGTCATTGGCATGGTGTGTGGAACCCACCTCAAGGCCAGAAAGTTCTCATCAAAGGTGACTTGCACCTTTGATGCAAAGAAAGATTTCTGCTTTGACCCTGAGAGTGTTTTTCCAGTTTACAAAGTGATTATGAAGCCTGCCTTGTTTGTGTTTGTGCTCACAGTGGCAGCTGAGAATAGCCTGCAGTTTTACACATTGACACAACTTAGAACTGAAGTCCTTTCTATTTAATTCTGTCGTATATTTGTTGAAGATCTAAAACATTCTAGCAAATAAGCTGAATATTATTGCCTGCTCTGTCTTCAGTGAGCTCTTATAGTATAATTTGGGAGATAAGACTTTGTGCAAAAAGACAATTAAAGCATAGGAAATGAGATGATTGAATCCTTGATTATATGGTACTGATTATTTATATAACTAAAGCTGAAGAAATAAAAGTATTACAGACAGTGGAATGGGAGGCTTTACCAAGTATAAGAAAGATGAGTAGGAAGATGTAAATTATTTAGGAAGGATTAATACTTTCTGGTGAATCTTTCATTTTAACTTTTATGATGGTATATTTAATGGCAATATCCATTTATTTTGTCTGATTCTAAAGGATTCCTTCTTATACCACTATCTTGTCAGTAACGTCCCCTAGTATTTTTTGCGATGTTATAGGTCAAAGAGTATAGTAGGTGCTTGCTGTATATTTTCCTTAAATCCTCTTAGCAGTCTTAAAAGGTTGATTATATTATGTTGCCCAAAATTTCCATTCAGGTTTTTCCCATAACATCTTATGGAAAAACCCAAACAAGTTTTGTGACTGACCCAATATTATGTTCATTCTGTAGGCAAGGAGAACTGAAGTGTAAAATAGTTAGGTAATTTTTTCCAGCTCATCTGTGGAGCAGTAGGAATTCCAATCCAGGTATGAACTACCCCAAAGCATGAGCTTTCTGTCTCCGTATTAGTCTGTTTTGTAAACAGAGTATGTCAATAAAAGCCCCATTCTCTGCCATTGCTTGTGAACTTTGTGCAGGAGGACCGAGTTCTGTTGTAGTTCTGTCGCAGGAGTCCTATTCTAGGACTTAATCACTGTTCTATTCTTTGTCCATCATAGTGATTGGCACTCAGCAGGTCCTTGTTGAATAAATAAGTAATTTGTAAAACAAAAAGATTTAACTTGTAACTACATAGAACTCATAATTAAAATGTAACTTTATTTTTGTCTTCACTATTCCTTTCAAATTTGACTTGGGAATGGTCTTCCATTCTCTCTCCTGCATAGAAACTTGGGCAATTCCTAGTGAATATTCAGCCCACTTAAAAGCTAAGAGTGTGGTGGTATTTAAGGGACAAAGTACAGGTCACTTCAGAAATTTTAGATGTTCCATGTGACCTCTTTATCACTTCAAAGCTCATTCAAAGTTAAGTATTTATTTCTTTTCCCTAAATATAGCCTTTAGCTAGTGACTCCCTGCCTTTGGAGTAAGAAAAGGACTCATCCTGGCTGTCTCTGCTCTCATCTCCTGAGTTACGAGCTGCTGGCTAGAGTTTGAGACCTTACCAGGGTAGTGGTAATCGTAGAGGGTAGGATATTTGTTACTCAACTGGGTGCCTTTGAGCACTCTGGGGCTGGTAGATGGTTAAACTGTCTTCTTCCCTCATGAAGCATTTCCTGGAGTCTTTGTAGATTCCTGGCCCTGGAGATGTTTACATCTCCTACAGCTCCTATGGAAAAGCAGGTGAAGCATTCCATTCCTGGACACGGTACCACATCCCTCCTTCAGTTCCACATGAAAACGTCTTGCCTCCCAGGAAGTCCCCTTCAGTAGGACTTCTGATGTCTCTAAGACAGCTCTCTTTCCCATTTGGCCTACCTCTGTTTTGTGGAAAACAGCCTTCCCTGGTTTTTCCAGTGGTCATGTATGGATGTGAGAGTTGGACTGTGAAGAAAGCTGAGCACCGAAAAATTGATGCTTTTGAACTGTGGTGTTGGAGAAGACTCTTGAGAGTCCCTTGGACTGCAAGGAAATCCAACCAGTCCATCCTAAAGGAGATCAGTCCTGGGTGTTCATTGGAAAGACAGACGCTAAAGCTGAAACTCCAATACTTTGGCCACCTCATGGGACGAGTTAACTCATTGGAAAAGACCCTGATGCTGAGAGGGATTGTGGGCAGGAGGAGAAGGGGACGACAGAGGATGAGATGGCTGGATGGCATCACCGACTCGATGGGCATGAGTTTGAGTAAACTCCGGGAGTTGGTGATGGACAGGGTGGCCTGGTGTGCTGTGATTCAGGGGGTCGCAAAGAATCAGACACGACTGAGTGACTGAACTGAACTGGAAAGCTCTGAGAGCATACGTGCCCTTCCTAAATCAGCAGCCCTCCCCTGCAGTGCCCTCTGGATTAGAAGTCTGTGATTACTTCAGAGATGAGAAACACATGTCAGGATCTCAGAGTGGGTTCAATGATGACTTTTCTCAATGGACTTGAGATTAGAAAGTAGCAGCCCCCCACCAAAAATATATATTCACACATCCCCTCAACTCCCCATGCTCAGTTGGACGTGACTGAGCATGCATGCATAGTCTGATGGAAAACCTGTTTTTACTATCTTTCTGAAGATTTCCTGTGACTGGCTGGCATTAACGGTAAAATAGTCAGGAGTGCTGGCTTGACTAGTCCTACCGTATACTATATATAAAATTCTTAACACCATGATGGAATCCAGAAAATGGATATTCAAGTGAGTAGAAAGAAAAACAAGAACGCCACTTGGCTGGAAGAGAGATTCTGCTTTTACGACTTTCCTTGCCATCTCACTGCTCTGGGCCTAGAGAAGCACACTGACTTTCCTTCCTGTAAGAACTAACTAAAGGAGAGAGGATATATTTCCCTCACTTCTGAGCTTCAATGAGCCTGTTCCAGTGTGCTTTCAGAAGATGTCTAGGTTAATAAATCCTTGGCTTTCTCAGAGCCCTCATGATGTTTAGAATAATACATTAGCCAAAGCAAACATAGAGTCAGGTAAGCTAAGTGGTTGGCTGAAGGTGATTCCATTCCATAGTATGGTGATGTCATTTGGAAAAATTGACTTAATTTTTTAAAGGCAGAAGGCAAATATTTGAAGAACAGATGAGAAGACTACAATGAAAAGATGTTGCTTCCAGTGAAAGTGGTCAGCATTTGGAATTGAATATGTTCTGCTTTTGTTCATTTTTTTCTTTTGATACTGTACTTCACTGACTCGGTTACTTTGGAGTATTTGAGGATGAGTGGCCAGAACAACTTTTATGTCCTATTCCTAGAGACTTCCCTTTTATGATCAGCTGGAGATGCTGCCTATGCGTTAGCTGCCATTTCAGTTACTCATCTCTGTTCTTGGGGCTCTGTGGGTATTCTGCTCCCAGTATTTTGTGCAGAGCAGGCACTTAGCAAGTGTTTATGACCTCAATGTGAATTAAACCCCCTTCCTTTCTTCTTGGAAGTACTGCTTGTTAGGTAATAATTTTAAAAAACACTCTGAGTGACTTCTGTTTGTATCCTGTTGTAGTAAACATCTGACTAAACTCTATGGCACAGAGTAGGTGCTCAACAAATTATTACTGAATGGATGAAAGAGGGAGAGAGGGGAGGAGTTGGGGAGAGAGGTCTGTCATCTACTGGGATGTCTTGACCTGGCCCAATTTTGCAAGGTTTGCGCTCTCCCTTCATCTTTTCAAATTTCTCTGCTTCATTCTTAATTCTTTTCTAAGTAATTCATAATTGGAATTTATTAAACTATAGATAATAGCTAACAGTTTCATATATTAAACTCAGTAGATGTGTGCATTATAGGAAAGAGTTACAGAGAATTCAGAATTCAAAACAGCATTTTCTGGCCTTTTGGCAGAGCCTTTAGGAAGACCCTGTCAGAGGGTTCCTTGTGGTCATAAAATCATGTCAAAGAATACACCTTGCTCTGCGCATATCTGAGTCCACCCTTTGTGTGTTGAGCGATGCTTCTGAGAGCTGTAGGGAAAGGAGAGTGTGCCTGCTGGACTTAGCGCTCTTGGTTCTCCCTCTGTCTATGAGTTTCAGCTCTGACACAGTTCAAAGATGGATTTATCTCTAGGGCAACAGGTATATTGTAAAAACCACAGTCTTTGCAACCATATAGGTCTCGGGCAAATTACTGAACCTCACAAAGTGATGCTTTCCTCAATTGTAAACTGTGAGTATGAGCTCTTGGAGTGAGGAGCCTGTAAGCACCATGCACAGCATTAGATGAAGAATAGACTTGCTGTTTTACACACACAGCACCTCTCAACTGTGAATGACTGCCAGCGCTGTTGGGAGGAAAGCGAATGGGTTCTGAGAAGTTCGTAATTTGCCTGAAGCTTTTCAGGCACTTAGGACTTGAACCCTAGACTCCCTTACTCCAAAGTCCATATACTTGACCATGATGGCACATAGTCTAATTATCCCAAATTTGGTATGACTTCGAAGTCAGGCAGAAATAATGTATGTAAAGCACTTAGCACAGTCCCTAGGGCATGCTACGTACTCAAATGGTAGAAGTTATTATTATTCATTATTTTATTTATGGTTTGTTTCTGTATTTAATAGCAAGTTATTTAATGGAGTGTAAGAATTATAACTTTCTCTCTGGGGGAAGTAATTGGTATATCAGATGCTTTTTGTTTCGCTTTTCTCCATATTTATATTTGTGGCAGAATTTGGATGTCTTCCAAGAGGATGTCTTCCCTTTTGTATGTGTAGCCCTAGCTAGGCCACATCATTTAAATGGAAAGTGTACTTCTAGTCCTCCCTGAACATTTACGTGAGAATTCTGAACATTAAATTCTCTTGTACCTTAAACTCATGATTAGCTTAACAAGTATCCGTTGATCCTTACTCTGCATCGCAGTGTGCTGCGTTGTCTCGCCAAAGGGCAGGTCAAATCTTGATGGCCATGCTCTCCATGTTAGAAGCGCTCATGCAGAAGCGTAGCATCTACCCAGTTGCTTTGCTGTCAACATGGTGATCATGCATAATCTTTATGGCAGTCGGTTATTTACTTTTTCTGCAAATATATATTGAGCACACTCCCCACTCCAGTGATAGGCTGGATACTGTGAGCTAGGGATACAATTTTTCAAAAGAAAAAATATTTTCCAGTTTCTATGGAGTCAGTAATCTGTAGGGGATGAGTGGAGGATAAGCAACAACAAAAAATGAGTAATTAACAATTGAGTTATGAGGAAAACAAAATGAGATGAGATGGTGGCAAGTTACAGGGGAGAGTCTAATTTAGATATTGTTATAGAAGCTAGCCATGGCAAGAACAGGGAGAAAAATGTTTCAAATCAAAGGGATGGGAATGCAAAAGTTCTAAGGCAAACAGTTTGATATACTAAAGGAGCAGAAAGACTAATACATTTAGAGGAGTGAGAAAAGGAGAAAGTTGTACAAGCTGAGGATAACTTGTACTCAAGTACAGTGTGTTGAGAACCACACATGCAAGCAAGTCTGTACAGGTCAACTTGACGAGCTGGGGTTTTATCCCAAATGAGCTAGAGAGTCAGGGAAAATTTTAAGCTGACAAAGGGTATATTTTGGTTTGTGCTGACTGATGCATAGAGGGAAAATGGACCATAGGAGGGAGCAGAGGTGGGAGCTGAGAGATCATAGAGGCACATGCTCAGGGCTTTGAGTGACAGATGGCAGTAGTTCCAAATGGAATGGTGGCAAAGAAGATGGAAAGTTGAGGGATTTGGAAAGTGTTTTGGGGGCACAGTTGACTGAGCTGCCAAGACAAGTCTGGAGAGCAGGAAGAAGAAGAGAAAGAGAAATAAGTAATGATTCTTGGCTTTCTGTTGGAATGCATTTAAAAATATGTTAGTCTTGCCAAGGTCATAAGTTAAATCCTTAGTGTGGGTCTGAGGCGGTGGAGGAAGGTATCGCAAGAAGGAAAAGGAAATGAGGCCTAACATGTATGGAGCCCCTAAAGTACGTCAGGGACTATGCTAACCTTGCATATGATATTTAATCTACTTGATAGCAATCTTATAAAGTAAAAATCATGACATACTCATTTTACATACAAGGAAACAAAGTCTCAGAAAGTTAAGTAACTCGCCAGAGGTCATAGAATTGGCAAATTAGGGAACCATAAATGAACCAGATCTATCTCTTTCTGAAGCCTCATCTCTTTTTGCAATAGCATGCTGTTTCCAAGAGCTGACATAATGCCAAAGTGCTCAATATTTTATTCTTTGAAAAGTGACTAGCATTATGCTAGGTATCTGTTGAATATTCATTATATGCTGCTTAAGTAATAGATTTGAGTCATCAGTGCAAACATTTGTCTTTATTGATATGTCAAAGGTTTCAAAGGCTAGTGAATCTAAATATATATATATATATATATGGTATATTTCAAGATGGGTGGATCAAAACAGTAGACAGAATATTAATGATAAATTTAGAAAACATTTATTTCCTCCCTTCTCCAGTAAACTTGGTGGCATATAGCATGCATTCTCCCCATCCCCCCCAAACTGTTTGAAACTTTAAATATAAGCCATGCTAAAAGATGCTAACCAGAAGTTCCAAATCATTGGTATTAGAAGAGCTGAGAGGGAGAGAATTCCCTGTATACTCAGCTGCTCAGAGGATTACATCATATGTTTGACTTCTGTTATATTTAGCTTTGTGTATGTTTGTTTATAACATGCTCTGGAGCATACTATTCTGCATCTAATGCACTTAGAGTTTGACTGCCTTTACCGTGGATAAAGGGCTCCATGTAGCTTAAGTGGAAAGAGAACCTTACAGACTAAGTTATTATAACTCGGGGGTAGAGTTTACAAACTGTAAGACAGGCCTAATTTGGAGGGTGTGTGTATATATATGTATGTGTGTGTATGCATGCACACACATAGGTAAATATTTGTGTTTATTTTGGGAGGGAGCAAAGGCTGTGATTTTTTTAAATATTTTTGGGTGAAATATACTATTCCCCATATTGACACAGCCTCTGATAGTCCCTTTTTTCTTAATACAACCATTTCACCTATATATAGTAACTGTCTTCCCTTTCAAGATGGTTTAATTTGCAATGGAGTATTAAACATGGTCACCTTTGATTTCTACATCTAAATGCAAGAGTTTATCAGAATGATCTCTCTGTATTATATGAGTGCAACGTTACTTTCTGAGACCAGCTTGTATGAGTGCAATCAGCTTTTTGGAAAACAATTAAGTACTTTTTCATATACTGTCAGGTAATATGCATTATGCTTATTAATTCACATAATGCTTCCAGAAACCCAGTGAAGCAGGTACTATTATTATCCCTATAGGCAGGTAAGAAGAGTAAAGTAAGCCTCAGAGATATAGAGCGACTTGCCTTCATGCTAATGAGTTATACAACCAGCATTCCTACTTAGTCACTCCAAATTTAGAGAAACCCATTTTTGTCTGTGCTGTCTCCTCATAGTAATAACCCATCTTGTGATTTCTGCTTGGCAACCTTGCAGTGGCTCAAAATAAAAAACTGTCCAGACTATTACAGCAAACTAGGGGCAACTATAGAACAAGAAATTCTGAACAGGAGAGCCTGATGTTAGTCCCCAGTCTTTAGAGATTAGGACTTGCAGACCATATAAACTAGGTATGTGAATTCAGGTGGTGTAGTGATAAAGAATCAGCCTGCCAGTGCAGGAGAGGCAGATGATGTGGGCTTCAATCCCTCGATTAGGAAGATCCCCCGGAGTAGAAAGTGTCAGCTCACTCCAGTATTATTGCCTGGAAAATTCCACGGACATAGGAGCCTGGTGGGCTACAGTCCATGGCGTCACAAAGAGTTAGACACAACTGAGCGACAGAGCATACACACGCAACTTAAGACTTAAATGAAAGACTGAAGTCCAGATGAAGGCAAGGCCATTTCATGGATCTAGAAACCAAAAGGGGTTCTTTGCCGGGGTCCAGCCCCAGCAGGATCCAGGGGAACCCTCAGGATGAACGGTGGCGGCGAGTGAGAGAGAGACAGACAAAGCTCGGGGCTGAGTCTGGAGTTTATTTTTGCACGGCCCCTTTATACCCTTAACAACAGCTTTTTTGGGGAAGTACGTATTGCTTACACACAGGGCATCTCAAAACATTACAGCAACTTGACCTTCAACAGAAACAGGATGTCACCCACATACTTTTCGTTCACAAGAGTCTTTCTTATCATTTGACCTTCAGGCCTGCTAACATTTTATGGCTTGCACCTGGTGTGACTTAAGCAACTCAGTAGCACCCTGGTTTTTTTGTAATTAATCTGTTTTCTTTCTAATAGGCGTCATGTCTATGTGAACTAGATAGGATTACATTTTTACAGAATAGAAATGCGAAGGACTGCAAAAACAGCAGATATGGCACAAAACGGGCTCTTAGTCTAAAAGTTAACTACCTGCAAGAAGTCACCAGCTAATCTCTATCTAAAGTATTTTCTATTAGGCACATTTGTGGCTATTATATTTGTGGAGCTTTTCTCACCCCGCAGAGGGACCTATGCTTAATAGTTTCTTTTGTTAGCGTACTGTGCTTAGGATGTTTAGAACAATCATGAGCATTTTGTGCAAAGAGAGCACACATTTATCAAACAAGCCAGAATGCCAGCAAAAGGGTTTGAATTGAAGCATTTCTTTCATCCCTGGCCCCTTCATAGGGTACCAGCATCTAGGAAATTTATTAATTAGGGTTTTAAGTTGGTCTTTATTCAGTGAAAGAGGAGCAGGAGAGCTCTCGGCAGGCAACACAAGAATCCACAGCAGGGCAAACAAGAACAACAACAGAAAAGGGGGAGGATACAGGGTGGGGTAGAGGCTGAGGCCAATCTGGAGGGTCCCCTATCCTAGACAGCCTTGCCTGTCAGGTTTTTTTCCTCATGACCTCATCATGGATGGGGTCCCAGACGGCCTTGCCTGTCCGGTATTTTCTTCATGACCATGACTTCATGGGCGGGATCTCCCACAACGGCTCCCGGCAATTCTTTTATAATTTTTTTTCAATTGGAGTATAATTGCTTTACAATGTTGTGTTCTTTCTGTACAACAAGATGAATTTGCTATATGTATACATATATCCTCTCACTCTTGAACCTCTTTCCCACCCCACCCCCCATCTCATCCCTCTAGATCATCACAGAACACTGACCTAGGCTCCCTCTTCTATACAGTAGCTTCCCACTAGCTATCTATTTCTATCTCCCATGCACTGTAGGATTACTGGTCTTTACTCAGTAGAAGTGAGTAGCACCTCACGTAAATACCCATCATGACAGTCTGAAAACATCTGCTGCTGCTGCTAAGTCACTTCAGTCGTGTCCGATTCTGTGCGACCCCATAGACGGCAGCCCACCAGGCTCCCCTATCCCTGGGATTCTCCAGGCAAGAACACTGGAGTGGGTTTCCATTTCTTTCTCCAATGCATGAAAGTGAAAAGTGAAAGTGAAGTCGCTCAGTAGTGTCCAACTCTTAGCGACCCCATGGACCACAGCCTACCAGGCTCCTCCATCCGTGGGATTTTCCAGCAGGAGTACCGGAGTGGGGTGCCATTGCCCCCTCTGAAAATATCTGCTAGATGCCCCCATTGACGACCATGGATCCAGATGAAGAAACAGTGCAAGAGAATCCATTCACTCATTTAACAAATGCTTGCTAAGTGCTACTCAGTTTTAAGTATCATGCAACTTCAGGTCTTTCTTAGAAAAAGCTCAGTAAAAGAGGACTTCTGAATCATAGGATTAATCTGGAGACTTCAGACAACATGGTGCTTTTGTGAAAGGAAATGTTCGCTGGATCTAATCCATTTCAGGTTTGGGCATTTTTACCTTGGGCAACTCACTAGCTCTCCTTGAAATACAGTGTCCCTCTCTGCAAACTAGAGATAATAATAATACTGAACATATGGGTTTGTTGTGAAGATTAAATGGGATAATAAAAGTAAGAGGCTGGGCCAAGTGCCAAACATACAGTTAAGTGCTTATGTTGTCCTTATCATAAGGAAGTCTGTCATATTCAGAGTGACCCAGAGATACTCTTTGGTGCTCTAAAGCAGTAGTTCTAACTACTGAACCTATTTAAATGAGTTTGCTTTTAGGACAAGTGTCCAAAAAATAGCCACTGAAATAATTGTTCTGTGAAGCTGGGAAAATGTCCACAAACTCTGGTGGACCCTGTGGAATCAGTCCAGTAGGTAGACTGGCTTCTTTTCCGCTGAAGTTTTGTCCTTAAAGGATTTGAGAAATAAACAGCATCTCTTCAGGAAGCAGCTTACAAAGTTCAGCAAGGTGTATTTTAGTAAAGAGGGACTTTCTGAATTAAATCTCTTCTTTGAGAAGCAAAGTATGTGTGTAAGGATGAAATAAGGAGAGGGACCTCTATTTCAAGCCAACAAGGAATTGGTTACTTAGTCTATGTTACATGCAGCAATCTAGGTGATATTAGCAACAGTGTTGAAGAAAGGCAACAGACAAGTTTCATCATTATTCTTCCTTTTCTGTAGTCAGGGCAAGAAACTGGAATATTTTGCAGTTAAAGAGCGCACCTAGCCAGTTAAAACTGGCCTTATAATCCTCAGTTCTTTGAGTAATTTCCTAGGGGAACTTGGGTAGATCACTCAGCCTACCTGAATATCAATTTACCTGTCAACCTCTCAATTAAATAAGCAAATTATTTGAGAATTGCCAGATTATGGAAACCAGTTCCCAATCTTTTCTTTCCCTGCAAATATAGAATGTCTAGCCATGGGTACACATTCTCCTACATCCCATGTTTCTCCATTGGAGCTGTCCAAACAATCCACAGTGAGAGCCCCAGAAGGTTCCAGATCAGGGTTAAGCTGTGGGTGACCAGAGGAAGCAGTCTCTTCATTCGCTAAAAGTACTAATAGAATGTTCTGAATTATGACCACCCACTACAGATTGGGCACAGGACAGTATGGTAGTAACTGTTGTCTGGATACTGAAAAAAGAGTCTAGCAATGAAGAAAAGAAAAAGACATTTTTCTAGGGAGAAAAGTAAAAATAGCTTGTTTTACCTTATTGAGTATCTTGGGCTCAGCCCCTACATGAGAACTTCAAAGGTAGTGTTCCCATCCGTGTGCCTTCAAATGTTGGATGTGAAGGTTTTCAGGTACATGGATATAGTCCTAGCAATCCTGGGCATCCCCACTCACTATTATTCTGGCCCAGGAAGACATTTGAGTTTTGTTTCCACCAAGTTTGAAATAAAACCAGTGCTAGCATGTTGGCAGCAACAAATGCACGGGCAAAACAAAGGTAAAGGTCACAGTGGTTTTACTCTTGGCCAAAAAGGCAAAAGGCAGCTTTTTCAAAGGCCGAAGAAAAAGAAACTACAGTAGACAAGCACAACATTTTCTCCATAAATATGGGCATTGGGAGGTTTTTTCAGGAAGTGGTGATGATAATGGTTAATACTGTTTTGAGTTAGGAACTTAAGCGTGTATGCACATAAAGGTACTTATAGTAAGAATGACTCTAGTAACTTCTATTATCATTGACCATGTAAGCTAGCATTTACTTTATTTCCCTTAACCTTTTGACCCATTTTTAAAGTTTCTGTTAAATTTGTTACAACTCTGCTTCTCTTTTATGTTCTGTTCTGTTTTGACAGGAGGAAAGTGGGCTCTTAGGCCCCAGACCAGGGGTTGAACTCTCACCCCCTGCATTGGAAGGTGAAGTCTTCACCGCCGGGCTGCCAGGAAACTCCGTTTCCCTTAATCTTAACACTCAGAGCTAGATAAGAATAGCCTCTTTTTTTCCTCATAAGAGTATATATTTTTTAATGTAATACTTTTTGTGAATTAAAAAAGAAAAAAAATGATCAAGCTAGAAGGCTTGAACATATTCCTTTAGTAACAGTTCGGGGAGCTCAGCTCCGTGCTCTGTGGTGACCTACGTGAATGGATGGGAGGTTCTTGAGGGAGGGGAGACACATATACACATAGCTTATTCCCTCTACTCTACAGCAGAAAGGAATAGCCTCACTTTTTAGGAAAGGAGTTGCCCAAGGTTGCACAGTTCGTAAGGGAAGAAGTCTAAGCTGTCTTCTGACCAGGTGACCTATTTAAATGCTGACTGTGCCACTAACTAAGCTTTCTCTCCTTTTGAGCACCTCAGTTTCTTTGACTGAAATGAAGAGGTTGAACCAGATAGTTCTTCAGATGTCTTCTTCCTTTAATATACCATCATTCTAGGTAGTACATTTTTTTAAGTATATATTCCTATGAAATGAAATATGTAATAATATAATGAGGCTTCTGTGTGTTTGCAAGTAATGCCAGGGGCAGTAGATTTCCTTCCCATGCCCAGTCTTTATCAACAAGTTATAGCTATGGCTACCATGCAAAGGAAGAGGAATGCAGTGATAGCAATATGTTAATGTGGAATCAGGACCTCAGGGTTCTGGTCCCAGCTTTGCCGCTGCAACCATGGCCGTGACCAAGATACTGAGCCTCTCTGAAGCCTGTTTTATCATCTAGCAAATGAGAACCACACTTGCCCAGCTTGTCACACGGCATTTGGAGGTGGAGGCTTGCCGGCTTGCATGTGCAGGTGGAGGAGTCCAACACTAGGGGTTGCTGAAACAGGGTTGAGGTCACAAAATAAATGGAATGAGGATGGAGTTAACCACAAGAAACCAAAGCCAATGACTTTGGCTCCCAGTTCTGTAACTGATTAGTGAATATGTCATGTGGGTATCAGTTTCTTCATTTGAAAAGTGGAAGCATTAGTCTGTATCAGTGTTTCTAAATTATCTGGCAAGGATGAATATTCTTCCAAAACGTCCTAGAGATAACATTTGGAAAACAAAGCATAATCTCTCCGCATCTTAGATTCTAGCACTGGCCTATTCTGAGATGCTCTGGAGTAAAGAAACGTTTAATTTTATTGAACTCATTTTTCAAATTAAGTTGAGCATGGGTTACTTGTTAACATCCCATGAAATATAATCGGGAAATTAAGGTTAGGTACTGTGGTTCTGTGAGGAATTATAAAGAGAGATTAAGATTTATATGTTATATCTAGGTTACATCTACAAGTGTCAGGGATCATTTTTCTTTCTTCTCTTTTTATCATCTCTCTCTCTTACATAAAATTTACCTTCTTAGTTGGTAAGCCAATGGGCATGTATATATACATGTGTGTATTTTATTAGCAAGTACTTTGAACATTATTGTGCCTACTACTGTGGTAGATGCTTGTGAACAACAGAACAAAATAAAATAGAGCTCTTTAACCTCCATCGTGGACTTTACTATCTATAAAGGAAGTGCAGATGCTGAATGGTTTTTAGATTATTTTATTTCACTGAATTCTATAGCACTAAATGTGAGAGAACGCAAAAATGGAGATCATCAATGTCTGAGATAATTAGATAAAGCTTTATAGAATAAATTGAATTTTGTCTAGACTTTGAAAATTTGTAACATATGATACTGTAAGGTAGAAATAATATGGAATAGTCAAAAATTAGCCAGGATTTGAAGGGCAGGAAAAGCATCTGGACTTGTTGCAGAGGGTCCTAGTAGCCATCATTAGTTATCAAGCAAAGAAATAGCAGGGAAAATTGGAGATATCTAGGAGGTGAGATGCATAGAGCATTTGGTATAATCCCAGGGCAAGTGACTAGATACAGTAGTAAGGCATCATTATGCAGGAGTAAATATACTGAATTTCAAACAAGAAAGAAAATAGTGTCCCAATTCTTTTATTTAAAAATATTTTATAATTAATTTTTGTTGTAGCCTAGTCACTCGGTCATGTCTGAGCCTTTGCCACCCCATGGACTGCAGCACATCAGGCTTCCCTGACCATCACCATCTTCCAGAGTCTGTTCAAACTCATGTCCATTGAGTCGGTGATCCCATCCAACCATCTTGCCCTCTGTTGTGCCCTTCTCCTCCTGCCTCCAATCTTTTCCAGCAGCAGGTCTTTTCCATTGAGTTGACTCTTTGTATCAGGTGGCCAAAAACTGAACCTTCAGCTTCAGCACCAGTCCTTCCAATGAATAATCAGTGTTGATTTCTTTAGGATTGACTGATTTGATATCCTTGCAGTCCAAAGGACCCTCAAGAGTCTTCTCCAACACCACAGTTCGAAAGCATAGATCCTTTGGCACTCAACCTTCTTTATGGTCCAACTCTCACATCCATTCATGGTAAATGGGAAAAACATACCTTTGACTATATGGACTTTTGTTGGTAATGTCTCTGCTTTTTTAATATACTCTTTATGTTTGTCATGCTTTTCTCCCGAGCAAGTGTCTTTTAATTTCATGGCTATAGTCACCATCGGCAGGAATTTTAGAGGCCAAAAAAAGAAAGTCTGTCATTTTCCCATTGTTTCCCCATCTTTTTGCCATAAAGTGATAGGACCAGATGTCAGGATCTTCGTTTTTTGAATGTTGAGTTTTAAACCAGCTTTTTCATTCTCATCTTTTACTTTCATCAAATGGCTCTTCAGTTCCTCTTCACTTTCTGCCATAAGGGTGATGTCAACTGCATATCTGATGTTATTGATATTTCTCCCCACAATCTTTATTCCAGTTTGTGCTTCAGCCAGCCAGGCATTTCACAGTGATGTTCTTTGCATATAAGTTAAATAAGCAGGGTGTCAATATATAGTCTTGACGTACTCCTTTCCCAATTTGGAACCAGTCCACTGTTCCATGTCCAGTTCTAATTGTTGCTTCTTGACCTGCATACAGGTTTCTCAGGAGGCAGGTAAAGTGGTCTGGTGTTCCCATCTCTTGAAGAATTTTCCAGTTTGTTGTGATTCACAGGCAAAGGCTTTAGTGTAGTCAATGAAGCATAATTAGATTTTTTTAAATTATCTTGCATTTTCTTTGGTTCAACACATGTTCATGATTTTATCTCTGGTTCCTCTACCTTTTCTAAATCCAGATTAAACATCTGGAAGTTATTGGTTCATGTACTATGGAAGCCTAACTTGGTGGTTTTTGAGCATTGCTTTGATAGCATGTGAACTGAGTGCAATTGTGCCATAGTTTGAACATTCCTTGGCATTGCCCTTCTTTGGGATTGAAATGAAAATTAATCTTTTCCAGTCCTGTGACCACTGCTGAGTTTTCTAAATTTGCATATTGAATGCAGCACTTTAACAGCATCATCCTTTAGAATTTGAAATAGTTCAGCTGGAATTCCGTCATCTCCACTAGCTTTGTTCATAGTGATGCTTCCTAAGGCCCACTTGACTCCATATTCCAGGACATCTGGCTGTAGGTGAGTGATCACACAGTCGTGGTTATCTGGGTCATGAAGATATTTTTTGTATAGTTCTGTGTATTCTTGCCACCTGTTCTTAATATCTTCTGCTTCTGTTAGGTTCATACTGCATCTGTTCTTTATTGTGCCCATCTTTGCATGAATTGGTATCTGATTTTCTTGAAGAGATTGCTAGTCTTTCCCATTCTGTTGCTTTCCTCTATTTCTTTGCATTTTTCTCTTAATAATTCTTTCTTATCTCTCCATGCCCTTCTTTGGAACTCTACATTCAAATGGATATATCTTTCCTTTTCTCATTTGCCTTTAGCTTCTCTTCATTTTTCAGCTATTTGTAAGGCTTTCTCAGACAACCATTTTGCCTTTTTGCATTTCTTTTTCTTGGAAATGGTTTTTCTCCCCGCCTCCTGTACAGTGTTAGGAACCTCTGTCCATAGTTCTTCAGGCACTCTATCAAATCAAATCCCTTGAATCTATTTGTCACTTCCACTGTATAATCATAAGGAATTTGATTTAGGTCATACCTGAATGGCCTAGTGGTTTTCCCTACTTTCTTCAATTTAAGTCTGAATTTGGCAATTACGAGTTCATGATCTGAGCCACAGTCAGTTCCTGGTCTTGTTTTGCTGACTGTATAGAGCTTCTCCTTCTTTGGCTGCAAAGAATATAATCAATCTGATTTTGGTATTGACCATGTGGTGATGTCCATGTGTAGAGTCATCTCTTGTGTTGTTGGAATGATTAATTTAATGATTTATTTAAAAGAATATCTTTACATTTGGAACTAGGTAAGCCATCATGTTGTAGGATGTTTAGCAGCACCTTCACCTCTACCACCAGAGGTGAACACTCCCTCTCCCAACAATGCCAGATGCCCCACTCGGGGACAAAAATGACCTTGGTGGTGAACCATTTGGGGTGATCCAGAGGTGTTTGATAAAGAGGAATCACTGTACTTAAAGATAAAGGTGGAGACAATATTGATATGATTTTTACATCAATGAAAGAGTGATAAGATTGAATTTTGACTTCAAGGACTCTGGTCTGTGTAAACAGAAGGAGATTAAAATTTCTGTCAGTTATGATATTCTTAATGCTTTGGGCTGCGAGTATCAAATATTGCAAACTTGAACAGGAAAGAAACCTATTAGTTCACTTAATATGTGGTCTTGAGATAAGTTAGACTCCAGTTTTGGTTGATTTGTAGCTTTCAGTGTCATCATGGGCTGAGTTATTCCTGAGCTTTGGACATATCACCCACAGAATTGGGCTTGTTCCCCTCTGGGTTATCAGATGGCTATCAGCAGTGACTGTGTCTAGTCGCTTCCTTATTTGTGTCCAGGGATAGAAAAATAGCCAGATGCATGACAGATTAACCATGTTTCTTTCCCAGGAACCATCAGAAATCCTCTGTCTGTGAATTCCTGGCCCAAACTAACTTAGCACCCTACCCTACACCCTATTCCCTGAGCCTCTCTGATGATATAGCCAAGATCTGTTTTGTAAAGTGAATGTGGGATTCTTCACCATAATATCCCCCATACTATCTTTAGAAGGAAAAAAGATAATCAGACAAGTATGAAATTTGATGAGTTCAGGGTAAAACCTTATGCATTTTGAGCTAATCACCATTCAGATGCGTTTAGTGTTTGGGTCAGTGAAAATGCCAAATTGACTATAAGCTGAATCATGAGAACTCTCACAGGAAGAATGTATTGAGCATGTGTGCAGAGAGAAGAGAGCAGAGAGGGCCAAGGACTGTAATCTTGAAGGAAATCAGATGTGAATAATTAACTCAAAGATGTGAGAGATTTGGTCTAGCTTGAACACAGAGCTGGCTCAGTCACCTGCTGGACATGTGATCTCAGCCAAATCACTTTTCATGTGTGTTCTGTTTTCTTTGTTTATAAGATTAGAAGAGTAAAACCTTCCTCATAATGCTGGTGAAAGGATCAAATGAGACAGTACACACAGCACTGAATCAAATGGTAGGTGCCTGGGAGCTTTGATGAACCATCACTGGTGATAGTAGGTGAGGTGACTGTTAGTGAACCTTAGGAGTAAAAGGAGTGAGGAGAGTAGAGAGGCCTTTGGAAGAACAGGGTAGGTGCCCGTGATCTTGCAGGAGGAGATGACTGCTCCAGGCATTCTAGAAGGATTTTAAATAGCACTCATAAAATACTCTATATCTGGCTAAGCATTACAAGATTGAAATTTAGCCCAGCTCTGAGCTATTTAAAGACCTGCCAATTTACAAAAGCTGCCAACTCAGACAGGAAGTTGTTTTGACGATCTTTTTCTTCCCACTACCTCATTCCCTTTCCTATGTCAACAGGCAATGTCCACAAGTTTTTAAAATGTCAACTTAGATCAGAGAAATATGTTCAGTATGTTTAGAAATGTTCACTATTCCATGAGCATTTAAATATTTACCTTGCCCAAAATATAATATCATCTTTGATCACAGATTGGTACTAAAGGAAAACATCTGTTCCATGTTTTGTTTTGTTTTGTTAGCAAAACAGAACATAGAATATGTCCATCATCAAAGCAGGATAAGCTCAGATTGTCAGCCTAGATGCAAACATGTAAGAGTATTATAGCACTGGATTTTCAAGATGTATTAAAAATGTGATTCTACCATTTAGCATACTTGCCTACAAATATTCATCCATTGCATTAAACACAATTTTCTCAAGCACCTGCTCTGTGCAGGGCATGAACTTGGTTTGGTGCCCCTACAGTACTGAGATTCCTAGGTGAGGCAGAGGATAGGGACCTAGAAGGACTTAGCATTTACAAGGCTTAAGTGCTCCTCCAGAAAAGAGCATGCCATAGGACATGTTATATAGATGTGTGTTATCTTGTCTAATCCACTTACCCATCTCATTGCACTATGTGTCTGCTGCTAATGAGGGCATCAGCTTCTTCGGTTACATAATCTTTAGGTGCTTTGTTTAAACACAAACTTTTTATTAATAGCCTCTCAAGCTCTTGGTTTTCCACACTGTTGCCTAAACTCAGAGCTCATATATAGCTGAACTGAAATCCTGTTGTCTAATCTGACTGTGGTGTCCAAAGACTTTCTGCTAAATCACTCTGCTTCAGAGGTAGACAAGAAGTAATGACTGCCTCCAAGAAATTTACTCATAGGCAAGTGAAAACTCTACACAAATAACCATTACCATCATCATAAAAACGAGAAGAGTCCTGAGCCTTTGCTAAACATCATACACTAGTGTGTATGTTCCAAATATTTTACATATGTTAACTCATTCACAGCAAGCCCCATGAGGTTTCTATCCTTATGAGACCAATGCTGCAGGGGGGTTAAGTTGAGGTACAGAAAATGTAAGTAGAAACTGACACAGAGAGTTAAACAGAGGTGAATCTAGGGTTTAAACTCAGCAAGTCTTTGGTAAAGCTCCTTACCACCTTGCTCCCTGTCATAACCACCCTTCAGGGTTGTAAGTGCAGACTTCCCCGGTGGTCCAGTGGTTAGGACTCTGTGCTTCCCCTGCAGTGGGCTTGGGTGGGCTGTATCCCTGGCGGGTTAAATTCACATGGAGCCGAAGGAAACAAACAAACAAAAAGAAGAAAAGGTTGCAAATGCGCGGCACCTAAGAGAAGTATAGATAAGTTGTATTTCTTATCTGAGTAAATGGGGAAGGCATGGAGGGGTGAGGAGGAAATGGTAATTGATCTATTCTCTAAGGAACACAGAGGATTTGATTGTATAGAGCTAGGGAAAGGGGCATTTCAGGATAAGTACTTTTCAACTTTGAGCAAAAACAGAAGAGATGCTGGTGCCTATGAGGGATAATTGCTTCAAATTCTGGTGAGTTTGGTGATAAGCTATAGGCAGGCTTTGCTCCCCTCCCACCCCCACCTCACTGCCACTGTGAGCCTGGGGCACACTGGCCGCCCGGGAGAGCTGACTTTATGTCCATCGATTTATCCTCAGACTCCCGTGTTCACAGATACATCACCAAGCATTCCTGCTCCCAGAGTCAGTGGAGGGAGGTTTATGACTCAATTTTATTGGTTCGCTTGTGCAGACAAGTGGCTTCAGTTGTGGAGGAGTCATTTGAAATAAAACATCATTATTAGATTTCCTCTCCCGCAGCCCCTATTTGGCCTGTCGTTCCCTCTGAGCTAAGGGTCAAACCAGGACCTGCTGGAGAACTGTTTCCCCTGTGGACTAAAGATGGTCCTTTATTAGCAAATAGAAATTTAAGAACTGAGCACGGTGCTTTTTTTTTTTTTTTTTTAGTTACCTTATTTATTTTAATTGGAGACTAATTGCTTTACAGTATTGTGGTGGTTTTTGCCATACTTTGACATGAATCAGCATGTGGTATTGAAGGGATTATCATGCTCCACAAAGGTGACAGTTAGCATTTCACTTTTTCTGTCTCAGTGCATCATCTCCTTTGCTTCAATTAAGTAAATAACTCAGAGAGAGAGAGAGAGTTTTCACAGAGGGGCATCTCACTGTGTATACATGTTCCTCATGGCGTGACCATTTGTCTTTCCAGTATCCCTTCTAGCCTCAGCTTTTATCCTTATTCTCCATACCTGAACAGGGTCGTGTCCTGAGATCTTTTCTGACCTTGACCATAGTCACCAAAACCTGTGCAGTACCCTCCCCCCACCCCAGGAATACAAGTGTCCCCTCCCTCAGGGCCTTCGCCCTTACTCTTCTTGCTGCCTGAGATATCTGTCTCATCCTCTCTCTTTGTCCAGATCTCTGCCCAAATTCTCAGGATGTCAGAGTGTCATTCCATTGAAAAATTCACCATTCCCAACACTTAAAAAATTATTGTATTTTTTTTTTCTTAGCACTGATCAGTTCAAGACATATTATTTACTTTCCTTCTGTCTCACTCCACTCTGTACCTATATATATATATACCCACACACCTGGATCTTCTCTGATCCCCTAGACTTTTGCTCTCAGAATGTCACAGTCAAGTCTATCCTTTTTGGCTCCTTCTCTTGAATGTGTTTGTCCATGGGAAGTGGACAGAGAATTCTCTGTTTTGTATTCTTTATCTTTAATGCCTGACCCATGGTGAAAATTTGATAGTTATTGAATGCCTGGAAACATGGAATGGAAAGAATGAAGGAGAAAAGGGAAAGGAGGAGGAGAGCAAGAAAAAGGAAGGAAGAAAGAAACCATATACACTTCTCCTTTTCCATGTTTCTTCAGTTAACCAAGTCACGTGACATCCAGTTCTTAGACACCCTAGTCTAGCACTGTCTCCATCATTGTTTGTTGTTATACCCTTTGATCCAGAATTCTCCATTTCCTTGCTTTTCTGTTCCATGAATTCCTACATTTTACTTTTCCTCATAATTTCTACCAATTATTTTCCCATTCTTCAAGGGACAGATGAACCTGTCTTCTTGCCCTAAAGCCTTTCCTGACTAATAGGAATGAATGAAGTTCTTTGTTTTCCTCTTCAGTTGACCTGACCTATCGCTGGGGCGTTTGATTAGGCTTGTTTTATTGTAAGGAAGGGCGTCTCTGATGCACTGCCCAAGCAAAGGTCCACAGTGTGGACAGCTGTAAGCAGATGTTCCCCTCTATGGATCTGACACTCAGTGTTGAGAGTCAACTGGAGCTCATGCCACAGACAGATAAGCACATGTTTCTCTCCAAACTTCCACTTCTCTCTTCATTTCCCTGGTGACATCTGGGTGAGAGCCTATAGGACAAATGTGTAAATAGTTTTCCTCTTGGTTTCCAACTCAAAAGGCTTGATCCTGTCTGCCTACAGTACATGTAAAGAGAAATTGGGAAATTGAATCTGAGCCAAGTAGAGAAAGGAGGGGTTGTGATGGTTATTGATAAACAATGTCTGCCTTAGGCTAGGCATCAGGGTAGAGAACTGATGATACCATGGTTTCCTCTTTGCCATCCCTGCCCTAGTAGGATTTCACATTCTGTACTTTTTTTCTGACAACTAACTGAAAGCAAGCATGCTTCTATTATGTATTCATTTTTTATTAGAACCAAGTGTATACAGAAGACTTTTTTTTTTTTTAACCAAATGTATGGTTCAAGTACAAATGGGTCTGGAAGCCATGTAAATGGGGAAAAGCAGCTGACCTACTAAGAATAAGGATCAGCTCATTAGAAAATAAGAATTCACTCCTGGAGTACCCTCCATCTGTTATTTCTGAGATAACAATAATTATCAATGATAATAACAATAATAATATGGACCATTTTACAGTGGAACACAGCTTTCTCTGTTTGTCATCAGCCCAAAATACTTTTAGATTCTTTTTCAGAACCCTCTTTCATCTATTAATTTGTCTAAACCCTTATCAAGCCTAACTTGCTAATTCATTTCCCCATGAAGGATATCAAACCATACAAATGTATATCTTCTTTTAGATGCCCTAAGATCACTTGTTAGCAAACTTTGGAAAAGATCCCCTGATTTTATCCATTTCAAGACAAGACCATGATCAGTTGGAATTTCCATCGGCATTGCCTGAATCTGTTGATCAGTTAGGTGAATAATGACACATTAACAGTATAAAGTTTTCCAATCCATGAACACATGATGGTTTTTCCACTTATTTAGATCTTTAATTTCTTTCAACAACGTTTTGTAATTTTAAGTGTACATGTTTTATGCTTCTTCGGTTAAATTTATTCCTAGAGTTTTTCAAAAATTTTTTTACCATCAGAATTATTTTTCAAAATCTCTTATGCTTTAGGTATTACTCCTTTTGAATATTCATCTTTTCTGCCTATAAATTCACATTTATGTCTTCATAATCTTTCTTCCTATAGAGATATAATTCATATAATATAAAAAGTTTCTTTTTAAAGCTTATACTTCAGTGGATTTTAGTATATTCACTGTATTGTGTAACATAACCACTATCTATTCCAGAACATTCCCATCACCACATAAAGAAACCTGATATCCCTCAGCAGTTACTATCCATTCTCTCTTCCCAACCACCATGCCCTGACAGCCCCTGATCTGCTTTCTGTATTTATAAATTGGCCAATTTGCAATTTACTTAAGTGGAATCATATATAATATGTGGCTTTTTGTGTCAGGCTTCTTGCACTTAGCATAATGCTTTCAAGGTTCATCCACACTGTGGCATGTACCAGCATTTTATTCCTTCCTGTGACTGAAGTATTCCATTGTTTGGATATACAACATTTTTGTTTATTCATTCATCAGTTCATACACATTTGAATTGTTTCCATGTCTTGGTTATTATGAATAATATTGCTATGAATATTCATGTCCAAGTTTTTGTGTGAACAAATGTTTTCAGTTTTCTTGGGGTGCATATCTGTGAGTGGAATTGCTGGGTCATATGATGGCTTTATGTTTAACTTATTGAGGAACCACCTGCAAAACTGTTTTCAGCAATGCCTATGTCATTTTAGATTCCCACCAACAATTAAAAGTTTTCTAGTTGCTTCATGTCTTCAGTTTTCTGGGGTGTTTTTTTTTGTTTTGTTTTTATTGTAGTCATTCTAATGAGTATGAAGTGTTATCTCACTGTGGTATCTGTATGTATTTCCTGGATGACTAATGATGTTGAACATATTTTCATGTACTTGTTAGTCATTTGTATATCTTCTTTGAAGAAATGTACATTCAAATCTGCTTTTTAGTTAGATTATTCATCATTTTCATTAGTTACAAAAGTTCTATATGTAATCTGGATACTGGACCCTTTTAAGATATGTAACTTTGTAAATATTTTCTCTAGTTTTGTGAATTGTTTTCACTTTCTTAATAGTATCCTTTGGCACCAAAAAAATGTCTTTATATTTTGATGAAGTTCAATTTATCAGAAGATCTCCTGGAGAAGGAAATGGCTACCCACTCCAGTATTCTTGCCTAGAAAATTCCATGGATGGAGGAGCCTGGTGGGCTACAATCCATGGGATCGCAAAGAGTCAGACACAACTGAGTGACTTCACTTTCACTTTCAATTTATCTGTTTTCTCTTTGATTGCTGTATTTCTGGTATCATCAAAAAATCTTAATCCCATGCCATTCATATTTATACCCAGATGTTACTATCAGAGTTGATAGTTTTAGCTCTTACATTCAGATCTTCAGTCTATTTTTAGCTAACTTTTTAATATGGCTTGTGGTGGGGGTGGGGAATTAATTCTTTTGCATATGGAGAGCCAATTATCCTGGCACCGTTTTTTTCAAAAGACTATTTCCCCCACAGAATAATTTGGGTATCCTTGTTGAAAATCGGCTGTAAATGTATGAGTTTATGTCTGGACTCTTGATTCTATTCCCTTGATCTCTATGTCTGTTCTTATACCAGCACCACACTTGATTACTGTAGTTTCATAGTAAGTTTTGAAGGCAAATATGAGGCCTCCAAACTTGTTTATCATTTTCGGGATTGATTTGGCTATTTAAAATCCATTGCCTTTCCACATGAATTTTAAGGATCAGCATGTATATTTTTTGATCCAATATCTGTTGAAATTTCAGTAGAGATTGCACTGAATATGATCAGTTATGTGAATATTCCCATGTTAACAGTATCAAGGCTTCTAGTCCATGGACAACAAAGGTTTTTCCACTTATTTAGATCAACAGTGTTTTTAAATATTCTTATTCCTAAGAGTTTTTTAAAAATTCTATCATCAGTGAAATTATTTTCTAAAATATCTTAAGCTTTAAGTGTTTTTCCTTTTGAAGGTTGATCTTTTCTGCCTGTAAATTCCATTTTAGTCAATAATCAAATTTCATATGTGTGTTTAATTTCCTGAGCAGTTACTTGAATACTTGATACCTAAAACATTTTCTGATATAGTGTTTGGAATGGACCCAGAATCAGGCTCCATAAACCCATTTACCTCCCTCCAAATAAGCTAAGCCCAGACAATCTTACTGTGTTCCTTAGTAGAGCGGGAAGCCCCTTAAGAAGATTAAATTACTCATGGTTATTTGTCACCTATAATCTCCCATATCATTTTTGTCATAGTCTCTCCCTTGAAGGATCATCTTTTTTTTTTTTAGGAGTTATCCTTTCCTGTGATTTTCTAGATTCTCACTACCCCAATATCTGACTCAGTTCTGCCCATTCTTATTTCCCTGCTGAAGACTTTTTCTTCCTTTGCTGTATCACTCAGTGCACAATAGACATCCACAAACCAGGGAAATCATCCGTGGTTAGCCATGGCTTAAAACAGCTTTCAACTAAAGCTGAGATCCTCATGGGTTGGCACTTTATTTAATTGCATACCTCTAGTTCCTCTGTTTTTCTGGAGTAAAAATGGTAAAAAAAAAAAAAAACAGTCCTGTTCATTTCACAAACTTTTATCTGGCATATAATGCGGGAGACTTGGGTTTATCCCTGGGTTGGTAAGATCCCCTGGAGAAGGGAATGGCAACTCCAGTATTCTTGCCTGGATAATTCCACAGACAGAGGAGCCTGGTGGGCTACAGTCCATGGTCGCAAAGAGTCAAACATTATTAAACCACTAATACTTTTACTTTTTCATGAACCAGTGTGAAGTCAAATTATATACATTTTACTCTTGGCTTGCTTGAGAACTATATTAGACCTTTCTTAAACAATGTCTATTGTTTACAGACATAATGTCACTTAATTAAGAGGACATTGTGAGTGATAATGGGGTCTTGGTTGTTCTGTTCTTAGTTGGCCAATGCTTTCCCCACTTTCAGTGTTTTTTTCTGCTGTGAAGGATGAGTGCTTTTCATTTTCCATTTTTGACTAGTGGATACTCTTTATTTGACAAAATCATCCATGGATCTAAAATTCCCATCTGCAGAATGTTTCTGTCTTCTAAATATTTTCCCAGGAAGTCATCAGTTGGTTGATCATTTTCAGCCTGCAACCACATAGTTACATCTGCAGCTGAGGAGGATGTTGAAGACTCCATAGCAACACCATCTGTTGTTCACAGAATGTTTTTCTTTCTGATAAAGATGGGAGGTGTTAGTCGTAATTAGGCAAGTTGCATGCTGGGATCAGAAGCTTATTTAATTTACCAGGATTTCTGCACCAATAAGTACCTCTGACCCTGTGGGTATTCATAAATTCAGGGAGAGTTAGAACTAACACTGCTATTGTCAGTTATAATTTTTCACACTAAAACAGGAGTCGGCAAAGTACAGACCCCAGGTCACATCCAGCTGGTGGTTTGTTTTTATAAATAAAGTTTTATTGAGCCACAGCTACACCCATTCATTTGTGTATTGTCTGTGACTGTTTTCACAATATAGCAGAGTTGAGGAGTTATGACAGTAGTTATATGGCCTATGGAGCCTAAGATATTTACTATCTGACACTACAGTTCTCTTGCCCTTGTACTAGAATATTATTAGACAATTTTTCTGCTGTCACTAGGTTTGTATGACTTTCGTGTCAAGCACATGACCATTTTAGATTTGAAAACAGTAACTTACAACAGAATATCACCATCTCTAGGAAGCCTTCCATTATGTTTCCCCTGTATTCCTTATTAAGCTGGGCATAATGTTCTTTTCCTGGCCTCATCTAATACTATAGATAGGTCTCAATTACTGCTTATATCATATGATTTCCAATAACTTAATATCTAAACCAATTAATGTCTTTGCCTGCTATTCTCTGTAACCTTGTGAAAATTCTCACATTATGTCCTGATTTAGATAGATGTTCATAAAATAAGGGAAATATTATCATTCTAGGGCAAGGAGTCTGCTTTATTTGTATTCCTGTTGCCTAACATCAGTACCTAGGGCAAAGAATACACTTGGAAAAAATTGTTGAATGAATGGGTTGAATGAGTTATTAATTAAAAAGAAGATATTATTTAACTCTGTCTGTGCTGGGTCTTTGTCGCTGCGTGCAGGCTTTCTCTAGCTGTGGTGGCTGGGCTTCTCCTGCAGCGGCCTCTCTCATTGCAGAGCACAGGCTTTAGACATGCAGGCTCTGCGGTTGTGGTGCATGGGCTTAAGCTGCTCCATGACATGTGGGATCTTCCTGGACCACAGATCAAACCCATGTCCTCTTTACTTCCAGGTGGATTCTTTACCCCTGGACCACTAGGGAAGTCTCTAATTTTTTTTTGGAGGCTGTTTGGGATATAGGTTAATTGTGTGGTGTCTAGACTCCAATTTCTTTTTTTTTTTTTTTAGATTTTTTAAAAACTTTCTATTTTATATTGGATTATAGCCAATTATTAATGCTGTGCTAGTTTCATTAGCAAAGGGACTCAGCCGTACATACCCATGTATCCATTCTCCCCAGACTCCCCTCCCATCTAGGATGCCATGTAATACTTAGCAGAGTTCCCTACACTGTACAGTAAATCCTTGTTGATTCAGCCAGTTTAGTTCGGTCGCTCAGTCGTGTCTGACTCTTGGTGACCCCGTGGCCTGCAGGACACCAGGCTTATTAGTTATCTGTTTTAAATACAGCAGTGTGTACATATCGCTCCCAAACTCCCCAACTATCCTTGTATCCCTTCCCCCTATCCCTCAACCCTGGTAACCATAAGTTCATTATCTGAGTCTGTGAATCTAGACTCCAGTTTCTTGATGTGAAGCTTCATTTCTACCACTTATGAGCTCTAAGTCTTTGCTCATGTTACTTAGTCTCTCCAGCTTCAGCTTTCTCATCTATAAGCTGGAAATAGCAACATAACCTCTCTCCTGTGGTGTTGTAGAGGACAAAACTATATCATCCATGCAAAGTTTTAACATAGCACCTGACTTGTACTAAGTATTCAACATACCATGGTCATTCCTGGTGACTTATTATTTCTTTTAATCAAAAGTCAGCTCACTATCATGTCACCATTAGTTTTGTCACAGTTCTGAGTTACTACTTGCAAGTATCCATGAAGATACCGTTTATACAAAGAGCCACTTTTCTGGTTTCCTAGTCTGTGTCAAAGTGATAGGGGTAGAAAGTAGATCAGATGTCTTTCTGATCCTTAAGTGTTTCATAATCTAGTACACTGAGCCTCAAGCTGCCACCTGGGGAAGGATGTATATAGCTCAGTCCCAAAGAGGGTCAGAGATGATCACTGAGGACTACTGCCTTTTCTGGTACATGTTTATGGTGAAAGAACAAAACCCTAAATGAATGAAATAAGTTGTATCTAAGGAATGTCAGATACCAATCAAGGGGTCCAGTTTTGTAAGCAGAAAACCTGCCGGATCCTCAGTGTTCCTCTAAGCTTCATTTCTCTCTGCACTTGCCGATGGCTCTAGTTCAAAACAAACAAAAAATAAAACAAGAAATTCAGATTGTTGTGAAAACCTAAGGAAAAGTTCTGTACTCATTAGTTTTTAGTTGGGTGAATAGGACTGAGAGTACCTGGAAGGGGAAAAGAAGGCATTTGGTGAGTGCCAAGTTCATTTGCTATGCAGAGAATAGGGCTAGGAGTTCCTGTTCTGGACTCTAACAGATAGGGGTTGAATGCCAGTTCTACTATTTAGTAGCTAGGTGATCTTGGACAGCCCCTCTCCTTCTCTGTTTTCGTTTTCTTTTTGCTAAGATGTGAATGGTCCTTTTATAAACTTCATCAGGTGGCTGTGAGATGAAAGGAGATAACCTAAAGGGTTTCATAGTGCCTGGGACATAATAACAACTCAGTAACATGAGCTTTCAATTAGAGTAGAGGTTAAATGCAGAGAAAAACAAAGGACCATGGAGATTTTGTTTAGTTATCCAGAGGAGGAGCATGTGAATGAAGGTCAACCTCTTTCTAGTGGAAGAAAGATGAGTGTCTTAGCCTCTAGCCTCAGGAACACTGATCCATTTTCAAAAGCACCCCTGATTCTCTCAGACCAGGAGGTTTTCCATCATGAAGCCATCAGACTGAGATTCCCCATCTGCCACTGTCCTCTTCCTGCGCTTAGCCTACGTGTGGTGTTCCTTCACACTGTGCAGCACAAGGAAGTTCTCAATGGGCCAGGCAGCAGGGTCTTTCTTGTACAACTAAGCTTGCAGAGAGGAACTTGGGTTCAGTACATGTTGGAGCATTGAAAACAAAACAAAATGATAAGTGCTGTCTAGACAGAGATTGAGGTTACTTCTTCATAAAAAAAAAAATCTATGGTGGCAAATTACCACGAGAGTCAGAATAGAACAATAATTAAAAGCACAGAATTGGGAATAAGAAGTTTCTAGTTCACTGTTTTGTAGCTGTGAGACTTGGAACATTTTACCTGACTCTCCTCAATCTCTTCATTTGTGAAATGGGAATAATGATGTGGACATCTCTGAGGTATTGGGAAAAATGAAACGTTTTGCATGTATCTTGGTAACGGTGATGTTAGGCAAGATGCCAAGTTCTGCACTTCCATAGGAAACTTGTGTACCCTCTACTCTTGAGTCTCTTGGAGATCTATGCCTATATAAGGAAAGTTTTCTTCCCAGGCATGTCCCCAAAGAATTTTTAACTCCAGATTCTAAAGGTACTGAGAGGACTTCCCTAGTGGCACAGTGATAGGAATCAGCCTGCCAATGCAGGGGACGTGGGTTCGACCCCGGGTCCAGGAAGATCCCACATGCTGAGAGCAACTAAGCCTATCTGCCGCAACTACTGAAGCCCACTCATTCTAGGGCCTGTGGGCTGCAACTACTGAGGCTGTGTGCCACAAGTACTGAAGCCCATGTGCCCTAGAATTGCACACCACAGCTGCTGAAGCCTGCTTGCTGAGAGCCTGTGCTCCACAATAAGAGAAGACACCATAATGAGAAGCCTTCGCAGCGCAACTAGAGAATAGCTCCTGTTTGCCACAACTGGAGAAAGCCCACATGCTGCAATAAAGAGCCAGTGCAACCAAAAGTAAATTAATATTAAAGTTTAAAAAAAAAACAAGGGTGCTGAGAACACTGGATCATTTTAAAGCAGTGTTATTTTCTGTCTAATAATATTTATCAATCGTAGGAGATAAAAATTATGGGTATCTTCATATTGTTCTATCCAACAGGAGAGTTAAAAGATCAATATCAGAAATTTTCATTAAAAGCCTCCAGTGATAATAGAGATCAGAGTAGAGAAATATTATTATTAATATGCTTTTCCATGGTGATGGAGCTAGGATTCTGTTATGAGCTTGTTTTATTCATGATTAGTTATTTCTGTCAGTTTTCTTTCATCACCTTTATGTTTTCTTTTTCTCTCACATTACAAAACAATTAAAGAATTTGGCAAGGAAATGGAGCCAGATGTAACACTTTCCTCTTACATCCCTTAATAGAAGCAAACATGCTGTAATGTAATTTTTCTTCCCTTGGCCAGAACTACTCCCTCCCCCAAATTCTCAGCTGTAGAGGAGTTACAAAACCCCTTGAAAGTGGAAAAACCCTTATTGTCAATGCAATGTAATTAAATTTATATAATGTTGCATCATCTGGTTGAAGAGGGAAATCTGGAAAGAAATCCTCCCATTAACTTTGGGCTATACCCAGAAATCCTGCTAAGTGCTGACATGAGTTTCCGTATGGGGGTGGCATTAATGCAACTAAGGGCTGTATTTATGACATGATGAAGGAGACTCATGGAATCCAGAGATTCAGAAAACAAAGTTTAACTGAATTTTTAATAAAGAAACAATGCAATGTAGTAATTATGAAATTGGCTCTGGAGTTAGACAATTTTCTGACCAGTTTTATCTTCTGCCTGTGGTTCTTTGGATGAAATTAGATGACTCGGTTGGTGTCCTTGATCTTTACTTTCCCCACCTGAAAAACAGATGAGGGATAATAAAATTTCATAATTAATGAGATTGTTATTGTATTGAAATGGTTCAATGCATATAAAGCTCTAACTCTAGTACAACATATATACTCAATAATGATAGCTGTTAGTTCAATTATTTATTAGTCATGAAGGCTCCACAGCAACCACATTAATTAGGATCCACTCCATGTGGAAGAGAGAAATGCACAGGAAAAACCAATCTTAATTTAGGATAAGACGGCATTAGAGAAAATGTGGACAGATGATCCATGCAGGAACTCACGCTTGCATATAGAACACCATGTCCTTCTCTTAACAAGGACTGATTCTTCTTCCATACTCTGGGCCTTCTCTGAAGTTGTTTCTCAACTCTGGCCCTGAGTTTTCCCCCTCTGCGAATAAGGAAGTCAGAATAGATGATCTTGGAGGACCATTCTGGGTCTGGCTTTCTGAAGATTCTTCCAGGATTGGCTCAAGCCATGTTTAAGCTATTGTTAGAAATATTCATGCTTGCCTGAATATGTAAAAACAAAGAATGGTTCTTCATTTGAAAGAAATTAACAAGCAAGAAAATAGCAAGAGACTGTCTGAAATATATTCAGCCTTATGTTAGTCCAATAAACAAAGCAGGGAAGCTCTTAGAAAGCTGTTTCCTGACTCCTCAGGCTTGAATAACTTAGTTTTGATGGGTTAGAAACATAGATCAGAACTGTTTCTGTTACGGTAGGGTCAGTATTGCCTGCTTCTCTGAATGTACAATGATCAACCTATTGGTACTCAATGGACTTTAGTGGTTTTCTCAGTGTCTAGGCAGGTTCCTCAAGTTAGCCCTTCCAGTGCAGATGCAATCCATAAATGGGCCAATTTTTGTTACATGTAACCTTATTTCTTTCATTGCTGTACTAAGATGTGGTCTTTTTAAAATTTTTTAAATTTATTTTTAATTGGAGAATAACTGCTTTGCAGTATTTTATTGGTGTCTGCCATACATCAACATGAATCAGCTAGAGGTATACATATGTCCCCTATCTCTTTGAAGGAATGGCATCCCACTCCAGTATTCTTGCCTGGAGAATTTCATGGACAGAGGAGCCTGGCGGGCTATATCCAGGGGGTCGCAAAGAATTGGACATGACTGGAGCAACTCTTGTTTGCTCCTAAGATGTGCTCTTATGGAAAGAATGCTAAATTTAGAGTCAGGGACTTGGGTCTAAGTTCCAGGTCCCATATCCATCATCTTAGATATTACTTCAATTCTTGCACTGAATTTCAGCTATCTTCTCTTTTAAAAAATAGGGTCAGTATTAATCATATTAAAGGGTCAACAGGAAGATTAAATAAGATAACTCATGCAGAGCCCCAAGCATCTATGTTGTACATGTCAGGCACTGTAAGTAAATGACATATTTTCTTACATTTAACAAATATCTCCTGAGTACTTGTTATGTGCCAGGCACTGTTTTAGCAACTTGAGATACATTAAAGACAGAAAGATCCTATACCTTTGGGGAGGAAACAGACAATAAACATAAAATGCTGTACAACACAGGCATATAGCCAATATTTTATAAAAAAAAAATATAAACAGAGTATAACCTTTAAAAATTGTGAATCACTATGTTGTACACTTGAAACTTACAGATTACCCTTACCTCAATTTTTAAAAATTTAAAGAAAATAAAAAATCCAATAAACATAGAAACTCAGTAAATTATGTGCCATGAGAAAAGGTAATAATTACTGTGGGAAAGAAAAGAAACGTGGAGCGCAGTGTGCAGGACACGAAGGGCCAGTGTGGGTGGGAGAGGTTGCGGACTTAAGTTGGTCCAGGGTGGGTTGGTGGTCAGGGTAGGTCTCCTGAAAAGTTACCACTTGAGGACATGAAGGAGGTGAAAAAATTAGCTATGAGAACATTTGCTGGGAGAAATTTCCAGGCTGAGGTGCCACGGCCCTGAGGCAGGATCATGCTTTGTATGTGGAGGAATATCAGGAAGCCCAGTGTGTTTGAGGCAGTGACCAAGAACAGGGACAGAAGTAGAGATGAGATCAGACAGGTAATGGGGTCCAGACCCATGGAGGATTTTGCAGGCCCTTGTAAAGGCTTTGGCATTTCCTCTTAGGGAAAGGAGGAGACACTGAAAGATTTTGAGCAAAGGAAACACATTATCTAGCTTAGATTTTCAAAAGGACCATTTCAGTTGCTATTTTAGGACAGCAATGGTGCAGAGGGTGGGAGAGGAGGCGAGGCTGAAGGCAGGGAGACCAGACAGAGGCTGTTCAGAATTCCAAGGACCAGGTAAGGGTGGTCTGAGCCATGGATGGTAAAAAGGGATCAGAATCTGAATATCATGCAAAGATCCTTCTTTCTACCTACCTTTAATTTATTGGTTATAATACAATACTTGCCTAATTAACTTAAAAAGCTATTAACAGGAGGAAGATAGTGATGACAGACAGTTATTAACACTGACTCTGATACAGGCACTGTGAAAAGTACTCATCAACCCTAGGATATAGAAATAATTATTAACCATTTTTGACAGATGATCTGAGGCATAGAGAGACCAAGTAATGTACCCAAAGTTTCACATTTGTGAAGTGTTACAGCTGCGAGTTCAATGTGTTGCATCTGACACTGAAGTTATGCTCTGAGGATGTGGCCAGTGCCATGAGACTCTCAAAACTGTTCTCAAGAGACTTGCCACACTTAGTGTCTTCTGTCTGGAATCTTTATCAAGTAACAAGGAAGTTAAACATGGTACTTACTGGTAGAACTTTGTCCTCTGAGGTGCTAGTCTGTTGAATGGTTGGTGAATTGATTTATTGGAAAATAAGGAAAGAAAAGAATGAACAGTTATATCAAAACACTTTTTTTTATATGCTCTCACAAGGTCACAGTGCATTTTTAAAACATTTTTGATTATGGTAAAGCACACTTAAAATAACCCACTTTTACATGTACAGTTCAGTGAAGTGTATTCACATTTTTGTGCAACCATCTCTACTGTCCATCTCCAGAGCTCTTTTCATCTTGAAAAACTGAAACTCTGTACCCACTAAGTCCTCATCCCTGTCTGCCCCTGACCTCTGGCACACCCCACTCAACTTTCTGTGTCTATGGAATTTAACTCTTGTAGGTAATTTATGTAAGTAGAATCATGCAGTATCTGTCTTTTTGTGACTGGTTTAATTCATTTAACACAATGTCCTCAAAGTGTATCCATGTTGTAGCATGTGTCAGAATTTAATTCCTTTTTAAAGGCTGAATAATATTCCACTGTGTGTATATACCACATTCTGTTTATCCATTCATCTGTTGATAAATCAAAACATATTTTGAGAATCTTATAGCACATTAGCTGCTTGCATTTTAGAAATCACGTCATTTCATAATAAAGAAGAAGCTGAAAAGTAGAAAATTCTTTCTGAGCTCCTAGACTCTAAAGAAAAAACAGATCTGAAGGCTAAGAGACTCAGAAACTGATTTTTCTAAATTAACAGGACAATCTCACAGTTCACAGAGCATAAATCTCTGTTGACATTTCTTGCATAGAATCATAAATGTAGAGTGTTTTTCACTGTATATTTTCATCTCATTTATTATGTTTCATTTGTCTTAAATTAAGCTAATCATTTTGTTTGCACAACAATTTGCTTTTTGGGTTGTATTTGGGTTTTGTGAAAATTTAACTTTCCACAGTAAAGTAATAGATTTATTCAAATATTAACCTTGGGGAAATGCAATTTGACAGTTCTTCAAAGAATGTATAAAACTAATTATAAGTGAAAGTCATTTCAATTTCAATAATTAAAGAAAAAAACCTGCCAGTACTGGATTATTCTCTTTCAACTCATATCATAGATCCATCCGTCATTACGGTCCTACATGTGCTTGCTGATCAAATTGCATGAATCAGAGAAGTGAAAACCTAATTTTGTTGGTGTTCTATTCAGACAGTACTTTTCAAAAATGTGCATAAACTTAATTTCAAAAAACTGATAGATATCTACCAAACTGAAGGTATTTCTGGTGTTTACATCTGAAAGTCACTTACTTGGCTTATTTTGCCTGTGTGAGGTGGCATTCTATTTTATTATTGGAGTTAAATAACACCAGCTTTAAAGGGACAGGATGCAATATTCAATAGAATCATCAAATGTCAGGATTAAAGAAACATGCTAAAACTTCCCCAGCCCCCATTCTCAACCTAGACTGAATCTATGTGGTGGTCTGTGGTCCTCTAGGCTTTGCTTAAATGTCCTCTATCCTGTGTCACCCACAATATAGTCATCTGTGTACTCCTGGCATAACAATATGTCCTTTTCACTAGCTTTACTTAATGTTTTCCTTTTACAATACTCCTTGCTTCTTTGATGCTTTAAAAGAGAAATTAATATTACTCTAAGTGAAAACTAGTGTGATTTTCCATGGATAGAAGACAGATTTAAAAAATATCTGTAAACAGCAGGGTAGTAAGCTTGGAGCAAACTCTGCCTTTGGTAGTAATGAAAATGTGGAAGTACTACGGAGATATTGATTTCATTGTGTGCTCAGAGTGAGATAGTATCTCTAACATCCCAACAGGTAGAAAAGATTTGGCAGGCAGTGATTTTCTGATATTTAATGCCATGTTCTGTGATACCTAAAATCATCTTGAATACTACTGAGTCCCAAATCTTGGGAAACAAGTCCTCTTCCTCTCATTCCATTGTTTGGAACAGCTTGGCAGTTAGAAAGTTCTCCTCTCATCAATTTGACATCTGTCTACATCTGTGGCTTACCCACAGATTGTCCTATTCTTCAGAGCCATCCAGAGTAAATGCAGTCTCTCCTTCCCATAACAGCCCTTTGTTTATTTGCAGATAGCTCTTACATTTAAGCTCGCCTTCTCTCGGCTAGATTGCCTCAGTTCTCTGCATCTTTTCTCATATGAAATAATTCTGTAGTAGTATTCACCTACCCCACTATTTTTACTGCCTGTATCATTTACGATTCTCCACAGAAATAAAACCGGGTGTGTGTGTGTGTGTGTGTGTGTGTGTGTAAGTGGATGGGTGGGTGGATGGATGGACAGACACAAACATACATACAGTCATACACACACACATAACATTAAGAAATTGGCTCAGGAGATTATGGAGGCTGGCAAGTCCAAGATACACTAAGTGGGCTGATAGGCTAGAGGTCAAAGTACAGCTCAAGTCCAAAAGTCATCTGCTATAGAATTCTCTCTTGCTTGGGGAGTGCAGCCTTTTTTTCGATATAGGACTTCAACTAATTAGATGAGGCATACCCACATCATACATGGTAATATGCTTTCTCAAAGTTCACTGGTTTAAACACTGATTTCTTCCAAAAACACTCGAAGTTGACACATAAAACTAACTACCCACTGCCATTAGTATTGCATCATGCCTTAAGTGTCATGTTTAACAAAATAAGGTAAGAATTTAGTAATGTTTCCAAAGCATGATATGAAGCTTATTGAAATGTGTAAACCCTGAACATGACAAAGTCAATGTTTTCCTGAAAATTTTAACTAAGCAACCTAGATATTTTGGTCAGTGAATGATAGGTGTTGGATGATGACAGGTTTATTATGATTATGGTGATTAGCCATGTTGACAATAGTGGCTAATAATAGATTTGCAGTGGGCACTGCTTTCACTGTTTTTCTCACATTATCTAATCTTCATAATAACCTATGGTATAGGGTCACTTTTATTTCTGTTTTATGGATACAGACCCTGAGCAACAGAGAAGTTAAGTAATGTTTCCAGGTTTATATAGAGCTCCCAAGAAGTAGGGATAGAATTCAAACTCATGTAGTCTAGTTCCAGAGCCCTTATCATAGCCATCTCTACCCCCAGTCACTATCCTTCACCCACTGAATCACTGGAATTGTTGTAGAATACACAGGGTGACCAGAAAGTCTGGAAACATAAATGACTGCCTGACATATTTGAACATATGCATGAGTAGTTAATACCCATACTTGACTAGCTAGAGATTTGCTCAGTGGCTCCACCATTCCACACCAGAGTGCTGAGGGTCTGCTTGACTGATCATCTACAAACCTGCTTTGGACATGTGAACACATGCAGTGGATTGCCTTTGTGCCAGATACGAACCCTTCTGACATGCTGGAAATGTAGGCTTATTACATAATAAAGAGACAAGAACCATCTGAGCCGCTACATCATAGATGCTATGCAGGATGGAGGAAAATTTGTTAATACACCACCTTTATTGCAATTTCTCAGTTCATTGAAGTATGCATTGCTAATGAGAAACACATTGAACACATCACATAATACATAGTGCATTGTCATATAATACCATGGAGCCATTTTTATGTGTATACACCGATGTTTACAGACTTTTTGACCATACTGTATTTACCATCTTGGTTGTTCACCTTTTCCTATCTCTGTTAATGTGTAGAGTCTAGACTGAACACAGTATTCCAGATGTTCTCTGACTATTTTGAACTGTGGTGTTGAAGAAGACTCTTGAAAGTCCCTTGGACGCAAAAAGATCCAACCAGTCAATTCTAAAGGAAATCAGTCCTGAACATTCACTGGAAGGACTGATGTTGAAACTGAAACTGAATACTTTGGCCACCTGATGTGAAGAACTAACTCATTTGAAAAGACCCTGATGGTGGGAAAGATTGAAAGCAGGAGGAGAAGGAAATGACAGAGGATGAAATGGTAGGATGGCATCACCTACTCAATGGACATGAGTTTGAGTAAACTCCGGGAGTTGGTGATGGACAGGGAGGCCTGACGTGCTGCAGTCCATGGGGTTGCAAAGAGTTGGACACAACTGAGTGACTGAACTGAACTGAACTGATACATGCTAAAGGAAGGCCATCTTCCTGCTCTTCGTTCTTTTAGGTATTGATAATACCATCTAAACCATGTAGACTTCTCTGGCGATCAGTCCAGTGAACACAAGGCAATATGATTTTCATTCATATGACAGTCATTTTTCATATCTACCTTGTACAAGAGACTGTTTTAGCCATTGGAGACATAGTGGTAAACAAAACAAAGTCCCTGCCCTCAGTGATCTTTTGTAGTAGGAGGAGATAGGTTAAACACACACACACACATAATCAAATAGATACATAATACATGTTGTGTTGTGCCAAGGTAGATGGAGAAAAAGAGAGCGTACTGCTCTTTCTTTATAAACAGAGAATGAAGAGGTTACTGCATTAGCCAGGTGAATATCTAGGGGAGGTCATTCCAAAAGCAAGATACAGGAAATGCAAATGTATCAGGAGGGGAAGACACTTGGTTTATTTGAAGAAAAGGAAATTAGTGTCCATGGAGTAGACATACAATAGTGGGAGGGGCCTGGGAGGGAATAAAGATTGGAGAGAGAAAGAGACCAAATCACAGAGTCTTGTAGTAAGGAGTTTGAGTACAAGACTAGTTGTGATAGCCACTGGAGGATTTTATTTTCTTTCCTCTCATGGGAATGACATAATCTGTGTTGAATTTAAAAGGGATTACTCTGACTGTTTGGGGGATAATAGACTTTAGGAGGGCAAGAGTGGAAGCAGGGAAATCAATATGAACTACAACAGCTATTTTTGTATGTCCAAGATAGGTTGGTTTTTAATTATCTGTCTAACTTGATTTATAATTTAATTGCACTGCAGTCAGAAAATGTGTTTTGTATGACACTGGTTATCTGAAATTCCTTTGTGAACTAGCACCATGTCAATTTTTGTAAACGCTTTAGTGTATTTGAAAATTATGGAGATCCTCAACTTGTTGGGTGCAGGGTCTGCATGTCTGCTAGTTCAAACTAACATCAAATCTTGGATGTTATTTGGTCAGCAGTGTCTATAATTTTCTAATGAGTGAGTGAGTGAATTTGCTCAGTTGTATCCAACTCTTTGCGACCCCGTGGACTGTAGCCCACCAGGCTCCTCTATCCATGGGATTCTCCAGGCAAGAATACTGGAGTGGGTTGCCATTTCCTTCTCCAGGGGATCTTCCCGACCCAGGGATCGAACCCAGGTCTCCCGCTTTGCAGGCAGATACTTTAACCTCTGAGCCACCAGGGAAGCCCTATAGATTTTTCTTAAAATCTCATCCTCAGTTCAATTCAGTTCAGTTGCTCAGTTGTGTCCAAATCTTTGCGACCCCATGAATCACAGCACACCAGGCCTCCCCGTCCATCACCAACTCCCAAAGTTTACTCAAACTCATGTCCATCGAGTCGATGATGCCATCCAGCCATCTCATCCTCTGTCGTCCCCTTCTCCTCCTGCCCTCAATCCTTCCCAGCATCAGGGTCTTTTGCAATGAGTCAAATCTTCGCATGAGGTGGCCAAAGTATTGGAGTTTCAGCCTCAGCATCAGTCCTTCCAAAGAACACCCAGAACTGATCTCCTTTAGGATGGACTGGTTGGATCTCCTTGCAGTCCAAGGGACTCTCAAGAGTCTTCTCCAACACAACAGTTCAAAAGCATCAATTTTTTGGCACTCAGCTTTCTTCGTAGTCCAACTCTCACATCCATACTTGACCAGTGGAAAAACCATAGCCTTGACCAGACGGACCTTTGTTGGCAAAGTAATGTCTCTGCTTTTTAATATGCTATCTAGGTTGGTCATAACTTTGCTTCCAAGGAGTAAGCGTCTTTTAATTTCATAGCTGCAATTACCATCTGCAGTGATTTTGGAGCCCCCCAAAATAAAGTCTCTCACTGTTTCCCCATCTATTTCCCATGAAGTGATGGGACCAGATGCCATGATGTTGGTTTTCTGAATGTTGAGCTTTAAGCCAACTTTTTTACTCTCCTCTCTCACTTTCATCAAGAGGCTTTTTAGTTCCTCTTCACTTTCTGCCATAAGGGTGGTGTCATCTGCATATCTGAGGTTATTGATATTTCTCCCGGCAATCTTGATTCCAGCTTGTGTTTCTTCCAGCCCAGCGTTTCTCATGATGTACTCTGCATATAAATTAAATAAGCAGGGTGACAATATACAGCCTTGACGTACTCCCTTTTCCTGTTTGGAACCAGTCTGTTGTTCCATGTCCAGTTCTAACTGTTGCTTCCTGACCTGCATATAGGTTTCTCAAGAGGCAGGTCAGGTGGTCTGGTATTCCCATCTCTTTCAGAATTTTCCACAGTTTATTGTGATTCACACAGTCAAAATCTTTGACATAGTCAATAAAGCAGAAATAGATGTTTTTGGGGAACTCTCTTGCTTTTTCAATGATCCGGTGGATATTGGCAATTTGATCTCTGGTTCCTCTCTTTTATAAAACCAGCTTGAACATCTGGAAGTTCATGGTTCACATATTGCTGAAGCCTGGCTTGGAGAATTTTGAGCATTACTTTACTAGCGTGTGAGATGAGTGCAATTGTGTGGTAGTTTGAGCATTCTTTGGGTTTGCCTTTCTTTGGGATTGGAATGACAACTGACCTTTTCCAGTCCTGTGGCCACTGCTGAGTTTTCCGTATTTGCTGGTATATTGAATGCAGCACATTAACAGCATCATCTTTCAGGATTTGAAATAGCTCAACTGGAATTCCATCACCTCCACTAGCTTTGTTCATAGTGATGCTTTCTAAGACCCACTGGCTGCACATTCCAGGAAGTCTGGCTCTAGGTGAGTGATCACACCATCATGATTATCTCATCCTGTTGCTGTTGCTGTTAAGTCACTTCAGTCGTGTCCAACTCTGTGTGACCCCATAGATGGCAGCCACCAGGCTCCCCCGTCCCTGGGATTCTCCAGGCAAGAACACTAGGGTTTGCCAATTTTGCTTCATGCTTCTGATAACTTTTAATTAATGTTTTAAAGCTGCATTGATAGTTAAGTGTCTAGTCATGATTTTCTAGATCCTTGAGTTTTTATTTTATATGTAGTTTCTGCTTAAACATTAATACTTTTTGCCTTAAATACTAGTTGTTGTCTAATACTAGCATTGATACACCAGTCTTGTCTTAGTAAGTATTTGTATAGCATATCTTTCTGCCATATCTTTATTTTCAGCCTTTCCATGTGGTTTTATTTTATTTCATAAACAGCATTTACTTTGATATTTTATATATATAAAGAATTTTTTTTAAACTTGTACCATCTTTGTTTGTATTTCTTCTCTATTATTCTGTTGGCTTCTTTTTAATTTTTTTTTTAATTTTATCTTTTCTTCTGGTTGGTGAATTTGTTTTTTCCTCTTCCCTCTCTTTCTCCTCTGCTGGTTTCAGGACCATAGATTGTATTTCAATTTGTTTAATGACCACTTTAATTTACAACATGTATGCTTACTAAGTAATTATATCTTCCCCTTACATATAATATAGACATTGGTCCTTTTTAACTATCTGCTAAGCTATCCCAGGGACGGCGGAGCCTGGTGGACTGCCATCTATGGGGTCGCACAGAGTCGGACACGACTGAAGTGACTTAGCAGCAGCAGCAGCAAGCTTCTTAGCACACACTCCTCCTCTTCCCCATCCCCAACACACAAACTGTTACTGAACTCAGCTTTGCCTTCTTATTGCTTGGAAGGCAATACTCAAGAGACAAGTGCTGGTGAGAACAGAAAGTTTGCTTTATTCAGCTGGTCAGCAACCTGGGGAGAAGATGGACTCATCTCCAAAAACCAATTCATAAAATTCTGTTTGAACATCAGAGTTTTTAGAGGTAGAATCCTTTGGGCAGGGCATCGTAGTCTCCCTTATCTTCCACTGTGTACAGATTTTTCTTCTGATTGGTTGGTAGTGAGGTAAGGGGATAGTGTTCCAGGAATCTTTTCCTCAGCCTAAGTTTCCATCCTCCAGCTGGGTGAAGACTTATTTCCTAGGGAAGAACACAAAGGTATTGTTATGTATATTTCTTGAGGAACCAGGATTCTGTCCCAAGGCAGCACTGTTGTTTCTTGATGCCTCTTCCTTTGTTTCTGCATTCCTTCCCTTCCTTGAGAAGCAAATGTTTGAATCTGCCCTTTGGAACTCAGGAAGGTCAAGCAGGCTGAATGAAGACTATTTCCTCCAAACAAGAAATGGGGGACACAGAAAGGATTTGTACCCAGGAGGGCCCCACAGGGTCTATGTTTTTGTTCAGTCACTAAGTCGTGTCTGACTATTTGTGACCCTATGAGCTACATCACACCAGGCTTCCCTGTCCTTCACTCTTCCACAGTTTACTCAAACTCATGTCCATTGAGTCAGTGATGCCATCCAACCATCTTATCTCTTCCACCCCCTTCTGTTCTTAATCTTTCCCAGGAACAGTGTCTTTTCCAGTGAGTCAGCTCTTTGCATCAGGTGGCTGAAGTATTAGAGCTTCAGCTTCAGCATCAGTCCTTCCAGTGAATATTCAGGGTTGAATTTCTTTAGGATTGACTGGTTTGATCTCCTTGAAGTCCAAGGGACTCTCAAGAGTCTTCTCAAGGACCACAATTTGAAAGCATCGATTCTTCAGTTCTCAACCTTCTTTATGGTTCAATTCTATTTCCATAGATGACTATTGGAAAAACCATAGTTTTGACTATATGGACCTTTGTCAGCAAAGTGATATCTCTGCTTTTTAAAACACTGTCTAGGTTTGTCAGAGCTTTTCTTCCAAGGAGCAAGCATCTTTTAATTTTGTGGCTGCAGTCACCATCCGCAGTGATTTTGGAGCCCAAGAAAACAAAATCTGTCACTGTTTCCATTTTTCCCTCTTCTATTTGTGATGAAGTGATGGGACCAGATACCATGATCTTAGTTTTTTGTATGTTGAAGCTTAAGCCAGATTTTTCAACTCTCTTCCTTCACAGGATCCTGCTGTTTTAAAACCTCCTAGCAGGAGAGTCTCTAGTTCACAGAGAACTCTTGAAGTCTCCTCTTCTTTGGTAGGCTAAGTACACAGTCATTATGACCCACTTCTAGACCTGTCAACAGACTCCTGTCTGTAGCCCACACTCCACTTAGTGGTTCTTTTTCTAGATCATGCACATGGTTGTCCTTTTTTTTCAATTGTAGGAAAATACACATAACAAAATTTACTTCTTGAATCAATTTAAAGTATGCAATTCAGTGGCATTAAGTACCTTCACAATGTTATGTAACCATCAGCACCATCCAGTTGACAATTTTTTTTTTTTACCACAAACAAAAATCCTGTATCCGTTAAGCAGTCACTCCCTGGTACCCTCTCCCCCCACATCCTGACAACCACTAATCTGCTTTCTGTCCCTATTCTGGATGTACATCTTCTAGATGTTTTATATAAATGGAATCATGCAGTATGTGGCATTTTATGTCTGGCTTCTTTTACTGAGTATGCTTACAGAGTCCATCCTTGCTGTGGCATGTATCAGCATTCCATTCTTTTTCATGGCTGAAAGATATTTCATTTTATAAACATACAACTTTTTTTTTTAAAACATTTATCTGTTGCAGGGCATCTGGTTGTTTTTACCCTTTGGTTATTGTAAATAGTACTATAATGAACATTTGTGTATATATATATATATATATTTTTTTTTAATACTTGTTTTCATTCTTTTGAGTCTATACCACAGAGTAGAATTGCTGGATGATATGGTAATTCTATATTTAACTTATTGAGAGGTTGACGAACTGTTTTCCATGGTGGCGATACCAGTTTTCATTCCCACCAGCAATGTTTGAAGGTTCTGATTCTCCACATCCTTGCCAACATTTGTTATTTTCTGTTGATGGTGATGATGATGATATTTGTCATTCTAGTGGATGTGAAGAGTTGTATGTTTGCTGAGTCCAACTCTGACTTATTGGTTTTTCTCTCCCTGTTGCTTTTGTTGTTGATATTACTGTAACATTGCTATAGGCTTGGAGTACAGGAGTGTATCCAAGCATGTACTGATCTCTCCATTTCAGTTGGAACCTCATATCAATTCTGGCCATGTTCTTATAGTGGAAAACTATGTTAGCACCCACAAGCCAGAGTACCTGACCACATGATGCTGTTACTTTTCTACAGGATGAAGAAGATATCTTTTTGAACTGCTGTAGACTTTTACCAATTTAATCAAAGTTTACTTTAGCTGATTTCCTCTTTAGACATCTCCCCCTTTTCCAATGAGCTCATATAATGTAGACATTACTTAGCTAAGTGAGGGGAGTGGAGACATATATGCTTTTTCTACAAAAATTGAGCTTTCTTCTCCAAAGATTAATGACACACTACAAAATCATTCCTCTTCTCTCCCTTTTGACTTGCCCACGAAATTAGAAATTTTTGTCTTGCCAAAAAAGAAATTAAGAATAGACAAAAATACTTAAGAAACTTATATGTTGCCTGTAACTTTAAATATTTAATGACATGTCATGTTATTTTATGAGTATGTTTTTATATTTTATATTCATGATATTCCTGATAATTAACATATTGTATATTCACAATTTTATATAGTTGTGAAAATAATGTGTGCTCATTTCTTTTTTCTTTTTTGAACAAGAAAATTAAAGTCACATATTATCTTCCACTTCTCAGGAGCTGTCAGGACCCAGGGAGCATAACATTAGGTCCCGGCACTGTTGTAGATTACCAGCCTGGGTTCTAGGTCAGGTTCCATGTAACGTGGGGATTATTACTGCTTAACCCTTCTGTAAATCTGATAATTAGATGCATACAAAGTGCAAACAGTGCCTCAAGTGTGAGATATTTTGTTTGAATACTCCCTTTCCTTTTCTGCCTACCCTAAATGAAATACCTATCCAGGCAGACCTATTCTAAGGTCTCATATGGAATTTGTGTTCATGTCCTCACTTTGAATCAGCAGTTACATACCCTGTCTCCATCTTCCACTCACCTAGTTCTCCATGGCATCTGGTGAGGCAGGCTTACATGTAAGGAGCCTCAACCATGGGCCCTTCAGACCCCTTTCTGTGGTCAGGATGCCTTCCATGCCTCCTTGATCATTCCAGAGAGTCATCTACTCTACCTAGACACAAATGCTGTGCAGGACATTCTTCTTGTCCTGTTACATCAGTTACTGTTACTATATGCTAAGTTCTTACTCTTTAATAGGCACTGTGCTGTGTGTCTTGCATGTGTTGACTTACTAGTTTCAGCAGCCTGTCAGATGGGTACTATTCTCCCTCCATTTAATAAATGAGGCAACTAAGACACATAAAAGGTTAAGTTGCCTGCATGTGTTCACATCACTCGTGTCTTGAAGAGCCATGTTCTGTGCTCAGCTCATCTGCCTAAAGTTAGGTTCTTAACCACCATGGACAAGCAGAAATGTTTCACATCCTCATAACTCTGCCAGTGTATTGGGGCTGACAGAGCTTTCTACTGTCAACATCAGTGACCTAATACTCTTTTAAATATATATACATACATTTAAAGGTACAAACATGATGCTAAATTCCTTAGCTGTGCAATTTTAGTTAATCCTTCCAGTTCTGTAAGGGAGTTACAGTTAACATCTCCACTTCACACATAATCAGCCCCGTTTTCCAAGTGAGAAAACCCAGACTGTGTGGTCTAGGGCCCCTAACTCAGGGATGTCCAAGCGGGGTCTCAGCACAGGGCTGCATGGCTCCAAAGCCCAACACAACCACAGCAGCACAGCACAAGGAAAGGCTCGCATGACCCAGGGTTAGGGGTTGGTTGGATTGTTTCTGTATCACTAGTACTGGTTCGTTAAGAGGCAAAAGTCTCTGTTGTGTCCCTTAGCATTGGGCTGGGCATATATCTTGCAAAACAAATCACATTGCAATGCTCCCACGCCATAAACTGGGCCTAAGGCAGCAACTGTCTCTCTCTCCGTGTCAGCAATGCCAGCCTCCACTTGCGCCTGCTTCTGTCTGCAAGGCTCATATCATCTTGACCCAGATTGTTCCTCAGAGATGCTTTCTGCCTCCCTCGCAGGCCACGCGCCATCCTCTGAAAGGTCACAATCCAGAGGTAAAGGCCTCATTGATGGAGGGAGGAAAGCATACAAACTGAGCTGAGGAATGTGCGGGGGCTACCACACAGCCAGACTCGTGCTCCGAAGTCTGTGGGTGCTCATGGGTCACTGCAAGGAAGAGCCCTGTTTGCAAATATGCCCCAAAGCTAGGCAAGTTTGCCCTCTGAAGTTTCTGTAGCAAAGAACAGGAGTGAAAGAGTTTTTATCTGTTGCTTTCTGTATTAGGAAAAACAAACTTCCATGAGTAAAGCTTATCTTTATCTTGATGCCTATTGAGTTTTAATGCTATAATACTGAAATCAGCTTGACCTCATGGGGAAAAGATGGTGCTGCCTCCCAGTACCGAGGGATTTCACTATTTATTGGCTTTCTCAGAATCCTGGACTTGTCTCCCTCCCCCCTGTGAAGACTGCCCCAACTATGCCAGCTGATACCAAACTCTTCCCTTCATCACAGCTCCTACTCTTTCTGTTCCGGTTATATGTCCCACAGCAGTAGGACTGGGGGAAAGTGCTCATGTCTAGAGTCCCAAGTTCTCTCTCTCTGTCATTTACCAGCATGCAGGCCTGGGCAAGTCGCACTCCACACTTAACCTCAGTCTTCTTATCTATAAAATGTCTATAACACCTGCTCACTAGGACTACAAACATTAATCAGTCCAGTAGGCACTATTGAGAGTCTGCCATGTGTCAGCTTCTCTGCTAAAAAGTCCTTTGTTGGTTTTCAAAGAGAGAAAGCTGGAGATACTTAAGTCATTTGAAGCAACCAGTAATGTACCATTCCCCACATGGGTCCTCCCATGTTTTCTGTCAACATGCAGTTTCAGAAAAATAAAATTATAGGATTAAGTAGATTTTAGAACTCCTGGGTACACAAAGCTAAACAAATTATGTTGATGTGGGACTTCTTAGAGCTGATCATAGACTAACAAGTATTATGCAGCTAGAAGTTAGAAGTAGCATTGAATTTACTGAACTTTCCCACCCCTACAAAATCTTTTTGTGCAGGTTTTTATTTTATTTTGAAGAAGCTACTCACATATTATGGAAAAGTTTTCTGCAAAATACTAGGAAATGCCAAAAGAAGGTTCAGTCAGTTACTGAAGCTGGCATCACGATATATGCTGTAAAGATGAAACAGTCATCTGAGATGATGTGTAGGAGAGTGAATTAGACATCATCAGGTGACCCTTCACAGTCTGTCTCCAGTGTCACACTGGTTTTGGAGTCTTGCTTCAATTTTAAGGTTTTCTTTCCAAATACAGCACAAGCTCTAGGTGGCCTCTTACACTGCTGTTACAGTTTCTAGCATATGTTGGGCAACTAGAAGGGTAACCGAGACTGACCTTGGTATCCCCAGTCAAGCAGGTGTAACACATCTGTTTCTTTCTGTATGCCCAAAACAGTCTCTGCAATTGCTGCACCCTCTCAGAATTGAATCCAGGTTACAATATGTCCCTTTGGACTCTTTGATTGGAATGTGCAAGAAGTCATTCTCAGCCAAGGTATCCCATTTAACCCTCAGATCTGACGTCACCCCCCATAGAAGAAAATCACCAGCCTTTTCTTTTCTCCTATGGAGGTAGCTGGTGACTCAGATGGTAAAGAGTGCCTGCAACACAGGGGACCTGAGTTTGTTCCCTGGGTCAGGAAGATCTGCTGGAGAAGGAAATGGCAATTGACTCCAGTGTTTTTGCCTGATAAATCCCATGGACGGAGGAGCCTGGGGGGCTACAGTCCATGGGGTCACAAAGAGTTAGACTCAACCGGGTGACTTCAGTTTATGGAGATAGCTACATTTCAGGAACCTTGACAAGCAAATTTAAATTAACTCATAGTTATATGTCTCCTGCTGACTTGTTTATTGTATATATCATTAGAAACCCTCCCCTCCATCATCTTCTGGACACACTCACATGCATACCGCCACACCAGACTGGAAGAACCGCTGCCTTTTATCTTCCTAAGAAGTCTCTTTCAATTCTTTGTAACCTTCAAACTATGAGAAATTTGACTTGAGATGTTACCTTTAAGTTAATGATTGCATTATTATATGTCTGCCCTCTCATAGGATCCCAAGTGATGATTTCTAGAGAAAGTAGAAAGCAAAATTGAAGCTGCCAGAAAGAATCAACGTGAAAGTGCACAGATTTCTATGTGAGTTTTGTCAGTTGAGATAGTTTAATTGTGAACATTTTGCTAAAGGAGCTTTTAGTATTCATTGTGGATGTACCGTGGAACTTAAAGATAGAATGTAGAGTTGAAAGAAATGGCAACTTTGCACCTCAATTTACCAGATCCTGAAGCAATTCATACTTACTGTGCCCCAGCCTGAATTCTTAAGTCCTCAACCTTCCACCTACCAAACTCTCTCTTCAAGTATTCTCTCTCTTCCACACTGTTCTCTGGGTCAGTGAATGGCCTGCTACCTCTCCAGTTGCCCAGAAACATAAGAGCCATCCTGGACTGTGCCCCTTCCTCATTCCCAAGCTCAGACACTTATGAATTCTGAAATACATGTTTTAGCGTCTCTGCTCATCTTCCCTATCCCCACTCCAGGTCTAGCTGCCATCTTCTCGCACCTGGACGACTGCAGTAGTTTCCCACCTGGTTTCTCACATCAATCCTCACAAGGTAGCCAGAGTGACCAGAGGTTAAAGTGAAAAGAGGCTCATGTCACTGCTTTGCTTAAAATCCATTGATGACTTCCCACTTCTGGAGAAAGTCTGGTATCATTTAAGTGGCATCTGAGAGTAAAAAGGGGAGACAAATCTATCAGATATTTAGATGTAAATAAATAAATAAATAAATCATAGAAATAGAAGAATATGGTATAGATGCCCAAAAAGACAGACAATAAAATAAACTAGAAGGTTCTGGCACAGACTTATGTATATTTGGGATAAAGATAGTACCGCCTATTAGAAGGGAAAAGAATCTGTTGGTAGACAGTGTTAAGAAAAATGGTTTCCATTTGAATTACCACCTCAACTATTTACCAAAGAGGATTCCATGGGCAATAAGGACTTAGTATGAGAGATGAAACCCAAATGTGGGTAGAGTAGAACACAATAATTCCTCTATATATGAACAAATTCTGTTCTGGGAACACATTCATAAGTCCAACAAAGTTAGCCTAGGTACCCAACTAACACAATCAGCTATATAGTATGTACTAGGTTCATAATACTTTTCACACATGTAAAATGTATGAAATAAAAAACAAACACAAAAAATAAAGAAAGCATTTTTAGTCTTGTAGTATAGTTCCTTGACAAGAACAGTAATACAACACAACAACTGGCATACAGGGGTTGGCATCGAGTGAACAGGCAAGAAGAATTATTGACTGGAGGAGACAGGAGGTAGGAGATGGTAGAGTGGAAGGATCGTCAGTAATGGAAGATGGAGGGCAAGCTGCAGTTTCACTCTTGCCTTACATATTTGGGCAGGCAAACTCACATTCATTTCTTTGAAAGTTTATAGCTTGAAGGTTCTTATGTAGGGGACTTACTGTATAGAAAAAGAACTAAGGCAGGAAAAGATTGATTTGTAAAACCCCAAAGAACCATCCTTAAGGAAAAACAAATGAGTTTTCTTACTACATCACAATCAAACATCCCTACTGGTCAGAGGACAGCATGGACAGAGTTAGCAAAGCCAATGGCAGACTTGGGGGACGTGTTTCCCTCTCTCCCGTGATCTTTAATCTCCTTCCATGTTGACCTTTCTCTCTGTCCCTTAAAAATGCCAAGCTCCCTCCTGCCTAAGGGCCAGCACACCTGTCTATCACTCTTTGGAAAGTTCTTTCTCTAATTGGGTTTAGCTAACTAATTCCCATTCACTCCTATGATCTCAACCACAGTGTCATTGGGTTTAGCTAACTAATTCCCATTCACCCCTATGATCTCAACCACAGTGTCTCTCCCTTAGGAAGGCCTTCACTGACTGCCCAGATTAGGGTAGGTTTCTCTTGCATGTGTGTTCATTTCAACTTCTACTTCCTGTTTATTGTACTCATTGCAATTGCAATTATATGATCATTGAAGGAACTTTTCATTTCATGTCCATCCTCATGACTAGGGGTTGTAACCTCCAGGAGAGCAGTACTATGCTCAGAACTTGGCACAGTGCTTTATGTCTAGAAGATAACCTTTGAAATGTTCATGAAATGAACAAATGCTGATTAAAAGAAGCTATATTCCATACCATATGCCAGAAGGATGCTACAAGCCCAGGGAAAATCACAGGCACAATTTAACCTTTATGTCAACAAAAATTGAGGGTAACGATGCACGCCTCTGCTTCTCCCTGTCATCTAGAGTCTCAACATTCAGCTCTCATTTGTACTGCATGAGCCTCCTTGCACTCCAGTAGGTGGTGAATAAGTCTTTGTTGATTACAGGTCTATACTGCCTCCTCCCACCCCTCTGTTTCCTGTGTTTATCACATCAGCCATGCTTATTGGCTTGCCTTTTGAAAACTCTGACAGCTGATGTCAACCTTCATTTAATTGCTTCTTTTGTTGACAACTCTCAGTCTCTGTTGACTTTTAATTTGATCTGAGCATTCAGTTATTCAGCAAATATTTATTGAAAGCCTGGTGGATGCCAGGAATGTAACAAGCACTGGGAAAGCTGGCAGTCCACTTCCAGTTTTGACATGCTAACATGACACCTCAAAAGAATTGTTGAACAGAGCAGTTCAATATATTTACATATCCAGAGAGACCTAAATGCACCCAAATTTGGGCACATCATGGAGAGTATCTGAACAAGAATGTAGTGATGGAAAAACTGGACCAGCTCCCAGCTTAGTGTGAGTAACTGCTTCACAGTGTAGCTTCATTATTCATTATTGGAAAATGTTTTCAAAACAATAGAAATCCACAAAAGCATTGTTATAAAAAGATATTCCAAGGTAAAATAGAAGTGGCCATACAATAATATTGTTCCTACATATTTGTCATATTTTTAAAGGGCTTCCCTGGTAGCTCAGTTGATTAAGAATCCACCTACAATGCAGGAGACCCCGGGTCAGATCCATGGGTTGGGAAGATCCCCTGGAGAAGGAAATGGCAACCTACTCCAGTATTGTTGCCTGGAAAATTCCATGGACAGAGGAGCTGGTAGGCTACAGTTCATGAGGATCAACTCAAAGATAGCTAAAACATCCTACTTAAAATATTAATGATAATGAAAACATTTGATGCTTGCTGAAGTTATACTTACAAACTACCCTTTGGTATGATTTTAATGGCAAATCTAAGTTTGTGTCAGTTTGCTTGTTCTAGTCAGATCAAGAGTTAGTATTTATTAAAAATGCATTCAGACATAGGAAACTCCCTTGCGGTTACCAAGGGAGTGGGGGGATGGCGGATTGGTAGTTTAGGATTAACAGATGAAACATATATATAGAATGGATAAACAAAAAACATGGTCCTACTGTATAGCATAGGGAACTATATTCAATATCCTGTGATAAATCACAATGGAAAAAATATAAAAAAGAATGCAGGTATATGTATACCTGAATCATTTTGTTATATAGCAGAAATTAATAGAACGTTGTAAGTCAACTATATTTCAATTTTTTTTTAAAGTATTATTTAGTGAACATTGATCAGAATAGCCGATACATTGTGATTCCTACCACAGAAGAAGCCGGTGACTTCTGACCACCCTCTGTTCTGTAACCTGACCGGGGGAAAATGAGAGCTTATAGAGACAACAGGGCTTCCCTTGTGACTCAGCTGGTAAAGAATCTGCCTGCAATGCAGGAGACCTGTATTCGATCCCTGTGTTGAGAAGATCCCCTGGAGAAAGGAAAGGCTACCCACTCCAGCATTCTGGCCTGGAGAATTCCATGGACTGTGTAGTCCATGGGGTCGCAAAGAGTTGGCATTGACTAAGCGATTTTCACTTCACAAAGACAAAAGAAATGTAAATTTTAAAAAAAGAAAGAGTGTGTGTAAAGAGCCCTGGGTAGAGAATTGGCTGTGAGAGACCCCTCCACTATTGTTTACTCTAATATTGCCAAAGATAAAATCCTGTGGACATAAATTTGTTTAGGGGAGAATTTTCTAATAACAGGATCTACTTCAGAGTGAAATCACATGTCCATAATGTGTAAAGCATCCTGCTTCCTCAGAGATGAGTGCCCTTCCAAGGTCTCTTCCTAAAGTTCTGGATCTTGGAATTTGGCAGCCTAATACAGCATTCCAATAAAACCACTTAAATTTTTTAATAATTTTATATATTCAGAAATGTTAAGAGTGTGCAGAGCATTCTTGTATACCCCGTAGCCAGTCCCCCCAATTAATAGTGTTTAACATTAGTATGGTACTTTTGTCACAGTTAATGAACCAATATTGATACATTGTTACTAGATTAAAATAAATCATTTTTTCAGATTTCCTTTGTTTTTATGTAATGTCCTGTTTATATCCAAGATTTTCACCCAGGATACCACATTCTCTTTGTCATGCTTCTTTAGGTTATGGATGGCTGTGGCAGTTTCTCAGACTTTCCTTGGTTTCAGTGCCCTTACCATTTTGAGGAATACTGCTCAGGTGTTTACAAAATGATCCTCAGTTAAGATTTGTCTGGTGTTTTTCTCATGATCAGCTGAGGGGAATGGGTTTTGAAGAGGAAGACTACCTAGGTCAGTTCAGTTCAGTTCAGTCACTCAGTCGTGTCTGACTCTTTGCGACCCCATGAACCACATCACGCCAGGCCTTCTTGTCCATCACCAACTGCCAGAGTCTGCCCAAACCCCATTTATCTCTTTAATCATGTATTTATATCAGAACTGGACTCATGGATATTTATTTTTTTTATGCCTTGGGTGATAACTAAATGCTGCAATATTTATTTTGTTGTTCACATTGGGCTTCACAACTTGGCCATTGGGAGCTTTTTCAGTCTGTCTCCTGTGTTCCTTTGACATGGTCCCCCATAATTGTGGGGTGCTTTTCTGGGTTTTGTTTGCTTGTTTTTGAGCACTTCCTTCCTTCTGACCCTGTAAGATGTTCCAGGCTCATATTTCATATTTCTTGCCCCTGTCCTTAACTGGCTGTTTTCTAAGAAAACTTCCTTCTGTAGGTTTTGTCTATTTCTTTGTTATAGTTTACATACCATTTTCATAGCTGCTGTGCTAGGCCCTTGACACATACTGTCTTTTTTAATCCTCTTATCAACAGCATTAGGTCACCTTTAACTTCATTTCCTAAATATAAAAAGTGAGTCTCAAAAAGGATTTACCCAATGCCACACAGTTAATAAAAGAGTTAGGATTCAAGCCCAAATCTGACTCCAGAGCTTGCACTCAGAACCGTTACTCCACAGGCCAGGCTCCCTTGTGTTTTAAGTCAACATTAAGTAGAAACTCTGCTATTGTAAACTGCTGTGCCATTTTGTTAGGCAGATAAGGCAGAAGCCAGCCCAGTTCTCCTCTGGGAAGATGCTGCAGGATGCCAGCCACACTGATCCCTTCCTTCGCTGAACCTCATTCCCACTGAGAGTTGAAAACCTGCCCTGAATGTGGAAATTCTTTATGTGCTTTCTTGGGCTTTTCTCTGTTTATCTGCATTCCCAGATCAGATTGTTAGTTCCTCCAAGAGCAAAGAAAACACACTACCAGGTAGGATTATGAAGATAAATAACTTCAGAACAGACTGTGTTGATGCAACTGGCATCAAAAGCAAATATTAAAATCTGTGCCCTTCCTACCTGGACAGAATAGATCTCAATGGAAGGGATACTACATTATTGTCATGGTTATTTTTCATTTCCTGATGGACAAGGAGCTTCCCCCTTCCTGTTGTCCAGGGCCAAGGATAGTGTATAATATGTTCTAAACACTCAGTATACATAAGATGCTTAAGAGAAGTTCTTGGGTCCTGGACTAGACATCATTTGCTCTTGACTTACACAGTTTAACCTGCTTTTTCCACTTAAGAAAGCAGAAGTAAGAAGTGGCCCTAGAGATAGACTGATAGCAGTGAGACATGATAAGCCTCTGCTTATTCAGAAACCTCACTGAAAAAAGACAGTAAGAGGACAAAACTAAAAAGGAGTAAGTTTACACTGTCACAGAGAGAGAAAGAAAAATGATGGAAAGGGATGATAGACAGTCAGTGAGACAGGGCTGACCAGGCAGAGCTGGACTCTACAATCATGCGGTGAAAGAAAATAAATAAATCAAGGAAGAGGATCCATGATACAGAGCCCGGAAAGTCTCAGGAGCTAGATATCCCTGAAGACTTGAGAGTCAGTGTCCAGAATCAGTAGAACAGGGTTACTTTTCCACAAAGCACTTGAGGTGCAGTGCCCAGAGTCCACAGTAGTCATGATGCATTCTGAAGTGAGGCTGAAAAAAGGCACTGGCTGGAAAATCTGCATAAAGACCAACTGAACTCAGCATCTATACCCAGATCCCATCCTCAACTGACCCAGCTAGGAAGTAACCTCTCCAGCTTAGCAGAAGATAGCAGGATTGTTATCTAGAATGTTAAGCCATCCAGAAGGATTAAAAAGTCTTCTCTAAATAGAAAAGAGGCAAGAATATATAGGAAAGAGAAAAAGCATAATTGGAAAATAAACCAATTAAGCAAGTACATAGATTAAATTTTTGTGTGTGTGAAAGTGATGATAACTGCAATGAACAGCAAAAGGTTAAATATGAAGTTGTAAATGAGGAGATCAAAATCATAAAATGTTGGGGAGGGGAGTAAGAAAATGAATTTTTTTTTTTTTAGAATTTGTTTGCACCTATATGACCACCCATAAACTTCCAGATGTTCAAGCTGGTTTTAGAAAAGGCAGAGGAACCAGAGATCAAAATGCCAACATCCACTGGATCATCGAAAAAGCAAGAGAGTTCCAAAAAAACATCTATTTCTACTTTGTTGACTATGCCAAAGCCTTTGACTGTGTAGATCACAATAAACTGTGGAAAATTCTTTAAGAGATGGGCATACCAGACCACCTGACCTGCCTCTTGAGAAACCTATATGCAGGTCAGGAAGCAACAGTTAGAACTGGACATGGAACAACAGACTGGTTCCGGATAGGAAAAGGAGTACGTCAAGGCTGTATATTGTCACCCTGCTTATTTAACTTATATTCAGAGTACATCATGCGAAACACTGGGCTGGAAGAAGCACAAGCTGGAATCAAGATTGCCGGGAGAAATATCAATAACCTCAGATATGCAGATGACACCACCCTTATGGCAGAAAGTGAAGAGAAACTAAAAAGCCTCTTGATGAAAGTGAAAGAGGAGAGTAAAAAAGTTGGCTTAAAGCTCAACATTCAGAAAACCAAGATCATGGCATCTGGTCCCATCACTTCATGGGAAATAGATGGGGATACAGTGAGAGACTTTATTTTGGGGGGCTCCAAAATCACTGCAGATGGTAATTGCAGCTATGAAATTAAAAGACGCTTACTCCTTGGAAGGAAAGTTATGACCAACCTAGATAGCATATTAAAAAGCAGAGACATTACTTTGCCAACAAAGGTCCGTCTGGTCAAGGCTATGGTTTTTCCACTGGTCATGTATGGATGTGAGAGTTGGACTGTGAAGAAAGCTGAGCACCAAAAAATTGATGCTTTTGAACTGTTGTGTTGGAGAAGACTCTTGAGAATCCCTTGGACTGCAAGGAGATGCAACCAATCCATCCTAAAGTAAATCAGTCCTGGGTGTTCTTTGGAAGGACTGAGGCTGAGGCTGAAACTCCAATACTTTGGCCACCTCATGCGAAGATTTGACTCATTGGAAAAGACCCTGATGCTGGGAGGGATTGAGGCAGGAGGAGAAGGGGACGACAGAGGATGAGATAGCTTGATGGCATCACCGACTCGATGGACATAAGTTTGAGTAAACTCACGTGATGGAATTGGTGATGGACAGGGAGGCCTGGCATGCTGTGGTTCATGGGGTTGCAAAGAGTTGGACACGACTGAGCAACTGAACTGAACTGAACTGATGATCACTAGTCTAAAGCAAGTAAATATAATAATGATTTAACATACTTGAAAAACAGGGTAATCACAAATGAGGAAGCATTCAGTGGGTTTACAAAAACCAAAAGGAAGATAACTCAAGCATAATCCAAAAGAAAACCATCAAGCCACAAAAGGAAAAACAGAAAGAAAGGAACAAGGAAAAATACAAAATCGACTAGAAAACAGGATTTAAAATGGCATTAAATACATACCTCTCAATAATTACCTTAAATGTCAATGGACTAGCTGCTCCAATCAAAAGACATAGAGTGGCAGATTGTATAACAGTATGCTGCCTACAAAGAAAAACTCCAATTCAAATGACTCATGCACCCCAATGTTCATAGCAGCACTATTCACAAAGCCAAGACATGGAAGCAACCTAAATGTTTGTGGACAGACGAACAGATAAAGAAGTGGTACACATACGCAATGGAATACTACTCAGTCATTTAAATCATGAAAAAATGCCATCTATAGCAATGGATGTACCTAGAGATTATCATACTAAATGAAGTAAGTCAGCAAAAGACAAATACATGCCATATGATATCCCTTATATGTGAAATCTAAAATATGATGCAAATTAACTTATTCATGAAACAGAAACAGACTTCCAGACATAGGAAAAAAACAAAACTTGTGGTTACCAAAGGGGAAAGAAAGGAGGGATAAATTAGGAGTTTGAGATTAGCAGATACATACTATATATATATAATAAACAACAAGGTCCTACTGTATGGCACAGGAAATCATATTCAATATTTTGTAATAAACTATAATGGAAAAGAATATACATATAGAAAACTGAATCGCCTTGCTATATGCCAGAAACTAACACAACATTGTAAATTTACTATGTTTCAATTAAAAATAAAAGTTAAACCAGAATAACTCTAGGCTCTGGTTGTTAGACATAGAATGAAGCACTAAAAAGTTTGAAGGAAAGTCTGTTCAATGAACAGCAACATATCCAGCCCTCTGCCCCTCCACCATCAGAACTGATTTCTAAGGTTATATCTACCACCTGCCTGGCAGGAATTTAGAGAATCCCTCTGATGAAACTAGCCCACAGGTACTGACTGCCCACAGATACTGACATTTGGAGGTTCTCCATTGAATTAGCCAATTCCCCACTACAGTACACTATGGCAGGGTTTGCCCTTCCAGAAACACAGAGCTTCCAAAGAGCTTTTTTATTCCCCTATAAGAGAGAATGAAAGTGTTAGTCAGTCAGTCAGTGTCCAACTCTTTGTGACCCTGTGGGCTGTAGGTGGCCAGATTCCTCTGTTCATGGAATTCTCCAGGCAAGAATACTGGAGTGGGAGGCCAGTATTCCCTTCTCCAGGGAATGCTCCCAACCCAGGGATCGAACCCAGGTCTCCTGCATTGCAGGCAAATTCTTTACCATCTGAGCCACCAGGGAAGCCCCAAAGAGAGGATAATGTGTCAATCAAAGAAGGGATGGTATAAAAGGAAGTTTCAAAGAATAAGTAAAAGCTTTGAAAATTACAGGTATGGTAGTAGAATTTTTTTTTTTTCATCAGCAGAAATATTGGAACTTTAAAGCTGAGGTTATATCCTAGAAAATAGAACCTCAAGAAAAAGAATTCAACATTAGGAGGGGAAAAAAAGCATTTTTTACATGAAGCATTTATCTATCCTATGAAAAGAAAAAAAAATAGTGAGCAAGAAAGGAAAAGGAAATGTAATTAAAGAGCTTGACTTCGTTTAGCTGTGGACAATATACACATAACCTTAATAATGTAGATTCTGAATATTGATTTGACCAAAGTTGTATGCAAGAGTCCATACCATTGCAGAAATTCAGTGGCTAATATCTAAAGTCAATCAATCAAGAGAGAGCACAGAGCGTATTTTGGGCCACAGGGAGGGAAGTACCTGAAGGAGAATCCTGGCAAATTGATAGCTCTTGTGATGGTAAGAGATGTGAATCACTGCTCTTCAATATAAGCTTTAGAGTATTTGATGTTTATATAGACTGTCTTCATATAAGAACAGATAATTTCAAAATGTCAGCATGATGGAGCCATTAAGTGTTCAAATAGCCACCTGCATACAGTAACCCCTGGAAAACATTGTGGGACAAATAATGTTTATTGAGTGGTCCTGAATCATCAAGAAGAGGTGCTATTCTGTTCTGCTTGTTGTGCTCTAGAGAAGCAAATTAATGGGGGTTCTTATCCATCCAAATGCTACAGGCTTTAGTTGTTGGAGCAGAGTCCTGATGTGGACTGTCCTGCTGTCCCGAAGTGGGGGAAATTTTAAGTGCCTTCTTGCTCATGTCCCACACAGCCTCAGCCTGTGTCCAGGAGAATCTGGGCTGATTGGCTCCTGACTGACTTGCCCCGGTCCAGATCTCTGATAATCCACTGCAGTTTTGGGTCTGCCAGATTCCTTTCCAGTAGACGAGGCTAAGCCTCCCCTGGTCGCCCACAGTCCCCTTGTCCTTGGATGGTTGCCTGGAGGTTGGTTAGGGAAATTCACTGGCCTCAGAGCAGGCTGTCCTGCAGCAGAAATTAACCTCCCCTGGCCCAGGGGCTACAGTGGGGAGTGGGAGGGAGACAGGAAATAGAAGCTGCTGAGTGGGCAGAATTTAGTGTCTCCTCAGACATGGAAGTGTTTCCCCTACTCATTCTGATACCACAGAGACCCCAGGGGTGCTTTTCTTGGCTGCTTTTCCCTGGTTTAACCTCAGTCAGCCAAGCCAGAGAACAAATACAACGGCACTGACCCAGCTGTCAGGGGAGGCACTTCAGAGTTTGTTAGCTGGTGGTTCCTGCTGTTTCCCCAGCAACCTTTCTGTTATCAGGTATTTGGGAGGATCACAGCAAGGTGTCCCAGGCTAGAATGAGGCTTTTTGGTTAAATCCTGATGTAGCAAAGACTGTGTGCCAGCATGTTAGCACAACAGATCAATTAATGCTAAGGTTTTATATTTTGACATAGCAATAAAAGGGAATGGCTGGCTGTATTTTATCTCTCGCTATAAACTTTGATCAAAGCTGTTAAAAGATGTTTTATTTCTCCTCAATAGAATTTTGTGAATATTAAGGACAGGCAGGTGCATTTGAAAATGCTGGCATTTGAAAGATAATAGTGAAAAACCTGCAACTATAGGGAGATCCTTTGAAATCTGGAAACAGAATAGTGGACATAGAAGATACCCAAAATTTAGTTCACAGGTGGATTGTAAGGATGAGGATATACAAAGAAAGGTCATCTTCCCCACCCTCCATTCTTTCTTCCTCCCCCAACCCCCTCCTCCTCCTGCATCTGTCACTAACCTGCCCTGTCCACCCTGTCCGCCAACACTACCAACTAGAGGGGACTTACTGTGTGCCTGGAACATAGAAGGTTATTACATATGGAATTTAATCATTGTAATCAGATGTGTATTTTAATAACTTAATAATAATATGTGCAATATCACATATCAAGAAGCTTGAGACTTAGAAGGCTTAACTCGCTCGGTCAGCCAACTGGAACATGGTAGAGATTGGAAACTAGGTAGCTTGATTCCAGGGCTTCTACTGTGTGCTTGGTTCATAGAAAGGGCTCAGTTATGTCAGCCCCAGCTGCTGCTGCTGCTCTCAGTGCTGCAGAGAATGAACCACAAGGCAATTAAGTTGCTCAGAATCACACACTGGTCAGTGACCGTGGAGTTTATCCAGGTCTCTGATTCCAGGTCACCCCTCTCTCTGCAGTGTCAGTTCAGTTCAGTTCAGTCGCTCAGTCGTGTCCGACTCTTTGCGACCCCATGGCAGCACGCCAGGCTTCCCTGTCCATCACCAACTCCCGGAGTCCACCCAAACCCATGTCTATGGAGTCGGTGATGCCATCCAACCATCTCATCCTCTGTCGTCCCCTTCTCCTCCTGCCCTCAATCCTTCCCACCGTCAGGGTCTTTTCAAATGAGTCAGTTCATCACATCAGGTGGCCAAAGTATTGGAGTTTCAGCTTCAACATCAGTCCTTACAATGAATACCCAGCACTGATCTCCTTTAGGATGAACTGGTTGGATCTCCTTGCAGTCCAAGGGACTCTCAAGAGTCTTCTCCAACACCACAGTTCAAAAGCATCCATTTTTCGGTGCTCAACTTTCTTTATAGTCCAACTCTCACATCCATACATGACCACTGGAAAAACCATAGCCTTGACTAGATGGACCTTTGTTGACATCAGGTTGCTCAATATATGAAGAGTTAGTACATTAACTTCTAGAAACCTATATCCCCCTTGCAGTTTCCAAGTTCTGAATTCTCACATTGCTTGAACTTAAAAAGCTTACTTTTTAAGTTTTCAGTAGAAGAGTTAAGCACTGCCAGAAGCAATGGCAAAAATAAACAACTTTTGGTTAATATTTGTTTTCTAATGGACAGGGGAAAAAAGAACTATGCCAACTTTAGATTCAGTGTATTTCTTCTTCCCTGTTCCAATTAAAAAACAGAACAAAAAATAATATTCTTTATTCATCAGGCAAAATTTTAATTTCAAGCCATTAATGGAGGGTGGAGGTCAGTGAATCAGTGGTTGCCTGGATATGTCTGTTCTCTCTTCCCTCAACACTAGGACAAGAGCCCTCACTCAAGGTTAGCTGGTTCTTCGGGGCTTGAGTGAGTCGTCCATCCATTTTAACAGTTAACCTTGGGTGAGAGGGCCCATGGCTCTAATTAACAGTGTGTGGACAGTGCCTTGTTGGTGGCCTTCCCACACACCCTCCACCTCTGGTGAAATCAACTCAGACCTCGACTGAGCTGCAGTCAGCACAGCCATGCCTCTTCACCATCTCCAGGGACTGGGCTGGGTCCACGAATCACCAGTTTTAGAAGGAAAAAGAGATGAGAGAATCCATAATCTTTCTTGTTTTTTTTCTTCCAACTTGGGAAAATCCTATCCTGTCTTGGGAAATTCAGCTCATGCATGACTACCCCCTTTGCTTCTCTCTGCGCATCCTTAAGCCAGGATTAGCCTCACCCTTCAGGAAAGTCTCAGCACACAGCTTGCACTCTCTAATCACCCTTGCCGTCCCCTGCCTGGTATTGTAGGTGTGTGTGCTGTGTCATTGTCCCCGCTGGAACATAAGACCTTGAAGGTGAAGGGGGTCTTTCCCATCTTCATTTTCCTCACAATCCATGGCACAGTGGTTTCTCTGTATTTGAGACTCAATCCACAGTGGCTTTACTGAATTTTCAGGCAGATGCCATGTGGCAACAAGGGTTTGAAAAGATGAGGATGACTACCCACTTTCTTTTTTCTAATAACAACTTTCTGGTTATTGGCTGTCAGAGATTCATCCTTTGTTTTATAGCTTTAGTTTATTCCAAGCAAAGAAGAACAACTAAGATGAAGGTTGACAAACTATGGCCTGTGTCTGCCTGTTCTCAAACGGCCAGTGAACTGAGATTGTTTTCGGTGGTGATAGTGGTTTAGTCGCTCAGTCATGTCCAACACCTGTGACCCCATGGGCCGTAGCCTGCCATGGGATTTTCCAGGCAATAATACTGGAGCGGATTGCCATTTGCTTCTCCAAGGGATCTTCCCAACCCAAGAATCGATAGTATTTTTAAAGGGGGGAGGGGGGAGAAGAATGATATTTTACGACATGGTAAGATTATATTGTTTAAAATTATATGAAATTCAATTGTCTTTGTCCATGAAGAAAGTTTTATTGGATACAGCCATACCCATTTGTCTACATATTGTCTATGGCTGGTTTGCACTAAAACAACAGATATGAGTAGTTAACACAGAGACAATATGTCCCACAAAGCCTAAAATATGTATTATCAGGACCTTTATAGAACAAGCATGCCAGTGTTTGTTCTGAGTCATTCTCAGAAATGTCTGCCACCATGTGGAAGAGGAATCAGGTGCCCTTTTTGAAAAAAAGATGGATTGAAGGTAGAGGATGCCTGGAAGAAAAAAACTGAATAAAGAAAAGGAAAAAAGGGGAGGCAGAGGTCCTCTTGGAGATGCTGGATCTCCTGGGTTGTGTGTCCACATGTGCAAACATCTCTACAAAAAGCATACCATCCTCCCGCAGAGCGCCCGGGTTCTCACAGCTGGTGGACCTGCTGGAGGGGTAGGCCTAGTGTGTTTTACACACGCATTTACTCTCCACTAAGGGCTCTGCATGATTCCTTTGGAGAAACTGGTCAACTAGACAGGATGAAATTAGGAAACGATCATCCTTCCTGATCATCCCATGTATCAGAGCTAACTAGCATCTACAGCAAGAGCTAAAGGGCTCTGTGTTCTTGTAGTCCTGGATTGAACAAATTTGGGTGTATGTGTGTATATGAAATCTCTTTTGAGGATATCTGTCTATCTGTGTGTCTCTTTGGGGAAAATCCATTTTGGCTGAATGCCAATTAAGTATCATATATGTGGGGATGATTAAACAACTAGGATTTTCAAATAAAGATATATCAGTTAGAATTTTATTTCCCAGGTGGTTCGGTGGTAAAGAATCTGCCTGCCAGGCAGGGGACATGGGTTCTATCCCTGGGTTGGGAAGATCCTCTGAAGAGGAGAATGGCAACCCACTCCAATATTCTTGCCTGGGAAATCCCATGGACAGAAGAGCCTAGCGGGTTATAGTCCATGGGATTGCAGAGTCAGACATGACTTAGCAACTAAACAGCAAAAAAAAAAGAAAAGAAAAAAAACAACAAAGATCAGTTCAGCCCTTGGAGAGTTAGGATTGCAGTTATTTAGAAATCTTTTGTCACCATCTATAAAATAAAAAAACAGGATCTATTCTATAGTGCAGGGAACTTTATTCAATATCTTATAAGAACCTATAGTGGAAAAATAAAAAAGAAATCTATTTTCATGTGTTTCTCTTATTTTCTTATTACAGGGTAACGCCCTATACTTCAAATCTGCCCGAAATGTTACAGTGAACATCCTCAATGAACAGACTAAAGTACTAACTCAGCTGATAACAGGTAAGAAAAGAAAGAACTCGGCAGTGCCTGGTCCAGGCTAAGCATTCAGAAAGCATCGAATGGCAGGGTGAATGAATTACCATGTGATGTATCTGAGAAGGAACGTCTGCTCACACATTTTACAGCCTCAGAAAAGAGAACAAAGCATGTGTTCCATGATGCTACTCAAGGGTAGACGCTCATTCTATACACACATTTAACTTATGCAAATCTGATGATGCTCATTTAGGGGGTAGGGAGGAAGAATAAACAATTTTTCATGTAGCATGGCCCCTCAACACCAGCCAGCTGCTTCAGCGGGTGCTCAGCCACAGGGAAGCTCTCTCCTCCAGTGCCGCAGGACAGGCTGGCTGTGCTGAATTAATTGGGAGATAGCACAGCATACACAAAACCATGCACATCATACTTTATGGATTGTAAAAGGGATTTGTAATGATAGTTTGAATCGGTGCCATATTTGCCGTACATGCTGACTTTGAACCTAGCTCCATTGCGAGATGCAGCTGTGTTCCCCGCCCCCCACCCCGAATATGTTTCTGTGGTTCCTTTTAATAGAGCAGATCTGCTTCTAACAGCCGTGGAAAGCACTCAGTGGGGTTTAAGCTGCATAGTCCTGAAATTCAAACAAGGATTGGTTATTCACAATAACAACTGTAATGATGAACACGGGTCTCATGGTCACATAACATGTTAGGTGGTATTACCCCCTCTGTAGGTTATGAACAGCAGTAAACAGGATCCTCTGTGCACCCCCATAGCAGATGGGGGGAAAGGACTATGTCTGAATGGCATTGTTAGACTTCCAGACAGAAGATGCCATTTGTTTAGCTTCAGGGCTGAGAGAGAGGTATACAGATGGACATTTTGAGAAGCCAGTTGCCTGAATGTCCTGATAGATAACTGGGACTGAAACATCTGGAGCTCCACTCATCAACATGCCACAGGGAGGCAGGTGCCTTTGTGCCCAGACTCTCACTGGGGCGGGGACAGGGGTGGGGGCGGGTGCCTCACTCTCCCGCTGCAGGATGTGGGTGTCTGGAGGGATGCAGTCAGCCAGTGGGTGACTTGGACCAGCTCCCACTGGAGGAGCTGCTGTGGCTGTGCCCGTAATCCATAAACAACAAGCTCTCCAGCCGTTGCCCGGCTCAGCGGCCTGGCTTCTCTAACATCTGGCCCGCAGTCACGATGCTAAATAATTAAATAAACAGCTTCAGTAAGCAATGATTTAAGCAGCATGTGTGAAAATTGCCTCCAGGAGGGAAATAAATCCGACCTCCAGCTCCCAGATTCCCGCATTCAAAAGGAACTTATTTAGCCTGTTGATCATTTGCCATTTATTTGCAGTGGGAGATTTGGTTGACTTGAGAGATTTTGTTTTGATAAAGCTGGAATTGGATGCACAACTGTTACTCAGGAAGAGTCAGTCTCTCTCTCCTCTCCTTCCCCACCTTCCCCCCCATCCCCACTTTTTACTTCTCTTCCAACTCCCCTCTCTTCTCCCTCTTCGCCCCTCTTCTCCCTCCCTATCTCTCCTTCTCCCTTGGTCTCCGTCTGCCTCCCCCATTTCCTCCCTCCTCTTCCCTCTTTCTCTAATTCCTTCTTTCTTCCTCCTCCTCCCTCCCCTCTCTCTCTCTCCTCTTCCTCCTTTTCCATTGTTATCTCTCTTATCCTTCTCTCCTCCACTATCTTCTTTCTGTCTCTCCTGCTTAGGGCAGACCCCAGAGTAGAGACCCCTGTTTACCTCTTGAAGCTAAGGCACAAGGTAATATCAAAGGAGATGGGCCAAAAGCCAGCCTAACACCAGCTGGTAGCAGGCTTTCAGGATGCCTTCTAGAGTGGATAGTGCATATGTCTAGATAGAATCTCCAACACAGATACCCAAGCACAGACTCCCTAAGGTTTTTCTTCAGGGTTCTCCTTTTACATTGATACACATGGTGGAAAGCACAGAGCAGTTCCAGGAGAAAATTATCTCCTAAGGCCTGTTACACTTTGTGGTATGCTTCAGTTCAGTTCAGTCACTCAGTCGTGTCCAACTCTTGCGACCCCATGAATCGCAGCCATGAAATGCCAGGCCTCCTTGTCCATCATCAACTCCCAGAATTTACTCAAACCCATGTCCATCGAGTCAGTGATGCCATCCAGCTATCTCATCCTCTGTCGTCCCCTCCTCCTCCTGCCCCCAATCCCTCCCAGCATCAGGCTCTTTTACAATGAGTCAGCTCTTCGCATGAGGTGGCCAAAGTACTGTGGTATGCTTCAGTTCAGTTCAGTTCAGTCGCTCAGTCGTGTCTGACTCTTTGAGACCCCATGAATCGCAGCACGCCAGGCCTCCCTGTCCATCACCAACTCCCGGAGTTTACTCAAACTCATGTCCATCGAGTCAGTGATGCCATCCAGCCATCTCATCCTCTGTCGTCCCCTTCTCCTCCTGCCCCCAATCCCTCCCAGCATCAGGGTCTTTTCCAATGAATCAACTCTTCGCATGAGGTGGCCAAAGTATTGGAGTTTCAGCTTACCTGACAGCAAACGCTACCAGCTGACCAAGCAGCCAGGTTTACTAAGACAATCCTGAGGATTCAAGAGTTCTCCTGCTTATTACCTAATGAATGTCTCAAAAGCCGAGAAGAAATTCTAGTGTGAGCAATTCAGATAATCTTTTCACAAGAAACAATGTTCTGAACGATGGTTAGGTTCCAAGGCGAGATCACATACACAAATTTGACTCGTGCCTCTGCTGGTTTAGTACTGTCTGGGTAGTAAATATAAAGAGGGAGCCCTCTGACCTACAGGGAGGAAAGTTGTAGAAGTCTGCCACGGCATCTGACCAGACTGGGAAAGGCCCCGGAATGAAGGGGATGAGGAAAGAAATGAGGCTTCATGGCCCCAGGTCCTTCCAGCTTCCAGATGCATGGCAGTGGCAGGACTGGGACACGGCTGGTGCACCCTGATGGAGGAGGTGCATTGAGGAGCTGCTTCACATATAGACCACTGTGAGCAGAAAGGGATTAACTGAAAATTAGTTCTAGGTTACAAATAATGATCTTTTCCATCCCAGAGAGGAACAGTGAGTTTGCCAGGAGACCTCCTGAGCGGTCTCCAGCTCCATTTACTTTTCTCTGTAGAATTTTTTTTTTCCCCCAAAGATTTCACCAACATCCAAGGAGGTTTGGCAGCCCCAGGTGAAATCAACAACAGAACAAGCCATCTGCACCATGGAGCCAGTGGTCTCTCTGTGGGGTTTTGGCTAAAATACCAACTACTGAAATTTTATACCCAAATGATTCTGGTCCCGGGGTAAAGCCCATTTTGTATTCTGAGAAGGCCTGAAAAGCAAATAACTTAATTGTCTTATGTTCTCTGTTGGCTGTCATCTCTTCAGTACATGCACTTGCATCTCACACACCATTAAGAGGTTCAGAGAAAACTCAACTTACACACAGGCCAGTGTTCTTGACTCCTTGGGAGTATGTCTCATGGTCTTGCTCAAGTCCTTGAAAGCACAGTCCAGGCGTTTGTGTTCCCAAATCATTATACCATGTCTGGATGAATCCAGATTGGGCAAATTGCACTGACCCCATGCCCATGCTGAGATCACTCATTCATTCATTCATTATCACTAGACCTCCTTATCTGCAGTCTTCACCCTAAAAAGAAAAAGTAACATCCTCAAGGCTTTTCCAAATAATACAGGTTTTACTGAAGGTTTTGCTGTGACCAAGAAGATAGCTGCATCTTAGCCATCCTTAAGCAGCCTAATCCCAAACCCCCGTTGTACATGTCCATCCTTACAAGCCTCTCATCCTTGACTCTAGCTTCCTAATACCTCGCGTCCTCAAGAGCTCCTCTTCTCATCGTACCAGCCTCCTTTCCATTTCCAGACAAGTAAACATGCCTTTTCTGCCATGGAACAATTCTGAGGCCACAGTTCCAGATGCAGAGCTACCATTAGCTTACTTGGTGACCTTGAGGGAGCCCTTGGCTTTGCTGTCACTTGCTTCCCAAGTGGCACTAGTGGTAAAGAACCTGCCTGCCAATGCAGGAGACTCAGGAGACACAGAAGACGCAGCTCCAATCCCAGGGTTGGGAAGATCTCCTGGAGGAGGGCATGGCAACACACTCCTGTGTTCTTGCCTGGAGAATCCCATGGACAGAGGAACCTGGTGGGCTAACAGTCCATAGGGTCGCTAAAGAGTCAGACACAACTGAAATGACTTAGCGCACACATTCTCACATCATATCCAGCATGATGGCCGTCAGAGAAGACAGCGTCCTAGTCCCATGCCATTTGGAAATGTGTGCTCTGTCTGCTGTTCCAATCCCCCACTCATTAAAGAGCCTCTTCAGTGTCCTTCATTTTGTCAGAGGGCCAGCTGAATTGACATGATGATGTGAAAGAGGGAAGTTCACTCAGAGATGGACACCCTTCATTCATTTCAATGTATTGAGAACATTGCATTAGAAAAATGGCTGTGGTCATGACCCCAGAGGTGATGATCACAAAAGCAGCATCCCCTATGTTTCACAGCTCTTTTCCACCTACAGAGTTCTCTGTATAAACACAGTATAATTCAGTCATTTTAACCTTTCTTTGAGGTAGATAGAAGCAGCGGTAGTAGCACAAATTTGAAGATAAAGAAAATGAGGTTCAGAAAGATCAAATGACCTTCCCAAAGTCATGTTACCAGAAAATGAGAAAGTTGGGACATAATTTTTACCTTCTGATGGTCTTCTGATAGTGTGATAGTCTTGCCAAAGAGTAGAGTGGCAGACACCAGACGTCCAGGGGCCAACCTGGTTCTATCAGCCAAGCTTTGGTGTTCTGTGTGAACAGAATTTCACAGAACATCAACATCAGACAAGGCCACTTGGTGATCATGAAGGATAGAGACAAAACAAAAAGCAAACACAACTGTGATCATGTCTGAACATAGATTAAAAGTGGAAACATTTTTCCAAACCACAAGAATGACTAAACTGTCCTCTATCCCCCTCTAATATGAGTGACTGCTGTTTATCTAGTACAGTTTTAGCATTGTTCTGGTCCTCCCTCCTCTAGATAAGATTTACTAAAATGCTAATCATAAATTTACTGTCAGTTCCTGACAGTATCTAATCCAGAACAAACCTCTCTTCCTAAAGCCCTTTCCCCACATGACCTGTCATAAAGGGCCAGATCCTATAAGTTCTTTCTTCTTGATGGGAAACTCCACAGTTCCCCATGGTGTGTGTTCTCTCTTATGGCCATGAGCTAAAAATCCAATTTATTTCACTCTAAGTGTATTCCTAGTGATCTTTACATGGAAGGCATTGAAGGCCCTTTCATTACTACTTTTTACTAATAAGAGACACTGTCTCGAAAAATGACTAGAAAGAAAAATGCTGTGCAGTGGGTCCTCCACATCCAGGAGTTTTGTATTCTTGTATTCACCAACTACAACTAGAAATATTTGGGAGAAAAAAATTCCAGAAAGACCCAAAAAGCAAAACTTGAATATTCCCCCATGCTGGCAACTGTTTACAAAGCATTGATACTTTATTTGCAGCTATTTACACAGCATACATTGTATTAGGTATCCTAAATAATTCAATAATTTAAAGCATGCAGGAGAATATGTATAAGTTACATGTAAATATCACACTATTTTATATAAGGGACTTGAGCATCCATGTATTTTGGTACCCAGTGGTATCCTGGACCCAGCCCCCACAGACACTAAGGGAGAATTGTATCAGAATCTCCTGGGCAGTTTTGCAGAAAATATAAGCTTTCTGGACTCTACCCTCAAATTTTTTTCTATATGAATTTCCAGACCAAAAGATAAATTCCTTTTTGATCTCAGGTAGGATCACTGAGGGTGATTATACCACTAGGTTATCATGATGCATTTCTTTGGTTGAACTTTTTGGAACCTTCTCAACTTCTGGTATTTAGGTAGGTCCATTTCTTTAAGAATTCTAACTCACTAACCTGTTCTAATTTTTCTGTAGCACCTAAGGAGAAGGCGATGCACCCACTCCAGTCCTCTCGCCTGGAAAACCCCAGGGACGGAGGAGCCTGGTGGGCTGCAGTTCCACGGGGTCGCTAAGAGTCGGGCACGACTGAGCGACTTCACTCTCACTTTTCCTTTCATGCATTGGAGAAGGAAATGGCAACCCACTCCAGTGTTCTTGCCTGGAGAATCCCAGGGACAGTGGAGCCTGGTGGGCTGCCGTCTATGGGGTCGCACAGAGTCAGACACGACTGAAGCGACTTAGCAGCAGCAGCAGCAGTACCTAAAACTCTCTGTGGTTTTCTGTTTGATTTACTAATACATGTTTTAATGTATATCGGCGGGTAAGTGCTGAGGGGTCAGGGACTTTGTCTTCCTTTCACCACTACTATAGCCCCAGCTTCAAGCATAGCATCTGTTGTTATAGATAAGCCCTCTAAAAGTTATTTTTTATTGAGTGAAATTCCAGCATGAAAGATTCAATAGCTTTCAAGACAATTACAATATATTATAGCCTCTTCTGCTAGAAGATGAGTTATATACTTGTCTGGTGTCAAAAACATCCAGTGGGTCAAGGGTAAAGAATGAGACAGATTTCAGCTGAATTTAAAGATGCCCTTTTATGAAAGCACAGAACATTCACCACCTCTTGAAGAATTGGCATGTCTGGCCAAAGACATTCCAGTCCATCAAGAGGTGGTGAGTGTTCTCTGCTTTCATAAAGACAAGCCCAAATCTACAGTATTTGACAGTAATTTGGTGGTTAGATGAGGGAAATCTCATTCAAGCATTAGTTTGGAGGAAGGAGCTGGTGGTTTTTAAAATCAGCCAGAGAGCGTATGATTAAAAGTAATTGACAAGACATGGCTAGAGTCACGAGGCTGGTTGTCACGGCTGACTTCTGAAAACCAATCCACTTACATTAAAGTCCAATACAATCTTGTCAGATGTGTATGTTCTGCGAAAAGCTCTTTGAAATTGAATGTAGTGGGACTAATGTATTCTCTCTCTCCCTCTTCTAGGGCCAAAAGCCGTAGAAGCTTATGGCAAAAAGTTTGAGGTAAAGACGGTTTCTGGAAAATTGCTCTTCTCTGCAGATAACAATGAAGTGGTAGTAGGAGCTGAGAGATTACGAGTTTTAGGTAAGGAAACTTCAGTCATTGAACTGGTTTGATGCTACTGTGTATATTTTAGAGGCACAGTGAAATGGTGGCTAGAAGAGTGATTTAGGCTGATTACCTATAAAGGTAATTTTACTGTCATAAAACAGGCAAGAGGAACATCCTAGCTCTCACCTTAAAAATTTCTCGAATCATGAGTCTTCACGGCATGTCTGCCAACACCAAACTTCCAGTGGGGATGTGTGCTCATATCAAGAAGTGCACTAATCCTCACAGATTGGCAGTCCTACAAGAAGCAGTCAAGACTTGTTTACACTGTTGTCATGATCACCAAACAAGGTTATAAATTAAGAATCACCTCAGGAACTTCTGAAAAGTTGAGGGTCATAGAGCCAACCATGACCTACTAAATTAGAAGTCATGGTGGAAGGACCAAAGAATTTATTTGTAAAAACATTTGCAGGAATTTCTTTTTTGGTTCCACTGTTGAAATCATTGAATTTGACTGTCCACTGAAACAGTCTAGCAGGGTGGGTTAAGAGTTCCGGTCCTAAAGCTAACCTGGCTTTTCATTCCTGCCCTGTCACCTACTAACTGTGTGACTTTAGACAACACCACTGAGCCAGTTTCTTTTTCTTCTCAATCAAGCTAAGAACATCTGCCTTCTCAAGTTCTCCCTCGGGTTCAGTCGGGTCATGTTTGATCATGTTATACACACATGTCACAGTGCCAAACACAAAATAGTGGTACCTGTAGGTGCTGCTGTTAATTTTCATGCTGCTTTAACACGAATCCTGCTTTTCCTTCTCTTGCTCCCTAAGAGTTACTGAAACATACCAGCTAAAAGTTCTGGAATTAACCCATCATTTTAATCCTATCTCTGTCCTTTACTAGCTGTGTGAACCTAAAACAAGTTATCTAACTTCTCTGTACCTGTTTTGCTCACCTATAAAGTGGGAGTAATAGAAGTATCTACCTTCTGAGATTGGTAGGACTGAATGAAATAATCTATGTAAATTTGTTAATAAGGTGGCTGAAAAAATAGCAAGTGTTCCCTAAGTACTAGCTGTTATTATCTTAAATTACTGTTATTTTTACTTGATCTTATTGTTTGTTGTCTGCATTATTATTGAAAGAAGTTGCATCTTTCTTCTCCATTAGCACTGTGTTCTCCTGGTCATCACCTCCACCCTCAGTCCATCAGTTTGGTCTGTCTGTCTGTCTCTGGTATAATATACATTCATAGCTAAGTTTCTTGCTGGATGACTCTTAAGTTTCCATCCCCAGACCCAGCATCTTCCCTGAGTTCTAGGTCTTTTTCAAATAGATATTCTACCAGGCTCTCAAACTGAGTAGATCTTGAGTGCCTAGTACAATTACAAACACACACAAGTGCACAAAACCTCACACCCCCTTATGCCTCTACTGTCCCACTTGTATTTACCCCCTTACTTCCCCATCACTTCAACTGATCCCATTTTGCTTCCCACTGTCAGTTTCAAAACTTTAGCATCATTCCGACCAGCCTCAGGCTCAGCAGAGTCAGAAGATGGCCATGGCCATCCTGACAGAGCTCAGTGGCATGGGAAGGCCAGGTACAGAGGCAGTGAGCCAGGGGTGGTCTAATCACCTGTCAACTTGTCAGGTGCTCACTGGGATGTAATCTGGAACAACTGCTTTCGTCTTTCAGGGCCTTGCTTCTTTGCTGTCTGTAAAATGAGAGTTGTCTAGAGCAGAAGTTTCAAGCAATTTTTTTTAAATTTAGCAACAGAGACTTTTAAAAATAAAATTTCATACCAAACCCCAATCAATAAAATATGTAAAAGAAGAGCATGGCTCTGGGTGGTGGATGGGGCTTTTAAGGTTTAAAGGTTAAGTTGTGTATCTTCATTCTTCCCCACCCCCTTGCTGTTGGGAGGCCTCTTAGAACTTATTTATAAAGCCCTTTAAGTAGATAGCCTTTAAAAAAGAGTAAAGTCTACTGACCACTTGCTATGATCCAAGTACCAGTTTGTGGGCATGATTACCTTTAGACCTAACCAGCACCTTTTGGGGCAGGCACCCTTCTTATCACCCTCATTTTATTTTTTTTTTTCCATTTATTTTTATTAGTTGGAAGCTAATTACTTTATATCATTGCAGTGGTATTTGTCATACATTGAAATGAATTAGCCATGGATTTACATGTATTCCCCATCCCGGTCCCCCCTCCCACCTCCCTCTCCACCCGATCCCTCTGGGTCTTCCCAGTGCACCAGGCCCGAGCACTTGTCTCATGCATCCAACCTGGGCTGGTGATCTGTTTCACCCTAGATAATACACATGTTTCGATGCTGTTCTCTTGAAACATCCCACCCTCGCCTTCTCCCAGAGTCCACAAGTCTATCACCCTCATTTTACAGAGGATGGAGCTGAACTGTTGGAAGGGGTGAGCCATAGGATTCACATACAGGTATTTGAATGCAGACTGCTTCACATTAAAGCACTATACTTTGCTGTCTTGTGAAATTGGTCCCATTTAGATGAGTGAACTAAGGTGAAAAAACTTACCAAGATCAAGTCCCAATAAGTGGTGTGACTGTTGTTCAAATTCTTGCCTGTGAATACTAGCCTCAATGCACATGGCTACACATAAATATAGCTCTAGGATCTTTGCTAACTCTTATGATAATTTTTTTCTATTATTCATAAAAATAGCACTTTATATGTTAGTTCTAAGTTTTTGTGAAAAAAAAAAAAAACACAGAAACTTTAGAATATCTTCTTATTCAAGAGTATTTTGCTATTTCAGCTCTAAAATATTTACCCAGGGAAAAAAGTGCTGGCATCTCATGCCACAATTATTTCGTAAAGATGGTGATTGGCACTTCATGTTAGTCTCTGAACCTTCATGAATCACCCCGTTGCTTTGAAGTCTGGCTTTGCAAAGATATTTTAGATGTCCAAACATCGTGGTTTCATCTTTGTGTATGAAATTCTATGATGGTATTATGATAGTATTATTTAAGAACTCCCCTCCTCCATCGTGACATAAACTAAGGGTTGGAAGATGATTGTAGTATTTGGCTGCTTGAAGACAGGTGGATAATTCTGCTGCTGTTGCTTCTTATGCTGGTGATATTTCACTTGCACAGTGATTTAGGATAAATCTGCCTCTCTTCATCATCAGAAGCATTTGTTTTTTTTGTGTGTGTGTAAAAATCTCAAAAGGAAGCATCATAATAAATACCACTGCTGCTATCAGTGCTAAAAAGATGAGGAAATGACCACCCCACAAGTCTCACATCCTACTCAGTGAAATGAGCCTAGTGTGTTGCAGAAATGAGCTTCCTGTCATCTGGGATTCAACCATATGGTGTGGAACGAGAAGTTTAGGCAGTTTCATTTTCAGCTTAATGAGAAGTTTGTCTTTTTGAGTCATCAGACTGCACAAGCTCTTGGGAGAATGGAGTCTGGATGCATATTTTATAGTAGAATCTAACATACCTGGGTTGTGAATCTTCATTCAGATATTCAGAATCTGAGTGACCCTATCCAAGTTTATTTTTCTCTTTAAGCTTTAGTTTCTACATGTGTAAAGCAAAGAGAGAGGAATACAATAAAGAACGGAAGTAAGAATGAATGAATATAGTAAGAAACTTATGTAAATAAATCAGTTATTTTAGTTGAATAGTTGAGTAAGAATAAGCAGTAGAAGATAATAATATTACTAAGAAAATAATGTCTCTTAGATACAGCAGCTTAACCCATGGGCTCAGGACAATTGCTTATGTTCTTCTCTGGATAACCACACCCGCCTATTCAGTTTACAGGGCAATGACCACCTTGGGCCCTCTCCAAAGACCTTGAATAGTCTGGCTAAAGGACTAATAACCATACCTCATATAGAACAGTTAGCTATCTAGAGTCTTTTACCCTGAAAAAGATGTTGAGGAATTGTGGAGGCAGACAATAGTTGCTGATCTTTCATAATGTGCATCTTTCCTGGGTAAAGAAGTCAGGCAAGAGCTGTTTGGTTGACTAGCTGAGAGAACAGGTTTAATCCTGATTTCTATCATTTGTCGGCCAGTGCCTTGAGATACATTACTTTACCTTTTTAGGCTTCCTTCTTCTCTGTGACACGGTGACATTTGAATCATGAGTCCTGACTCTCACAGGAGTTATGAGAACTAGATGGTACAATATATGTACTGAGGATCAGCACAGTATTTGGTCCTCAGGATGCTGACTGTTGTAGTGTTAGTGATGGGTTTTATTAGTCCACTTGTGCGTCAGGGAACCCAACAAGTCCTAAAAGTTTACATAGCTCTTTTAGGTTCTCAGAAAAAGGTACTCAGAAATTGTCTTAGGACTTGTAGGAATGTTCAGGTATCGGTTAAGTTTGGACTGGTAGATTTTCTGAACCCAGCTAGGGTCAGAAAAGAAAACACCTTTTCAACATAGGAACTACTTATGAGAGGAATTAAAGGCCTGAGTTGATTTCCCAAAACTGTAGGGTCTTCCCTTTCATTAAAAGACAGTGATCCTCAGAGCATGGCCCTAGAATTAGGAGCACCGACTCTGATCTACTTGTTTGACACATAAATTATCAAGCTCTACCCTAGACCTATTGAATCAGAAACTCAAGAGTAGGGCAAGTCCTAAGTGATTCTGATTTACAGGCTAAAGAACTACTGACCTAAAATGATCACAACTAAATAATTTTTCCATCACTTGGCTAGTAGCTCTGCATTGAGTTCACGCTCAGCTTTTTCCACTTTGCTCCAGAAAAGTCCCAAAATAAATATAACTAACACAGATTGAGGGCTTATTCTGTGCAAGATGCCAATCACTTGCCCTGAGTGCCAGCATTTGGTCCCCATCACAGCCTTAGAGGAACCTGGCTCCTCAGCTTGATTGACAGAGGGACAGACTGTGGCCCAGAGTGATGGGACGCACACCCAAAGTTGCACAAAGAGAAACTGGCAGAGGCAGGATCTGAGTGCAGGCAGTCTTACCCACAGTGCTCGATGACCTCTGTCACATGCGTCTGTCACGTGTGTCTGTCACGTGCATGCAGGCTAAGTCGCTTCAGTCATGTCCGAGTCTTTGTGACCCCATGGACTGTGGCCCGCCAGGCTCTCCTGTCCATGGGATTCTCCAGACAAGAATACTGGAGTGGATGGCCATGCCCTCCTCCAGGGGCTCTTCCTGACCCAGGGACTGAACCCTTGTCTCAGGCATCTATTGGCGGATGGGTTCTTTACCACTAGCGCCACCAGGGAAACCCCGCCCTCCATCATAGAAGCCTCAGCTTCCCCCAATTCCATGACATGGAGCATCGCACCGAGGGGGAAGGAGCCCTGGGCAGCTCTCCAGCTCTTCCCCTCCTTTCTGGCTTCGAAAGACACTGCTTTTCCCGCAGTTCTCCCACATCTGTAACTGCTCCTCTGCTTCCTTCGCTAACTCTTCTTTCACCTGCTCAGTGGCGCGGATTCACTCCTGGCATCGTATGCAGACTTCCCTCCAGGTCAGTTGTTAGTTTGCTCTGTTCACATTTCCATGGAAAATCCCATGCTTACGTACAGTTTCAGTAATTGCCCTTTTCAGGTGACCCTCAAATCTGTATCTGCCTTGAACTGTCTTCTCATTTCTAGTTCCAAATTTTAAGAGTCTGGACTTTTCTGCACGAAAGTACCTCCATCACTCTCACTTCATCACTTGTAGCCAAACGTACCCGCTACCCTATCATACTCTGCACCTCTCTAGTGCCTACTTTGCTGATTCTCCACGTGGGCCTCTCCCCATAGGCTTCAAAGTCTCACTTTCCTTCAGGTACCAGATGCTGTCTTTCTTCACATGGGCTTCAATGCCTTTGTCAACCTTAGATTTTCCATATTACAAAGGTGTCGTTTTAGATCTTACACAAGAGAATTTAAGTTTATAGCCAAGTCTGCTCATTTAATTACCAAACAGGTGTCAAATTAGCATGGACGATGAGCCATGGTACAGTTTAACTTTAATTACCGAACAAAGATATGAAATACCAGTTAGGAATGGTCTTTAAAAAGCATCAAATGTAGACATCATAAAAGCCAGCACATCTTAGAGGCATCTTCATAGAGACACCAGAGAAAACATAATTTTGATCTTCATTAATGACCAATTTCATTGAACAATGAATTGGACATTATAGCCTTTGTAAACAAAGCACAATTATAAAGTGTTATTCTAATTGTTAATTAGGTCTATTTATACTCTAGATTAGTTTTTTAAATATGTCCTCTAGATGCCACTTGATGTTAATTATCCGAGTTACATTGTTATCAATTGAAAAACATTTTTAATTAAATCTAAAGCCATTTAAATTAGCATAAGATTTATAGAAATCTAAATGTCGCCTGATGCTTTTTTTTTTTTTTTCTTTTTTAGGACCATATCAGATGATGCATTTAGCCATTTGAATTAGTTTTTTATGAGATTCTGTACTGCAGCCTGGCAATTGACATTTATGATAAAAAGAGGAGGGTGTTCTTAGTAATGTTTATTCATTAAGTATATGTGTTTGTATCATATATATATGTGTGTGTGTTTGTGTGTGTATATATATATATATGCATATATACACACATATACACTTATATATAAGATATCTCCACATCACTGTTGCTGTAGTCATGGAGATACAGAGATGAATGTCACTGTTCCTGCTCACTCAGGGAACTGTCTTATCAGGAAGATGAAGCACACGTGCAAATATCTGAGAGCCCAAGCAAAAAACAAGCTTTGTAGAAGGATAGAAGCAAAGTGACTCTAGAATTACAGCATCTGGATGGAAAAGGGTGGTATCCCAGAGAGACTTTAGAGAGCCTGTTAAATGAAGAGCGTGTTTGAACTAGGTCTTGAGTATGTACTGAGGTGGGGGGAATGCATAGGGAGATTGCCTTCTTTGCAAATGGAATAGCACGTTTATCTGTCAGGACTCATTTGGTTGTAAATTCTAGGAATCTAACTCAAAGCCAGTGGTGGGGAGATTATTGGCTTGGGTGGTAGAAAAGTTCAGTGGTGGCGGCTTCAGGCTGGATCCAGGAAGTCCTCGTTTTTATTCTGACTGGACTGACTGGGACCCTATGCCCATCCTTGAATGTGCCATCTTGACTTGGCTGATGAAATCTTCTGTATAGCACAGCCTGGCTCGTCTCCCACTGTTGGAGCTTGATTGGAAATGCCTGAGAGTGAGACAGAGCATGGTCCGTTCTCAAAAGGAAAATCAAGGTGCTGTTACCAGGAGGAGGACTGGGTGCTAGGCAAAGAAAAAGAGCAAATATTCGGTATATTTTCATTATAACAACCAAAGTCATGATCATGGAAAATCACAACTGTTGTGCATGTGGTGATGGAACCCAGGCCTTATGAACGGTGTCAGTGGAAGATGCTCTGTGAGTTCTCTCCCCCTTGATTGCTCAGGCCCAGATACCCTGGCTTCCTTACTTTGTCACCAAGCATGTTTTCACCACCCATCATCTGTACTTGCTCTTCCCTCTGAATGGAATTCTCTTTTCCAGTCTATGTATAAAGGAGTTCCTTCTTTATGTCTTAAATAACATTTCATCAAAGAGGTCTCCTTTGACTGCCTTAAAAAATAGCATGTTCCTGCTATTGAAGTCTATACCAGAAGTTGATAGAATATGGCCTGTGGGTCAAATCAGGCCACAACCACTGCTTGGTTTTGTAAATAATGTTGTACTGGAACACAGCCAGGCTCATTTGTATTGTCTGTGATTGCTTTCACCCTCCAAGAGCAGAGCTGAGTAGCTGAGACAAATCATACGCCCCACTATTTGGCACTTTACAGGAAGTGTTTGTCAACTACTGATCTGTACGTTTACCTGCTTTATTCCTCTTCATAGCAAGTATCACAACATGGCATAGTGTGTTTTATATATATGTGTGTGTGTTTATTTTTTCATCCTGTCTAGCTCATCAAAATGTAAACTTCATGACACCAGGAACTTTTGTTTTTCAGAGTCTAGAATAGTGTCCATACTTAATAAGTGCTTGGTAATATTTGTTACATGAAAGGGCTGTAATTTTTGAACCTTGGAATGTTAGATAACCAATCTGGATAGTACAGAGAAACAGAGGCAGTGAGACCTTGCATCTAAATTAAGAGATTATTATAATACCTTTGTTGATGATTCATAAAGTCCTAAACTAGGAGAGAAAGAGAGAACAAATGGGAAGGATCATCTTGAAGGAAAACAAATTTGGCAGTGAACTAGATGTGGAAAGTCAAAAGGGAAGGAAGCTGAGATGTTCCCAGTGTTGTGCACCGTGTCAGCCTGACACCTGTGGCATTGTTAAGAGAAATGTGCAGGAGCAGCGGCAATTTGGGATAGATGATGAATAGTCAAAGCTGTGGATTTTCCAGTGGTCATGTATGGATGTGAGAGTTGGACTATAAAGAAAGCTGAGTGCTGAAGAACTGATGCTTTTGAACTGTGGTGTTGGAGAAGACTTGATAGTCCTTTGGACTGCAAGAAGATCCAACCAGTCCATCCTAAAGGAAATCAGTCCTGAATATTCATTGGAAGGACTGATGTTGAAGCTGAAACTCCAATACTTTGGCCACCTGATGCAAAGAGCTGACTCATTTGAAAAGACCCTGATGCTGGGAAAGATTGAGGGCAGGTGGAGAAGGGGATGACAGAGGATGAGATGTTGGATGGCATCACTGACTCAATGGATGTGAGTTTGAGTAAACTCCGGGACTTGGCGACGGACAGGGAGGCCTGGTATGCTGCGGTTCATGGGGTCGCAAAGAGTTGGACACGACTGAGCGACTAAACTGAACTGAGCTGAACATGCACTGGCTCTTGTTGCTCAAGCACCTCTTGAAGGGAGAGGCCAAGTGTCTGGTGGGGAATGCCAGCCAAAACAAAAGCCACAAGAGATGGTTTTCTGAAGAGTCTAGCAGAAGAGTCAGAGAACCATTTGTACAGATTGAACAGGTGGACTCCAGAGAAGAGATGGTCAAAGGGCATCCGGGAGCAAGAATTTAGAGAAGCATGTCAAATAGACTATCAGCGAAACAAACCCCCTCTCTTTCTCTGGTAGAGGCTCAAGACTGGAGACACGACTGCCCTTCTGGAGGCACCTTCAGAATTTGAGAGCTTCCTCCTGTGTTCTTATGCTTTTCTTAATCCACTCTGCTTTTCTCCTTGAAAAGGAACTTAAAGGCTTTAGAATGTGGCATAACTGGGTTCTGCCATAGCTACCTGCTACCTGAAGTCGGCTGTGTTACTCAAATCATTCAGGCTGTGTTTGTGGGTGCTAAATAAACAGCCTCTCCCGTTTTCCTTTGTCTCTATCTTTTTCTCTTCTTTCTCTCCTTTTGAATGGGATGAAATATCCCATTAGTAAGTAGCAGGAAACATGAGAAAGGCTGCAGATTATATATGAAAAAGTGGACACACTTCCTCTTCTGTGGTGGTAAAAACTGAATAGTTCGCTGATGCTTGGGAGAGGAGGTTTACCAACCTAATAGTAACATTTGGGCCTGCTCTGTGTTACCCTCAACAGAGATCATCTGCTGGAGATTCAACTCTTTACAGAGAACTGCTGGTTATAGAGTTATGGCACCTCATTCCAAGGTTGGTTTATTATTTAGAGGCATACAGAAATAATATATTAGATCATAAAGATACATTCTCCCATAAATAATGTAGTGAGAAAGTCTCATATAAAAGAGTCTCAGATGAACAGCCCCAACCTTAATAATCCAGAGATACTTAATGAGAAAAGGCACAATTTTACAATAGAGAAATAATAATGAGCTTTCAGAGGTTTCATTGGAAAGGCTCCTGGGAGTACAATTCTTATAAGTCTCAAAAAAATAAAAAAGAGCAAATCTCAAAGCCTGAGTGATTCCACTGCCTGTTTTTTGTTTTTTTTTTTTTTAATTTTTATTAGTTGGAGGCTAATTACTTTACATCATTACAGTAGTTTTTGTTATACATTGATATGAATTAGCCATGGATTTACATGTACTCCCCATCCCAGTCCCCCCTCCCACCTCCCTCTCCACCCGATCCCTCTGGGTCTTCCCAGTGCACCAGGCCCGAGCACTTGTCTCATGCACCCAACCAAGGCTGGTGATCTGTTTCACCCTAGATAATATACATGTTTCAATGCTGTTCTCCTGAAACATCCCACCCTCGCCTTCTCCCAAAGTCCACAAGTCTGTTCCATACATCTGAGTCTCTTTTTCTGTTTTGCATATAGGGTTATCGTTACCATCTTTCTAAAGTCCATATATATGTGTTAGTATACTGTAACAAAGGAAACTATAAGCAAGGTGAAAAGACAGCCCTCAGATTGGGAGAAAATAATAGCAAACGAAGCAACAGACAAAGGATTAATCTCAAAAATATACAAGCAACTCCTCCAGCTCAACTCCAGAAAAATAAATGACCCAATCAAAAAATGGGCCAAAGAACTCAACAGACATTTCTCCAAGGAAGACATACAGATGACTAACAAACACATGGAAAGATGCTCAACATCACTCATTATCAGAGAAATGCAAATCAAAACCACAATGAGGTACCATTATACGCCAGTCAGGATGGCTGCTATCCAAAAGTCTACAAGCAATAAATGCTGGAGAGGGTGTGGAGAAAAGGGAACCCTCTTACACTGTTGGTGGGAATGCAAATTAGTACAGCCACTATGGAAAACAGTGTGGAGATTTCTTAAAAAGCTGGAAATAGAACTGCCATATGACCCAGCAATACCACTTCTGGGCATACACACCAAGGAAACCAGATCTGAAAGAGACACATGCACCCCAATGTTCATCGCAGCACTGTTTATAATAGCCAGGACATGGAAGCAACCTAGATGTCCATCAGCAGACGAATGGATAAGGAAGCTGTGGTACATATACACCATGGAATATTACTCAGCCATTAAAAAGAATTCATTTGAATCAGTTCTAATGAGATGGATGAAACTGGAGCCCATTATACAGAGCGAAGTAAGCCAGAAAGATAAAGACCACTGCCTGGTTTTATATGTTCATCCATTCATGTGCCCAGGCATCTTAAACTGGGACAGGTCAGCTTTCCCCCCACACTTAGGGGTTGATAACTGATGCAGGAGGAAAACCTATTTGCATAGCCACACACGCTTTTCCTCTGGGCAGGAGGGAGATGTGATTTCATATCAGCGGGGTGGATTAGTCATTCTGTGTAAACATCCCGAACTGGCCCAAAGACATTGCCTTAGCCAACCCGCACACTTGCTGAGCCATGTCTTCCTCATCTTTATGTGGGGATGGAGGGAAGAGGGAATAAAGGCAGCTGGGGACATTTGTCAGGTTTCTGGTTTGATTAAAGAGTTGATGAGGTTCAGTCTTTGGCTGCTTGTAAGAGAACCAATTCCAGCACTTACTGAGGGAGGGCTATGTGTGTTTTTTTGTTTGTGGAACCGAGACAAATTTAATTTCTCTATCAAGCTACAGCTAATGTGCTTTCAGGCATCTGTTGGTTTGTTTTCATCCTCAAAGCTGTCTTCTTGCCAGTTAATGCCAAAAAAAGAGTGTTTTCAGACTAGGAGACAAACTATTCAAGAGCTTCCAGCAGGCCATCTCCAATGGCAGGAGTTTTACCAAAGCGTCTAGCTAATGAGTCTCCATTCTCATTAGTTCTATTCGTATTGTTGGAGAATATTCTTATGCCACCAGAAGTCACCTGAGTTGAATTCTTTTTCTCCTTTCTTCCCAGCAGAGGCCAAGGGGAATGTTTGTATTCCACGGTGACAGTAGGAATTTAATGAAATGACAATGTGAATAAGAAACTCTCAGTGTGCAGAGTAGGAAAGGAAATTAACTTTATTCTCCTTTATTAGAGGGACTTGAGTTTAATTCTGCTTATTTGAGTGGGAAAAAAGGGACACTAAAAATACATTTTATGCTTTCCCTCCCACCTTGCTCTAAGCTTTTTGCCATGAACTACTTTTTGAATCTTAACTCCTTGGATACCCTGTCTTCCCCAGATACAGCAGGTAAGGCAGTGAGGGTGAGCCTGAACAAAAGAAATGAGGAGAGATAGAAGAGAAAATATCCAGTACCCTTCAGGACACAGAATAGAAAAGCAAATGCCCAAGTTTCTTCTTTTAGGGACGGTAGTATTGGAAAGCAGGATGGTTATCTGAGTGTGGGCTTTGGAGACAGACTGCCTGGACTCCACTCCTGGCTCTCCCAGTACAACCTTGGGTAAGCTCCTCAATCTTTGAAAACCTCAAGTTCTCATCTTATAATGAGGGTGATGAGAGTACCTACATGATACATGGAAAGTCCTTGGCACAGTGCTAAGCACAGCATAAAGTACCCCATGTATTGATGCCAGTTCCTCCTACAAATTCCTACAGAGCAACATTTGTGCAACTGACACCAATCAAAGTCCATGCAGGGATGAGGAACACAGTGCAAAGGTCCCTCGATCACAGTCAGTTATAGTCTAGCAGTGGTACCAAAGCAGCACACACCCAGTGAAATATTAAATAGCAGGGGAAAAAAATTTTTTTAAGTTAAAAAAGGAAGGCAGCCCTTGGTTGCAGTTTGTCCTCGAGTCAGGGGTTAAGAGATCAAGCCTGTGAAGGTGACCTGCCAAACATTCTAGAGATTGCTGGGGCAAAGGTAGACTTTGCAGATGCGGGTGAGTGAGCAACAGCTGCCTAAATGGCAGGGTCAGCAAAAGCATAAGCCCAGCTCTGTGGTAAAGGATATGGGATGAGCTACCATTGTTTTTTGTTTTCCTCAGCAAATAAGCATATTTGAATTTATCTTTGGGGAAGAGCTTGTCATTATCAGCATAGTGTAAATAGGAATTGCTTATTTCTCCAAAATCCTGAATTAAGATGATGTCTCAAGGCCTCTGCTAGAGCTTCCCAGGGATTTTCTCCTTTTGGCAGTATCCTGGGCAGGATGTGGCTGCAATGTTCACAGAAATATTTGAGAGGATTTTCATGCTGTAAGCCAAAGAGAAAAGTCAAGTAGAGCTAGACACTTAAAAGTTATTTATGATACGGAAACTTTCACAGGTCGCAAAAGAAAGAAAGTGACTTCAGTAGGAAGGTTCTTGGCATTATTCAAACCATAGTGTAAGCAGTTCTCTCTACAAAAATTACAAAACTACAAAAAAGAAATTGAGTCATATTCAGTCAGTATTGGTTGAGTGCTGACTCTGGTCAACTGCTGTGCTGACCACAAGGACACCCATGCCCCCTGCATTTCTACAATGCACAGCCAAGCAAGAAAGACAGATGTTTTAAACATCTACATGAGAAGAAGAATGTGTCATCATGGGAGTAGTATATGATGGATAGAAACATAAAATGAGGAGGTTTTAACCTAATTTTGCAAGTAAGGAAAGTCTTCCTGAAGGAAATGGTGGTTAAGTTGAGACTGGCAGGACAAATAGGAGTTAATCGAGAAAAACAGACTTGGAGGAGCTGAGTATGGACTGGCATCTACTCAACCCTGAGGAAGCATGACCTTTCAGGAGAAGTTTCAGGAGTCTAACCCAGCCAGAGGGTAGAGGTCAAGGAGCAGGATGCCCAGACATGACAAAAGACAAGCTATAAATGTAATGATTAGCATTTATTAAATGCTAATTATGTGCCAAGTGCTCTTCAAATCTCCTCATGTGTTAATTCTTCCAAAGGCCTTCTGTGATAGGTTTTTCATACTTATTTTACATATGAACAAACTGGCATATAGAAAGGTAGTTTCCCCAGTGTTACATCGTAAGTTAAATGGCAGACATGAGATACAAACACAGATAATCAGACTCTAGAGCGCATATTTATTTTTTTTATAATACCCTTGTTGAGATATAATTCATGTTGTCTTACAGTTAACCCATTTAAAGTTTGTAGTTCATTATTTCAGTATGAAGAGCCTATGCTTTTAACATATGCCACATATACGTAGCTACAAATATACATGTCTATATTATTTATGTTTCATTTGTATTTATGGTATATATATTTGTTATGTATGTCATATATTTGTGTGTATGTAAGTATATACTTAGGGAGATGTACATGTATATAAATCTATCATAAAACCATAGTATTATAATGGGCACTGTGTATTACGGTATTGACTTAAAAATACTGGAGAGACACTGAAGAACTTCAAATTAGGGAGTGACAAGATCTGATTTGTGATTTACATGGTGCCGTGAGGATAGTCAGCAGTAGGAGGTGGGTTGGACAGATCAGAGGACCAGATGTGCCTATGAGGTCTATGCTTGGTGGTTTAATTCAAAGACATTCCAAAAAGAAAGTCATGATCTTGTTCTATAAGACTTGCAGTGCTCACAACTCCCATTGCTCTTTTTTCACTCTCAGCCCAAAGGAAACAGGCTTTCCATATGAGAAAGGGCAGGATTATGTCAGTTGGAAAAAACACAAGCGTGGCCAAAATGAGGTCTGGACACAGTGCATTTCTTCCTGCGAATTGCTTGATGGGAGCCCATCAGAGGTCAGAGCACATTTCAGATACTTGTATTGTATCCTGGGCTTGTGGAAGAGATTGCACTTAAGCAAACAAAGGAGGGGGCTGATAGGAAATCAATATGCAAGGTGCCTATGAGCTATGGAGGAAGGCAATGTGCTTCTCTCCTTTGGCTGTTAAATATGTCTCAGCTGCCAAGGAAAATGAGTTTTCCTCTAGACTTCCTATCTGTCGTGCTGATTGGTTATTGGGGAGTGTTCAGGCTCTAGTGCTTCAACTGTGTGTTTAATGAGAGCATCCTTGCATGAACAAGTTCCCCTGGCCTAATTCTTCCTCCCAGGACTCTGAAAATATATGTCTCCTTAGCAAACTCTGATCAAACGATTTCTAATGGAGCAGTGTAAAGTGCCAGGAAATTGTTTTTATAATGCATGGTCTCTGCTGCCTTTCAGAACTTAGGCTAGAGTATGAGATGTGAGAAATGCATCAGAAAAACATGTACCCTAAAAGTACTCAGAGAACTGGGGTCAAGTGTGAGAAGTCAGTTTTAGGGAATGTCTATGTTACCACAAATCACAGATGGGCTAATGCACAAGAATTCATGGAATCCTAGAACTGAATATAAAGTCACCCTTTGCATAGTAGCATTGAGTTAGATCTGAATATTTGTTGTCATCTTATTTGATTCTCAGAACTATACTAAAAGGTACTCAAGATAGGGAGAAAAGAGAAAGGTACTTTGCAAATCTCCATCTTAGAAATTAAGAGACTGAAGCTCTTGGAGGTAAAAAGAGATTGCCCAGGGTTCCTCAGCTAATGTGTGTTTCTGCCCAGATATCATACCTTGACTTGGGCAAGATATGTCACCCACACCTTACAGTAACTGTGGCCAGACCCTGCTATGAGTATGATCCTCCCCCAGGCACCCCTGGGGATGATGCAGAAAGTACCGAGACATGGGCTATGATCTCTGAACACTTACCTGATACGTACGTTGAATGGTCATTTGAAAGCAAGCATCTCATGCACCCAACCTGGGCTGGTGATCTGTTTCACCCTAGATAATATACATGTTTCAATGCTGTTCTCTTGAAACATCCCACCCTCGCCTTCTCCCAGAGTCCTCAAGTCTGTTCTATACATCTGAGTCTCTTCTTCTGTTTTGCATATAGGGTTATCGCTATCATCTTTCTAAATTCCATATATATGTGTTAGTATACTGTAATGGTCTTTATCTTTCTGGCTTACTTCGCTCTGTATAATGGGCTCCAGTTTCATCCATCTCATTAGAACTGAACCCAGAGGAATCGGGTGGAGAGGGAGGTGGGAGGGGGGACCGGGAGGGGGAATACATGTAAATCCATGGCTAATTCATTTCAATGTATGACAAAAACTACTGTAATGATGTAAAGTAATTAGCCTCCAACTAATAAAAATAAATGGAAAAAAAATTAAAAAATTAAAAAAAAAATAAAAACAATGTAAATGCCCATCTAGGTAGAACTGTGGTATACTTATATAATGGAATAATAAAAAGCGATGAGAATTTTAAAAAAAATTTTTTTTAATAAATTAAAAAAACAAAAAAAAAAAAGAAAGAAAGCAAGTATCTCCCTTTTTCTGCCATGGAATTTTTTGTCAGGCTACTGAAGATCACTTCTCAGAATTGTATTTTTATCCCATTATACAAAATTACCAAACAAGACCAATGTTAGACAGTCATCAATATATAAAAAACAATTTTGTGATGTAGTAACATGTCTTTCTTTGTTACAAACACCTTAAAAGATGTTGTTACAGGCCTCATGATCATCCTCATTTCAAAGCAGTGATGAGCGTGAATTATATTTTTGAGAGGTACACAACAATTTTATTCTGATATGAAATAATCTGTAATTTCTACTGATGACACAGCCCCATGGAGATAATTACTACAGATCATTTTCTACATTCTAATCAAAGGACATCCTAGATTTAATTTAAGGATTAAGGAAAATAATGATGTGAAATCTGCCCCTTCAAAGCTCTCTGATGCCCTGAGTTCTAACCATGAATCCGGGTGTCTATAGGCCCCAGGCGAGGTCCCTTACTCTGATGTGTTTTTGTTGTTCAGTCACTCAGTTTTTGCAAACCCATGGACTGCAGCACACCAGGCCTCCCTGTCTCTCACCATCTCCTAGAGTTCACCCAAGTACCTGTCCATTGAATCGGTGGTGCCATCCAACCATCTAATCCTCTGCCACCCTTTTCTCCTTTTGCCTTCAATCTTTCCTAGCATCAGTCTTTTCCAGTGAGTCAGCTCTTCACATCAGGTGGCCAAAGTATTGGAGCTTCAGCTTCAGCATCCATCCTTCCAACGAGTATTCAGGGTTTATTTCCCTTCGGATTGACTTAGCTTTGATCTTATGGAGTCCGAGGAACTCTCAAGAGTCTTCTCCAGCACAAGTCAAAAGCATAAATTCATCAGCGTTCAGCCTTCTTTATGGCTCAACTTTCACATCTACATGTGACTACTGGAAAAACCATAACTTTGACTATACAGACCTTTGTCGTCAAAGTGATGTCTCTGCTTTTTAAAGTGATGTCTATGCTATCTAGGTTTGTTATAGCCTTCCTTCCAAGAGGCAAGTGTCTTCTAATTTCATGGCCACAGTCAGCATCTGCAGTGATTTTGGAGCCCAAGAAGAAAATCTATCACAGCTTCTACTTTTCCCCCTTCAATTTGCCATGAAGTCATGGGACCAAATGCCATGATCTTACTTTTTTGAATGTTGAGTTTTAAGCCGGCTTTTTCACGCTTCCCCTTCACCCTCATCAAGAGGCTCTTTTGTTCCTCTTTATTTTCTGCCATTAGTGTATTATCATCTGCATATCTGAAGTAGTTGATATTTATTCTAGCAATCTTGATTCTAGCTTATAACTCATCCAACCAGGCATTTAACATGATGTACTCTGCATCTAAGTTAAATAATCAATGACAATATACTTTACTCCTTTCCCAATTTTAAATCAGTGAGCTTTTCCATGTACTGTTCTAACTGTTGCTTCTTGACCCACATACAGATTTCTCAGAAGGTAAGATGGTCTGGTGTCCATGGGGACATCTTTAAGAGTTTTCCACAGTTTTTTGTGATCCACACAGTCAAAGGTTTTCACATCTCAATGAAATAGAAGTAGACATTTTTCTGGAATTCCCTTGCTTTCTCTATGATTCAAGGAATGTTGGCAGTTTGATCTCTGGTTCCTCTGCCTTTTCTAAACCCAACTTGTACATCTGGAAGTTATCAATTCAAGTACTGCTGAAGCCTAGCTTGAAGGATTATGAGCATAACTTTACTAGCCTGGGAAGTGAGCCCAGTTGTCTGATAGTTTGAACATTCTTCAGCAATGCCTTTCTTTGGAACTGGGATGAGAACTGACCTTTTCCGGTCCTGTGGCCACTGCTGGGTTTTCCAAATTTGCTGACATATTGAGTGCAGGACTTTAACACCATCATATTTTAAATAGCTTAGTTGGAATTCCATCACTTCCACTAGCTTTATAGGTGGCAATGCTTCCCTCACACTCCAGGATGTCTGGGTCTAGGTGAGTGACCACACCATCAAGGTTATCTGGATCATCAAGGTCTTTTCTGTACAGCTCTTCTATATATTCTTGCCACCTCTTCTTAATTATTCTGCCTTTGTTAAGTCTTTACTGTTTCTGTCCTTTATCATTCCCATCTTTGTATGAAATATTCCTTTGATATCTCCAGTTTTCTTAAGGAGATCTCTAGCCTTTCCTATTCTATTGTTTTCCTTTATTTCTTTGCATTGTTCTTTGAAGAAGGCCTTCTTATCTCTCCTTGCTGTTCTCTGGAACTCTGCATTCAGTTGGGTATATCTTTCCCTTTCTTCTTGTAAATACTTAGCAAGCACTAACGTGCAATCTCTACATTAAGCTGGGGATTCAGCTGGAATATACCAAGAATAAGATATAATTCCAAACTCTGAGGTATGTCTATGTTATTTTCATGTTTAATATCATGGAGCAGATGAAAAGGCCTCCTTTTGCACATAGAGCTAACACTATGATTAAATTCTGAGGATGGGATCAGCTTGGAGCTGTTAGGAGGAGGATATCACAACACACTGGGACCAAACAGTCATTCTCAACAGGGGTGATTTTGCCACACACCCCCCCCAGTAGAAATGTATATGAATGTCAACAAATACCTTCGATTGTCACAACTTGAAGTGAAGGAGGTGGGGGCGTTTCTCCTGGCACATGATGGTTCGAGGACAGGGGTGCTGCTCACCATCCTATAATGCACAGGACAGCTCCCACAATAAAGAATTGTCTGACCCCCAGTAGTAACAATACTAAATTTGAGAAGCCGTCAAGCAGAGTAAAGGTGTACAGAATGCTGAGTGAGGCCCTCTATAAATAAACTCAAGTATCTCTGGTCCTCTGCCCTTCATCCCCTCAGAAGATTAGGTGTCCTTCTTTCTGATTTCTCAAGGTTGTAGATAACATTCTTTCCCCCTCCAAAGTGCCTGATAGCAGGCCATACACACAGCAGGCACATACTGATGTCAGTCATTGGTAAGGCTGATCCTGCTGTCTCTGTAGCTCGGGGCTTGGCCCTAAAGTAGTGGCAGAAGCAAAGAACTAAAGATGGGAGCTCTGCAGGAGATGGCTCTTTGGACTGGCGGAAACAGAAGTAACAGGAGTAAGGGTGTGAATTTCTGTCTCTCATTTGGAGCAGTGCGATGCCCTACTTTTGTCTGTGAAGTAAGGATTGGAGCAGCCTGGGCAAGATGTTCCAAATGAGAAGTTCTGTTATTTCTTGATGCAGCATGCATAATGCTTGTCATATAGGATAGATATGCATTCCCTTATTTAGATAATCTTATATATAGTTGGGGCTCCCCTGGTGTTTAAGATGGCAAAGAATCTGCCTGTAATGCAGGCCACCCAGGTTTGACCCCTTGGTTGGGAAGATCCCCTGGGGAAGGGAATGGCAACCTACTCCAGTATTCTTGCCTTCAGAATGGACAGAGGAGCCTGACATGTCCTTGGGGTCACAAAGAGTCGGACACGACTGAGTGACTAACACAGACACACACACACACACACACACACACAGACACACAGACACACACACACACACACACAGTTGAAATAGGCATTAAAAAGGCATTCGTGACTTTACTGACATTTGTTAAGAACCTTATATGTATTTGCCTCAGCTTTATATTTTTCACATTTATTATACATCATTTGTTTCTGATGCTTCCTCCCAACCCCCTTTTCAATGAGAACAAGTGTTGTTTAGTCAGTACAAAAACCTTCACTTTCCAGGGCAAAGGATAGACCGCACCTGTCATCTCAGGCATTTAAAATGGCAAATACTAAGTCATATATTAGATGGCATGCCTTAAAGACTACTGCAGTAGCATTCATAACAGGTCTCATCATTGGATCTGTTTCTTTAAAATTGTGAGGTGTGCCAAAATCAGTAGCATTTCTGTTCCTTCCTTTAGGGCTGATTTGGCCAAATCCTGAAATGATTCCTCAAGTTATGATCAGTTATCTGAAAGGAGGATGGTTCTTGTGGGGTCCCTGGGACTCTGAAAGTCCTTTGCTGTGATGGATTGGAGGGATGTCAGTGTCATCCATTTAGTAAGCCTTCTTGAGCTGTTTCCATTTGTCATGAAAATCTGGAAGGTGTTTTTGCATTGCCTGAGTAAGAAGATTCAGAAAAATGAGACTGGGCTTATTCATGTTAGTGTTCAGTGTCCCTAAAATTAGACCTTGGAGTGGGACATTTTGAGAGCTATAAAAACATACAGAGTAAGTTTAGCAGACCTAAATGAAAGAATTGCCTTTAGTCTTATGATTAAGCTTACTTATCTGACTTTAATGGGACCTACTGATACAAGGGATAGGTTTTAAAGATTAAAAAGGAGAGTTTATTTGATACAGGGAGATTGCTGAATACTACCATTTATCATGAGCATTTGTATTTTGCTATGCAGGTTGAAAATCTCGTTCATCCCTCATCTGGTCTTCATAACCTGAGCCATAGAATGGGCAGTAGGTTATGCTCACTTTATAGATGCAGAGCTAAGCCCAGAACAGTAAGTCTGGTTGGAAGTTCAAGATGAGAGCACCAGTATTCAAACATCTTAATCAGAACTGTGCTACAACATGTAATAGAAAAAAAATACCTAACCTTGGGTTAAAAGACCCAAGTTCTAATATCCACACTACTATAAATTAAAGCTACATTTCTGTTTAATAAAGTATAGAAGCACAATTTACAATATAGAAAGACTATATCCCATCAGCTATAAAGATGAAATGACAGGAGCTAAGAAAGACTCAGTTATCAAAACATAGGGTTTGAAATTCCTTGTAAGTTGAAGATCTAAGGGGATCTTAGAATATCTTTAGTCAATCTCAGTAGTGTATCTGTTAATTTCTCATTTTTTAGCATAGATTTCTTGATGTACAGGATTCCAATATTTATCTTCTGTAATAGATCAGAACTTGCACTAAGGTTCATTTTTAAAATAAGAGATAAGAAATAATTGGTATTGGGTATCCTCGAGAGCTTAAAGCTGATACATATTTGATTTGAAGGCCTCACTATGATAGCTTTTGTCTTTTCCGTCTTTGTTGTTCACTCACTCAGTCGTGTCTGACTCTTTGCAACCTCATGGACTGCAGCCTGCAAGGCTTTCCTGTCCTTCACCATCTTCCAGAGTTTGCTCAAACTCATGTCCATTAAGTCGGTGATGCCATCCAACCATCTCATTCTCTGTCATTCCCTCTCCTTCTGCCTTCAGTCTTTCCCAGCATCAGGGTCTTTCCCAATGAGTTGGCTCTTCCCATCAAGTGGCCAAAGTGTTGGAGCTTCAGCATCAGCCCTTCCAATGAATATTCAGTGTTGATTTCCTTTAGGATTGACTGTTTTGATCTGCTTGCAGTCAAGGGACTCACTCTCAAGAGTCTTCTCCAACACCACAGTTCAAAAGCATCAATTCTTCAGTGCTCAGCCTTCTTTATAGTCCAACTCCCACATCCCTACATGACTACTGGAGAAATCATAGCTTTGACTATACAGACCATTGTCAGCAAAGCGATGTCTCTGCTTTTTAATACTCTAAGTTTGTCATTGCTTTTCTTCCAAGGAGCAAGCATCTTTTAATTTTATGGCTTCAGTCACCATCTGCAGTGATTTTGGAGCCCAAGAAAATAAAGTCTGTCACTGTTTCCATTGTTTCCCCATCTATTTGCTATGAAGTGATGGGACTGGATGCCATGATCTTTGTTTTTTGAATGTTGAGTTTTAAGCCAGTTTTTTCACTCACCTCTTTCATCTTCATCAAGAGGCTCTTTACTTCCTTTTGTTTACTGCCATAAAGGTGGTATCATCTGCATATCTGAGGTTATTGATATTTCAATAAAGTCAGTATTATTTAATTACTTTTCCTTCTACCATCTTAATTACCAAACCACAGACAGGAAATACCTAGAACACTGTAAGCTTATTACTCAATGAGCAAGCTGCATGGAGGCATCACATTTGACTCAGTGAGGAGGTAGAGGGAAGAGATGGATATTTTTGTGAGTGAACCACAGTATAGGTTTTAAATGGGAGTCACTGGAACACAGCCTCCTGGCCTCAGTCAGGTTTCGGTATCCAGGCCTGGTGTGCCCACTTAGTTGTGGTGGGATCCTGAGCCAGTCAGCAACGTCACTGAGCCTTTTGTGCCCGATGGAGAGGCCAATTGTGCTTTCTGAGACAGTCATGTTGGGAAATAAGACATGTAAAGTTTACCACGTTACTGAGCCCGAGCTCACTCTGCTGACCTCATAACAGGCCAATAATTTAGATACTTAATTTGTTGGGGTAAAGGATACTGACTTTAATTGAAAATCTAGCAGACTGAGAAGATGCAGGTTAATGTCTCAAAAAACCATTTTCCCTTAGTCCAATTTCAGGCTTCTTCTTTTTTTTTTTTTTTTATTGTAGTGGGTTTTGTCATACATTGACATGAATCAGCCATGGATTTACATGTGTTCCCCATCCTGATCCCCCCTCCCACCTCCCTCTCTGCCCGATCCCTCTGGGTCTTCCCAGTGCACCAGGTCCAAGCACTTGTCTCATGCATCCAACCTGGGCTGGTGATCTGTTTGACCCTAGATAATATACATGTTTCGATGCTGTTCTCTTGAAACATCCCACAGAGTCCAAAAGTCTGTTCTATACATCTGAGTCTCTTTTTCTGTTTTGCACATAGGGTTATCATTACCATCTTTCTAAATTCCATATATATGTGTTAGTATACTGTAATGGTCTTTATCTTTCTGGCTGACTTCACTCTGTATAATGGGCTCCAGTTTCATCCATCTCATTAGAACTGATTCAAATGAATTCTTTATAATGGCTGAGTAATATTCCATGGTGTATATGTACCACAGCTTCCTCATCCATTCGTCTGCTGATGGGCATCTAGGTTGCTTCCATGTCCTGGCTATGATAAACAGTGCTGCGATGAACATTGGGGTACACGTGTCTCTTTCAGATCTGGTTTCCTTGGTGTGTATGCCCAGAAGTGGGATTGCTGGGTCATATGGCAGTTCTACTTCCAGCTTTTTAAGAAATCTCCACACTGTTTTCCATAGTGGCTGTACTAGTTTGCATTCCCACCAACAGTGTAAGAGGGTTCCCTTTTCTCCACACCCTCTCCAGCATTTATTGCTTGTAGACTTTTGGATAGCAGCCATCCTGACTGGCGTGTAATGGTACCTCATTGTGGTTTTGATTTGCATTTCTCTGATAATGAGTGATGTTGAGCATCTTTTCATATGTTTTTTAGCCATCTGTATGTCTTCCTTGAGAAATGTCTGTTTAGTTCTTTGGCCCATTTTTTGATTGGGTCATTTATTTTTCTGGAGTTGAGCTGGAGGAGTTGCTTGTATATTTTTGAGATTAATCCTTTGTCTGTTGCTTCATTTGCTATTATCTTCTCCCAATCTGAGGGCTGTCTTTTCACCTTGCTTATAGTTTCCTTTGTTGTGCAAAAGCTTTTAAGTTTCATTAGGTCCCATTTGTTTATTTTTGCTTTTATTTCCAATATTCTGGGAGGTGGGTCATAGAGGATCCTGCTGTGATTTATGTCAGAGAGTGTTTTGCCTATGTTCTCCTCTAGGAGTTTTATAGTTTCTGGTCTTACATTTAGATCTTTAATCCATTTTGAGTTTATTTTCGTGTATGGTGTTAGAAAGTGTTCTAGTTCCATTCTTTTACAAGTGGTTGACCAGTTTTCCCAACACCGCTTCTTTTATCCAGAAAAGGGAGAGGCCCACTGTGGCATCAACCAATGGCTGCGAGGGACTGCTATCACTAGCTAACAGCCGCATGCCTGCCCCACCGCTATTACAACCGCAGTTCCTCAGATATATTACTAACTTCTCAATAAATTAACTATTTTATCATTTAAAAATTAATTTTCTCTCTCAAAACCTCAGTTTGCTCATCCGCAGATGGAGATGATAATAGTACCTAACTTGTGAGTTGTTATAGTGATTGAATTACATAATACAGTGCAAGTGCCTGGATTCAGGTTAGACTCAATCACTGTTCTTATTGGAACTTTGAACATTTCTTATAAGCCAGTAGTTAAATGAATATTGAAAATACTTGTGCAAACTAATATTTAAAAAAGAAAAATTCTAACTGCCCAATAGCATATCAGCCAGCCCAGACTTCAGAAGTAAAAGCCAAAATAATGCTGATAAAGAAGAACTCTAGCAAAGAAACACAAAAATGATATTCTCTGTCTTATGAATCACATAATGGGAAAAAATTGGGCCAAGCATGAGATCATAAGGGATCCAAGGATAGCTGCAAATGTTTAGGGCCTAATAAGGAGACAGCAAATAGGAAGAGAACAGCAGGACCACTGAAGAGTGAGTTCATGCTTTGGAAGAGTATTTTCACAAGGTTATCCAGCCACCTATAGAGGGCAATAGAAAGAACTCCTCTGGAAAAATCAGTAAGACCAGAATCATAAAGTCCTTTTCTGCATCTACAGCCTAACATCAGATATAAACAAGTTGATTAGCCCATATAAGTAAACTATCACCTTCTATTTCTTAAATTCCAAGGGATGATAAGAGAAAACAGCTAAGAGAATGCAAAAAGACAAGAATCCAGGCCAGGACTCTCTTTTTCTGTACAGGGCCAGGTAGTAAATATTTTATGCTGCTGGACCATGGGATCTCTGTCACAGCTACTCAACTCTGCTATTGTAATGGGTGAAACTGTTAACAAGCACAAATGCCAAGACTGAAAAATCTCTCTGTAGACTGTGAGAGAAGTGGAAACTTTGGCGTGTTTAACACAGCATTTTTGTAGTGCCTGACACACAGTAAATGATGAGCAAATGGCCATCTATTGGGCCATTCACCCATCATTTATTGGACAGATTGACAGTGGCAGTGGTTTATGTTTGTTTCTAAATGAGGGTGTCATTGTCACAGGCAGCATTTGCTGCATTCTCATTGTATGCCAGGCCCAGTTCTGAGTGCTAAACCTGTGTTCAGTCACTGAAGCTTTACAACTACTTGGGAGGTAGATACTATCATAGTCATTGGATATTCGTAGTATGGTGCACTATCTTATTAGATTCTCAGCCTTAAATTAGTCATGTTCAGTTCCTGTGCTTCTTTCACCAAAGTGTTTCTGAGAATGAAAAAGTATATGACAGTCTTCACAAACTGCAAAGTGATATTCGAAGATGAAGTCATTATTGTTTCAACCCAGATCTTGTAAGCATGAACAGGTGAGATGGTGCAGGATAAGAAGGCCTGACCCTTGGTGTGTATTGACCCAATTTGTGAACAAATTGGAAAACACTAGGGCAAATTGTGGGAGTCTATAGAGATTATTACTGTTGCTCACCATTATCATCTCTGGTACCTAGGACATTGCCTAACCCATAAAGCAGGCACTAAATAAATATCAACTGAAGGGAGAAATGAAGGAACAACCAAACAGAGGAAAAAAGGAAAGAAAAATTCACCTGCACCAGACCAGGAAGGACACTCTATCCATAAGATATTCTGTGTGTTGATAGGTTCTCCCTGAGCCTGGGATATAGATCACAGTATAAAATGAGGGGAAATGCCTGACCTATTTACTATTGCCTTGAAAGCTGGAACATTTTCATAGTGCATCAGAAAGGCATTTTTCAGGACAACTTGGTAATTCATCTTTATTTCCTTGTATACACAGTGCATTCTGTTTAAAAAGAGATACTAATGTATTTACATTAAAGCATATGGATTTACAGCCTGGGATAAAATATATTCATAGATAGTATACCTTAATCCTGTTTAGGGAAAAGGAAGAGTCAACTGGAATCAGATTAGTATTGATGAACTGTCACTTGGATTGACAAAGCAGTACACAATACACTTAGCAAATACCCAAATCGAGCTATAAAGCTCCACAGATTTGGGTTTTTGACACCTGCTTTTTTTTTTCTTCTTTCTTCTTTAAAAGGAAATCAGTTGTACATGTAAGAACATACTCTTTGACTGATTCAGACCTCATAGACATCAGTTTTTTTTTTTTCTTACTGTGTGACATTGGCACTGTTTTTAGGAGTAGAGAAAAAGCTCACAAAATAGACTTGCCCCCGACTTGTTAAACAGAGAGAGATGCTAAAGGCATCTTATACCAGGTCACACAGGAAGGACATTTTCAAGCATACTCACTTTCACAACTCTTGTCTGGTAGTGAAAATTGACTGGCTTTGTTGCCCTGTGAATTTCCATTTAATATTGAGCAGGCATTTGAAGTATAGAAATAACAATCTCTCTCTAAAGACAAACTTGTTTGTGGGCTCCAGAGAGCAGTTCTTCTCTCTTTAGTGGTGTGGCTTATTAGGGAGAGTCATAAAATTGACTCCCCCACCCCATGAGGAAAATAATGCATTATTCAAGGTGCTTCCAATTGTAAGAGAAGAAAACAAAATTAATCTAGCTTAAAGAAAAGATTTTTTTTTTAAAAATACAAAAGATGGGAATGTGGTCACTCAGTAGATAGTTGAAAATTTCAGATCAGACAGACTCTGGTGCTTTTAACATCTGTCCCCCTGCAGAGATTTCCTTCGGGCAGCTCGTTCCTGGACATCATCTCAGAAAGAATGAGAAAGGAACACTGTTGTCTAGGCAGCCACAGAAACCCCTTGAAAAGAACTTATTGGCCCTGTTTGTGTCACATGGTCTTAGAGCAAAGGCTCTTTCTGGGGAATTAGATATTCTGATTGGCCAGCCTGGATCACATTCCCTCCTGTATGTGTGTAAGTGGTGGGGAAGGCCGCGTGATTATCAGCCCTAGCTGATTTCCCCAAAGCAAATAATTGTTCTAATATCAAAGTAAAGAGAGGAAGTGTTAAACAGGAAAAGACATTGTCACCCTTCAACTCTCACCTTGGTCACAGGCAGGTGTAGTGTCTTCTCTGAAGTTCTTTTTCCAGACTTTGTTTCTTGCTAAGTCTCAAAAATTATTAATGATAAAGAACACAATTGAAGAAGTTTCATTCTTTTTACTAGCCTTTTTTCCATAGCTGTATTTCCTAATCTAAGTTGAATGCCAAGCCAAGGTTTGATACCTGTTATGAAACATTAGAAGCAAAGGGGAATGAAAACTCAAGACTGTGACAGTTGCACTGACTCTGGTTTAATGTTGAAAAGCAAGGGAACTGGAAAGCCTCCACTTCCTTTCATTGAAGAGCTGCCTACTTAGTGGTATTTTCTCTTTGAAGAGGCTAAGCTCTTAAGACTCACTTAAGGCTACTTATCCACGTTGTCAAGTATTATGAAATCAACAGGGAAGCCTCTAGGCTGCAGGTGTTTCCTCTGCCCCTCGGGGCCATGTGACCTCTTTTTTTTCTCTGCTCCATTCTGTCACATTTTCTTATTGAGATGCTACTTCTTATGTACCTTTCAACATGACTGCCAGCCCCAACCATATTTTATTTGTTTATTTGTTCAGGCTGTGGGGGTCTTCATTGCAGTGTGCAGGCTTCTCACTGCCGTGGCTGCTCTTGTCGCAGAGCACGGGCTCTAGGCCCACAGGCTTCAGTAACTGCTGCTCGCGGGCTCTAGGGCATATGGCTTTAGGGCTCTAGCTCAGTAGCTGTGGTGCACGGGCTTAGTTGCCCCATGGGCATGTGGGATATTCCTGGACTAGGGATCATACCCTTGCCCCCTGCATTGGCAGGAGAATTTTCAACTACTGGACCACCAGGGAAGTCCCCAACCACATTTTTGATGGTTAAAGCTGTTTGTCTCAATTTTTATCCCAGCTCTATTTTAACTGTCTTTGTAAGAGTGGGTAGCTTACTTCTTAACCTGCCTGAGTCAGTCTTTCTCAACTCATACGATTCCCAGGAAAATGAAAGAGACTATATCTATAAAAGCAGAAAATGTTAGTTGTCTTGTATCTGTCACTCACCAACATTACTCACTGTGTTGCTTAGTTTCAGTTCTCAAACTAGAATCTGACTGGCCAGGATTGGCCAGGTAGCAACTCAAATTTAAGAGCACCAAGGTGACCGATGCTTCAGCTGAGAAGTGGTTGTGAGTAGAATGTGCATAACTGGACAATACTACTCCGGGGTGGTCTGTGTCTGGAGGAGGCTATGTGGGGAGTATGACTCTTAATTCTCAAACTCATGGTGGAAGGAATAACAGGTTCAGCAAGGAGTTAAGAACCTGGGCTCTGCAACCACATTTGCCTGAGTTCAGATTCTGGTTGCCACACTCACCCTCTGTGAATCCCTTCTGCCCCTCACTTTTGTCATCTAAAAATTGGGACATGATATTGTGTACCTCACAGAGGTACCATGAGAATTAAATGAGTTACTCCAAGTGAAGTACCTGGAGAAATGCCTGGCAAATAATAAGCACTTAATAGATGCCAGCACCTGATAGGACTTTCATTCTCTAAACGTGACTCTTAACTCCCATGATGGTCTGGTATGAAATTTCATCCCCATCATTACTGGGTTGCTCAGGAATGGAAAAGAATATGTGGCATCAAGAAAATGTGAACAAGCATAGTAATTTTTGGTCCAGTAAGATCACATCTGATATTTTCATTTTCCTGGCCTGTGTGGTCAATGAAAGTATGTCAACTCTCAACTTTCATGCCGTACAGAGAGTCAACGAATCTTTGCTGATGCTCTGGGCCCATGTGCAGGGAGTCCTGCCTTCATGACACTGCTGAGGAGTGTGGCACTGCTGTCCCTTCTGAGAGTCTGTCACTTCCCTAGGGGTGACTCTTGACTTCAAAGGATCTTAGATCTCTCGGTTCTTATAAACCAAGGGCAAAATTCGCCTCTCCCTTTGGCTTCCTTCAAAAGCACTCCTCTCTTTCCCCCTCACCTGTAGGATAGCCAGCACACTATCTCACTAAGTTTAGGCCTTTAGAAGGAACAGGATTAGCTGATGATTTAAGACAGCTCTGCCATTTTTTTTCAATATTTAATCAATTTTATTACTTATTCTCGTGTCAGTTTTTTGAGGTATAATTGCTTTACAATATTGTGTTAGTTTCTGCTTACAACAAAGTGAAATAGCCATAATTATGTACATCCCCTTCCTCTTGAAGCTCGCCCCTACGCCCCGTCCCACCCCTCTAGTCACCACAGAGCACCGAGGTGAGCCCACTGTACTATACAACTGCTTTCCGCTAGCTGTCTGTTTTACATATGGTAGTGTGTATATGTCAGCGCTACTCTCTCAATTCATCCACCCTCCCCTTCCCCGACTGTGCCCGCATGTCTGTTCTCTACGTCTGTGTCACTATTTCAGGGCAGCTCTGCGTTTAACCCATTGGAAACCTTCTGTCATGAAAAGCAAAAGCATTTTGCTAAGTTAAAGTCACACCTCACACTCTCTACTGAATGATTGCATTTGTATGACATTCTAGAAAAGGCAACACTACGGAGTCCAAGAACAGTGGGGGCCATACTTAGGGCTTGAAAGAAAATTGACTCCAAGAAGAGAGCTCAAAGAGATTTAGAGTGAAGAGATTGTGCTGTATTTGCATTTGGTGGTTCATACAGGACTCTGTGTGTTACAACTCATAAAGCTATATACCGCAAAGAATGTGCCATGCTGTGCTAAGTTGCTTTAGTCGTGTCCCACTCTATGTGACCCTATGGACTGTAGCCTGCTGGGTTTCTCTGCCCATGGGATTCTCCAGGCAAGAACACTGGAGTGGGTTGCCATTTCATTCTCCAGGGGATCCTCTTGACCCACGGATCGAACCTGCATCTATTAAGTCTCCTGTATTGGCAGGCAGATTCTTTACCACTAGCACCACCTGGGAAGTCCACTACAAAGAATACATTTAACTTTGTGGAAAGAAACAGCAAAACTATGCAAAGGGTCTAACTTTATGCTTGGAATGGAGGGAAGACAAAAATATGGGGATAGCAAACATCCCCATACTTTAAAAAAGTTATCAAGCCACAGACAAAGCTAAAGAGATGGACTAGGCCTGATCACATCATGTTAAAATGTTGGGCTTCCTGTTGTAGAAAACAGGAACTCATTAAAGGGTGTAAATCAGACAAGAAGCCTGCCATAGGTAGGCTCTGGGAAGTTGTGCTGAATGCAGTTAATTGAAGAGGTTACAAGACATAGGTCTTACAGAGTTGGTATCAGGCTGTCCCACTGAGACCATGTAACCATTTGCTTTCCTGGACAAACAACTGTAAGGCTGTCACAGTACAGAATAGCCGATATTGACCAGTTCATACCTCTTCCCTCTAGAAGCTTCTTTTTCACTCTGCAACTTTCCCTGCTTAAGGAAATGAAACCCAAAGCATTTAAGTTTGCTTGTAGCTGCTTGTCTAGAAAAGCACAGAGACCCCCACAGTGTGGTTCTTGACTTTAAGTAGCTTACATTGCTATGAAGGGAAAACACATTCAGCAAACCATCTCACAAGATAGAGGGAAATGAGCACCACCCCAGATATTAGTTGTGTACTTTGGAAGCACAAAAGAAGCAGCAGTTAGTGATAACTGAGAGAGGACCTGGGAAAGCTTCACTGTGGAGATGGTACTGGAGCTAGGCCTTAAAGGATGGGATGCACTGAAAAAGAGAGATTGGTACCTTCTGGCTGAGAACAACACGAGCAAAGGCAAGCCAGTGGGAAAACACAACCCCACCCAGCAATCCAATACTTCAGTATAGTATGAAGGTCCAGTGACAGTGGTTTCCAACTTTTGGTCATTTGGATGTGTAGGAAAAAAATATAGACACCTAAGTGAAGAGTCTGCCTCTTAAAGGGTCAATTTTCTTCTCCTCTCTGCTCAGTCTCAAGTAAAATGGTAGTGAACCTTAGGAAGAGATGAATAACAGGATTCTTGTAAGGTGACTCAAACAAATAATAAGTAGGGACTTGTTTTTCTCCCTTAAGAAGTCTGGTGGGAGACAGTTGCTGGTGGCTTAATCGTCTGACACAACATATCTGAAATCCTATCAGTCTTTGTCTCATGGTAGGAAGATGGTTACCACTCAAGATTTTATGCTGATGTTCAGGTAGGCAGAAGAATGGAACCAGTAGCATTTTGTACCTTTCTATTAGGCAGTAAAAGCTTGCCCAGTGCCTCACTCTAGTAGACTTCTACCTATGTCTCATTAGATAAAATCATGCCATGGCCACCCCTTGCTTCAAGTGAGTCTGATAAAGTGATTATTTAGCTGAGTATTTTGCTACCATGAAATAATAGTATTTTTGTTGTCAGGGAAAAACAGGTGTTGATAAAGTAACATGCTGGCCATATTAGGGGTAAATTCAGTGGATAAGGTAAAAGTCACACAGAAAATATTACCATTTAAGTCACCTGTAAAATCTGTTGATTTTTAGTCCTTTTTATATTTTGTATTCTGAAATTTAATCATTCAAGTGTTTTAATGCTTTCAGACGTTCAGTACTTTCATTATGATTTCAACTTGCTGGTTTCACTTTTCAAGTCATTATCTTCTTCATCACCTGAAAATGACTTTATAAGTTTCTCCAGTTATTTTTTAGACAGTGTTTCTTTGTGGTCCTCAATTAGTGTTTCAATTTCCTTCTCCATAGGAAAGCATCACCTCCAGCCTGCTTGGCCACGGGAACAAAGGGGTCATTGAAAGAGTAGATGAACCCTTAAAATCATGTGCCATGTTGTTCTCTTAGGTGTCACCAGCCTCCATTGCCTCTCGGAGTCACGATTGCTCTCACACTGCAAGAGACACTTGAGAACTGAGACTCAGAGGAAGCAGTGCTTTCAAGGCTCCCATCTTACCCTACTCCCAAGTAGAAGGGCAAGCTTTTCTTAGCTTGGTCACACGTTTCATATCCAACTCTCCCATCAGGCACTGGTGGCCTGATTCTGGACACCTGCCCACAGAGACCCAGAGGCAGCTATGAGTGGAATGCCACATTCATCCCATTCAGGGGACATACACTGTATTATTGATGAGAGCCAAGGAGCCTCTGTCACTCCCAACTCTGCTTTTCTGGTCAAACATCTGTTGCCGGTGCTCTGATGTTCATATACTGTCCTGACTCCAAGGTTGCCTTATTCCAGTGTTCCATCAATGCAATACAGAGCCAGTGTGTTGAAGTTATTTGTTTCATTGTGTGGTTTTATTTACTATCAACAATAATGTAGTCATGAGAAACTGAAATGAGGTTGCTTGCTGCTTGAATGCTCCCTTTTAGTTTTTCCAATTTTGGTTTAATGGTACACCAAGTGTGAGTTCTGGTCTGTTGGTTTCTAGAGTAGAATTTGTTTAATTAAACTACTTGTCTCTTCATATCTTGCCAGAATATTTTTTATACACGAATCTTAAATTGCTCCATGGTTTCGCATTCTACACAGTTATTTAAAGTGCTCACCTTGATGGTATGGTTGGTTCAGTTACACTGCTAGAATAGTTGAAAGAAAACACATCTCATCCTTCTCTGTTGTTAAGATTCAAATTATTCAGTGTTTTTTGGTCATTCTGGCCTATTGTTTTCATCAATATCAACTATTCTAATACATAATAATGTCTACCATATTTTGAGCACTGTAATGTACTAGGTGCACATAGCACTATATATTTAGAGAATATATATAATGAGAATATATATATGTATATATTAGAGGACAATTCTTTAATACATGTTTTAGATCCTCACAATAGCTTTATGAGAGAAGTCTTATCCTTGTTCCTCAAAGCTGGAAACTGAGGCTAAAAGAAACTAAATGAGTTACCCAATATCTTATTCCTCTTCATAGTCTTCCTGTGCAATCCTGAACTTGTTACATTCAACTTTCAATGTGCATACCTATTAAAATCTCCAACCTAGATGAACCCAAGCATCCACATTCTGCTTGCTCACATCAAAGCAATTGAGAAAATTCCCCTTTACTCAACCTGTACCATAAAACAGACTTGAAAGTGGAAGAGTGAAAGTGTTAGTCGCTCAGTTGTGTCCAACTCTTTGTGACTCCATGGACAGGGGCCCACCAGGCTCCTCTGTCCATGGAATTCTCTGAGCAAGAATACAGGAATGGGTGATCATTCCGTTCTCCAGGGGATTGGGCCTCTACCAATTTTGGTTACTAACCATAACTGTGTCTTAATATCTAATATCCAATATTTAATGCTCAACTGTCTTACTACAATTTTCTTGTCACAAAGTAGGAACTCTTGTTATAACCATTTCTTCTCTTCCCACTTACTCCTCTACCCACAAGAGTCCACTTCCAGCCCTTCATAGAATGTCTCATATGATGTAAATGACCCCCATGTTGTTAAATTTCATGGACATTGTAATCCTTCTTACCTCTAAGTACCAATTAAGCATATAGGTAACATCTCCCACCTTCTTGGAATACTTGTCACTCTTGACTTCCTATGTTACCCCATTTCTGTTTCTCTGGCCAGTTACTTTGTTTCCTTTGATGGCTTATCCTCCCATACCCAACCTTTAAATATTAGAATCCCTTAAAATTCTGACCTTGCCATCTGTTGATATTACTGTAAACATTTCTAGATTAATTTCATCTACTCTCTTGGTTTTCATGATCCTCTGTATCTTATTGATTTTAAGTTTATATCCCAATGGTTTAGAACTCTACCTTGAGAAATATATCTTGAGCTGTAAACAGCTGACATCTTAATCTGGGAACTCCAAAGATACTTTCAACTGAGCCAAAATCAAACTTACGCTTCCCTCTACCAAAATGTAGACATATGTCACTCATTCACCTCTCATATTACTATGTTTTTTCAATTCTCCACTTGCTCTCACATTCACCCTTTCCATTTTTCACTGTGAGTTCTTTAGTGTAGACCATCATCATTTCTCACCTGGCCTACTGAAATAGTCATCCAACTGATTGTTGCGCTTTTGTTCTTAACCCCCTATAATGTCTTCTATAGAGTATACGACTTACCTTGAAGATAATTATGGGTTTGGTTCTAGACGACCACAATAAAGAGAATCTCACAATCAAGCTAGTCACACAAATCTTTTGGTTTCCCAGTGCATATAAAACTTAGGTTTGCACTATACTGTAGTCTGTTAAGTGTGCAATAGCCTTATATTAAAAAGTATACATACCTTAATTTAAAAATACTTTATTGCTAAGGAAAAAAACACTCACCATCATCTGAGCCTTCATTGAGTCATGATCTTTTTGCTGGTGGAGAGTCTTGCCTCCGTGTCAATGGCTTCTGACTGATCAGAGTGGTGCTTGCTGAATGCTGGGTTGGCTATGGCAATTTCTTAACAATGAAATTTGCCACAATGATTGACTCTTCCTTTCATGAATGATTTTTTTGTAGCCCACAATGCTGTTTGATAGCATTTTATCTACAATAAAACTTATTCAAAAATTGGAATCAGTACTCTAAAAGCCTGCCAATGCTTTATCAAATAAATTTATGTAATAGTCTAAGTCCTATGTTACCATCAGAATAATCTTCACAACCTCTTTACCAGGAGCAAATCTCATCTCAAGAAAGTACTTTCTGGAACTTCCCTGGCCATCCAGTGGTTAAGACTTCACTTCCAATGTGAGGGGTGCACGTTCAATCCCTGGTTAGGGAACTAAGATCCCACATGCCACATGGCAAGGCCAACAAAAGAAGAAAAGACGCTTTCTTTGTTCATCTGTAAGAAGCAATTCCTCATCCATTAACATTTTATCATGAGGTTGCAGTAATTCAGTCACATATTCCAGCTTCACTTCCAATTCTAGTTCACTTACTGTTTCCTCTACATCTGCAGTTTCTGCCTCCAATGAAGTCTTGAACACTTCAGAGTCATCCATGAGAGTTAGAATCAGTTTCTTCAAATTCCTGTTAAAACTGATATTTTGATCTCTTCCCATGAATGTTCTTAATGGCATCTAGAATGGTGAATTCTTTCCACAATTTTTAAATTTATTTTGCTCAGATCCATCAGAGGAATCACCCTCTCTGACAGCTATAATCTTTAGATAAGACTTGAAAGTCGAAATTACTCATTGTTCCTTGGGCAACAAAATGGATGCTGTGTTAGCAGGCATAAAAACAACATTCATCTCATTGTACATCTCCATCAGAACTCTTTGGTGACCAGTTGCATTGCCAATGAGCCTTAATATTTTGAAAAGACTATTTCTGAGATTTTTTTTCTGAGCAGTAGATCTCAGCAGTGGGTTTAAAAGTTCTTCACCCTTTTTTCTGATATCACTCTTCTAAGCAATCATTTCAGTTCTTTATTCTAATTATACCCCTCAAATGAAATTATAGTATAATAAATAATGTATATATATATATTTATGTATATTTGTATTTTATCTTTGAATGGATTAAGATTCATTTTTGCTCCAAGACCAATTTTTGTATCTTTGGGGACTACATTACCCTCATTGAGAGTACATGGTTTATACTAATTTTCATGAAAAATCAATTTAAATTTGTTCTTGAATATCTTTCTAACTATAATAATACTACATAAAAGGGCAGAGATCAAAGCTTCACAGTGAATATTGATTTAGCATTGTGCCATACACATAGTACATAATTGTTTAATATTTATAGACAACAAATATTGCAATGCTTAGAGTGGCTATAGATTGTGTATTTTTTTATCCCATAAAGAAGAAAGTCTGAATCTGTTTTCCCCACCAACCCATGTATGGAGTAGGCCCTCTATATTTGTTGAATGAATTAATTATCTGTCACTTTTAGGTTAGGCAAATCTGTCCTGATTCATGAAAATAATGTATTTGGTGCATATTCTAGAAACAACTTGCAATGACCACAAATGTTTTATGTTAGCAGTTTATTAAATGCCACCAGCATCCAGGGAGACACAATGGGAGTAAGTTATTACTTCAAGTGACTTTTTCCGCTCAAAGTTGGAAAAAGTCCTTGCATCTGTCTGTCTGTTTCTCATGTGTGGGATGGCTTTCAGAAATTGACAGCCTCATTCAATGGTTAATCCTGAAATTTGTGAAAACTCTATAGTCTCATTTATTGATTCACTTTCAACTGTTGATTAAACATAACCCAACTCACTCCTTGAAAAGAATTTTTCACTGAATAATACTATCAAGAGAAAGTCAAACTTTCATGATAGGAACTAAATACAAAACCACTGTTTCTGTGGAAAATTCTAAGGAATTTCCTGTGATAATTTCTCCCACAATTCACTCTCTTATACATACCTTGGATAATATGCTGTAAAGAAGATTGGTTTTCAGGAAAAATGGGTCTCATTCAGACATTATAGAATTAAGTATCAAAGTGTAACCATGTCACGAGCCTGGACTTACAAAGGCAAAAACCATTATCTCGTGTATTTTAGGAAGATTTTAAGCAATAGGAGACAGATGATCATGTGTTCAGCTAAAACATTAGAGTAACCAGAAAATTATCTTTCACAGAAGACAATGTGCATTAATCAAAGAATTATTACATTATTCATAGTTTTCTTTTAATGCTTATAAGCTCTATAAGAGACTTAAATTTTTCTTTGTCATGTTACCTGTACCTCCACAGGAAAAATACAGTTGGATGCAGAACAACTTCTGTTATTGAGTAAAGGCAATTTGAATTGCAGTTAAAATATCAAATGTCAAAGAAGCCAGATTTTATTGGAGAAGTGTGAGGTTGCCTTGGGCACAGCTGGCTTTGGGTATTAATCACTTGGCTTTGACCACAATTTCAGCTGTTCCATTGGGCCCTGTGGTCATCCCCTGTCTCCCTCTTACCCAGCACCTCACTAGATCCCATTGGTTTTCCTCTCCACATATCTCCTGACTCATCCACACTTCTCCACTGACTGCCAGTTCTTCAGTGCAGCCGGTCGTCATGTCTGCTCTGCTTTGCCTCCTATACCTTTGCCCTCCACAAGTGTCTTTTCCACGATACTGTGTCTCAGACAACTCAGGCTGCTATAACAGATACCAGAGACTGGGTGACTTAAACAGCAAGACATTTATTTCTCACTGTTCTGGAGGCTGGGAGGTCTGAAACCAGGGCACCAGCATGATTGAGTTCTGGTGAGGGTTACAGTTGGAGCATGTGACTTTTAGAGGGACGCAAGTTGCCGACCATAACACACTGCCATGGCAATATTTGAAAAATGCCAGCTTGCTCAGGTCTGCTTAATACTTTCACCATGGGATGTCCCTGTTTCATATTTATTTGGCCACCATCTCATGTGGCCAAATATATATATGTACATTTTATATAGATTATATTTATATATAATATATAAAATTTATGTATATTTATATATTTTAAAATATACATTATACACACACACATACACACACACACACACATACATACATACATACATACATATATATACCTTCACCATGACTCTGCATTACCTGGGTCAACCTATCTCTTCAGTGTCATTCCACACTGCTCACCTGTGATAAATATGGTCTGGCCACACCAATCTTCCTTACTGACCTCAGCTTCCCTACCCTGCCATGTTTGTGTAATCTTTTCGCTCTCTTGACTAGGTCATTACTAATTACTTAAATATCAGCAAAACTTCCCCTTTTCAGGGAAACTTACCTGCCAGACCAACCTGTGGCTCCAGGTTCTTTACTTTCAAAGACATGTTTGATTTCCCTTTCAAGTCTCTTATCACCATTTGTTACTAGTCTATTTTATTTCTGAGATTATTTAATTGCTGATTCTTTACACTTGCCATTGTATCCTCCTGGAACATACTACATTCTATTGGTCTATAAGCTCCTCCTGGAACATACTACATTCTATTGGTCTATAAGCTCCTCCTGGAACATACTACATTCTATTGGTCTATAAGCTCCTCCTGGAACATACTACATTCTATTGGTCTATAAGCTCCTCCTGGAACATACTACATTCTATTGGTCTATAAGCTCCTCCTGGAACATACTACATTCTATTGGTCTATAAGCTCCTCCTGGAACATACTACATTCTATTGGTCTATAAGCTCCTCCTGGAACATACTACATTCTATTGGTCTATAAGCTCCTCCTGGAACATACTACATTCTATTGGTCTATAAGCTCCATGTCTCTCTAGTTCACCTCTACAGTGCCCTGCTTAATACATATTTGTTAAATACATTTAAGTGTGGGCTTATCAAGCCTACCTTCCCTGCCTCTCTGGGCCATTGGGTTCATCCAACTAGGTTATCTGGAGATTTGTAAAATAGCAAGACTGGAGGTGGCCTCATCTAGTCACCACCCCTACTTTGTATAACAAATGGGGAAACAAGACCTAAGGGTGAATTGCCAAAGGTCAGCTATAAGCTTATGGAAAATCAGGTCTTTGGTTTCCCAGTTCTCAGTTATTTCAAGAAATCACATCATCCTTTCTCCTATTTTCTTATCACCGTTTTTCGGACTGACATTCTTTCTCTGTTTTATAATCTAGTATTGGTATAAAAATAGAACCTTATCTTATCAGGTAAAATGTGGTTATTATTAAGGACTGTCAATCAGGATATATCTATCCAAGCAACAGGAATTGGAAAACTTAGAATGGTTTGACTTCAAACAGTGATCATCAGATATTTTAACTCACATATGGAACCTGTTGAACATTTTAGCTCCATGGTTTTAACAAAAAGATGATTTTAGTCCATTTTCATTAATACAAAAGCATTGATCATAATTATGTCCATATTAAAGAATGTATATCAAGAAGGAATTTAGCAGAGCATTAAGCTTAATTCCTTCATCAGTTTTCTAAACAGTATTCATAAACCATGTCTGCCCATTTTAAAAGTTGTTATTGTAATTCGTGCCTGTAACAGTAGTCCTTTTCCATGTACAACAAAAAATTTGATTTATCATATATTTCTTGATCTCCAATGTTGCTAATTATATCTTCTATCAGTTTTTTCTTTTGTGTCTCATGTTTCTCTCAAGTCCAATTTTCTGCAATCTAAGTTTTTCTTCTAGTATTTAACCCATGGCTGTTTTCAACATGTACAGATTTAGGCACTTTAATGTTTATTATTTTTATAAAATTGAATTTGCTCTAGATAAGTAAAGAGTTACAAATCAGGTTTTTATTTTAGTTAGTCTCATCTACAATAAATTTTTCTCTCTACCATTTATCTCTTACAATCTATTTTCTGGTGATTATTTCTACTAATTAATTGCAGTTTACATTGGACAAATGTCTCCCTCCTTTAATTTGCTTTTTTGCTCAAATACTGAGATATTTCTAGCATTTTCCTTTGGTATTCCATTCCAGGGTTGGGCACACTGGTAAAGAATCCACCTGCCAATGCAGGAGGCAGAAGAGACGGAGTCGATCACTGGTCTGGGAAAATACCCTGGAGAAGGGAATGGCAACCCACTCCAATATTCTTGCCTTGAGAATTCTATGGACAGAGGAGACTGACAGGCTGCCGTCCATAGGGTTGCAAAGAGTTAGACATGACTGAGCACGCACGCGCGCACACACACACACACACACTCACTCTCTCTCTCTCTCTCTCTCTCTCTCTCCACCGCCCGCCCCCCCCCCCCCCAGGGTTGCTCTGTTTTCCTGGTAGGAAATGAAGGTGGCTAAAGACAGTCTTCTGTTTAGATTAGATTGTTACCTTATAAAATTTTCAATTTGGGGAGAAAACAGTTTAGCTCTGACACTTCTCATCCCACCCCTCATTTTGTAGTGAAGGAAATCAAGGGCCACAGAGGGTTATGTGATTCTCCCAGCATTGCAGAAGTAGGACTGGATTTCAGGTCTCTTGATATACAGAGCACTTCGAGGGAAAAGCATGACTAAACTGAGCTCTGAACTTCAGTATACTTTCCAGAGAAAGGAAGCTGGCTTTTTTGTTACTATGGCAACAAAGTGCATTAGAGACTTAGACTTTTTTTTTTTTTGGTGAGTTTACCCCCTACCTGCGCTAGGAGGAAAATACAGCCATTGAGCTGATCTTTATGATGATTCAGAACACTTTAGAAAGATCCTGTCACATGCTCTATAAGTTCCTGATTGATTGTGTGGAATTAAGTTATTGGGCAGAGAACCAGCTAATGGAAACACATTGATGAAATCATTTTTGAGGGATATTAAATGGAACTTAAAATAAAACTGAAATGGCTTTATGGATTTTTCACTCAAACTGTTTATGAACATTTATTGCCAGTAAATTATATTGTGTCAAAAGAAGGAATCAGTGGGTATGGCTCTAATAGAAACCTTTTTGAAATAATAAAATTGATAATACTTTATTATCTAAGAATGGATAGAGAGTGGGATGGGGGAATTCCTCCTGATGGATGACTGTCCACTCTGCAGATTGGGAAAGTGAAAAATAGTGTGAAAACAAGAAATTGGATAGGACTTGGAAAGAAATGGTCTTTTGGAAATGTGTTATCTCATTTCATTGTACATGGGAATTATTTTTAGAAGACAAGTGTTAAGGAATTTAGCAGGTGTTACTTGAGGCTATAAACATGGGTGTGTTTTCATGTTTCATAAAAGATGAGCAAGTAGAGAGTTACTTAATCTGCTGAATGAGGGTCTACAGTAGAGTCAAGGGCATTGGTTTCAGAGCTGAAATGCTGGAATTCAAATCCTGGTTCTCCCTCTTCATGTGTGACCTAGGAAAGTTTCTTGACATCTCTGAATCTCACATTCTACATCCATAATAACAGAAATTAATAGTCCTTCTTTCCCAGGGTTTTTCTGATGATCAAATGAAGACAGTTGCAATTGTTTCTAGGTTTTAGTACATGCTTTAAAATTTCATTTTTAAGAGTCATAGAGGACCCAGATAAGAGGAGGAAAGACTAGGGTTCATGGACATTTTCATAAGAGTAGTATTACTTTATTAACTGTCATCTGATGATTGCTATGGATCAGAAATCTCATTTAGTGTCCCAATATCCCTGGGAGTTGAAGGTATTATCAGTATCCCTTCTTTTCAGAGAAGAAAACTGAGCATCAGAGAGATTTATGTCCAAGTTCACTTAGCTAGTGAGAGATTTTGTTACCTTCCCCTGGAAAATTATATTCATGAGTCTGTCCTCCAGTGCATATGGGACATATGGACCCCTGTGGCCGAAGTCCAGCAAAAACAAAATCAAAGGGCACCTGGTTGGATGATGGAACCTGAAGGAGCTTGAGTGTCATGCCCTTGACTTTGATCCACATCAGAACCTATCAGTCACCCATCTCCTCCACCGATCAGAGCTCAGCCCCTCTGGGTTTTGCTGGCTTGCCTTCCATAAGTACCACGTTGACTGGCACTGAGAAAACAAGACGCTAGGGCACCATGGCTAAACATGGGTTCTTTAGTCAGATGCCCAGATGTGAAGCCCAGCTCTAGCACTCACTGGCCATAGGACCACGAGCTAAACATGCCTTTAGCCCCAGTTCTCTTATCTACAGGATAAGCAAGTTTCTTGGTCTATAAAAGAAAATGCAAGCCTTTAGATTGTATTTTACTTTAAAGAAATACTTATATTTAACCCAAATAGCATTCCTTTATAAGCATACTCTTATTTTAGAGATATAGTTAAAATGCATTGGGTCGTGATTGTGAACGTTCACTTAATATGTGAGACATGAGGAGTTTTAGAGCAGTAAACTAGTTCTCTTATAGAAGTGGCAGTACTTATTGAAATGAATCCAGTAGAAGTCTTCGAAATTTAAAGTCAAGTCTGGTTGTATTCTCTATTGGACCTTGACCCTGCCCACACTGAGCTTAGTCTAGTTGAAGAAATGAGATGATTGTCTCCAAGGGAGACCCCGAATAGTGTGTGCTCAGTACCTCATGAGTGCTGTAGTCATTTTACAAATATTTGTAAGTACTTACGAGTACTTACAGGTAAGTATTCTGTCATCTAGCACAGAGCACCTGCCCTGTGCTAGATGATGAGGCTATGACACGGAGCAAGACATGGTCCTAGCCAGGAGTGCAGCAGATGTGATTGCAGGTCAGTGAGCTGAGGACCCAAGCTCAGGTGTTCTTTCTTTCCACAAACACAGCGAACGAGCATATATAATGTACTGGATGCGCTATTGTCACACTTTTTCCTCCTTGGCCTTGCTTTAGAAGGGCGGCAGACCTCAGTTCCCCCAGCTACAATAGAGGCATTTCTTCTTGAGCCTAGTCCAGCAAGATGTAAGAAGTAAAGTAGCAGATGAAGTTTTGTTACTGTACTTGACAAGTAAATAGGGTCAGCACAAAGTTTGGATGGGATATAAAATTGGCCCAAGCTTTTGAGGTTCATTGTTCATAAGAGCTTGCCATTCCTTGTTTTGGGATTACTGGTCTGAATAAGTCTATGCTATACTATGTGTGTGTACTTGGCACAGTCGCAGAAGTTGCAAAAATAGATCTCCTTTGGCTTCAAAGGTCTTTTAACATGATGGGCATGAGAAAGGTGAAGCATGAGTCTTCACAGCATTCTAGTAAAAATTCAGATGATGAAAGCCGTCCACGGGCAGTGTTCATCGCCACGGGAGTGTGTCAGACAATGGCGGCTGGTTTGGAAACAGGTAATACTCTCTGTTGCAGCTTTCATGGAATTCTTGGTAGAGGAAAATGAGATCTGAGCTGAGACTAGAGAGTATAGACAATAAATAAACCAATAATTCTCTTCTCCTTAGTGAGACATATAATTGTTCCTTTAAATTACATATATTACATAGAAATATAGACATTTTTAAATAGAGTTCAAAAGACTGAGAACTAGGCATCTCTAAGAATGTCCAAGGGAAGCCCCTGTTAACTGCAGTACCAGCAGATGAGAGTTGTTCAGTGACAGGCGAGATGGCGCTGAGAGGTGGCTGAGGGCATGGTCTTGGGTTTCAGACAGCCCAGAGCCACCTTCTGATGTGTCAGTCACTGTCCTGTTCTGAAATCCTGTTTTATCTACTTGACAGCCTCCACAGTGCCCCTCAAAAGATCCCAAAAATGTTGGAGATGGAAAATAGATATGTAAAACCAAATATAACACATATGTAACAAAAGCTACATTGTAATTTGTAAACTACCCCATTCTTATTCAGTCACTGCATCAGAGTTCTTTAGAGAAACAGAACCAATAAGGTCTGTATAGAGGAGATTCATTGTAAGAAATTGGCTCACACTTACAGAGGTTGAGAAGTCCCACAGTCAGTGTCTGTTAAGTGGGAGACTTGAGGAAGCCCAGTGGTGTGATTTAGTCTGAGTCCAAATGCCTGAATATTAGGGTTGTCAGTGGTGTCAATTTCAGTCTAGGTCTGAAGGTCTGAGAACCAGGCTCACTGACAGCAGGAGCTCAAAGTTCCAGCTCATAGGGTCAGGCAGAAAGGGCTGAACACTTCCCTCTTCCACTTTGTTGTATTCGGACCTTCATCTGATAGGATGATGCCTACCCATATTGGAGAGGGCAGACTACTTTACTCAGACCACCTGCTCACATGCTACTTCTAATCGTATCTGGAAATTCCCTCACAGACACATCCAGAAATAATGTTTAGTCAAATATCTGGACATCTTTGATCTGGTCAAGTTGACACATAAAATTAAGCATCACATTTATCAAGAACACAATAACACTTCAATCACAAGAGAAAAATAAATAATATATATGTAATAAAACTGAACATTCTTTTGAAAATGTATACCAAAAATTGAATTTAATGGGGCTGTGGGTACATTTTGATATATTTGAAATGATGTGATTTGGGATCTTAGATACTAAAAGTGTCTATGGGCAGTGAAAGATCTTAAATGTCTCCACATGAAGTGCCCCTATGCCACTTGGAACTGTCAATTTTATGGGCTTGTTGTAGTGAATAAATTATATATATACAACATAGATATATATATATATATATATATATATATATATATATATGACAGTACTTAGCAATGTGGTAGTTACTCAAAAATGTTAGCTGAGCATGATAGTTATTATTCACAGAATAATGTTATTAATCTTATTAATAGCAATATTCACCAGAATATTCTTTTAATGACCATATATAGTATTATGGAAGAAAAAAGTGTTCTCATTTTGCTTGTGGTCTGTCACTCCTATCAAATAAATGTTTCCATAGTTGCTACAAAAGCCAGGAAATCAATTCATTTTCATAGACTCATTCAGTTCAGTTCAGTTCAGTCGCTCAGTCGTGTCTGACTCTTTGCGACCCCATGAGTCGCAGCACGCCAGACCTCCCTGTCCATCACCAACTCCCGGAGTTTACTCAAACCCATGTCCATCGAGTTGGTGATACCATCCAACCATCTCATCCTCTGTCGTCCCCTTCTCCTCCTGCCCCCAGTCCCTCCCAGCATCAGGGCTTTTGCCAATGAGTCAACTCTTCGCATGAGGTGGCCAAAGTACTGGAGTTTCAGCTTCAGCATCAGTCCTTCCAATGATAGACTCATTACTAAATATACTCATAGACTCATTAGTATGAGTATATTTAGTAACGAGTCTATTATTAGTAATGAGTATATATATTAGTAAGGAGTCTATTTCATAGACTCATTAGTACAGTATTCCAAACCTGGATTTGGAATAATAGTGGTTAATGGAGGATTTCTACACATTATAACAGTGCAAGAGGATTCCTGAAATTCACACATGAATGCAAGATATTATTCCACCCCTTCTTACAGCATCAAAGAAGTACACTGAACATATAAAAGTAAACACCATTACACAGAGTACAGGTTACTGCCTAAGTTTAATTGAAAAACAAATATCCAGTGCAATTGTCTGTGATAAACTGAGACTTAAATGATTTGAAGACACTTTGAGAGTGGACAAATCAGATAATCACAATCTTTATGGCTGGAAAGATTCAACTGGTGTTGACAAATTATAAAGATAAAAGCTTATGGCAAAATCAAGAGCTAAATGTCTAGATTGGGTTGGGAATCAATATTAATACTCAAATTGTAAAAGTGCTGAACTTTAAATGATCTCATAGTCTTCTGTTTTTTTAAGATTTCAAGACAATAGTGTAGAACTTGATTTGCTAAAGAATATTGGCTTAATTTTCATTAGGCAAATAGCTTATAGTCTTACAGTATTCTCCACCATCTAACCCACTGCTTAGATGTTATATGTGTTATGTGATTTGTGCCCTTAGCTGCAGTAACAGAGTTTCAGTTGCTGGTTTTCAAAACACTTCCAGTTGGACAACTGTTAATATTTTATGAGAGACAAGATTCAGACTATGTCATTTCTAGGCATCTTTTTTTTTTAAGTCAACATGGTATTTGCCTCATGACCTTACTCTGATCTCAGCAAGAACAAATTCAAAAGAAGTTCCTAGTTTTTTCAAAGACTGTTTGCATGAGCTGATTCAATGCTCCCCTAGCACAAAGACATGCCCTAGAGCCAGTGGCAGATATGTGTGTATCGGTTTGTATTAAGGATTCACCACATTTAACTCCACTCATTGTGCTGACCCATCAACACTCCAACTTCTGTTTGCTTTTTTCTTTTGTTTGCAGGAGCAGAGGGCACAGTGTTCCCTAAATCTATAGAGACACCTAATGTCAGGGCAGATCCCTTCAAGGAACTAAGGTAAACTTCTGACTATGGTTTGCATTGATTAAGTGGCTATTTGCTCTCTCTGTACAACTGATTAATGATCCATTTTGAATACCTATGATGTCATAGTGTCATGATTATATAAACTGTGAGAGGTTATAAAGGATGTGAAGATAAGTTACAACCATGAGAAAATTTTTTCTGAGTACTTAAAGTTGAGAGTTTGGAGGAAGAGGTTGCCAGTCTTGTAATAAGATTTAAGGTTCATTCATTGGCAATGCTTATTTCATGATGTATTTTGTGATACAATAATCCTCTCATGTTAGAGAACTAGTGAGTAATTGGTGCTAATCAGCCCAAAGAAGTGTGATGTCTAAAAGAAGCTGAACAGTAAACACAATACTTTTTTTCTTTATATATATATATCAAGCTATTTTTTGGAATGATTTGGTGCTAGGACTAGGTTCTATGTATATTCCATAAATGGTGTTAGTCAGATATTCATAAGCATGCTGCTTTTAGCAGAAAAGGGCTCTGCAATGCCATGTCCTTAATGGCAAACAACTATGAAGAACAAAAAGGATAGACATACAGATGGACAAAGAGAGAGAGAGATAACCTAAAAACCATCCCTACCACCAAAGAGCTACCCCCAGCCCTCCTAAGAAACACATATAAAATGGTATGATGATATAAATAAAACTCTTAGTTTTCACTGTGGACTTAGGTTGTTGTTCAGTCACAAAGTTGAGTCTAATTCTTTGTGACCTCATGGACTGAAGCATCCCAGGCTCCTCTGTCCTCTTCTAACTCCCACAGTTTGTCAAGATTCATGTCCATTGAGTCAATGATGCTATCTCACCATGTAATCCTCTGCTGCCCCTTTCTCCTTTTGCCTTCAACCTTTTCCATTATCAGGGTCTTTTCCAATAAGTCAGCTCTTCGCATCAGGTGGCCAAAGTATTGGAGCTTCCGCTTCAGCAACAGTTCTTCCAATGAGTATTGAGGGTAGATTTTCTTTAGGATTGACTAGTTTGATCTCTTTGCTGTCCAAGGGACTCTCAAAAGTCTTCTCCAGCCCCATGGACTTATAGCCATGAAGAACTCAGTGAATATCAGCTTTCTCCATTTCTCATATTTCTTTTAATTAAGACCAGTCATAAATCACCATAAATAGCCCTGAATAACTCTTTCATAAAGATATCAACTATAAGTAAATGTATCTGTATTGCACAAGTCACATCTTCTCTTTGACAACCAATCCCAAGATCTCTATTTTGCTAAAACAGCAGCAGCCACATTGGAGCAGGTGTTTCCTTAAACAGAAATACATCCTCAGTAAATGGAAAATATATCACCTCATTACAAAACCATAGCATTCTTTCCAAGCCTGTAAGTCTTTATGAATATAGGGAAATAAATCGGGTCAATGGAAGGGGATAATTGGTGGGGAGTGAGAACCTTTTCTTAGCAAAATCGCATGTACTATGGGCTGTATTTTTTAAATTACACACCACACTGCAACGTTTTACATTTTACTGGAATAACTTTTCAGCAGGGCTTCTAGAGGCCAGAAGTTGCCTGACTCTCTGTTGATGAGATCCTGTGTTTCATATTAATGTGCTAAAGCTAGAATCTTTTAAGCAAATGCACCCCCAAAACCCAGCATTTTAGAACTCTGAGGGAGCTCATTCTCTGAAAATGCACGGAATCCTTGTGGCTATAATGTAAGAACTCTTTCAACCAGGCTAATGGGTGGCCCAGGTCCCTTATTTTCACAATCCTCTTTAGGAGCGGGGGATTTTATTTGAGGAGGGGGTTGGATTTTTTGTCTGTTTGTATTTTACACAACTAGTGACTAATTTGCAGTGATCAGCTCAAAGTTAAGTGCTGTCTAAAAGAAGCTGAACTCTAAATGTCATACAGACTTTTTCTATGCAACAAATTATTACTGGAAGACTTGGGAAATAGGGATTTAGGCTAATTTTGCTTAAAACAGAAAAATAAATCTTCTATAGTTAAAAACAAACACAATCATACCAGACAACTGAACAAAAACTATATCTGAGCATTAGGCCACTGTAGAGATCCATATCCTGAAGAACTGAGGACAGAGTGTTTGCTCCTACAAAGATGTGGATGCACGTCCTGTCCTCTGCACACAACCTCTGGAAACCTTGAAACTTGCCTTAAAAAAAATTAAACCTCTAAAATTTACAAGTAAATATAAGTTTAGTGCAATGAAATACAAAATTTCAGGACATTGTTGCTTTTCATCATTTATTCTAAAATGATAAGCATATTCTATAGTGGCTAGAAATAACATTTTCTTATAGGAAGCATAAAAAGACTTTAATATGTATCCCTAAAACTGGTCTTTTTTTGCCCCTGTTTAGATTATGTTGATGCGAAATAGCTTGAACTGAATCAGGAGGCTAGAATGTGATCACTTGGCCCCTCTGTCCTTCTGGAAGTTTGTTTGTTTGTTTTTTAATGACACTTTGTGGCAGAACCTCTGACCAATTGAAAGAATAATCAGATAGATTAGCCCAGACCAATGTGTCTGTGAATGTTTCACATTTTCCATCTAATGGTTCTGCATTTTTACTCCCAGTTATTGACTGGTATTGACTTTGGATATGGAGTAAATAGGTAATGAACTGGCTAACTAAGTCTTCTGGCCTCTGGCTTTAAAGTTGGGTCAGTTTTACTGCCCTAACACTGGTATGTTTTCTGGTTGTAGAAAAGTAGAGTGATCTAAGGGAGTTCCCTGGACTTGTACCAGCAGGTTGCACCGTGAACTATTCAGGTGAAGCAGAAATAGTCAGTCCTTAGTGGCAGCAAGAGAGAGGGGAAAGAGGCCTGAGCTGAGTCAGGCACCTACTGCAAGCCTGCAATGTGGCCTTGAGCTAATTCTAGAACTCTGCTGTCCCTAAAAAGCTAGGTTACTTCTTGCTTCAAATGTCTAATCCCTTTACATTATTTTTCATATTTTTAACAAATAGCTTTAAATTTAAAGAAAAGTTGCAAAATTCATGGAAATGATTCAATTCACATGTACCCTTCACCTGACAGTCCTCTATTGTTAACATCTAACATACTCATGAGAAATTTATCACAACTTTGAAATTAATATTGTTACCTTGTTCAGTCACTAACTCATGCCTGACTCTTTATGACCTCATGGAGTGCAGCATAGCAGGCTTCTCTGTCCTTCACTATATCCTGGAGTTGGCTCAAACTCATGTCCATTGAGTCAGTGATGCCATCCAACCATCTCATCCTCTGTCACCTTCTTCTCCTCCTGCCCTCAATCTTTCCCAGCCTCAGGGTCTTTCCCAATGAGTGGCCAAAGTATTGGAGCTTCAGCATCAGTCCTTCAATGAATATTTAGAGTTGATTTCCTTTAGGATTGACTGGTTTTATCTCCTTGCAGTTCAAAGGACTCTCAAGAGTCTTCTCCTACACCATAGTTTGAAAGCATCAGTTCTTCAGTGCTCAGCCTTCTTTATGCACCAAATCTCACATATGAACATGACTACTAGAAAAACCATAGCTTTGATTAAAGGGACTACGTGGGCAAAGTTATGTCTCTGCTTTTTAATATACTATCTACATTCGTCATAGCTTTTTTGCCAATGAGCAAGTATCTTTTCATTTCATGGTTGCAGTCACCGTGCACAGTGATTTTGGAGCCCAAGAAAATTAAATCTGCCACTGTTTGCATTTTTTCCCTCCATCTATTTGCCATAAAGTAATTGGATCAGATGCCGTGATCTTAGATTTATGATATTGAGTTTTAAACCTGCTTTTTTACTTCCTCTATCATCTTCATCAAGAGGCTCTTTAGTTCCTCTTTGCTTTCTGCCCTTAGGGTAGTATCATCTGCATATCTGGGGTTATTGATATTTCTCCTGGCAATCTTGATTCCAGCTTGTGATTCATCAAGTCTGGCATTTTGCACAATGTACTCTGCATATAAATTAAATAAGCAGAGTGACAGCATACAGCCTTAATGTACTCCTTTCCCAGTTTTGAACCAGTGTGTTGTTCCATGTCCAGTTCTAACTGTTGCTTCTTAACCTGCATACAGGTTTCTCAGGAGCCAGGTAATGTGTTCTAGAATTCCCTTCTCTTTAAGAATTTTCCACAGTTCCTTGTGATCCACACAATCAAAGGTTTTAGCATAGTCACAGAAGCAGAAGTAGGTGTTTTTTATGAAATTATCTTGCTTTACCTGTGAGCCTATAGACATTGGCAATTTGATCTCTGGTTCCTATGCCTTTTCTAAATCTGGCTTGTACATCTGGAAGTTCTCGATTCACATACGGATGAAGCTTAGCTTGAACTATTTTGAGCATTATCTTGTTAACATGTGAAATGAGTGCAATTGTGTGGTTGTTTGAACATTCTTTGGCATTGCCTTTCTTTGGGATTGGAATGAAAACTGATCTTTTCCAGTCCTGTGGCCACTGCTGAGTTTTCCAAATTTGCTGGCATATTGAGTGCAGCACTTTCATAGCATCATCTTTTAGGATTTGAAATAGCTAGAATCCCATCAACTCCACTAGCTATGTTTGTAGTACTGCTTCCTAAGGCCCCTTGACTTCACACTCCAGGATGTCTGGCTCTAGGTGAGTGATCACACCATCATGGTTATCCTGATCATTAGGACTTTTTTGAACAGTTCTGTGTATTCTTGTCACTTCTTCTTAATCTCTTCTTCTTCTGTTAGGTCCTTGCTACTTCTGTCCTTTATAGTGCTCATCTTTGCATGAAATGTTCCCTTGGTATCTCCAACTTTCTTGAAGAGATCTCTAGACTTTCCCATTCTATTGTTTTCCTCCATTTCTTTGCATTGTTCAGTTAAGAAGGCTCTTTGTTCTTTGAAACTCTGTATTCAGTTGGGTATATCTTTCTGTTTCTCATTTGCCTTTAGCTTCTCTTCTTTTCTCATCTGTTCGTAAGGCCTCTTCAGAAAACCATTTTTCCTTCTTGCATTTCTTTTTCTTAGGGATGGTTTTGATCACCACCTCCTGTACAGTGTTACAAGCCTCTGACCATAGTTCTTCAGGCGCTCTCTGTCAGATCTAATCCCTTGAATCTATTTGTCACTTCCACTGCATAATCACAAGGGATTTGATTTACATCATACATGAATGGCCTAAAGGTTTTTCCTACTTTCTTCAGTATGAGTCTGAATTTTGCAATTAGAAGCAGTGAGAAGATCATGATCATGAAATTAACATTATATCCATATAACCTTATTTTATATAAGATTTGTTTAAAAGGATGCAGTCACCTGAATGTCTTATAGATTGAGAAATACACACAAAGGATTTTAGCAGAAAATTTATTTGTGGAGATGTGAGTTAATGCGTCTTTAGAACTCACACTGCAGTTCAATTGGAATGTTTCTAATGAGAATTTTTGTTCTCTTCTTTAAAAATAACATTCTATACCCAGATTTTCTTGGTCTTGTTAATGGGAAACAAACTAAATTAAAAGGTCACAGCTTTATTTATACTTAGATTGACTTCTCAGATAAACAAGTAAAACTGAAATATCCACCCAATGTTTCCCAGCCCCCCAGCCAATCAAACAACGAAAAAAAAAAAAAATCGAACTATTTTAGATACATTTTCTGTTGGGATAACGTTTGTTTCCTCAAACTCCATTCTTGGCTGTTGGAGAGTTTTGTTTTGTTTTGTTTGGTCTGTTGTTTTTTGTTGTTTGTTTGCTTGTTTGTAAATAAGAGGCAAATTTTAGGCCTCTGACATTTCTTCCAATAAACTCTCAACTCTCAACTGTAGGAATGGTAGCTTCCTCTCTGCTAGCATTTTGGTTCACTGCTTTTCTTTCCATACTTACTATGGAACTTTTCTTCTTGTGGAGCACAGGCTCTAGGCACATGGGCTTTAGTTACTGTGCCTTGCAGGCTCTGTAGTGTGGGCTTAGTAGCTGTGGCACCCGGGCTGAGTTGCTCCACGGCATTGGAATCTTCCCGGACCAGGGATCAAACCTGAGTCCCCTGCATTGGCAGGCAGATACCTATCCACTGTCCCACCAGGGAAGTCTGCCCGTTTTCTGATTGGGATTTCTTTTTTATATAGAACTATATGTGAGCCGTATATTTTGGAGATGAATCCCTTGTTGGTCACTTTGTTTGCAAATATTTTCTCCCATTCTCTGGGTTGTCTTTTTAGTTTGTTTATACCAAGTATTTTATTAACACTTTATTAAGAGTCAAGGCATTTGCTAAATACTCTGAATGTAGGGCTAAATGCATACACAAATAATTTATAATTAAGGAGAATAAAATGGAAAGGAACTTCAAATTACTAGGTAATGAGATCTAGGGTAGATGTATGAATCAAATCAGAGGAAACACAGAGAATGACAAAACCTACCTAAATGAGTTAAATATGCTTCACAAAGGAAATAACATTTTAGTTTCCAGAAGGAAAAAAAAAAAGCAGAAATACATCTCAGAAATCAAAAATGTAGTTCTCTGTAGCCTTATTAATATAGCGGAAAGTACCCCAACCTATTTCTCTAGCTCCCAAGAATGTTACTGTGTTATTTACACAGTAATTTCCTTATAACGCTGTGTTCTTAAAAAAATTTCATGAATGCAGTTTCAAATATGGTCACAAAAGACTGAAAATTTTACAAGCTTCAACAATATTTAATTGAATTCAAAAATGAAAGTTTCAGTGACAGCAAACCCATTCTACAGTCCCAAGTATGGTGGTGTTTTGTTACTGTTTATTTTTTTCCATAATATTACCAGGATTTTAATGATAAAACTGAAAAATTATAAAATACTTCTATGGCTCCCGATAATGTACTTAACCATTTGGTAAGACTTTTTTTTAACCAAGGTGAAAGTGAAAGGCACTCAGTCATGTCCGACTCTTTGTGACCCCATGGACCATACAGTTCATGGAATTCTCCAGGTCAGGATACTGGAGTGGGTAGCCTTTCCCTTCTCTGGGGGATCTTCCCAACCCAGGGATAGAACCCAGGTCTCCTGCATTGCAGGCAGATTCTTTACCAGCTGAGCCACCAGGGAAGCCCCCCCCACCTTTTTTTAAACCAAGTAGGTACTAAATCTGACTCCTTTGGAAATTGAATTTAAAGTTTATGTGTCTCATTGGGAAACAAGGATTAGCAAAGCTTCCACAAGTTGACAAAAATGAATTGATTTTTCTGTAATTGTATTTTTAAATATCTATAGTCAACTAAGTATTTATTGGCTCTCAGTGGTTTATAAATTTAAGTGACAAGAACAGTCTGTCAGAGCTTCAGGGTTCATTTAGTTAGAGGCTTGGCAATCCTCTTCCCTTCTTTATCCTTTTCAAAATTCACAATACCAAAAATAATTGGTCAACGGTCTGATTTAAAAATATATATATACACACAGGTAAAGAGAAAGAAACACACACACTGAGACAAAGACAGAAATACAAAGAGCTGGTGGGGGTGGGGAGGGCAGCAAAGAGGTAAGAGGCTGTGTATTGAGCTTTCAGCTATGGTGCGTGGTCAATGAGGGAATACCATTGTGGAGGGAATTTTTAATATTCTCCCTTTAAACATTTTGTAGACGTGTTCTGTAATTTTCTTTATTTCTTATTCCCTCTTTTCTACCCTCTAACTTCATACACTTAGACTAATTTTTTGTAGTTCTGTTTTGCATGTGTTAGATTTGGGATTATTTGATCATATAGCACAAATATTGAAGTGAATCAAAAGAGAAATGAAAAAAATATAATAGGCCAGATAATAGCACAGTTACTTACTCCAGGGCCTTACCATATAGAATAATGATGAAACAGTGTCTCTGTTGGTCAAGAGCCCGTACTTTTTCTTTTTTCAATGTTTTGTTTTGGAGGATAGCCAATTAGCAGTGTTGTGATAGTTTCTGGTGGATAGCAAAGGAACTCAGCCATACATATACATGTATCCATTGTCCCCCAAAATCCCCTCCCATCCAGGCTACCACATAACGCTGAGCAGAGTTCTCTGTGCTATATAGTAGGTCCTTGTTGGTTATCCATTTTAAATATAGCAGTGTGTATATATCATCCCAAACTCCCTAACCTTTCCCCTGAAGAACTTGTGCTTTGAATTTGGCCCCTATGACTGTCTGCTTTGTGAATTTAGACAAGTGTCTTAAGTTCTCCTAGCCCCAATGCCTAGAATGGAGGAAAAGTTCAGTGAATACTAATTTGATACATGTTTACTAGTTGGAGAACCCTCAAGAAACTCTCATAAGGGTGCAAGAACTCAGATGGAAGTTTCCAGAGTTTAATATTTCTTCAACCCATAAAAAGTTTCCATCAAGTCATGGTGACCAGCAATTACTTCTCAAAGACAAAAGCAAAAAACTATTGAGTATTTCCATCTACTATTAACTGCATTTTATATAAGAAAAGGATATAAGAAGACAGAATAAAAGACAGTCTCATAATTGAATACAGGACAATCTCAGTTAACTATATTAACTGTCATTGTATTGTCTCCATTTTCTCATTTTGCCAAAAATGCCTGTGACTACCTTATAACTCTTCTCTTCACACATTTCATAGTGCATGCCAAGAAAAATAAGATCTGAGAGCCACAGGCCAGGGCTTAATGAGGTCCACTTTAATACTGTCCGGTTTAAAATCACAAAATTAATACAGCTTGCGCATCTTCAAGACCAGTCAGTACATATGTATGTCCCTTTTCTTCCTCACTTCCTCTTCCTCCTATATTCCAACATCCAGTCATTATTCTCGTGTGTTCCTATTAGTATCAGTACTGGAGTTTTCATTCTTCTATATATATTTCCCTTTTCCTCCTTATGGCCAGTCTTTCTCCAGTTACCCTTTTCACCATGTTCCTCCTAGAATATATAAGGAGAACAGCAAGAGGTAAAGGATAGGAGATATTTAAGGTATCTTCACCTTTCCTTTTGCCATGTTTATCAGCAGTTTCATATCTGTGATAGATATTCCATCTTAAAGATATTAAACCCATGAGTCTGTGTTCATCTGCTCTCTATATTATGATTCTATCATTAGAGGCTAGAGAATGATAGATCACAGGGAAAACTGAGGCTCAGACATAGATGAGTCCCATTCAGACAGGAAGAAGAAGTGGAAAGTTCATCTCTTCTGGTCTCTGGTGAATTGTGGGAAGAAGATAGGAAATATACAAAAATCAGGTGGTGAAATATGTCCTGATGACCTTTCTTTCGTGATTCAAGAAGTGTAGAAACCAATTAAGTAGGGTTTAGAAAGTCAAAACCAGAGGGTCATTGTGCATTTTCACTTGGGGTTCTAGGAGGAAACTAACTTGTAAGGCGATCCCACAACCCACTGGAAAGAGATGAAAAGGGGACCTAGGTCAGCAATCTGGAATCTCACTTAGTTCCAAGGGTAGTAGGTGGGGGAAAGGCAGTTTGTAGAAGTGTTTATGTAGTGTTGTGTCAAGGAATGCACTTGGCTAACTGATAATGTGAGCTGGCTGGTCCTGGGGAGCATCACAGCAGTGGGGCTGAGAGCACCAAAGAAGACATTCCAGTTTGGCACAATGGGATACCTGCCCAGATCTCAGGGTCTACCAGTACCATTCAGTCCTGGCTCAGTGGGTACTGTGGGAGCCCAGAGAGAGTTTATCCAGTGAGGACTCAGGCATGAAGTTCTAGCCTGATGCAGATCAAAGCAACATCTCCTAGAATCTCAACTTGTTCTGTTCCTGTCACCACATGCTCACATAAGCCCACTTCTGCCATATCCATAATGATATATGAAAGAGGGAGAACAAAATTTAGACTGATTATCCTAATGAGAAAGTTGAAACTTCTCAATTACAGAGAGGACGCCAGAATAGAGTAATTTTTTCCTCAACAATCCAAAAGGATAAGATTGAGAGAAAAATTAAGTCAGGTAAGAACAGTAAAGAAATGCCTTTTGGAATCAAACTTCTGCTTACATTGCGGCGCTGGCAAAAATGGAGCCAGGCTGTCTCGTCTCCCGGCGAGTGTCAGCTAGAGTTACCTGCCGGCCCGTGTGCCCATGAGGTTGTTTTTGTTACCTGAACACTAAGGGACGCTCAGTTCGATCCCTCACTGTGCTGGCTGGATTTGCTTGTATTTGTTCCTAGCCACTGCTCAGGCGACTCATATTCTCAATGTTGCATATGGAGTTGAAAATGCTTTCCTCAATGACTTTATATATAAGAATATTTCTATATTGGATCTGCCTGAGACCGATATCCTGTCTTATTTTCCAGAATGTTTTGAATTTATAGAACAGGCAAAAATGAAGTAATATTTATTGAGTGCCTTATATGCCCAACACTGTTCTAGATCCCTTCCTCTAGATTGCTGGAAAAATATTAAACTATTCAACCTTATTTAATAGTAGATATTTGGATTAAAAAAAAAGGAAGAGGTTTTCTAATTCAAAGCCTGATATTGGCCACTCTTTTAGCTTGTGAAAAATTATATAGATTCTAGACTGTCACATGCCAGTGTACCAGCTAATAGTGTTAGAAATAAAAGTGATAATGTTTCTGTGTTAGCTGCTTTTCTAAGGAGATACATAATATGCCTTAGATGGTAATGGAAAAATGTAAACATTATTCATATTTATATTCATATTAGACATATTAGACATGTCATATTAGACATTAAACATATACATGTTTCAAGTAAAAAGTGAAAGGGATAAGAGTTAATTAAAGTGGTCCTTAGTTTGGGTTTCTCAGAAAACAGAACCTGAGGCAAGGATTTAGAGCTGATGCTCCATTTGAGAGGTGCAGTCCCTAGGCAGTGAGAGTGAGAAGAAAGGGAAGTGATTCTGAAAAAGATGAGAAGCAATGTAAAATGATGTTTTTACCCTGCTGAGTGACAGCTTCACCAAGAGCTGATAGCGAAATAGCTGGTTCCTTGGCAAGATGGTACCCAAGACATTCCCCAGGCAGGGAATCCAAAGACACTGCACCTCAGTACAGATTTGGGAGATAGAGAAGAGAGAGAATTTACTTGCCTGGCTCTCTTCAGCTCCTGTGTCCCATTGGTCAGAGTTTACACGTGGAGAGGTAACTAACCCCACAGTTCCAGGTTTCAGCACCCCGCTTTCTCAGCAGCCACCCTGAAGCCCTGTGGTGTGACTTGCCATCCAAGTCCGGAAGCAGCAAGAGAACCCAGAGCTCAGGGTGTACCGGCCCGTGCAGAGACGGACATGGGCGAAGAGCCAGGCGTCCTTAGGCAAGCAGAGCTCAGCAGACCTGTGGGAGACAGTCAGCCACAGAGGACGCAGCCGAGGCGGAACCAGCTGAGGGTCCATGTGATGATGGCATCAAGGGAATCTGAGGAGAAGCCTGAAGTGTTTCTGCTGATGGAGTGGTTCTTGTTCATTGTAATGCAGGAGTTTCCAGGGCTGCTGCAATTGTAATAGGCTTCCTAATGAATTCTGAAGAAATCTCATTTACCAGTGCTTTTTCTTTGGTGAAAAATGCAAGGCCTTCCGTATGTCCCAATGCTGGCTTTCTGGAGCAGCTTCGTACATATCAAGGGGGCAAAGAAAGCAATAAATGTGACAAACCACAGGAATTAGAAGAAGCAACAGTTCCTGAGTTACGTTCTAGCCAATGATGGACAACTCTAATTTCTGAGTTGGTCTCTAGAGCCACTTTCCCTCCTCTTTTGGAGAGTAAACTAGTAGAAACCTCCTTTTCTCATGCTTTTTTTTTTTTTCAAGTGGAAATAGAGGTCAATTGATCGTCCTAAACTAGGGTATAAATAAGTTTTTAAATTATATCATGTTTTCTTTAGTATTATAATGTGGGACTAAATGCTTCTTTGATTTGCTAAGGGAAAATAACAATGTATTACCAATAATTGATTTCTGTAGAAAGCAATCTACATTTCAAATCTACAATCTACATTTCAAATCTTCATTAAAGCATGAAAGATTAAATTAGTTGATTAAAAAAAAAAAAGGAAGAAATGCCTTTTGTTTTCATGGATGAGCATGGTTTTTTATGTTGGCCAGCTTGCAATACTTGCTTCCTGAGTAGCTCAAATGGTAAAGAATCTGCCTGCAATGTGGAAGACCTGGGTTCGATCCCTGGGTCTGAAAGATCCCCTGGAGAAGGGAATGGCAACCCATTCCAGTATTCTTGCCTGGAGAATCCCATGGACAGAGGAGCCTGGTGGGCTACAGTCCATGGGGTCACAGAGTTGGATATGGCTCAGTGACTAACACTTTCACTTTCAGCTTGCAATACAGGGTATCATGCCAGTCACAAAGTAGCTACGTGACTTTACCAAGCTTCCCAGGCTATGAGTCTTCCTCTATGTCTTGTAGGGACCACTAGATATGAGCAAAAGCATCTTTATCTGCAAGTTTTGAGTGAGCATTGATTAGAATTATGATCTAGATCTGATGCTCTCAACGTGCTCGCCAAGACTGGTCCTGGATTTTTAAGTCCTTAAGATGTGAGGGGAAAAGCCTTAATAACCAAAACGTTTCACAAGACTTTCTCTCAAAATCATTACTGGACTGTCTACGGAAGCTAGAGTCATCAGTCTTGTTCAATGAGGCATCTGATCATCCTATAATGGCTAGCCCATTTTTGTCTGAATTTGAGAGGCAGTGTGACACATTATCATTATCTAAGACAAGTGGCTTTCTTTAATAATTCAAATTCTATCCTTTAGATTAACTTTTTAACTTAAGGCTATAAAATATGAAAAAAAAAAAGTGTTCAAAAGATAAGACCATAACCAGGAGGGGTATATAAAATTGCACTTTTATCCATGTCGTCAGGGCAGGCAGGACATCATGAAGTAAGTGCTAAGCTCTTGGTCTTTTAGATCAGATTGGGCATGTGTATATATCTGCCAACATTCCTGAGTTGAGGCTCCCTTCTGCCTCAACACAGAGCATCCTGACTTTATGATTGTTTCTATTTTGATTAAAATGTCAGTAGCTGCCATTTATTATGTAAAGTGTGTGCCAGTAGATTGTTCTATTATTCTTGAAAAACACACAATTACTTCTGAATCTCTCTTTCCTTCCCCCCAGTAGTATTGCCCTGCTGGGTGGAAAGACAGAAAATCTTGTTTAATTACACCCTTCATGGTCCTGGCTTGAAGCCAGTTTTGTTTTACTCCAATTATAACCTTTTCAAAACAAAGACTAATGAGAGTTTAGAGGAACAAGCTGACAAATGGTTTTTACCTGAAGTCAGTTGAGATCTAGAAGTAAAATAAAAAACAAAAAATACTAGTCAGTGGATGTCATATGTTTTCTTAATCCAGAATTTTCCATGGTTTGGTAGAATATACAGTTGACCATTGAAAAATGCAGGGGTTAACTTGCAGATAACTTATAGTTGGCTCTCCATATCTGCTTATTTAAGCAACCACAGACTGTATGATACTGTAGCATTTACTAATGAAAAATACCCACAGATAAGTGAACCCGTACAGTTCAAACTTGTGTTGTTCAAGAACCAACATAGCATAAATAAAACTAAGACCATCTTAGAAAGAACTAAATAAATTTGCCTGGCTTCCTGGCCTTGAATTATGTGCCTAGTTGTGCTAAAGGTCACTCCTTTGTTTGCTGTTCTTCAGTGGCTCCCCCTGACTTGAAGATAAGCAAAAACATTCACACACCACCTTAAAGTGATTAATCTGGCCCCACAGGATGGCTCTAGCCTCTCATCTCTCATTACACTTGCCCCTCCTTCCAATCTTTTGTTTTGTTTGTTTCTCCCTCGGCAAAGACCTTCACTGCCCCAGGCAAATAAGAATGGTGTAGTGGAAACAGCATCTCTGGTTTCCCATAAATATGTGAGAAGCCTCAAGTCACAAGCCTGCTAATCTGTGACAACGGACAGGTGGCACTGGAATAGGACTTGTCTGTAGTAACAAAGCAATAAAAATTGAGATAGCAAAGGCCCCGTATGGACTCGGACCCCTTGTGACAACCCTTCCCCCCAGAACTGGTGTTATGAAACACAAGTTTGTGTCCCTGCCACACAGTAGAGCCAGACAAATCAAAACACCCGAGCTTGCATCAGAGAAAGATTTATTGCATGGCCAAACAAGGAGAACGGGTGACTCAGGCTCAAAAACCCTGAAGTCCTTAAAGTTTTGGGAAGAGGTCTTTATAGGCAAAATTTGGGATGAGAGCAGCAGGGTGTGTGACTTTCCTCTGATTGATTGGTGGTGAGGTAACAGGGCAGTGCTCCATGCTCAGCTCCACTTGGGTTGAGGGCCTTACTTCCTGCAGAAGAACTCAAAGATACGTTTAGGTGTGCTTCTTCAGGAGGAGCCAGGACCTTGCCCCACTGCTGCACTCGTGTTGGAGGGAGCGGTGTGCCCACAGGGTCCTGTCTGGTTTCCGTAGCACAACTGAACCAAGAGAATACTGCTTCTTGGATTCACAGTCTATTCAGCTGCTGTCCAGATGCATGCCTGGACATGCATCCTCTGGCTGGTGGAGACCAGTGGAATATTCTCATTCGTCACAAAGCCAGGCTCTTAAGACATAGAACAAGATGAAAGGAAAACCTCGTACCTGTGCTTCTCCTCCTTATGGCAAGTAAAGCAAAAGACAGAGACAAGAGGAAAAGATGACCATATAGGAGGAAGAGAACCAGTGGAAAACAAGAGTTCTCATAGTAAATCGTAATTTACCAAACTTGCTATACCCAAGGAACTTACTCACACAAAGAGTTTCTCCTTCTAATCTACACTGGAAAAGGAAGGAGCAAGACATTTTTACTTTCCTCTCTTGACCTAAAGAATACTGCAAAGTGAAATTCAGCAGAGCTGACTTTGGTAAAAATTCTTAGTTTTCTCCTACTTCTGCCAGTTTTCCAGGAATTCATCTGCAGGCTCTAGAACAAGCATGATATCTCAAAAAGTTCCATCTGGGTTGCCAAAATTGTGGGAAAGGAAAAGTAATTTTCCCTCTATAAGTTCTTGGCTCAGACACCCTGGTAATGAAAGATTAATATGGGAAAAAAAGGTTTAATGACATGTGCACCTCCTATATACATGGGAGGTACCCAGAAAAACTGAGTAACCCCCTGAAATGGCCCAAGCCAACACCTTAAATATCATCTCTAGCTAATAACAAAAGATTTGGATGAGGAGTGCAGGGGAGGCCGGTTATGGAATATTATCAGGAAAAGCACAGTAAAACAAAGGTAAGGTTTTATGCAGATTTGCCATTGCCTTCTGCATTGATAAGAGTTTCTAGAAATTCAGCCTTCTTTACCTGGTACAGAGAGGGAGACCCCTTACAAATGGAGATTTTAGTTATAAATGTAAACATCTCTTACAGAAAAGTAACATCTGCTTGGTTCTCAGAGCTTCTCCCTTGTCTGCTGTTTCTTAACAATCATCAGCCTAAAATAACCCTTATGCCAAAGAGATGTATTTTGGAGTGGTATATTCTGCTCCTATTCAGTGTTTTTCTTTATCTTTGTGGATTTGTGCCTTTTTTGGTCCATTTACTGCAGTTGTGTTAGCATTTCCGGAACAAGCAGAGATAGACATATGCGTTGAGTTTGCTGTTGAATCAAAAGCCTCCTCAGTTTGCAGGCTACAACCATTCTCCCTTTTCTTGGTTTCCTTGACAGTGTCTTAGAAGCTGTACGTGCTAGTCTCTTTTCTTGAAACATTCTTCTCTACTCTTTATGAATCATCCTATTCATTTGTTAACTCTCCGTTTAAATTTCACACACTCTGGCACAGTCTGGCACACACTGGGCTCCTACTGGTCTTCCTGTTACAAACACACAGCCCCTACTCATCTTTATTTTTGCATGCACTGGCTCAGATATCTTCCACATTTGCCATTGCCCACAAAGGGGTTTAGGTTAGGTGAATCATCACAAATTCATTCCCTCCAAAAGTATGTGCTCAGCCAGCAGAACGATGAGTAACTGCCTCTTTTACATTTCTTTGTAAAGGAGAGCCATCAAAGTCTCCCGGAGTGTCTCATTTTGGCCATGTGCTTATTTATCCTATGCCTTTCTTTCTTCTATTCATCCTAAGTCATTTCCAAAGGAGAATAATCTATTCTTCTTTCTTTCACAAACAGTTTCAAAATTTTAGATTTATTTTTTGCCCAAGGTTCTGCTGTAGTCACACTCCAGTAGAACTTTGCTGTAACGTGAAGCCTCCAGCCTGCAATCCCTATTCATTTTCTCAACCATAGTTATCATAATTCAGAGGAATAAATTCCCCTTTCACCCAGTTCTCTATTTCATGGTTGCTTTCTATTCACAAAGGAAGATGAGTTTCCAGGTCTTTGGATTTTTTTCAAAAACACAACCTGACTCATTAATGATAATTTGCCTTGCCTTGCATCTGAGCTCAGGCACACTCATTCTGGAATAACAAAGCACAGACAAATTTGAAACCCTTTGACAATCCAAGCACATACCCCTAACCTTGAATAAAAAATAGATGCTAATAAATTCAGGGTCTTAAAGATGTGAATTATAGTCATTTCACACTTACTGGCAACTTCATGCTGAAGAAATAGCTTAAAACTTAATTACGATGCTTGTTCGTTCATTAAGTGCAGATGACAGTCCTCAGATAGATTTTTGCAATGACATCTGAGGAAAGGGGTTGAGAAACTTATTAGTTATTCATGATGGAGAATACTGACTGTGTACTGATTAAAGGAATGAGTTGATACCCTTCTTATCATGATGCATCTGTCTGTTCATTTATGGTTCTCCCTGTGGTCTTCATTGGAAGCTCTTTGGGAAATGAAGAAAATGCCCTTCAGCATTTGAATACAGATGTGCATGATGAGTGAGATTAAAATGAAGAGCAGGAGGCACTGGGCTCCTGATACTCACCCCTGCAGATGACTGGGCTGCTCAGTGAGGACCATTTGTGAGACACACAACCATAATGGAATAAACCTGTCCTACTCTTGCTGCTTGAGGAGCTATTACAATGCATTCAATAATTCAGGGATTCATTCCAAGGTTTAAGGTCAGTTCTTAGTGAATGAAGTATGGAGGGTTTTGCTTCATGTCACATCATAATCTCATAGCTTCAGCCAAGTGGGGATTAAGTTAAGTGAACAGATGAAGGTACAACCCCCTTCCCTCAATATTTGTTGCTGTTCAATCTCTCAATCTTGTCTGATGCTTAGTGACCCCATGGACTGCACCGCACCAGAATTATTTCTCCTTACCAGGTCCTGGAGTTTGCTCAAACTCATGTCCATTGAGTTGATGATGCAATCTGTCATCCCCTTCTGCTCATGCCTTTAATCTTGCCCAGCATCAGGGTCTTCTCCAGTGAGTCAGTTCTTTGCATCAGGTGGCCAAAGTATTGCATCTTCAGCTTCAGCATCAGTCCTTTCAATGAATGTTCAGGACTGATTTCCTTTAGGATAGACTGGTTGGATCTCCTTGCAATCCAAGGGACTCTCAAGCATCTTCTCCATAGTTCAAAAGCATCAATTCTTCAGATCTCAGCTTTTTTATGATCCAACTCACATCCATACATGACTACTGGAAACACCATAGCTTTGACTATATACTTTGTTGGCAAAGTAATGTCTCTGTTTTTTAATATGTTGTCTAGGTTGGTCGTATCTTTTCTTCCAAGGAGCAAGTGTCTTTTAATTTCATGGCTGCAATCACCATCTGCAATAATTTTGGAGTCCCCAAAAATTAAGTCTGTCACTGTTTCCACTATTTCCCATCTGTTTGCTATGAAGTGATGGGACTGGATGCCATGATCTTAGTTTTCTGAATGTTGAGTTTTAAGCCAACTTTTTCACTCTCCTCTTTCACTTTCATCAAGAGGCTCTTTAGTTCCTCTTCACTTTCTGCCATAAGGGTGCTATCATCTGGATATCTGAGGTTATTGATATTTCTCCTGGCAATCTTTACTCCAGCTTGTGCTTCATCCAGTATGGCATTTCGCTTGATGTACTCTGCATATAAGTTAAATAAGCAGGGTGACAATATACAGCCTTGTCGTACATCTTTCCCAATTTGGAAACAGTCTGTTGTTTCATGTCTGCTTCTAATTGTTGCTTCTTGATCTGCATACAGATTTCTCAGGAGGCAGGTAAGGTGGTCTGCTGTTCTCATCACTTTAAGAATTTTCCAGTTTGTTGTGATCCACACAGTCAAAGGCTTTGGCACAGTTAATAAAGCAGAAGTAGATTTTCTTCTGGAGCTCTCTTGCTTTTTCTATGATCCAGTGGATGTTGGCAATTTGATCTCTGGTTCCTCTCTCTTTTCTAAATCCAGCTTGAACATCTAAAATTTCTTGGTTCATGCACTATTGAAGCCTAGCTTAGATAATTTTGAGCATTACTTTGCTAGCATGTGAGATGAGTGCAACTGTGCAGTAGTTTGAACATTCTTTGACATTCCCTCTCTTTGGGATTGGAATGAAAACTGGCCTTTTCCAGTCCTGTGGCCACTGCTGAGTTTTCCAAATTTGCTGACATATTGAGTGCAGCACTTTACCAGCATCATCTTTTAGGATTTGAAATAGCTCAGCTGGAATTTCATTACCTCCACTAGCTTTGTTCATAGTGATGATTCCTAAGGCCCACTTGACTTCACATTCCAGGATGTTGGGCTCTAGGTGAGTGATCACACCATCATGGTTATCCAGGTCATTAAGATCTTTTTTGTATAGTTCTTCTGTGTATTCTTGCCACCTCTTCTTAATATCTTCTGCTTCTGTTAGGTCCATACTGTTTCTGTCCTTTATTGTGCCCATCTTTGCATGAAATGTTTCCTTGGTGTCTCTAATTTTCTTGAAGAGATCTCTAGTCTTTCCCATTCTATTGTTTTCCTCTATTTCTTTGCACTGATCACCAAGGAAGGCTTTCTTGTCTCTTCTTGCTATTCTTTGAAACTCTGCATTCAAATGGGTGTTATCTTTCCTCTTCTCCCATGCCTTTTGCTTCTTTTCTTAGCTATTTGTAAAGCCTCCTCAGACAACCATTTTGCCTTTTTGCATTTCTCTTTCTTGGGGATGATCTTGATAATTGCCTCCTGTACAATGTCACAAACCTCTGTCCATATTTCTTCAGGCACTCTATCAGATCTAATCCCTTGAATCTATTTCTCACTTCCACTGTATAATCATAAGGGATATGATTTAGGCCATTCCTGAATGGTCTAGTGGTTTTCCCTAATTTCTTCAAGTATGTCTGAATTTTGCAATAAGGAGTTCATGATCTGAGCCAGAGTCAGCTCCTGGACATATTTCTGCTGACTGTATAGAGTTTCTCCATCTTCAGCTGCAAACAATATAATCAATCTGATTTTGGTATTGACCATCTGGTGATGTCCAGGTATAGAATCATCTCTTGTGTTGATGGAAGAGGGTGTTTACTATGATCAATGTATATCTCTTGGCAAAACTCTGTTATCCTTTGCCCTGCTTCATTTTTTACTCCAAGGCCAAGTCCTGTTATTCCAGGTCTCTCTTGACTTGCTACTTTTGCCATCCAGTCCCCTATGATGGAAAGGACATCTTTTTTGGGTGTTAGTTCTAGAAGGTCTTGTAGGTCTTCATAGAATTGTTCAACTTCAGCTTTCAGCATTAGTGGATGGGGCATAGACTTGGATTACTGTAATATTGAATGGTTTGCCTTGGAAGCAAACAGAGATCATTCTGTCATTTTTGAGATTGCTCCCAAGTACTGCATTTTGGACTCTTCTGTTGACTATGAGGGCTATTCCATTTCTTCTACAAGATTTATGCCCACATTAGTAGATATAATGGTCATTATATCTGAATTAAATTTGTCCATTCCGGTCTGTTTTAGTTCACTGATTCTGAAAATGTCAATATTCATTCTTGCCATCTCCTGTTTGACCACTTCCAATTTACCTTGATTCATGGACCAGGTTCCTATGCAATATTGTTCTTTACAGCATCCTATTTTATTTCCATCACCAATTACATCTACAACTGGGCGTCGTTTTTGCTTTAGCTCCATCTCTTCATTCTTTCTGGAGCTTTTCTCCATTCTATCCCATAGCATATTGGGCATCTATCGAACTGGCAAGTTCATCTTTCAGTATCATATCTTTTTGCCTTTTCATACTGTTCAGGGGTTCTCAAGGCAAGAATGCTGAATACCTTTTGCCATTCCCTTTTCAGGGACTACGTTTTGTCAGAACTCTCCACCATGACCCATCCATCTTCGGTGGTCCTCCGTGGCCTGGCTCATAGTTTCACTGAGTTAGACAGGGCTGTCATTCATGTGATCAATTTAGTTTATTTTCTGTGATTGTGGTTTTTATTCTGTCTGCCCTGTAGTGGATAAGGATAAGAGGCTTGTGGGAGCTCCCTGATGGGAGGGACTGTCTGTGGAAGAATCTGGGTCCTGTTCTGATGGTTGGGGCCATGCTCAGTAAATCTTTAATCCAATTTTCTGTTGATGGGCTAATGGTGACCTCCTCCAAGAGGACTTACACCATAAGCCGGGCCTCCCAGGTCTGCTGCAGCCAGAGTCCCTGTCCCCGTGGCAAGCCACTGCTGATCCGTGCCTCCACAGGAGACGCTCAAACACTGAAAGGCAGGTCTGGCTCAGTCTCTGCGGAAAATCTGGGTCCTGGTGCACACAAGGTTTTGTTTGAGGCAAGAATCTCTGACGGGTGAGGGGTTTTGATTGTAAATGTGATTTTGCCTCTCATTCTGTCTTGCTGCGGCTTCTCCTTTGTCCTTGGACTTGGGTATCTTCTTTTGGTGGGATCCAACTTTCTCCCATCGATCGTTGTTCAGCACTGAGTTTCAGTTTTGGACTTCTCACAGGAGAAGAGGAGCACATGTCCTTCTACTCTGCCACCTTGGAGCAAAGTGAAGACTGCCAAGTATGACACCAGCCAGCCTTCTTTTTTCACTTGCAGAAACTACTGTGGGGCCAATTATGGGCACTGGTCTTGACCACCTGGGTGACAAGGGTCACACTTAAAAAAGAATGTGGATCAAAATCGGGCCCAATGGCTCTCTCATAATTCTAGCAAGAAAGTGAAATTACAGTTAAACTCTTATGAGGTTTTGGATTTTTTAAATTTTCACATTGACTGTTTTGCCCATTTATTTTTACATATGCCCATAAGTTTTTGACCCTCCATTGAAGTACACCCTTAGGAGTTATATTGTTTTCTTCCCCTGAAGGCCACGAGTGCTTATTTCTCATGAGGGTTGAATGGATTTTTATCTCATAACCACAGGCTGCTGCCACTGAACTCTTGCTTTCTGCCTGCACCCTACTGCTGAGCAAGATTAACCTGTAAGATATACTGACTGCTGTTGCTTTTCTAATAGACCTAATTCTCTTTGGTAATAACAGTTAGACACCTCTGTGGCCATGAAAAGCAAACCCTAGAAAATCCTAGGAGGATTTTCCAAAAGGCTTTGTCACTTGACCAGACCCTACGAATGAGGTCTAGTGGACGAATAGCACACAGGTCCAAGTGCTGTTTCCATGGATCTGATCATCCTTCTCTTCCTGGTGTAGGGAGAGATGCCCCTTACAAATGGAGATTTCCTTTAGAAATGTAAATGTCTCTTACAGAAGGATAGCTTCTACTTGTTTTTCAGAGCTTTTCCTATGTCTATGGTTTCTTAAAAATAATCAGCTAAAGATAATCCTTATGCAAGACAGGCATATTTTGGGGTGGTATATTCTGTCCTCCTTCAACAGCAGGAAAAGCCCCAGATTCATCTTTCTGGCCATTGCCTCACTGATATTTTGCCACAAATGAGGCAAATGAGGAAATGTCTGTTATTACAAACACAGCCATAGCATGGGAAAATGCACGAAAGCAGATCAACAAAGTTCACTTTTCAGTCACAATCTACTAATCTTTGGGACTTAACTCAAAATAGAGATTTGCTGGAGCCAACCAGAAAGTGTAAAACACTGTTCTTAAAGACCTTTTGCATCGTGTGATTATTATTCATTTATTCACTTGTTTTTTATTTATCTTCCTTACTGGGTTGCAAACACTAAGCCAGCGATTTTCATATTAGAAGCACTTGAGTTGGAAAATAATTCTGATTCCTAGTCCCTATTCCAAAACAATTAAATTAAAATTTCTAAAGGTACAACCCAGATGTTGGTATTGTTTAGAGTATAACCAAACATAGGTTCATACACTCACAGTTCAACAACCAATAAATTGAGAGGCAAGTTTCAGTAGAAAAGAAAGATACAGAAAAACACCTACAAACAAACAAGTTCCAATCCGGGAGCACATTTGTAAGTCCAACAAAGGTAGCTTAGGCACTCAGCTATCAAAATCACCTGTATAGTACTGCACTGTAATAGGTCTATAATACTTTTTACACAAATAATACATAAAAGACAAACACAAAAAATAAGACATTTTTAAGCTTACAATACAGTACCTTGAAAAGTTCAATAGTATAGTACAACAGCTGGTCTACAGGGGTTGTCATAGGGTGAACAGGCAGGAAGAGTTACTGACTGCTGGAGGTGGGAGATATCAGAGCTGAAGGATCATCAGCCATAGGAAACAGAGGGCAAGCTGCAATTTCACTCACACCTCATATTGATGGTTCCGGTTCATTGCTCGAACCAGATGCGCATTCACAGCTTTGAAAGTTGTCACCTTGAAGGTTCATATGTAGGAGACCTCCTGTACTTTATTCAGAAAAGCTGGCAATCTGGAGAGATGGTGGACTTTTCTCAGGAGACCAACTGCAAAGATTCTGCTCAGCCATTAACAGTTTTTTTTAAAGGGAAATAGGAGAAATTGTCTCAGTTCATCATTAGGGCAGGAGGTACTATTCTTCATCAGCTTTCCATTGTGTGCAAACCTGCTGACTTCTGATCTTTGGAATGCTGTCTTGCTCACATGGTCTGTCTGCAATTGGGTGTCCTCTTGCTCTCATGGTCCACCTGCCGTAACCGAGGGGAAGCTAGGCATTAAGAGTCAGTCATTGGTTAACTACTTAATTCATCATTCTTACTCCTTCTAATCCAGGAAAGGAATCAACAGGTTAGGTAAGGTATTGTGTATATTTAGTAAGTCAGAAATCAGGAGCTAAGTTAACTGTTGTTTTATGATCTCATTTTTTATGATTAAGGTCTAAAGAAAACGGGGATGATCGGAAAAAAAAAAAAAAAAAAAGGAGGCAGAGGAGCTGCTTATAGGAACGTTTCTGGTGATTCCAGGGTGTAGAGAAAGTTGAAAAGTGGGCTCCAAGGGGACAGGTACCATGTCACACACCCTCATCACCATATACACACTAAGTCTTATAAATTCTGAAACCATGCCTTGCACATCAGTGGATACTAAGTAAAACTTGTGGAAGTGGATGGCTAGAGAGATGGAAGAATAGGTAGGTTGAGTAAGTGAATGAATGGAGAAAAATCAATGATTATAAGTTACTGGAGTGAAGTTCTTATGGTAGTTGTTATTAGATCATCGTTTACAGTCGACCTTATAATAGTTGAGGGTCTACATATCACTGTGCCGAAAAAAAGATTGTTAAGAGTTTTTAGATAAGTATATGGAAAAGTAAACAGCAAACTGCAGGATGCATACATCATCCAGAAGTGAAATTTACTCTGCTTTCCTTAATGTGACATTAATCTCCTGTCTTGGCACACTCCCATCTCTTACTGAGCAGGCAGCCGTTACATCAAAGGTAATGGTTCATTATTATTTCTTCAGTGAATCATGTTTGTCTGAAGGAAGCAAAGATAACAAAGAGGAAATTATAGTTTGTGTGGGGTGATATGATTGCTTGTAAACCAAGCAATAAAAGAGAAGAGTATACAAGCAATTGAGAATTCTGTCTTTGTCCACCAAATACAGAAAATGTGCAGAGTGAGCAGCTTATGCCCTATTCACATTTTAATTGGGAGTGGGAGAAAAATGCTGAAGTATCTTCTACACCTGGGCAACCCACAATTTCCTCGTTATAGCGTTGATTACACCCCTGGATAATTCTGTGAATGCCAGTGCAATGTTGTGCACACCAGTGTTTATCCCAGTTCTTATTCATGTAAAGGCACAAGCAAGTCTGTGTTGATACAGAAAGTAGAAAGTAGCATTGTAGAGGGTTTCTGTTGAGTGACCAAGGACTTCTTTGTCCCTATGTTACTTAGATGTCAAAAGACATTATCCTGTCCCCTAATACCTACTTAAGAGTGACTGATGAAAAACTCCTTTTGCCACATTGAGTGAAATGTGTTGTCCTTCCTAAGGAACCTCCTTCTAGTTTTGTGATCACCTCTGACTTTGGCTTTTTATTCTGTGAATGTGTTCAGTTTAAGTCTAAGAACTACCACTAAAACATATGCTCCTTTTGTACAAATTAGAGACACTTTCCCAGGTCACTTCCATCTGTCAGAAAATTGTGACAATACAGTGAGTTTTTAAAGAACAAGACACCTGTTGCAGAAAATTGTTTATGCCAAGGATGTGAATCGCCTTCCACACACATGTACACATGTACTTTACCTGGATAACTATGTTTGAGCCTCTAAGGGCATCTCACTGTCCTGCTCAAGCTGTCTATGTAAAAACACACTAATGGGAACGTGGATCACAGTATTTTTTTTTAATTTAATTTCCACCAAAAAGATGTACTTACACAAAGCTCTGGTGTATACAGAAGATTTTATGAAAGTTATGAAAAAGGAAAACAAGCTAAAGTTCAATAGTAAATATTCTCATTCCCAAAATTCTCTAGGCCATGTTACCTGGTCCTCCCTTTTCTCTAGAGCAGTCTTTCTTTCTTTCTTTGGTCTCTTTCCACTTTGTACTCCTGCTCCTCACTTATCTGGGTCCTTTCCAATGCCAATAAGTTTAGGTATCTTTTGGATAACTCATGTTCTTACAGACCCATACCTTCAGGGTCTTATTTTTTCCCTTAAGCTCCACATCAAAATGTTTGCCCAAAGAGAATTCCTTCCCTAAGATAAATTCTGGGGGAAGCATTAAGAATTTGTCTTTAAATCTTACTACAAATATCTAAACTAGAATTAGTAATTCAATGTGGTAGCTGGTTTCCATCTCGTAAACATTCTATAGGCTGCACATAAGAAGAAACCATTAAGAGAGAAAAATTCGTAAGAGCTGAAGATGCATTTGGCCCTTGTATATGTACTGTTCCAATTTTCTCAGGTTATAAATGGGGAGATCTAGGCCTGGAAAGGGAGAGTGACCTGCCTCAAGTCACACTGCTAAGTGAGGTGGTCAGTCCTGAAAACAAAGTCTCATAATTCCCAGTTCTGGGAACTTTTTAGTACTCTACCACCTCTGAGAGCATTTCATTTGTAATTTCTAATCACTCACATACCAGCCTGTTATCAGAGTATTAGAATCTTGACATTAGAGTCAGTCTATCCTAGCACTATTGCTTGTTACTAAGGACTTAATTCCTCTGAGTTTCTGTATTCTCATTTTCAAAATGGGGGTGCTAATACCAAATATAAGAAAATCCAGGTTGCAATGCCCTCTATTGGTTTTAGAAGGCTGTTAGTGTTTTAAAGTCATGTGCTTTATCCACTGAACTAGTAAGCCTGTCTTAGAAATGCTTTGAATTCAAAGATGGTTAAATCATGTTCCCTACCTCAGTGAATTGCCTAGTAAATTCAAATTTCAGCTCTATAACAGGCCTGGGTAAAAGCTTGTAATGAGTTTATGAACTGAGAACACAGACTAAAAGTCATGTGTTATGTGACTCAAAGATGAGTAGGAAATCACCAGAAAGAGAAGGTAAAAGCAACCCATTAGGGAGAGGTAGCATCATTTGGTACAACATGGAGACATGAAGCACATGCATGAAATGTTGGAAGTGTGACGAAATGTCAGTAGAGTCACTCTTTAAGACAAAGAGTGATAGAAGATGATGCTGGAGGGGCATATGAAAAGTCTTGAATGAGGCGCCAAAAAATTTGGATTTTTACCTATAGATAATGGGGAGAGCAACCAGCTGCAAAGTAAAAGAATTGCTGTCCTATTAATTACTACAGTGATTTTTTTTCACTGATTAACATTTCACTGTTAGCCATGTTCTTGATTAATTCTCAGCTTGGGATTACTGGGGGAAAATACTCTGGTTCTAAGCTATCTACCTAAAATGAATTACCTCAAGTGAAGTGGCCAAACCAAATGCTGTCATGGTGAAAATATAATCTCACCAGTCTTTTATTTAATTTTGAGGGCTTGCATAATGAAGGCGTTCACTGTAGCTAAAATAACATGTTGCCTGCCACTGGATTTAATGGAACTGGATTATACACAACTTTAAATGTGTATAAAGAGGGAAAAACTGGGTGCATTTTCTGTCTGGTGCATGTCTCAAGACATGAGTTAGTGCAAATCAAATATGAAGCTTGTCGCCAACTCGTATGAAGATATCTAAATTTTAAAAGATAAAAGATAATATAGAATGTCAGTTTAATTTAAAAAATAAATGTAGTGCCATGGCTATAATGGTGTAAAAACATGGGTAGTAAGTTTGTAGATCTTTTGTTACTGAGAAATAAAATGCTGCATTTTCTCATAGGATGTGTTAAGCACCTGAATATTTCTCAAATAAGATTATAGAAAGCATCTGTAGAAACATACATGTTGAATAGCTTCTACTGTGGGTAAGGAGCAAGAAGGGGATTCTTTAGAAAACATTCATGCTGGAATAGTGAAAAAAGCAAACAAAAAGTTGTTGACTTTTGCCTTACCCCAGTCCTCCCAAATCAAATTACATAAGTACAAAAATCTTTTTGGACTCCTGCCAAAAAAGCAGTATCTTCAGGCTATACAATAACTGATTCAGAGTTGACCACAAGTGACCAAGTTAAAGAAAAAGAAGGCAATATAAGCAAGGGATATTAAAGCACTAGGAAGAAAATTAATTTTAAATGTATAGGGAAACCAGCATGTCCACCTGTGATGAGAGACAGAGGACATCATTTGATCAGCAGGGGCTGGGTTCTCTATGGCTTTGAGGTATTAGGGGTCAGGGACTGGGTGAAACTTAGTTTTACTCTTGATAGCACTTAATAATGACTCTGGGTGTAGTATGAGCTCCCAGGGTCTCCAAAGCACCAACACAGGAGGTGTCCATGAGCACAGTGGTTTGATGGGTGACTAACAAGGGTGATGCCAGTGTTTCCCTTCCCCATGCCCCCTTTACATGAGAAGCTTAACTTGGAATCCCCAAAAAGCAAAAATATTAAAGCAACTGAGCATTTTAGTGCAGGAGGTTGGTATCAAAACTATGATAAAATATGGGAGGAAAAGCCATGTTTCTCTAAGAGCAGGAAGTGAGAGTATCTGAGTGAGTGATAGCCAAGCAAAAGTATTAAACGGAGTAATGCTCAACTTATCAAGATGTGTAGTTCTACCAAGGGAGCCACACTGGAACATGGGAAATATCTGAAGATGGGATTATTCATTCTGTAAGATTGTGATGAATTGATAAGCTCTTTGAACTAGTGAGTCAGACACATACCTTTCCATCAAAGACTTCATCAATCCCCTCCCTTTTGCCTCATTTATATTTTTGTGGAACTTAAGCATCACTTTCTCAGGCCCCACCCCATGCCTTGAGCTCATATAGCCCCCACATTTCTCCTCCATTTCTCCAGAGCATTTACTTCCAATTCCTATTGCACATATTCTCTTAGGCTTGTTTATTCATGTTTGTAATCCTGACTAGCCAAATGCACTGTGAAGGCAGAATCATTTTCTTTCTTTTTTATCCCTAATGTCTAATACAGTGCCTAACACATAATAGTTATTCAATAAGTACTTGTTGAATGACAGATAAACAGGTGAGATTAAATCGGAGCCAACTTGTCCAGTTAACTCTGAGAGGAGATAGGTAATGCTGCAGACACAATTGTATTTTTGCTGATGAGAGAACCACTCTCACCTTCATTGTGCCTGACGTGGGTCTAAATGCCTCAACTCCAAAAACCCTACTACCTGGGAATTTAATTAATGAGAACCACAAGTCAGCACTTGATAATCATCTAAGCACCTGCAGAGGACCCTGAGTTCTGGACTACAGAGACCTGAGTTGAGACTCTAGCTCTGCCAGTTACTAGTCATATGATCTTCTGCAAATCACCTACCCTCTTGGATGGTCACTTGCCTTATTTCTAAATGAACAATCATAGCAGATTCATCTCGTAAGGCATCCATGAGGTTTGGTAAGCAAACCAAGCATAGGCACACAGAGATATTTAATTATCCTTATTCAAGGGAGACTTTGGAGAGTTTAAGGTTGGGCCAGTGAAACCACACAGAAAGAAGAGACCAAATGGTAAAAATGACAGTGAGGTGAATTGTAACTCATGTGTTTAGTTATTAATTGTGTCCTGCACAAACCTGTAAGATCTGTAACCCAGGGGTGAAATTTGTTTACTTACTATCATCTGCACAGGGCTTGGCACACAGTAGGTCATTAGTAAATTTGGATGGATGGATGGCTAAATAAGTTCCCAGGCAGAACATTGTTACTTGCCAAAACTGTGTTCTAGTTAAAGAAGTATTTAATGATCTACACTAGAGTACTAGTTAAAATGTTAGTTTGAACACCTCGAAGGCTATGCTAGAGTTCAGACCATCAAGGCTTAGCACAAGAAAGGATGGTGGTGTTCTAGGTAGAAAAGGATGGGGGAGATGATGAAGTGGCAATGCTGTGACAAGAAAGAAAGCATGTTAATGTGCACTTCCCAGGGTCATGGCCATATGCTTTACATGGGGAATAAATAGTCTTTGATACCCTGACCTCTGTTTTGTTTTCCTGTACTATGGACCCCAGATAAGGTGTATTATTTCCAGATTGTCAAATTCTTTTTCAGCCCACTTGATCTTTCGCTAGTCCTCTGCCTAGGATACTTCTGTATCCTCTTTTTGCATAACTGCTCCTTATTCTTCGGGTCTGAGTTCAGACAACATCTCCTGTAAGGTTCTCTGAACCCTCAAACTAGTTTGTCTTTAATACAATCATAGTAATTGTTCTGTGTTGTGTTTCTAAGCTGAGACTTTCCTTCCCCCTGGGTAGGCTGAGGAAAGACAGGGACAGCCTATGCCTCATTCACAAAACTTACCAGCCTCCAGCCTCTAGCATTTATTAGTATTTATTGAATGAATAACATCATTCTAAGATGTGAAGCCTAAAAGAATCATAGAGAAATGTGTCGCCAGATAAATAGGAAACTTGTCGGGAATGGTTGGAGCTTAAGGCTGAATAATCGGAGTTTTTCATTTTCTTTGAAGTAACGGTGCCAGATGAATAAAAATGTATAGGAAGCAATGGAACAAGGCATTATAGAGAGAAGGCCAGGCTGGGGCGGATGGCATCTCAAGAGAACAAAAAGTGAAAAGACAGGCACATCAGGGACTAGAAGGAAGAACGGGAACTGACAGAGGAGCTGTTACAGAAACAAGAAGGAAGAAGAATGCTTCCCAAAGGAGTAGATGTGCTCAAACCCTGCAGGTGGAATTTTGAAAAGCCCTTAGAGCAGAGGGCAGATGCTGAAAGGAAGTGGGTGGGGACACCTGTTGGGGCGCTCCAGCTAGGGAGTAGGAGGCCTGGAAGAAAACTCACATGGGCTGCTTGGCCAAGGGCAGCTGTCACCAAATCAAGTTAGATTTGCCTTTCAAAGGCAATGACAATCGAGAGATGGAAGATGGCAGAGGAAACACGGAGGGACGCGGATCTGACGTGGAAAGTCATTGGTGTTATTATGTTTTGTTTCTGAATCTTTGGCCCTTATGCCACTCTGCTGCAGGGAAATGGGCTTAGGCGCTGTGCTTGGTAGGATGCTTTAGCAGTTCCCAAGCATTTGATGAAGCATCCCCTGAAGTGGTTGAAGAGGAGGGGAAAGGGCCATCATGAATATCTTTGCTTTGCAGCTCCTAGGAATTTGACTGTTTCAGTATCCACAGAACCACCTGCTTGCCTATGGGCTGCCTTGGCCCACGTTCCTAAGTTTCCTTCAAGCGTGCATGCTTTGTCAAGAAGGTTATAGTACAGTTGGGAAGACAACAGGGGTACTGTCATTTCCTTTAGTGTCTTGGCAGTAACCTCGATCCATAGCAGCTACTTAACAAATGTTTATTGAACTTCAGTCAAGCTGGGCTGATGTTCTTTGATGCTACGAGTCTTAACTGTCACACTCTTTCTTCTAAGCAGGTGAAAAACACTTCAGAAAGAATATTACTCTTCCATGAATTACTAAGAAGAGTGACAATTATATACTGAACACTGTGCACAACACTTTACATACATTTAACAATCAAAATGATGCCATGAGTTAGGTACTATTTTTAGCCCCATTTCATTGATAGGGAAACAGGGGCATGGAGAGGCTGAGGAATTTATTAATCCAGGTCATGCTGCAAGTTAAGTAGTTCATTTGAACTTAAATATTTGTCTAAATCTAAAGACTACTAGGCTAGACTGATCCTCAGAGGTCCACTTTTCTCTCAGCACCTCCATAAGACATGTAACCAGGGAAAGTTAGGACCATATTAGTCACCTGTAACGCACTACTTTCCTACCTGTTCCCTCGTTTACCCTGCAGTCCTGCTAGAAGCCAGAGTTGCTGGAATCATTAGCCCGGATACCACCTTTCTTGGCAGGAGAGCCTTGATGGATAGTCCCTCTAAGCAGGTTAGTATCTGGTACACCATGGGACTCAGCTCTCTTCATCCTGGAGAAGGATTCCTACTGAACACAGAATAGCCACCGTCCTTGGTACAGAGTTTCCCCAGTTGATAACAAGATTGTAAGTGTCCAGGGGACAAAGCTGTGGCTGATGACTCAATTCGCTTTAGATCCATCAGATGATTTGAGCATGGTACTTTCAGGTTACTGGTTTCACTCCTTTGAGTAACTGGGGTTGGTTCTGCCTAAATCTCAGATCCACTTTGCTTTAGGGAATTCTGTGGGCAAAGCCAAAGCTACAGAGAATTTGATCTTGAAGACTTCCCAGGGTCAGTCCTTAAAACTGACCACTTCTCATTGTGAGCGTCTGTCAGGATTTCACAACTGTGGCTGTGATTTATTGACTTGTCTGATTCCCTCCGGGGGCAGTCCCATTTTTCAAAGCTATCCCATGCTCTGAGCGGCTCCTCACACAGTGGCCTCCCATCAGGGGCACTGCTCCAGCAATCAGCAGCTCCAGAGGCACTCAGACCTTACTAGACACTGCAACGATCGTCCACATAGACTAATCGTGGATTTAGAGAAATACGCTACTGTGACAAAGTGAGAAGACAGATTAACAGAGAAAGCAGAGCAGGCCAGAGGCTGCGGAACGTGGTAACAGAATTCCAGGAAGTTAAGTCACATGGCGATAGCGCTTGATAGGCTGTAGCATCTCTGTGTTCCCCTCTCAACCAGCAGGAGGAATTGGCATTTGAACCAATGGAGGGTCTCTAGAGCTGAGTCATGGTCTCTGATCTGGACTGAAGCAGTCCAGAAGTCAGAATTACAAAGACACATTCAAGTGAAACAAACTTGCCTTTGCATCTTTCAACTGCCTGTTATTTTCTTTTCTTCTTTAGAAACCATTTAGCAGGGGTCATGAAACAGAACATAGAGAAGGAGGAAGGGGAGTTGTTGACTGGAGGTAGAAAATTCAGTGTGTGCTGGCATTCAGTCACTGAACTGAAGTGCTCTTGGAGGCTCTTTTTCCTCAACTTTGAATGAACCCCAACTGTCTCTGTTATCAGAGCTGCACAGTGAAGGAGACAGCAGCTAATGTGCCTGGTGAAATCAGCAGCCTCAGCCAGGGAAATAAATATACAACACTTGCATTCACTGACCCTTCTTTCCCTCTGCATCAACTTGCGTCATAAAGCGCTATTCACTGACAAGTTGTGTTGATAGGAATTCAAGCCTGATTCCAGCACCAGGGAAGCATGCCATTCACTTTAGTGCCAGTGACCATGGGCCTTGCGCCTCCCAGGTTGATCACCTTGTTACTGCCTGCTGGAGGAAGGAGACGTGATACCCTCTCCTCATCACAGAACTAATTCCCAGATATGCACTTGAGTACCTTTGTGACCAGGAGATTCACCCACTATAGGATGCTCGAGAAATCATGCTGACATATGTTCCCACCCCTTCCCAATGCCCCCCACCCTACACATGCACATGTGCACACACACATACACACCTCACCATCGTGCTGCAGAACAAGAAGAACTGCAGAACACTTCAGCATTGAATTGCCTTGATAATTTTTTTTAAACACTTGCTATTTTTAGCAGAGTGGCCGGCCCGTATAAATATTTGGTATTTAAATCTTTGTTGAATGAAAAGTTAACCTAATGGATTTTATCTATTAGGCTGTTGATAATGAATTTTCAAAGATATTAGCTTGTTTAATCTTTACAACAAAAAGAGCAGCTACTATACCTGTTCTCTAAGTTAGGGTTCTCCAGTAGTGGACAAGAGAAACACATTCTGACTGACTGAACTGAAAGACTGCTTTTGGAAAGGATTCCAAGAAGCTTCCAAAATCAACAGAAGGCTAGCAAATGAGGCCCAAAGACAAAGAAGAACTAAGGTGGTGTTAGAAGTTCAGAAAGAAGACATCCTGGAAATGGGATGAGTAGGACCAGGAAGCCACTGCTAGGATGCACAGCCTTTACCTGGTTTCCATCCCTTTGTCCTTCTCTTTAAAAGTCATATTTTAGCCAGGTATACTGGTTATCCTGGTCTCCACGGCTACCACTTGTCTCAGGGAGAATGCACCTCAGATTAAAGCTCCATTGAACTTTATTTGGTGAGAAGAAAATACCAAAAAGAACTCAGGGTGCTGTGAGAAAAGGAAAATAGATTCTGGGCAGCCAAGCAACTCATCAGTTCCACCATATTCCTTTACAGGTAGGAACACCGAAACTCAGAGTTTGTTTCAAAATCACACATATGATGCTTTAAAACATTACTCATACCTAGATTTTCTATCTATTCTCAAATTCTACATCCTTTCCTTTATAATACAATATGTTCATTTAGACCTCAAAATGAGACACTAAATGCAATGTATATCCTACATTCGCTTCTAAATAGAAAAAGGACATAAGGAGAAATTAGTTAAAACCAAATACACTGAGTATAGTTCAGTTGATAGTATTGAATTGGTGTTAATTTCTTAGTCTTGACAAGTGCAACATGGTTTTATATTAATAAGATGTTGATGTTAGGGGAAAGTGGCTGACGGATATGTAGAAACTATCCTTACTATTTTTAAAACTTTTCTCTAAATCTGAAGTTAGTTCAAATAGTCCAATAGTCCAAATAGTCCAATGTTTTTAAAATATCAGGTGTATAGCTCTCCTCAGCTTCTTTGGGACACAGTGATACAAATTCATCGATAGCCTTTTAGATACAGGGTATAGTAGAATTCCCCAAACTCTCAAAACCTCGTCCTCTGTACCAAAGGAGGAACCATCCAGGAAGAACAGTTAACTATCACAGAAAGGAATCTGGTGACTGGCATCATACTCAAATACCTGATATCTGAAACTCCAATACTTTGGCCACCTGATGCAAAGAACTAACTCACTGGAAAAGACCATGATGCTGGGAAAGACTGAAGGCAAAAGGAGAAGGAGAATGGGATGACAGAGGATGAGATGGTGGGATGGCGTCACCGACTCAATGGACGTGAATTTGAGCAAGCTCCGGAAGTTGGTGAAGGACAGGGAAGCCTGGCGTGCTGCAGTCCATGTGGTTGCAAAGAGTCAGACACAACTGAGCGACTAAATTGATCATACTCCGAAAGCTCAGAAGAGGCAGAGAAATATGAGGGCAGAGTTCAGGGAGAGGTGGTATTTGAGTTGGTCATGAAGGGATGCTGAAGTATGGATTTCCAAAGAGAGGGAAGGATGCAGCATAATCTCTGGATCAAGGAGAGAATACACTGAGATGGTCAATGAAGTAGGCAAATGGAAGACCCCACCGTCCAGACTGAGAGTTTGGGGTTTCCTCCTCTCTGTAGTCAACTGAAGTCCTCAGAGCTGTTTTTGGAAAGGATACTCCAACTTGATGTGTAGGAGAAATTCTGAGTAGAGACGCAGGAGGTAGGAAATATGGCGGGAAGATGATTCAAAACTCAAGAGATAATTCAAATTCAATTCCGTGTCTGGTGGGGAGAGGGAGGGGACAAGATAGAGGAAGGGGATTAAGAGATACAGACTACAATGTATAAAATAAATAAGTAGCAAGGATATATTGTACAGCACAGGGAAATATATAGCCATTATTTTGTTTAAACTTTAGATGGACTATGATCTATGCACGTGTGCTCAGTTGCTTTGTTGTGTGATTCCAAGAAGATCTCACAGAGTTGAGATCTTCAACTCTGTAATCTCATGGATTAGCCCCTCGGGCTCCTCTGTCCATGAGATCCTCCAGGCAAGAATACTGGAGTGGGTTGCCATGTCTTCTTCCGGGGAATCTTCCTGACCCAGGGATCAAACTAGTGTCTCCTCTGTCTCTTGCATTGTCAGGTAGAGCCTTTACTAGTGAGCCACCTGGGAATTCCAGAGTATAATCTATAAAACTATTGAATTACTGTGTTGTACACCAAAAACTAATATAATGTTGTAAATCAGCTGTACTTCAATTTAAAAATCATCACACTAAAAAAAATTATGTGTCTTAAGCACTAGAAATGGTCACTACTGAAAGCCTTTGTTTCCAGAACTATCTGATAAATGCTATTATTCATGGTGGACTAGAGAAGCAAACTGGATGTGGAAGCTGGCATATTGCTTGTAGTTGTCTATGATATTTCGGTAAAAGATTATCATCCCTTTCATCATATCAAACAGCTGTTAGCATTTTCATGTTTAAAAAATATGCCATTCTTATTTAAATGCATATTTAAAATGTACTATCTGCCAGGGAAGGTCCTAAATGCTTTACAAATATTAATTTGCTTAATTCTCATATTTTTTTACTCTTAAGAAGTACCATATTAGCACTCTTCTAGAGTTGAGGAAACCAAGGAACAGGGAGGTTAGGTAATTTATTAAGATAACAGAACCAGTAAAGAGCTGAGATTCCGGCCCTGGCAGCCTGGCTTGAGACCTTGCTCTTAGTCAGAACCCTATTTTATTTTTGTTTTATTATTTGTAAGTTGTGATTAAAGCAAAACAGATGATGCTGAGATAGTAGTGAGGCTAGAGAAGAGGAATGAATAAGAGAGACTGTATTTGAAGAAGATAAACAAAATGGCAACTCCTTGAATACAGCTGGGAGTAAAGAAAAGGAAACCAAAAGGTGACTCTTAAGCATATGAGTCTTGCAACTGAAGCTTTATTGGAAAATAAAGAAAAAAGAGATTGCTCCGGGGGCTGAGGCAGGGTGGCAAAAAGTAGATAAGCTTGAGTTTATATGCTGGTGAGTTGTTTACAGAGAGACGCACAGCAAGCAGTTAGACTTTTGGGAACACTGCTCAGATACGAAAGCCATCTGCTTCGTCATGACAGTTGGTGCCACAAGAGTAAAAGTTATTGTCAGGAAAACAATTATAAATGGAAGACATGGCTATTTCATTAACAAGTGCTTCTTTTTATGAAGAAGAAGAGCCTGCAATAAATAGAGATAGGAAGAAATTTCAGAAGTGCATAAAGGAGAAAATATGTGTTTAATGCAGAAAATATGCCAAACAAAGTGAAGATCAAGAATGGTACATTGCAGCGACTTCCCTGGTGGTCCAGTGGTTAAGACTTTGCCTTCCAACGCAGGGAGACATGGGTTTGACCCCTGGTTGGTGAGCTAAGATCCTACAAGCCAAAAAAACAAAACATGAAATAGAAGCAATATTGTAACAAATTCAATAGTCACTTAAAAAAATGAAATTTAGGGAAATAGGATGAATGGTAAAGTCAGAAGGTTAAGGTTGTGGCAGGATAGTTTTTGAAGGTCAAGATGGGACCCAAATTGCCATTATAAGCAGACAAGAACTGTAATGTCCACTAAATTTAAATTAAGATCAAGTAAAATTAAAAATTCAGTTCCTCAGCCACATTAGGCACCTTTGAAGTGCCCAGTAGCTACATGTGGCTGCTCTGATGGACCACAAAGAGAGCATTCCCATCATTGCAAGAAGTCCTTTGTGCAGAGTTCAGCTAAACTAAGGGTCAAGAGACTTTCTGTAAAGGGTCAGATAGGAAATATTTTAGCATCTGCAGGCCCCGTGGTCTCTGTCACCAGTACTGAACTCTGCCATTATTGTTTGAAAACAGCCATAGTAAGTTCAAGAACAAATAGGTTCCCCAAAAACATTATTGTTGGACCGTGATATCTAAATTTTAAATGATCTTCATTTCATTACATGTTATTCTTCTTTAGATTTCAGTTTAACCATTTAAAACTTAAAGCCTGTTCTTAGCTTGTATGTCACACAAATACAGGTGTCAAGTCAGAGTGCGCCAACAGGCTGCAATTCACTGCCATCTAGACTAGAGCTGTGTGGATCTCAGCAACAGGAGCCACACATGCCTGAGCATCTGTGTGTGCTGGATGGGCCGGACAAAACTTAAAGTAGAAAACGAATATATGTTAGCACTGAGCTTCATCTGCTCATCATCATCCATATAGATAACGCAAATAAGATAAAAATACTCATCAAAATTGCATGAGCTGTGTTGGAATGTTAAAAGGAAGGCTGTTAATGTAAAATGATGAAAAGGAAATTTTGATGTGTGGAACTGACATTAATATGCTAGAAGCGCAGCTTGTGACTAGGTAACTAGATTTGTAGCTGTATGAAAATCAATGAGATGCTCACTGTTAAAAAAAAAAAAAGAAATCCTCATATTCAACCCAATTTCCTGAAATACCAATATTTGTAATCCTAAACACATCATCCTAAGACTCTACAAGGTCCTACAGAAAATGCAGTTAAATGCAATGATGACCTTTCTGGTTTACAAGACATTGGTAGTAAAAAGTTTTCTTCTCATCTAGTAACTTCTTTATTGACAGTAGCTGCCCAGAGTCCTGACAGGAGGGATCTCATGATTGATTTTTCATGTTTGCATGAGTGAGAGTGTGGGGACACATGGCACACGTGCTAGACATTTGTTCTCCTGATACCTGCAGCATGACACAATGGCAGAAGGGCAGAGGGGCTACATTTTGAAACAACTTGAAGAGCAGAATCCATGATATGTAGGCTTTTTTTTTCCTTTTATTATGGAATATTCTAGACATTTACTAAAGAATTTACAACAAGCCCCTATGTACCTATTGCCTCGCTTCCGCAATTATCAACTCATAGCCAGTCTTTACTTTCCCTTCCCCACTTTATTAAGAAGAAAATCCCAGACATCATAGCATTAATGAGCCATTTTATAAGTTGCTTATTTATTTTGGCTGTAATAGGTCTTTGTTGCTATGAGTGGACTTTTTCTAGTTATGGCGAGCAAGGATTGCTCTCCAGCGGTGGCGTGCAGGCTTCTCACGGCAGTGACCTCTCTGTTGTAGAGCATGGGCTTTAGAGTGCATGCTTCAGTAGTTGTGGCACATGGGCTCATGAGCCGTTTTTGGACCAGTTTCTGACCTTGCCTAGGATGCCTCCATTGTTATACAATAAATACAATAAATTGTTCAGTGTTTTTCAGCACAAACAGACCGAGCTGTTTATTAAAGGGTCTAAAAATGGTTCATTAAAACAAAACCTTCAGTTAACTATATTGTAGTCTAATAAGTCTATGGAAATGTTATGTAGGAACTTGAAGATGGAGTTTATAATGTATGCACTTCTAAGTAGGCTTATCCTCAGGCTAAGCCAGCAACTGCCATGTGCCAGCCTTGTGTCAGACACCACACGCAGTATAATCACCTCCTTTCATCCAGAGCCCTGCAGGACATTGTTTTCACAAGACCAACTGAGGCACACACACGCTAAGTGATGGGTCTGAGGCCAGGCAGACAGAAAGTGAGGCACCTGAGGAAGTAATTTGCTGTTTGAATGAAATAAGACTTTCAATATGCCTGAGCGCCCTCTACCTTATTTAACATAACTCTGATGTTCCCTTTGGTAGATTTCACTTTTTCTAAAGTTGTCATTGAAACCCAAGTCTAGTAGTGACATGAAGTTTGGATAGCCTGACAAAAACCATGAACAGACACCTGGAGGGGAACAAGTGAGTTTAGAGCTAATATTTATGACCATGGAAATAAGGAAGGCAAGAAATCTTATTACATGCTCTGACTGCCTGGAGAGAAAGAGACCAGCGTGTCCTACATCCCCAGGCTTTAGAGAGGAAGTGCGTGATCTGACCTCAAAACCACCTTTAGGATCTTTCACAATAGTTTCATTTCTACCTTTAGAACTGAGTGGGAAGCTGGAAATGAGAATGAGAAAACGTTCTTAAGTTCATAAATATTTAGAGGCAGTTAGATATTTACATTAAAAAATCAACATCCTGGGGACACCAACACATCTGCCAGCATACTATAATAATGAATGGAGGAGGAAGCAGGGGGACTTGACCTGTAACTGGCTGGTTGCTATCCCCAGCCATCACTTCTCTCAGATCTTATTTCCTTGTTAATAAAATGAGAAGAGTAGACTATCAGAAATTTCAGCTGATAGCTTGCAGACACATCCTTTAGCATATGGATTGTGTTGTTTTCATTTGAATCAGCTGCCAGTATTTAAAAATTGGGAGACTTCTCATCTTTTCTGAACCCTTCTTTTAAATGGCAAGAATTGAGAATCTCCAAAAGAGCTGCTGCCTTCAGAAAGGATGGATGATCTCCTATTCTCCCTGGTCAGCACCACTCCTTATTGTCTCCCTGACAGTGAGGTTAAGGACTAGTTTCCATTTCTCTCTGTCCTTGCAGTGACTTCTGACATATTTCACTCTTACAACTCTTACATCCCCTGCCTGGTCCCTGGAGACCTCTGCAGTTATAACCTGGACTTTTTGAACTCTAAGGTCTTGGAGAGTCCATGGTTGTCTGGTAAAATATAACAACATCCCAGATGACTAAGGTTGCAGTATATTGTCTAATTAAAGTTTTCCAGCAGTGGGAGCTTCTGAGTCCGAACTTCAGGACTAACCTCTTCACCAGGTCACTGTAATTTTCAGAGGAAGTGCTGCCTCTGGATCTGGGAGATGAGGTGAGAGCACTGGAGTCCTGTGTTCTGTTTAATTACATCTCCCTGCCTTTGCTTTGCCTTCATTTTCAGCATTCACTGAAGGTTTTTTTTTTTTTTTCTTAACATTTTTGGCTACTGATACTCAAATCTGAACTGTGACCAGCTAGAGTGTTCTGGACACTTTATTTTTTGCATAGTCAAAATTCTCCCCTAAATATCTTTTTTTTTTTTAATACTAACCCTGTGAGAGATAGAGCATGTACTGCTATACCTGTTTCACAAAAGTGAGGACAAAATAGGATGCTATTAACAAAGATTTTTACATTTCAGTCTTTTCCCTTAAATCAGACCCCAGTGCTTTGTTTTTAAAGCTGTTTCCTAAATACAAAAAACTAAAAACGTGTTTATTTAATTAAAACATCATTCTCTGAGGTCTAAAGACTTCCAGACTGCATTATTCTCCCTCCCCACTGAGACATAATTGAAGATTGATATGATACATTTTATTAATTAGGGCCGTCTGGTTTCCCCACAGAGAAAAAAGAAATGTGTCATCTTTTATGCCAGCTGATTTAAATAAAATTCCACTTAAACTTAGCCTTTTTGTGGTGGTGCTATACCAAAATGACCAGGGTGTGAAATGTGAAATATTTACTTTATCATTCTCAGGAAAAATATGTGAATATATGAATTCATTGTTTCTCAGAGCACTGAGGAACTGAGTATTATGCAGGATCTGTATATTCTAATTGACTAATTTAAGTGCAAACTAATCAAAATGAGTTGAATGAAATTGTTAGGAATACAGAGAGTATGTCCTTGGTTTCTCCTCCTTGGTTTCAGAGGACGTTACTGGTTATATGTGTTTATGTTTGTGTATATGTGTTGGTTAATTTTATGTATCAATTTGACTGGGCCGTGTACCCAGATACATTATTTTAAATGTTTTTGTGAAGGCATTTTTTTTCACTTGGAATTAACATTTAAATCAGTTCAGTTCAGTTGTTCAGTCGTGTCCAACTTTTTGCAACCCCATGGACTGTAGCATGCCAGGCCTCCCTGTCCATCACCAACTCCTGGAGTTTACTCAGACTCTTGTCAGTGATGTCATCAAGCCATCTTATCCTCTGTCATCCCCTTCTCTTTCCGCCTTCAGTCTTTCCCAGCATCAGGGTCTTTTCAAATGAGTCAGTTCTTCACATCAGGTGGCCAAAGTATTGGAGTTTCAGCTTCAGCATCAGTCCTTCCAGTGAATATTCAGGACTGATTTCCTTTAGGATGGACTGGATGGATCTCCTTGCAGTCCAAAGGACTCTCAAGAGTCTTCTCCAACACCACAGTTCAAAAACATCAATTCTTTGGTGCTCAGTTTTCTTTATAATCCAACTTTTGCATCCATACATGACTACTGGAAAAACCATAGCCGTGACTAGATGAACCTTTGTTGGCAAAGTAATGTATATCAGTATACTTGAGTAAAATAGCTTACCCTCCATAAAGTGGGTAAACCTCAACTAATCAATCAAAGGCATTAGTAGGAAAAAACTAACCTCCCCCAAAGAGAGAATTCTGCCAGTAGACTACCTAGTGATTTGTACAACGTCTCTTCTCCAGCCTTCTGGTTTACCCTGAAGTTTGAACTTGTCACTGTCCATAATCTGATAAACCAATTCCTTAAAATAAATCTACCCATAGCCATACATATTTTTGTTTATATTTCTCTGGAAAACTCTTAACTAATATTGTGCGTGTGTATGTATATGTGTGCATGTGTTTTAGAGAGAGAGATTTTGTGTGTGTCTTACACCCTAAAATCACTGAGCCTCTAAACCAGGAGTTGGCAAAAAATTTCTTATAAGGAACAAGAGAGTAAATATTTTAGGTTTTTGAGGGACATATGATCTTTGCTGCAACTACTCAGCTCTGTTATTGTAGCTCAAAAGTAGCCATAGACAATGTGAAACAAATGGACAAGCCTGCTGCTGCCGCTGCTGCTAAGTCACTTCAGTCGTGTCCGACTCTGTGTGACCCATAGACGGCAGCCCACCAGGCTCCTCTTTCCCTGGGATTCTCCAGGCGAGGATACTAGAGTGGGTTGTCATTTCCTCCTCCATGGACATGGCTATCTTCCAGTAAAATTTATTTATAAAAATATGTGGTTAGGTTTGGCCCATAGGATATAGTTTGCAGACCTTTGCTGTACACTCTGAAGGTGTAGTCTAATATAGTTATTGCAGCGGTTATTGGTTGCTAGATAAAATATTGAGCATTTACCACATGTCCTAGTATTTTATGGCATATAATGTGTATACATTTCAACTACAACTCAAATGTACAAGATGTAAAATCCTTATTTTTCTGTAGCAACTTAATATCTAATTTTAGCTCCTATTCTACTAGAATGCAAAACTTAAACTACCATTTGGGATTCGGAATAATTTCCCCAGGGCTTATCTTGTAGTGAGGGAGCATGCCTGTGTAACACTTGACATCTTCTCCCCTGCTGATATCCAGTGAGATGCCCTTGTCTTATCTGACCCTGGTCATCACATGTCACCACTGAGATACCCCTACTTCTGCAAGGTGTCTGCAAGGCTCTTTTATGTCCAAAGATGTCGTATCTGCATACCATTCTTGTTAATTTTTCTGTTCTTGCAGCACTTGGAGGCAGAGAAATTTCCTAAAGGCAGAGAATACTCCTAAAGAAATTTTCTAAAGCTCATGACTTAATGCCTGAAAACACCAGCTAGCGAACCTTTCCCAGGGTCTTGCCCCTCTTGGGCTCTTTCTAACATTAATTAGGTACCATAAACTTAACTTTCTCTCCCCCCTCACTCCTTCGTCTCCAGGCTCAGCCTACAGAGCAGAATATAGGACTGAGCAGTGTCCAAATTGTCACAACCTGCCTCTATCTTTCATTCCTCCCCAGGGACAGTCAACTTCTCTCTGGTCTAGGAGTGAGAAAGGCTACTCTTACTCATCATGTCTTGAGTCAATTCCAATTCCCTCATCTTCTAAGCTTTTCACATTCAAAGGCACCAGAAGACTCATTTTCTCTGAGTATTTTCATGGTATATCATTTCTGAGACCATAAGCAAGATATGCCTGGCCCTTGGATGGAAAGGATGCTGGCTAAAGTGAGAGAAAATACAAGGTAAAACAGTGGTAAATATTTGATAATACTATCACATTGCACTTAAAACATTTGGAGTGGAGTGAATTTCTATACCTGTTTTATAGAACTAGAAAGCAGAGTTTAGAAAAACTGAACCATTTGCCCAAATAGCAGACCCAAGAATCAAATGAAGGCCATCCTGACTCCAAAACCTGGATTTTGAACCACCAGTGGGTTTTATTAACCAGGTATTTATACAGGATGTTCTTCTGTTGGAGGAGACTACCACCTCTGGAGTCTGACTACTAATTTGTGAGTCGAGATGAAAATGAGCAATGAAAATTAGTTTCTTGGTGGAAAAGAACTGATATAGTAAGGGCTACATGTTTGGAGAAAGCAGAGATTATCATGGGTTAGAGTTGGGTTTACATAAAGAGGTAGTAATTGAGTTTAGTTTTCAAGGACTAATATAAATCAGTTAATGGAGATATGTAAGTTTTAGGGAGGAGTTCTGTGTCTTCTTGTCTTGGAAGAAGATGTCTGGGCCAAGGCCATTAGTACATGTCCAGTCACTTGAGAGAAGCCACTGGTTTTACTCACTGGTACCTATCCCAGTGACATGAAACATTGTATTTTCATCACTCCAACCATGAGGACTTTCAAGTCATACCATCCAGTTTTTAATCATTTATCTTCTGTTATTGGTACTTGGGAAATTTTAAGATGCTACTCACTTTGAGACTCTCTGAAACTGTCCAGCTTGAGCCAGGAAAGAAGAAGTATCTCCCTAGCTATGCCACTCAGTCATTGTCAGTCAGACACCAAGAAAGACCTGGAATTACTCACTGAGACCTTTAGTTTTCTCTCATGATATCTGAGAAGCTAAGCAGTGGTCAGTTTTGTCCTGGAACCATCCCCAGGACCTATCTAGAGTTTTAGTTGGCTGACCCTGTTCTTCTTGACCAGTGTTCTAGAGCCCTGGGCCATAGGCAAGATCTAAATTGTGAACATATTCCCCCTCCATTTGTTGTTTGACAGCCATTTGTTAAGCTATTTTGGGTGGGAAAACTGTTCTTATGCATTCTTGGAGTTTCCAAATATTTTTCCTCTTGCTATTCCATGTCTTTGGCTTATCAAGCCCACAAAAGAAAAGAAAACCCTCTCTCAAGAGATCAACGCTTGTAATTATATACCTCTTCTTACAAGAGTCTCTGCTAGAGCTAAAAGTGAAATTTCTGACTCTTTATCCTGGGGACTCTTAGAACACTCCTCTCTCTCCTGCTGCTCACTCTCCATGTGCGTGTATACCCACACAGATTTTACAGACATGGAAAGCCATCCTTGATTCCAGAAGTTTAGGTTTCTGGGTGTTTGTTCTCTACCTATTAGATATCAATTGCCAGTTATGCTTTTTTATACTTGAAGGCTACATGCAAGTTTAAAGACCAATTGCCTTATGGGGTGATTGCTAAGGATTTTTTTTTTTTAATGATGATGATGATGATATTCTGAGAGAGATGACTGTAGCAACTTACTAAATATAATAGAAGTCATTGAATTGTGTACTTTAAATCAGTGAATTTTATGCTATGTGGATTATGTCTAAATAAAGCTGCCTAAAACTATTTAGATTAAAAAAAAAAATAAAAGAAGTGGCACAGCTCTCCAGGACCCTGACTATGTGTAAGAGGAGGTGCATGGAAACTCCTCGGAGGTGTTCTGTCCCCTGAACATCATGCTTTGTCATCTTCCTTCGCATTTCCTGTACTGCATGACTCTGCATCACTTTTTGCCTCTCTCCCCCGAATGTCATACCTAGATACATATTTGACATAGAGAATTTCAAGTCATCCTTGGGGAAACAGTTCAGACATTAGCTGTTTCCATGACATTTTCCTGGACCAGCCAAATGTGAGTTAAGAGCCCCTGCCATGTGCTGATATTATAGCATGAAATTTATTGCAGCTGTTTCGCACTCTATCATAATTGCCTCCTTACCAGACTGTGAGTTTTGTGGAAGCAGGAATCACTTTCATCATGTCCACTATTATATCCCTAGTGCTCAGAACAGTGCCTGGAAAATAGAAGAGTGGATTGATGGATGCACAGACAAATGGATGATCTAACATATCGCTTAGGACTTTTCTATTATGGGATAAAAACTGATGCGTGGTACAAAGAAGGTGTTTTCAACCCTCAAGTGAGGAGAAAGAAAGAGATGGGGATGTAACCATTCAGATGGATCATTTCATTTTTTTAGAATCCTAATATTTTTGATTGGTGTGTAATGAAGGCTTTCTCTGGGGATAGTGGATCATCCACATTTGCTATTATAATTGACCTAGCTCTGCTATCCTGCTGTTCTCCCTGCTTGTTTATAAATTAGAGAACATCTTTCAACTTGGTGGGGGTGCTGTATTCTAACACAAGAACAGTAGCATGGTGGTATGTTAGGATAATTTACAGACCTCACTGCAACTCTAGTGGGATCCTCCATAGTTTCTTTCAAGGCATGAAATTACTCACCAGGACAAGATCAAATAGAATGAGAGGTTTATTTACAGGACCAACAATATTTTCAAAATTGAAGTATAGCCATTGTACAATATTATGTAAGTCACAGGTGTACAGTATAGTGACAAGGACAGATCATTTTTAAGCAGGCCAGGAGCAGGGATAATGTGGTGAAAAAAATGAAGAATTCTCTGGGTGATCACTTCTTTCTTTTCCCTCTGCCGCCTCACTAATGGCACCCGCAATGTTCTACCATGGCCACCGATTCTATGTATCCCAAGTCCAGCTCTGAAAATATATCATCTATACATATGAGGGGACACATGTATACCTATGGCTGATTTATTTTTCCGTCTGGCAGAAACCAACACAATTCTATAAAGCAATTATCCTTCAATTAAAAAATAAAGACATTTAAAGTGTAAAAAAATATATTAACCTTTTATCAATATGTAAGAATCAGTTGGACAGTGCCTTAAAGGCCACCTGGTCCAACCTGCTACTTAATGCAGTAATCCCTTCTGCAATGCTCTGAACAGATGGCATTCGGCTTGTTCTTTGCGCATCCCTGGTGACAATTACTCATTACCACAAGACACAACTGATGATGGCACAGCGAATTTGTTTCAGAGGAGCAAAGTCTTAAAGCACACAGTTTGGAGACACACCAGCCTCAGACTCATGACTCTACTCCTGATGGCTGGGTGCCCTTGGACAAGTTCCTTACTCTCTATAAACTTTCTTTATCTATATAAAAGGGAAGTCAGCATTATCTGACTCATTATAATATTGGGGTTAAATGAGAAAATACATGCAAAGCATTTAGTATATCACATGGTACTTAAGAAATATCTAATAAGTAGTAGTTTAAAAATAAAAGAGTAATATTTGCATGTAAAGGTCAAGAAGAGAATGGACTACAACCACCATGATTGTTGGTCTTGCCACTATCTTATTCTAACAGGTATGGCATCTTATGACTCTACTTGGATTTAAAATGAAGGACTCTGAACTCATTCCTAGTTAAGTAGACTTAGGAGTAAGGTATTACTAAGCAGAGACAATAATGTGTGGACAATAGTTGCCTAGACATTGAGTGGAGAAGGCAATGGCAACCCACTCCAGTACTCTTGCCTGGAAAAGCCCATGGACAGAGGAGCCTGGTAGGCTGCAGTCCATTGGGTCGTGAAGAGTCGGACATGACTGAGTGACTTTCACTTTTCACTTTCATGCATTGAAGAAGGAAATGGCAACCCACTCCATTGTTCTTGCCTAGAGAATCCCAGGGATGGGGGAGCCTGGTGGGCTGCCGTCTATGGGGTCACAGAGAGTCGGACACGACTGAAGTGACTTAGCAGCAGCAGACATTGAGAGTGGAGGTTTTTGTGGGAATCATGACATAGCCTGGGCCACTCTATTTTCTTAGTAGAAAAAAGTGGAATGGTAAAAGTAGGTGAAAACTTGTTGGGGGTCACGTCTATGCTCTTGGTCATCTTGCTTTGCCAAACCCTGTGTTCTACTGTAACAGCTAGTGACAACCAGTGATGACACAAAATCACACAATCAATTAGTTTGGAAGAAAAAGCCAATTCTTTACTATCTGTGCCCACATGCAGAATTTGATAATTTTTTTTCTATTTCTAAAGCTTGAAATTACTTAGCTTCTCAAGGTGCTAATTGGAATCTCTGTCTGATCTCTAAAAGCCATTGGCTGTTGCTTCACAAACAAAAGACCATTGTTCTTGATTTTTCTGAATTACCTTGCATTATAATCAAGAGATATCCTTGCAAGTAAGAGGGTCACAAGTTAGGGCCATGTTCTCAGTTGAGCACATCAAAAAGTAGTAGAATTTGTAATGACTCTTCAAGAACTATAATCAGCTACTTCTTCAAGGACAAGTCAACACCAGAACTTGTTTTTTCAAATCGGCCCTGAGATACAAGGGAAAGAACTCATGAGAAATATCCAAGAGTGTTCAGTGGTGGCCAAGGACATTTCACCTTTCCCATAATCCACATCTCAGTCGGAATCATCTGCTCAATTAATGGCACAACTTGTTCATATGAGCTGAACATAAGATTGGTGTGAAATGAACTTCCCAAGAACAAGGACCGCAAAATTTCTTTTACAACCATAAGATCATTACTTTTTGGTCACCAACTTTCATCTTGTAGACTCCAACTGCAAAAACACATTTGGGTCCTGTTCTTTTGGATGAGAAAGACATGTTCAAGCTCAGGAAGAATATGAAGGCATTTTCTATATGAAGAATTTTAGGGGAAATCCAGGGTTTTTTCCTTCAGCGAATTTAGTCCTAAAAAATTCCTAGAGAAACTGTAATGACTGATTTTATTTTTCCTATACCCTGTGGTTTTAAACTTGTTATTCCTTTACCTGGCATCCTCAGTCTTACCCCCTGATTCTCTGTATCAGGTTAGTTCCTGTTTATCTTAAAGCATCACCCATTCCTGGGCTGTCCCCAGCATCTCTGTATCTTTGTATGAAGCCTGCACTATTGTCTTTTAATTTACCCACTTGCCCACCTGTTTCCAGAAGACTGTGCACTCCACCTTTGTACCATTATCATACCTAATAGCTTCCCAGTAATAATTTCATTCAGTAGTTTTGACAGAAAACAAACTATTCTAATTGAGGTATTTTATTTTTCTTATTCAACGCACTTCTATTGAGTTGTTATACCTAAGGAAGAGAAAATTATAAGAGAATGAGATTTTAAAGTCAGCAGGACTGAGAGAACAAATTCTAGTTTTTAAAAATTACCTTTGGAAATCTCTGAAATTGTGTCTATAGTACGTGGCTTTATATGTTCAACCCTTTACAATAATTCTAATGCACTCTAAGTTTTGACAGTCACCAAGTTAAAATGTGGAGCAAAGAGCTGCCTAAATGCATATACCTGAGCAGCCAAATCATTCGATATTTAAGTAACTTAAGTTCCTGTGAATCAGAGAATGGGTGTAGTGTTCCTACACACCTGAGATTTCTTTTGATATTAAATCCCTATAGGCTTAACATGTATCAAAGTATTTGTTTTAATAACTAAATGAGATAATAATTATAAAAACACCTAGCATAGCCCGCAGCACCTGTGAATGTTCCATAAATGTTTGTTCAATTGAAAAGTATATCTTATTTGATTGGAGGTATATACACATTTGCTTTTGAAAATTATAGAGAAATCCACCACCTCTTTTTTGGTTCACTGACTTGATGCCCTTGTCACTCCTGGGTCTTGACATCCTGGAGCCCAACAAGCAGAGTTCGGTTCTAATGACAGCGTTTGCATAGGATACATGAATCATATGACTATACTACAAGTAACCATGCTCTGCCAGTCACCAAAAAAGATTGGTTGGGGTGGAAAACATGTTCCTGGCCTTGGAGAGCCCCCATGTCATGTATGAAAGATATAGATTGACCAAATAATTACCAAGGGTCACCTGTAATGGAAGAGGGAAGTCAGAGTGGCCGAGAAGCTTATTACAGTCTAGTCTGAGAGTCTAGAGGAATTGGTATTTAAGTAGTAATTAGCTGAATTAACAGTTCAGTTCAGTTCAGTTTGGTCGCTCAGTCACGTCCGACTCTTTGTGACCCCATGAACTGCAGCACGCCAGGCCTCCCTGTCCATCACCAACTCCCGGAGTTTACTCAAACTCATGTCCTTTGAGTCGGTGATGCCATCCAACCATCTTATCCTCTGTCATCCCCTTCTCCTCCTGCCTTCAATCTTTCCCAGCATCAGGGTCTTTTCAAATGAGTCAGTTCTTCACAGCAGGTGGCCAAAGTATTGGAGTTTCAGCTTCAGCATCAGTCCTTCCAATGAATATCCAAGACTGATTTCCTTTAGGATTGACTGGTTGGATCTCCTTGCAGCCCAAGGGACTGTCAAGAGTCTTCTCCAATACCAAAGTTCAAAAACATCAATTCTTCAGCGCTCAGCTTTCTTTTTAGTCCAACTCTCACATCCATACATGACTACTGGAAAAACCATAGCCTTGACTAGACAGACCTTTGTTGACAAAAGTAATGTCTCTGCTTTTTAATATGCTGTCTAGGTTGGTCATAACTTTTCTTCCAAGGAGCAAGCATCTTTTAATTTCATGGCTGCAGTCACCATCTGCAGTGACTTTGGAGACCAAAACAATAAAGTCCGTCACTGTTTCCCATCTATTTGCCGTGAAGTTTTGGGACCAGATGCCATGATCTTAGTTTTCTGAATGTTGAGTTTTAAGCCAACTTTTTCACTCTCCTCTTTCACTTTCATCAAGAGACTCTTTAGTTCTTCATTTTCTGCCATAAGAGTGGTGCCATCTGCATATCTGAGGTTATTGATATTTCTCCTGGCAATCTTGATTCCAAGTTGTGCTTCACCCAGCCCAGCATTTCTCATGATGTACTCTGCATATAAGTTAAATAACAGGGAGCCTTGATGTACCCCTTCCCCTCTTTGGAACCAGTCTGTTGTTCCAATTAACAGTAGGGAGCAGTGTTTAGAAGGGGAACTAGTGGAAGAGCCAGAGACCAGAGAGCCTCAGGGAATAAGGGAAACCCAGTCTGGGTGAAATGTGGAAAGTAAGCTTAACAATTGCTTCTGCCCACCCTATCTATGTGCCATCCTTGGTTAATCTGGTTCTCTGCCTACCCTCTTTCTTCTCTGAGGCATCAGACTCTCCACCAGAGAAGAATATACAATCATATTAACCAGTCTCTCGCTAACGTCACAAGCCCCAACCTCAGCTGGGTTATAGGTACAGAGCAGAAACATTCCAACATGTCTCTAGTCCATTCCCTCATAGTCCTAGAGTTACTTCAGACTATTCTTTTCTCTTCAGAACTTTAATAGCCCCTCACTATGCCTGCCTCTTTTCTGGCAGCTTTGTTTCCCCTCTCTCTCTCTCTCTCTCTCTCTGTCTCTCTCTCTCTCTCTCACACACAAACACACACACACAAATAGATGCAGTCAAGAATGGCCACACGTTTCAACCACGACATCTACCTGTGTTTTCCACCTGCCTTCCTCTAGTTGCCGGGATCAACTGCCCATACTTCTCATTAAAACAGCCCCTCTGTTCCTGCATTGAATCCCATCCCCTTACTTATCCCATTCAAGGATATTAGTCTAACAACTGGCCACCACCCCTCACCTGTATCTTCAGCTTTTTCCCCTATGGGTCATTCCGATCAGTGGTCTCATGTCTGAGCTAGGAAAAGTAAGATAAGGAATAGGAGAAATCTTCCCTTAACCTCTGTATCACTTCTGGCTATCCCATTTCTTTCCCTCCTTATAAGAAAATGTCTTGAAAAGGCTGTGTCCACGCTCTGTCCTCCCATATTTCCTTGCTCCCTTCCAGGTAGGCTTTATTCCCCGCTCCAGAGAACACTTTCTAGTCTTCAGTGACCATCGCCAGATGTGAATTGACCTTGACTCTCATAAAGCTTGTGCTTCAGTGATCCTCATTTTTACAAGTGCTTTCAAGACCCTGAACTTAAGTTACATCTCTCTGTCTCAAAGAGAGTCTTCAAATTATGTAAACCTTGGGCCCCACAAAGCTGGATCTGCCCCTTACTTCCACATTGACATATCCAATGGTCAGTGTTTCTAGTCCTTTTCTTACTATGAGCATTTGACACTATAGATCACTCCCTCACTCTTATAAATGTCTCTTTCCTTCAGGCACCTTCTCCCTAGATTCACCTCCTGATCTGCTGGCTCTCCTTCTCCATGTCTTTGGCTATTTCTTATCTCCTTGCCCCTTTAATCATAATTATGCCCAGGACTCAACCCTGCAACCTCCTCATCGACAATCATTCCCTAGATAATCTCATCCAGCTTTATGGTTTTAAATACCATCTCTAAACTAATGACTTACTTATTTACCTTTAGCCCTGAACTTTTCTCCTGAACTCCAAATTTGTATACCTACATAGTTACTCACTCTCCCTATTGAATGTCTAATGGATATCTCAAACTACTAACTATAAATTCTTAATTTTCCACCAAGCCTGACCTTCTGTCATCTTTCCTGTCTCAGTAACTGATAATTCTATTCTTCTAGGTGCTCAGGGAAAAAAAATTCCTCTTTCTTTCATGTTTTATATATAGTCTGCCAGAAAATTCTGTTGCATCTCTCTTAAAAATAAATCTGGCATCTAACCACTGCTCTCTTAACTCATGTTGCCATCCTGTCTTGCCCAAATTATTGCAATTACCTGCTAACTCATCCTCCTGCCTCCACAATTGACTGTTGATACTATCTGTATTTTAGTCAAAGTCAGATCATACCACTTCTTTGCTCAAAATCATCTAACTGGGAGGCTAAAGAGAGAGAAAGAGAGAAAGGGATACCCAGGGAAGGCCAGATGATTCAAGGACCAGTGAGTGCTTTTAAGGAAGTAGCGCATCATCCTCAGTGAAATGGAAGGCCTCTGAAGAATTGTAAAAGGGGATTTACCTAGATTTTCACTTTAAAATGATGTTTTGATAATACATTCAGCCCTGGGAGAACAGAGTCCTAGGAGTTCCAGTACCCTCTAGAATTTGAGAACTTGGAGATATGTAGTAACCAACATTGTCATTTATATTTACAAACAAAGCTAGAAAATGAGCATCTCCATGCACTGACTATGCTTGTTTGTTTTTTAAATAAAGAATTGAATAAATTCACTCCCAATTCTTTATACTTTCACAAAAAGGTAAAATCCAAAAAAGTTTCAAATATTAGATAGACAATCCAAAGAACCAATGCAAGTTTTTCGGGGTGTTTTTTTCCTGTTTTTTCTGAGAGTATGTTAGAGTTGTATCTTTGGTCTTGGCCTTCCCTGGTGGCTCAGGCAGTAGAGAGTCTGCCTTCAATGCAGTAGACTCAGGTTCAATCCCCGGTCGAGAAGATCCCCTGGAGAAGGGAAAGGCAACCCACTCCAGTGTTCTTGCCTGGAGAATTCCATGGTCAGTGTGGCCTGGTGGGCTATTGTCCATGGGGTTATGAAGAGTCAGACACGACTGAGTATACTTCACAGTAGAGTTGTGTCTATGATTCGATTCTCAAGGACTTCAATGATCTTCCTCCGTTTACCTTATTTATGTATGGGGCATATGCAGATAAAGGTTTTATCAATCAGTTGAAACTCTCAGATATTTTTCTGGCTCTAGATGTGTCTGTGTTGGGTATTACAGGATGCTATTAGTAATAAAATGTTGACTCAGCACTGCAGCTATTGTTTAAAAGTGTTTAAGGGCTGGGTGGGTAAAATTTGCTTCATTCATTCCAGTGACCCCCCCCTCCCCCGCCTGGAGTTAATTTTCCTCTTCTAAAAGTGCTGGTCTATATTTCCTGTCTTCTTAACAACTCGTTTCTCAGCTGAACATCCATCTCTCCATGAACTCTTTTACCCCTTTATCATAAATTCTACCTGGGCATCAAGTTAATAGTCTAGCAAAAATGTGTGTATTTTCCCTAAGTCATTCCCAAACAAACTCAGAGAGAAATGTATTGAAACACAACCTAGTGAAACCAAAGCCGAAAGAATCGAACTTTCTTTGGGAAATGCTTCTCAGTTTAAAGAGATAAAAGTAATAAGTATTTTGTGCTTTATCCTTCAGGAAGCTCCAAAGTCAAAATGACTTTATACAGCTTCTGTTTCTGATATGGCAGGAGATCTGTTTGAGGGGAAATTAAACTTCTACAGTTTAATAAATCAGACCATTTTAATTTAGGTTTTTTGTTATGGTTAGTGGGATACAATTCTCTTGGGTCTCTTGTATTTTTGTGAGTCTTGTAAGTCTAGGTGCATTTTTTCCAAACTCTTTTCTGAAAGATGTTTACATAGTGAACAGCTTTAGGAAATAAGGTGTCTCCTCCCAAACATAGGGCAGCCATGCTTACTGTCCAGTAGTATAATGAAGATCTCTCTCCAGGGCAAAGGACAGGCAAGTTGCTGCCCATTTAAGATGATTTGAGTTCCTTAAGTTCAGGGTTCCTCTCTTGTAAGACAGGGCACTGCACTTGCAGACGTCCATCGGGACCATTTTTTGTGCCGCTCCCACCCATGAGACTTAGGATAAGGGAGATTGTCAGTGGTATGATGATATTTATGCTGCTTGCAGTACCATCAGTAATCTCTTGTGTCTGACCCAGGAGCATCATATGATCTTGTGTCTGACCCAGGAGCATCATATGATCTTCAGGCTACCTCATTAGCTTCCAAGTCATGTGAAATCCCAGACTCTTCACCTATTGAAAACTATGAAAGAGATACTTTTAAATGTTTTAAACAGAAAAAAATTATTACTTTTAAATCTATACTGAATGATTCTGTACCTTGAAATATATGCCCCTGAGTTTGTCCATACTGTTATTTTTTTTTTAACTTAAGTTATTCCTTCTGCCTGAAATTTCCTACACTTCATGTATTTAGTATAAGTCTGCTATTTGGAATTTTTTCTGAATGGTATTACTTTTTAATGTATATTTAAGAATTTAATAGCTTATATTGCAAAAACTTATTGAAATAAAAGGATTTGACTTTAAATGCAGTTTGCACTACAACAGGCAACAATTTTAATAGGAAATATTATTCCATTCCTTTGTTCATCTGTTTATCTTGTACCTAATTTGTTCCATGTTCAGTGTTGGATCTTGATGATACAGAAACAGGGAATTCTCAATATAGAAGCACAGGATAAAGGAACATAATGAGATGAAGATGAGAAAAAATCCATACCAATATGGATTTTATAATCTTCTCTCACCATAATGCTTCACTGAGAGCAAACCATGGCATTTGCAATTTATTTAGAATTACATGGTACCCTATAACTCTGACCCACCACTCTTTCTTGGACCATTGTCTATTACCACAGAGGGAGAAATGAAAAATGTCTACCACATAGACAAATGTGTTAGTAAGAACTTTGGTTGCAAGTGAAAGAACTCCTAAGTCAAGCTGACTTTTCAAGGGCTCTGGGTATGGTAATGATTAGCTCACATAGCTGAAAAGCACGGCAGGTGATATGCCCAGACATTTCTCGATCCAGCCTCTCAAGTGGTAGAATGTAATCTCCACTTTACTCTTTCCATTTCTGAGCTCTGGGTTCTTTTGCGTGGTTCCATTCCCTGGAAAGCTCTCCCCTAGTTCTGACAACATACCTCCCAGACTTCCATCCCATCTTTAATTCACTCAGGAAAAAATAAAAAGAAAGCAAGAATCCTTTCTCAGAGGTTTCAATAAAAATCCTGGAATTAAACCCCAGCAGTCTAACTTGGATCACATACTTATTCCTGAATCAGTGCTGCCAAGGGAGTACAGTGCTCAGATTGGCCAGGAATGGGTCATGTCTGGAGTTGGACATAAAAACAGGCCCACTCAAATCATATTATCTGAATATAAGGAAGGGGTAGATCCCTAAAGAAATTCTATTTACTGTGGCTAGATAAATAGGGGGCATACAGAAACAACAGATGTCTCTTGTTAACCTAAAGGTCTTTTTTTTTTTTAATTAGTTGGAGGCTAATTACTTTACAACATTGTAGTGATTTTTGCCATACACTGACATGAATCAGCCATGGATTTACATGTGTTCCCCATCCCGATCCCCCCTCCCGCCTCCCTCCCCATCCCATCCCTCTGGGTCTTCCCAGTGCACCAGCCCTGAGCACTTGTCTCATGCATCCAACCTGGACTGGTGATCTGTTTCACCCTTGATAGTATAATTGTTTCAGTGCTATTCTCTCAGAACATTCCACCCTCGCCTTCTCCCACAGAGTCCCAAAGTCTGTTCTGTACATCTGTGTCTCTTTTTCTGTTTTGCATATAGGGTTATCATTACCATCTTTTAAAATTCCATATATATGTGTTAGTATACTGTATTGGTCTTTATCTTTCTGGCTTACTTCACTCTGTATGATGGGCTCCAGTTTCATCCATCTCATTAGAACTGATTCAAATGAATTCTTTTTAACGGCTGAGTAATATTCCATGGTGTATATGTACCACAGCTTCCTTATCCATTCATCTGCTGATGGGCATCTAGGTTGCTTCCATGCTCTGGCTATTATAAACAGTGCCGCGATGAACATAGGGGTGCACGTGTCTCTTTCAGATCAAGTTCTTAGTGTGTATGCCCAGGAGTGGGATTGCTGGGTCATATGGCAGTTCTATTTCCAGTTTTTTAAGGAATCTCCACACTGTTCTCTATAGTGACTGTACTAGTTTGCATTCCCACCAACAGCATAAGAGGGTTCCCTTTTCTCCACACCCTCTCCAAGGTCTTTTTTAAATGTTCAAAAAATAGGAACTATTTATGAACATTTTTTCAAAGTATCAAATACTATAATATAATTGGAAAGTAGGTTACTCAAGTCTGTTCATAAAGCAGGTATCAATTATACAATGATCACTAATATATAGTCAGTATCTTCATGTTTGTGCATGTGTCCTAAATCACTTCAGTCATGTCTGACTTTTTGCGACTCCATGGACTGTAGCCAACCAGGCTTCTCTGTCCATGGGATTCTCCAGGCAAGAATACTGGACTGGGTTGCATGCCCTCCTCTAGAGGATCCTCCTGACCCAGAGATCAAACCCAACCTCTTATATCTCCTGCAATGGCCAGCAGGTTCTTTACCACTATCACCACCTGGGCAGCTCTATCTTCATGTCTATTGCTTTAAATGGTGGTCTAAATTGCATATCATTAAAATACAGTGAAAGCCTGATGGCGGTGGTGTTCAGTCCGAAGATGTGTCCACCTTTTTGTGACCCCATGGACTGCAGCATGCAGGCTCCTATGTCCTCCACTATCTCCCAGTGTTTGCTAAAAATCATATCCATTGAGTCAGTGATGCTATCTAACCCTCTCATACTCTCCCTTCTCCTTTTGCTTTCAATCTTTCCCAGCATCAGTGTCTTTTCCAATTAGTCAGCTCTGCATCAGGTGGCCAAAGTATTGGAGCTTTAGCTTCAGCATCAGTCCTTCCAATGAATATTAGAACTGATTTCCTTTAGGATTGACTGGTTTGATCTTTCAGTCCAAGGGACTCTCCAGTCTTCGCCAGTACCACAGTTTGAAAGCATCAATTCTTCAGCACTAAGCCTGCTCTGTTGTCCAACTTTCACATCTGTACATGGCTACTGGAAAAAACATAGCTTTGACTATATGGACCTTTATTAGCAGTGATATCTCTGCTTTTGAACATGATGTCTAAGTTTGTCGTTGCTTCTCTTCTAAGGAACAAGAGTCTTTTTATTTCATGGCCACAGTCGCCATACACAGTGATTTTGGAGCCCAAGAAAATGAAGTCTGTCACTGCTTCCACATTTTCCCCTTCTATTTGCCATGGGACCAGATGTCATGATCTTAGTTTTTTGAATGTTGAGTTTCAAGCTAGCTTTTTTACTTTCCTCTTTCACCCTCGTCACGTGGCTCTTTAGTTCCTCTTCACTTTTTGCAAAATTAGAGTGGTATCATCTGCATGTCTGAGGTTATTGATACTTTTCCTGGCAATATTGATTGCAGCACGTGTTTCATCCAACCCAGCATTTTACATGATGTACTCTGCGTAGAAGTTAAATAAGCAGGGTGACCATATATAGCCTTGTTGTACGTCTTTCCCAATTTTGAACCATTCTGTTGTTTCATGTCTGGTTCTAACTGTTACTTCTTGTCCTGCATACAGGTTTCTGAGGAGACAGGAAAGGTTATCTGGTATTCCCATCTCTTTAAGAATGTTCCACAGTTTGTTGTGATCCACACAGTCAAAGGCTTTAGCACAGTCAATGAAGCAGAAGTAGATTTTTTTTTTTTTGGAATTCCCTTAGTTTTTCCATGATCCAACGAATGTTGGCATTTTGATCTCTGGTTCCTCTACCTCTTTGAAACTCAGGTTGTACATCTGGAAGCTCTTGGTTCATGTAACTGCTGAAGTCTAGCTTGAAGGATTTTGAACATAACCTCGCTAGCATGTGAAATGAGCACAATTGTACAAGTTTGAAGATTCTTTGACATTGCCCTTAATTGGGATTAGAATGAAAACTGACCTTTTCCAGCCCTCTGTTCACTGCTGAGTTTTCCAAACTTGCTGACATTTTGAGTGCAATACTTACACAGCATCATCTTTTAGGATTTGAAATCGCTGAGCTGGAATTCCATCACCTCCACTAGTTTTGTTTGTAGTAATGCTTCCTAAGGCCCACTTGACCTCACATCCCAGGATGTCCACCTCTGGGTAAGTGACCTCACCATCGTGGTTATTCAGGTCAGTAAGACCTTTCTTATATAGTTCTGTGTATTCTCGCCAGCTCTTTTTCATCTCTTAGGGCTTTACCTTTTCTGTCCTTTATCGAGACTATCTTTGCATGATATGTTCACTTGATACCTCCAGTTATCTTGAAGAAATCTCTAGTCTTTCCCATTCTATTGTTTTCCTCTATTTCTTTGCGTTGTTCGTTTAAGAAGGTTGTCTTATCTCACCTTGCTTTCCCACATTTTTTTAAAATGTAGTCATCCTGAAGGTATCACCATTCATCTGAAGGTAGTTTACCCTTTAAAAAAATTCTGAAGTACTAGCCTCATAAACATACCTGTTATTTTCTCCCTGTTATAATATCAACCCAAGGAACCAAATCTGATGTGAAAGTTGAGATAGATTGGAAGAAGAGAGATGACATTTTTATTCTTCATTGAAGGGCTTTGACTTATAATAATCTATGCATTTTAAGGATTCAGCATACTTTTTAAAAAACTTCTATATATCAAATGCTAGTAGATATTTCTCTTCTCACAAGATAAAATTCCAGTTTCTAAATAGAGCCACCTTTTGTTATAATAATTTTAGTGTAGCTTGCTAAAGAAATCCACTTGTGACAATAGAAATAAAGATTTTTGTTGTTCATAGTTGTTGTTCAGTCACTAAGTTGTGTCCAACTCTTTGTAACCCCATGGACTGCAGCATACCAGGCTTCCCTGTCCTCACTATCTCCCAGAGTTTGCTCAAACTCATGTAAATTGATTTGGTGATGCCATCTAACTATCTCATTCCCAGGATATGTAAGGTAAATTGTATATTGTAAAAGATACTTGTCTCCCTTCCCTGGAGGTTTACACCACCTTGCACATGTCAAGAATCACATGATTTGCATTGAACAATGAAGAGTGAGCAAAAGTGACAAATGCTACTTCTGAGCAGAAACTTTCAGAGCCATTGCTTGATTCTGCCATTTTCTCTTTTCCCTTCTGCCACAAGATCAACAAATTGTCTTTTTTAGCCATTGAAATTCTGGACCCTTGTTACTGCGGCATAATTTAGCCTGAACCCACTGATACAAACCAAGGCTTCATTAAATGGATATCGCAGCACCTGAAGTGTGATTATCCTCTCAGTTTAAAGATAGCCTTGTGAGCCCCTCCTACCTGAAGGTCAGAGAAATTCAGCCAGTACTAATTAGGAAAAACTCAATATTTGGAGTGTTGGCAATGAGCTGTGTGTGACTAGCTTGCATCGATTCTGCATAGACACTGCATACCTCTCAAAGAAGATGAGTTCCTTTGTCATGAGTCCATGATCACAGGTATTGACTAGTCCCTTATTACTTTACTTTAAGGAACTTTAATATTTGATTTTGTGTCTTGGCCCGTCCTTTAATAATGATGTGACTTAGATCTTGCCCTTCACCACTGTTTTGTAGTGCCTTGTTTCTATTCACAGTGATTTCAAATGTGTTTGCTAAAATACCCCAATCAACCTGGAGCAATCATATTCAATTTTGTCAGTGATTCTAAAGTAAAAGCCAGTTGAAGGGTATATTTAAACCCTTAATTTCCCCCATTTCTATGAAAGATACTACAGTATAGTGTATCATCTGTCTTCTGGGTAAATCATCTCAAATTATATGTATCTGTGCTGTGTGCTGTACTGTGCTCAGTCCTGTCCGACTCTGCAACCCTATGGACTGTAGCCCACCAGGCTCCTCTGTCCATGGGATTCTCCAGGCAAGAACACTGGAGTGGGTTGCCATGCCTCCTCCAGGGGATCTTCCCACCCCAGGGATAGAACCTAGGTCTCCTACATTGCAGGCGGATTCTTTACCATCTGAGCCACCAGGGAAACATATGTATATAACATAGCAGGTGTCATTTCCAACCTGGAATAAAAAGCAGATGATTTTTTTTCACTTGCCTAGAACCTCTATTCTTATGGATCGTATAAAGTGGTTATTTAATTGAGGATATCACTATCTTTCACCGTTTTGGCTCTGGTTTTGTGTCTCAGTTAAGGTAGGAGTACCAATAACGTGACAAGACTGCTGGGTAGTGGCAGTTGAGTCCTTGTCATTCTCCACCTGCACTGACAGCTGCCAAGACGCCTTTATTTCTCCTGATCCTCGGCCACGGGTGCTGGTGGGATAGAACTGCATCCCCTAATCCTGGCAGTGAGACCTTCCCTTTGTCCATTCATCTGTGTCACATTCCTGCTGCCTTTAGGTGGTGGGACATCTTGCTTCCTCCGGTGTTATGCTCAGAAGCACGCTGAGATGCCTTCAGTCTGTCTGTGGGATCCCTCAGGCAGTCATTTCTTGTCGGATTCTTGATACTTTGCTAGCCTTTCCTAGGAAGGGGGATGAGGGTAGATGGTCTCTCTGCTCTCAAACTGCCCAGAGTTAGCTGGAGGCTTCAATATTCTGCCCCTTCCTGCACTTGGACTTTGCTGGGGCAGGAAATAACTACTAGGGAACAGTCGTGAATTCTTCATTATCTATCCTTCTTCTCCTCTTGTGACATACACCTTTCTTCCTTTATCCAGAACATTGTTGATTCAGTCTGCTGATATGTTGCCTTAACTCTTCAGCTGGTCTTTGAGACCCATTGTTTCTGCTCTAACTAGTCCTTTTGACATCCAAATGTCAAAAGTTTGATTGTCTATTGCCTGCATACTGCTGTGTCATTCTGTATGTGAAGTAATTTTTATAGAATACTGTACCTGTTACCTAAATAGAAAGAAGGGTTACAGAATCATAGGAGGCCGTCTATTATCCTGTCAAATACCTGAACCTTAGGCTTTTGGTACAGCATCTTTTCATGTAAGGCCAGACATTTTGGGGTAGAAATTAGTACTTGTTCTCATTGGTCTTTCCATCTATTCTTGTCTGTGGACTAGTGTGGTACAAAGAATATATTATAAATCTTTGACAACCAGTATGTCATGGAACACGTTATCTGGCTTCATGCATTCACCTCCATTTCCTTTGTTTTAGTTAGTACTCTCAGTCCCTAAATGTACTCAATTTTTACATATTTTAGTGTACTGTCAGATCTTACAATAAGGATCCATCTTTTCTCTTTTAACAAGAAAAATGTCATGGTTATTTTAGATAACAGGTGTTATGGTTATTCCAGGTAACTTAAAGAATAAGATCAAAATGGACAGAATCAAATGAAAGCTCAAAAAGAACACAATGAACTGAATGTGAAATATTTGTTCCTTGCTTCTAAATATTAGTTTATATTTTATAATAAGCAGTTATATTTTTCTTGCTTTTATAGATAATCTTAACATGAGACTAATTCTGAGCTAGATTATTGAACAAGCCATTAATGATGTAGGTTGAATCGATAACAGTAAACGATCATGACAGGGAACCTGAAAAATAACCTTTAAATGTCATTTTTTTTTTTAAATGAAAATTGTTGTGTACTTGAAAAAGCACTTAATTAAGGTTTTAGAAAGGGTTTCAGAGTTCGGCTGTGTCATTCATAAACAATGCACTTCCCTTCTCTAAGTTATAGTTTCTTCAACAATAGAAGATTGTACGAGTCAGTGTTTCCCAAAGTGTAGAATTCTTGCCGTGTCACTGGGCATAATTTTAGGAGAGACATTAAATAATAAAATAGCAAAGCCATTCCCTTTTCCACTCTACCATTTTAAGACAAGGATAAAGTCATGTTGTTGCTAGTTCTTGGTGCTTATTGGGGTTACTGGTGTTACTTCTACCTTTTTAACCAAGAGAAAATGAATTCAGAACTTTTGGTATATAATGGTTTTTAGATAAAACACTGTTGTTTTTTGGTAGTGTATCTGTCCACAATGCCAGAAACCCGGGTTTGATCCCTGGGTGGGGAAAATCCTCTGGAGAAGGAAACAGCAACCCACTCCAGTACTCTTGCCTAGAAAATTTCATGGATGGAGGAGCCTGGTAGGCTGCAGTCCATGGAGTTGCAGAGTCGGACACAACTGAGCGGCTTCACTTTCTTTCACTTTCTGTTGTTTTTATTATACTGACTCCTTGGTTATCTTCTTTGGGACAAGGAATGTAGGATTATTGTTCCAATTCAGCAAAAAATGTCCTGGGTAGTTTGATAGGAATCACATTAAATCTGTAGATTGCTTTGGGTAGTATGGTAATTTTAAAAGTATTAATTCTTCTAATCCAAGAGCATGAGATATCTTTCCATTTCTTTGAATCATTTTTAGTTTCTTTTATTCTCAGGATATAAGTCTTTCACCTCTTTGGTCAAGTTTATTCCTCAGAATTTTATTTCTTTAGTATGATTTTAAGAGAGACAATTTTACATTGCCTTTCTGATATTTCATTGTTCATATAACAAAATACAACTGATCTGTATGTTCATCTTGTATCCTGCTACCTTGTGGAATTTGTTTATCAGTTCATTTTTTGGTTTTTGGACGGGCAGAATTGAGTAGATGGAAAAACTGTCAGAGTAGATTAGTAGATATAATGAATTTGTGCTAACCCTAAACTCAGGACAGTATGCAGAGGTCACAAAGATCATGTGATGACAAACAGTAGGGAAGAACTTGAAATCACAGAGTATTTCCACAGAAAATACAGAAATGAGCTAGCTACAAATATCATTTGAAATTCGTTCAAAAGGAGCAGAGGGTTTCCATGAAGTTAAGTTGGTCCTACTTTCCCCCTTCCTCATTTACCTGATAATGAACATCCTCTCTGTGCAAACAATAGTGTAGTGAGAGAATCTACATGAATTTAGCAGTTAGAGTCAGAGTGGCTCAATGCTTCATCAGATCTACCTTGGGAGAAACCTGGAAAGGGACGGGGAAAGGGGTTTTCTTTTCTGCAAAAGAAAGATTGAGAAGATTGAAATGTTGGGAAAGACTTCAAAGCAATATGAAAAGGGTTAAAATTATCATGCATGCCTGAGAGCTTCTGGGGAAGCTTCTGGCTTTTTTTTTCTTCCTTCCCCTGAACTACAACTTGTATAAAGGGTGAATATTACACAACTATTGTTTCTCCCTTTTTTACCTATCAGCAACACTGCCAGACAAGAAACTTCTTGATTATCTTCATTTTGGGCTTGGGAGGGAACCATCGAGACTTCCTTCTGCTTGTATTATTTCCACTTTATTCTACGGATTTGGGAAGGGAATCAACATGAAAAGCCAACTACATCTCTAAAATTCAACTTCACATCTCCCAGCCATCAGGGACTTTTCATTGAAGAGGTTGAGAAGCAAGGAGTAAAAAATCCAGACTGCAATCCAAAACCTTTATATAATATTGCAACTGTGGGATTTGGGGAATGTGTGGGGGTACCTGGTGGGGGGCTCTGCTTCTTAAACTTCCATTTCTTTGTCATTTTTGTCCACTGAGGATCATAAGGAAATGATCTAGACCAGATGATAAAGTGCCTGGAATATGAAGATTCTTTCCTCCAACCCCTCTTATTGGCTTCAAGAATAATAGTAAACAAAGCCAGGAGGTTTAAGTTTTTTTTTCAAAAGATGCATATATTTCTGTGTAGATCAAGGCTTAGTGAAGGATATATGCACAGTATATAATGGTTGGATGCCATTGCCAATCCTAACACCCTTAGAAGAAAAGAGTTTTTCAGAAAAAAAAAAAAAAAAATGGGGCGGGGGAGGTAAAATCACTTGATTATACCAAGTACTTCAAAAAGTACCTTCACTTTCTAAATCCAAAGCAATATTCTGGGGTGCTTTGCAGTATTTGCCCTGCAAAGGTAGAGTTCTAGAATACCCTGCCTAGTCAACACTGCTAAAGGCAGTATGGATGGCTTCCTGCCAAGTGAACATTAAGTTCCTACAAATGTATCTTTCAATATCACCCTCATAGAACAGGCAGAGATAAGTGGGAAAATGAAGTAGAGGGGGAAAGTAGCTTTTGATGCATGCAGCTCTGGCAGCCATCAGCATCAACATAAGGACTTTCAATCCATTATATGTTGCTGGAGGATGACCCTGTCTGTTGGCACTGGTAATTGCCGTGTTTTACCTCTTGCTGAGCCTTCAGGGAAAGGTTGTCCCCAAGCCCTCACCTGGCCTTGCTCAGTGAGAGATCCCTGGAAGCTACTATTTTAACTTTAATCCAGTACATGCATTTCTTTTTATCAGGTCTTATATTTTAATGACTTCCTGAAACTCCCCAAAGTGAAATACATCATAAATAAGTATCTCTGCAGAAGTATGATAGCCTAATAGTCTGGCCAGTTGTCACAGGAGGGGGTAACTCTACAGGCTTGGCAGGTCTTAAGAAACATCTATGAGCTATTTGCACTTGGGAGTGTTACGGAGGCAAATAAGATAGTCATTATTTATCAACTCATTTTTGATAAAGTTTATTTTCCTAGCCAAGGTAATGTTCCTACTTACCTATTCCAATCAACTTTTCTGTTATGTGGAAAGTGTTGAATGCAAATATAAGAAACTACACTCATGTTAAGGGGGGAAAATGTATTATAAGCTTACTGGGTTTCTCACAGAAGCTAAGGCCCAGAATCCAATTTTTTAGGAAACAGTTAAGCTAGGATCTGAGCTCTGCTTCATCTGCCCTCATTGCTCCTCCTTCTGTGTGGCAGGATGAGCCTGTGTCATCATGGTGCACACCATGTCCCTGTGCTCCCACGTACTCTCTCTTAGGCTGGCATGCCCTTTTACAGGTTCCTTCTAAGAGACATCCCCACCCCTTTTCCAGAGTAGCCTGGTTCTCCATGCTGTCCCCTCACTGCTTCCTTCATGGTATTTAAGATAAAGGGAAACTATCTTGTTTGCTTGCTTATTACCCCAAGCTTGAATGTAAGTTTCATGAGGAGCTTGTTCACCTCCATATTCTCATCATTTAGACATTGGCCACACACAGTAGGTACTCAATGATGAGTGAATCATTATAGAAATACAGGCTTAGCTTCTATGATTAGGGATCACCAGGCAGTTAAAAAGGAAAGCGGGCCAATGTGAGTTGGAGAGACTCCCCAAAATGTCCATAAGCACTTGACTTCCTTAACTGACCTCTAGTATTTTCTCACCTAAGCAATAGGATGTGCATCACCTGCTGGCCCTGGCCTTCTCCCTTCACCAACCCACAAAAGCTTAAGGAGCTAAATCACTGTACTATTCATGGATCAGGTCCTCGATCCTGTCAGGTCAATATTCCAGTTACCTCTTCATGCCAACATATATAAAAGGAATCTCAAGCTTGAGAGTAATACTTACAGTCGATCCTCATTATTCTTGGATCCCCTATTTGTGAATTCACCTACTCACGTAAAATTTATTTGGAACTCAAAAATCACTATGTGTTGTTGATTTCATGGGTGTATGAAGAGTGGTGAAAACTCTGAGTCACTCAAATGCACATGTTTCAGTGGAGGCTGGCCTAGGCAAGTCTCTGCCTTATTATTTTAACTCTCATGCTAGAAACAGCTATCCTTTTTGTGGTCTCTGTATTGCCACTTTTTAAAAGTGATTTTGCTATTTAAGTTGGCCTCCAAGCATAGTACTGAAGTGCTAGCTAGTGTTCCTAAGCATAGAATGCTGTGATGTACCTTGCAGAGAAAAGATGTATATCAGATAAACTTCACCAGACATGAGTTATAGTGCTGCCCATGAGCTCAATGTAAATAAATATATTCAATATTTATATGTATATTAACTGTCTTTAAACATAAATCAGGATACTGTTTTGATCAGCTGACAAAGAATTGTTATGACGACATGTTTGTAGGAACCGAAACTGTATTTCCCCTAGGAATAGTGGTTCAGTTTTTGATATTTCAGTATTCATTGTGACTCTGCAGAACATAGCTGTCATGAATAATGAGAATCAACTGTGTGTATTAATCTAGTGAGACCTTCTAAAGGATTCCATACCAACTTTTATTGATTATATCAAGTAGACCTTCCAGATGTTTGCTTGAAGCATATCTTTGTTTTTGTATTGTTTTCAAATCAAGCCACTCAAACAAAACACAGATCTTTGTTGAAGAGTGTGTACCCTTTTGATGAATCCTTTTTCTTGGCTACTTGTCTAAGTTCATCCCAGGCCATTGGTGTCAGACTCGTGAGAACTATATATACATCTGTGAGTACTTGGGGCTGGATGTCTGTGCTTTGCTACTGCTGACTAGAGAAAAAGGTATTATATTTCTCATAGTCCTGAAGGCCCAGGACAGCACTCACTGAGCTGTGAAGGCCGATATTTGGTTCACAGCCACAGCCTACATGGTGGTGAAGCTGCACTGAAAACCTGTTACACATCTGCTCATTCCTCGGATTGCCTGTCACTTGTCTTGGACCTAAATTAAAGAGTAATGAAGGAAAGAAGAAGGTCGGAGATAGGTAAGATGAACAACGAAGATTAACCTCAATGGAATCATCAGAAATTGAGTAGAAGAAATGGAAAGGACAGGAGATTATAGCCTTTAAGGCTGGCAGATGCTCATCAGTGAAGGGCTGTTTGGTTGGTGAAGTCAAATTTCAAACTCAGTGATGATTATGCAGGAGACAGCTGCAAAGAGAGGTGGACACGTCTTGCTGGTATGTTTAGAATTTACTCATTGTCTCCTTCGGGGGCTCAGACTTGGCTTGCTCTTCTCGCTGGCTTCTTCCGAGCCTGAGTGACTAATCCATGTTGCCATCTCCCCATCAGTCTGTCCTCACTTAATAAATATCTACTCGGAGTAACTCTGGGAGCCAGGCAAAGTCAAACTTTGGGGATACCAGAGAGGGTAAAGTTTAAGTGTTTGGGCTGTGATGCAGTAATGCCTGGGTTTGAATGATCATCCTGTCACTTATTAACTACGATGTCTTAGGCCAGTTAGTTAACCTGTCAGGGCCTCAGTTTCCACATCTGTAAAGCACAGATAACATTAGCACCCACCACATCAGGCTGCCGTGAGGATTAACTGAGATCATGCACATATCGGTCCTTTGCATACCGCCTGGCATAGATGGAGTACTCATCTGAGATACAGAAAAGGGACCATCATGCCAAAGGGCTGCTTCGCTTTACCACTTAGCAAGGCAAGAGTGGTGCAAGATGAGGCAGGCAGGCCAGATTCTGCAGGGTCTCAGATGTAGCCAAAGGGAGGATTTGGAAAGTAACGCTAAAGTGGGTTTAGGAAGCTTTTGTATGGTTTTAAGTAGAGCACTGACAACATGTTTTGAAGAAGCAATGTTGGTTCTAATATCATTTCTGCAAAATACTCTTTTTAGCTAGAAATGTTTGAAACACAGCCTCTTTTAATTCTCTTCCATTTGGATTGGTCTGTAAGCTACCCCGCATGCTCCTAAACACCTCCATGTCAAAGGGACCCACTAAGCCTGCCTGATGTTGATAATGACAGCACAGGCAGAAGAATTTACAGTAACTGAAACCGCTGCTATGCTCACCCGTGTCAGGCTCACATGCGTCCTTTTATTGGGCTTCACAGCTACATTCCAAGGCTTTGTCATCCCCTTTTTAGGAAAGTGAACCTGAGACTGGAAGTATCTCAGCCAGGTGTATTAATAAATGCAGGTTTTCTCTTCTTGCACTCCCTAGCTTCTCCCTGATTTCCAGGGGGTACTTGAATATGATGAAGTGACATCACTGAAGTCAGACAGTGCCTTAGCTCTGCCTCACACCTCTGTACCTCAGTGTTCCCATCTGGAAAACAGGACTAGCACCATGTATCTCACACAGGAGCTCTGAGGAACATTGCGGTATCTCTGCAAAGTGGCCAGCACAGAGCTGGACGTGGAGGAACTGCTCCATCTGATTGCACTGTTATCTTCTGTTTGCCAAGTTGCCCATTTGCCTATGTGTCCTCTGCGTCTCCTGCACTGAGGCAGTAGGCAGTTTTAAGTTGTTCCCTAAAAAGGCAGCTCCTTACCTCTTTGTCTCCCAGACAGTACCATGTGAGGGAGGTGTGCCTTTATTGCAGCTACTCTTTCCACCCTGAATGGAGAGGAATGGGGATGCTCTGAGAGCACACCCTCAGGAAGTTAAAGCTCCAACTCCTCCTAGACAGGTTCCCTACAAATTGTGCTTTTTAATTAAACCTTTCAAGGGTTAATTAGAAAACCACGTAAATCATCTTTGTTTCAGAATATGTCTTTGTGGTTTGGCTAATTATGTGGTGAGATTTAATATGATTTCTCCTTGTGTGTGAAATTAATATGTTGGATATTTCTAAAAGGAAGATATTGAAAGCATTTACCTGAATGTCAGGTTGAGAGCCAATAGAGTCTGAAGGAGTTCCACTTAAAGCGATGCTCGGAAAAGCTAGGCTGGTTGCCAGTGGGTCATTTTATATGGGATGCCTCCAAGACACACATTCTGTTTCTTAACCAATAAGTCTAATTGTGCAGCCTTTAACAGTGCCTCATTACTAGGAGGAAAAAAAAATCTCGGTTCCTCCTGGAGGTACTTCATTCCAATTCCAACGCCCACCCTTCCTTGTGCGTGCTCTTCTCCGGCGGCACCCTGCAGTGTTGGCCCCCTTAACCCCAGGCTTCCGTTCGCTCCGGTGGCTCTGTGTGTGACTCAGCTTGCCTTGCCCACGCCTGCTCCTCTGCTTCTATATTAACCCCGTCTTTATTTTTTGTATCTGATGCTTTGACATCACTGGGCCTTGCTAGGACCACTCATCTCAGAGGTGGCTAATTCCTAGAGACAAGATATAGTTCACCTGCGTGCAAGCAGACATCTTTCCTGTGCAAACCAACCAATCTAGAGTCCATACCTGCCGTCTGCCCCTTGCTTTGTCAGGCTTTATATTCTGGAACACTCCCTGCTGTCGGGGCCCGGTTCCAGAGACCTAGAGACAGCTCCCGTGCCCTAGGGATCTGCCGAGATTATTCAGACTCGCCGCCCGTCTTCTGTCTTGCCCATTTCTTCCCGTAGAAACCCGAGTGAAGGCTCTTGCCCACGGCTTTCCCTCACTCCCTTTGCCTCCCCTGTGTGGCATGTCACGCCTCCTGTTTCTAGGGAATCTGTGAATATATAGCAAGCATCTTCCTTCATGACAGCCATTTCAATGTGGCTCACCATATCTGATTAAAACAAATCTTGGGACAATTGAAACAGCATTTTTCAAAGCGTAGCTCAAAGGCACTTATTACTCCATCACACCTTCTCTGTTCCTCTTGAAAAGGAGGTCTCATCCATGTAAGCTGCATTGAAACAGAGATGTCTGTTTCCCTAAATTCTGTCTCATGTTCATCTCTGAACACCCAATATTTAGCACAAGGCCCAGAGTGTTTATGTATGGAGCAGGCAGGGGGAATAAGTGAATGGACTGAAAATATCACCACCTTTTAAGCTGCATCCGTTAGGAAAGGGGTCCGCAACCTCCAGGATCTAATGGTTGATGATCTGAGGTGAAGTTGATGTAATAATAACAGAAATAAAGTGCACAGTAAATGTAATGAACTTGAATCATCCCAAAACTACTCCCCTAACCCTGGGGTCTGTGGAAAAATTGTCTTCCACGAAACTAATTGCCAATACCAAAAAGGTTGGGGAACACTGCATGGCGCACGGAAGCTTGGGGGTTCAGAGCGCAGCTTGGAGTCCAAGGTCAGTCCCCAATTCCAGCTCTGCCACATCGACCCCTCTGGCTTTGGACAAGGTATTTCACCTCTGGGTGTTTTTTTTTTTTCCATCCATAAAACAGGGATGATAGCAGTCTCTCTCTCCAAGTCCTAGAAAGATTAAAAGGAAAAAGGCCACAAGTCTTTTCACAAATTCTTTTCTGTAGTGCTCTTTCCTGACCCCTCCTTCACCTCCTGACACCTCCTTATCCTTTACATCACAACTCAAGAGTTGCCCCTTTAGGAGAGCCTTCTATGCCCTCCCTAATGAGGGCAAATCTCCCTAATGTGGATTTCTTTAACCCTGTGCATTTCTCCTTAGTCGTATTTGTCGTCCTAATTTTTCATTGATGGTTATGACTTTTTTTTTCATTTATTTTTATTAGTTGGAGGCTAATTACTTTACAATATACATGTAAATCCATGGCTGATTCATGTCAATATATGACAAAAACCACTACAATACTGTAAAGTAACGACTTTTAAATGGATCTTTCTCCTTAGACTGTGTATGAGTCAGGTTTCTCCATAGAATTAGAACCCGGAGGATAGGTGCATGGTAAGAAAGAGGTTTATTTTTAGGAACTGGTTCACACCATGGCGGCTTGGCAAGTTCAAACTCTGCAGGGTAGGCTGGCAGGCTGGATACCCAGGGAAGAGTGGCAGTTCGAGTGCAAAAGCAACCTGTTGGCAGAGCTCTCTCCTCTTCCAGGGAGGTTCATGTTTTTCTGCTCTTAAGGCCTGTGATGATGGGATGCGGCCCACCCACATTATGAAGAGTCATCTCCTCTGCTCAGAGCCTACTGATACATTAGTCCTCATTTGAAAAAAATACCTTCACAGCAAGATCAGCAGTAACATTTGAGCAAATGTCTGGGTGCCCTGGCCTAACCAAATTGACACATAAAATTAACTATCACAGACTGTAACCTGTATGAAGACAAGATTCTGCTCTAACACTGCTGCCTAGTGAACCTAGTACATCGTATTCCCTTAGTAAATTATGAGGGAACTGCACCTAAATGCAAGGCCCAGCACCGAATTGCAGTTAGTGGTAGATGGTGTTAATCTCTATAATCAGAACTTCTAGTAGTGTTAAGGTTATGAGGAGGAGATAGCCAGGACCCAGGATTTTAAATGGTTCTTCTAGATCAAGGCAAGTTTTCAGAACATCCACTGGTCATGGCCATCCTCACAAGGTCTTCAAGGGGGAGAGTGGCCCTGAAGTGGAAGCAAGCTTGGTGTGTTCAGCAAACAGCAAGGTAACTGATGTGGCTAAGACAGAGTGACCAAAGACAGCACTGTCCAGCAAGAGGGTACAGAGGCAGCAGGTGGCCAGTGCTATAAGTCATTCTGAATGGTTGTGAAGGCCGGGTGACATGGTGTCCACTTGTGGGTTTTGAACCCAGGAGTGAAATCAAGGCTTCCAAGAATCAGAGGGGATCCAGCAGAGGGCCCCCTGCAGCGCCTGACCCAAAAGTACTTTCTTCTAGAGAGGTTTATCTTCTAATTCACCCAAAGGTACCTTTTGTTCCTAAAGCCTGCCTTCTAAGGATTGCTTTGGCTCAGATGTGCCACCTTTAAAAATCTTGGCTTCTGTGAGGAGAAAAGCAAGAAGAACCAGTTAAATAGGTGCTTGCAAAATCCCGGGACGATAAGATGGTGGCTAAGACCAAGGTGGTAGCACTAGACTTTTCGAGACGTGCTTGGATTCCAAATGTATATTGAAAGCAGAGACAGTGGAATTTTCTGACATAATACTGTGTGACTGTAAGGGAGAGGAGTCAGTGATAACCCCCAGTGACTTTTGCCTAAGCAACTGGAAAGATGAGGTTACAGACAACAGAGATAGAGACAGTTGCAGTAGAATCACAGGCATAGGGGCTGGGACTGCAGAAATTAGGAATTTAGGTGCAATGTGTTAAGTTTAATATGCCCGTGGATATCCAGGTGGAAAAGCTGAGTAAGCACCTAGAGACACAAGTCTAGAGTTCAGGGCAGAGCCCAGACAGGTGCCAGTGAGGGAGTCATCCATGTAGAGAGTGTATCTGGGCCAAGAAATGCATTAAAATCAGCTGCATAGCAAGTTTTGATTGAAGTCAGGGCAATAACAAGGAACTACCAGTAAGATACGAGAGGACTTGAGAGACAGGTGTCCCTGAAGCTCAGCCTTGTACATTTCAAAATGAAAGACGTGATGGACAGTGTCAATTACTGCCAAAACTGGCTAATGAGACTGACACTGAACCACTGGATTTGTCTCCATGCTGGAAACAGCAAAAATAGTCAACTATTTGAGGTTGTAACGTCAGAGAGAAAGAAGTTAAGCAGTAGCTGGAGGGGTATCTGGGGTCCACAGAAATAATACAACAAGTTTGTGTTAAATGAGGATGATGCAGGGGAGAAAGGGGATGGAACAGGAGAGAAGAGAGAGCTCTTAAGGGAGAGAAGAGCTAGGATGTAATTGCAGGGTTTAACCTGGGTGTATGGAGAGCTAGACCTGGTGGAAGGAAAGTATAGATGCAGGTTGACTGGGTGATGGAAACATATGGAAGTTTTCTTCTACTGTCTTTATCTTAGTGAAATAGAAGCAAGGTCACTAACAGAAAGGAAAAAAAAGACTCTCACTTTCCCATTGGAAACTGGACTTATGAAGAACAAGAGCCATTGATCACAGAGCAATGGATTATTATTGTTTGAATGACTGAGTAATCCTTATAAGGCTTGAATGTACTCAAGCCTTATTTCTAGAGTGGGAATCGCATTTGACAGACAAAGGAAACTGCGGCTAAATTCTGTTCTTTACTCACATTTCTCAAAGAACATAACGGGGAAGCCACCTCACAGTCTTTAGCATCTCTCACTGTCACCCCATCTTCTCCTTAGTCCACCTCGTAAGGCAGTTATTCCATGCCTGTTTCCAGACAACACTCTGCCAGCGCTGCAGCCCACGTGGTGGGTGATTCTCATCTGCACCCCTCTTTGTCTGGATTTTGTTAGGTAGACCAAATTTGTCTCTAGTGTTTCTCCATTCTGAAAGCTGTAGAAGGAAAAAAAGAAGCAACTGTAAATCCGCTGGGTAAAAAAACAGGGAAAGCAAGGCCTTATTTGGGGGCCAACATGGAGAGAAGGGAAAGCTGTGAACACTCACACATTAATAATTTTTGTCTTGTCACAACAACAATCAAGTCCCCAATGACAGTGTTGTGATAAAATTTATACAGCCCCTACTCTGGGCTTTGGTCTTGGTCTGTTTTCTGGGCTACAGACTCACCACAATTCTGTGGCTGTTCAGCTCCTCTCATCACCCTGTGTTTTACTACCTCTTTCTAAGCTTAAAATGCAGCATTTTATACCAAATAGAGAACCTCAGAGGAGGAAGTGTGGAGGTCCTCTTACCCAGCATTTCCTGCTGTTCTGGAATCATTCTCCTAACTTCCCTGACACCTAGCCATTGGCCTCACTACATCCTAAGGCAGCCCATTCCATTAACGGAATGTGTTATAGTCCAGTGAGCTAAATCTCTCTACTTCTAACCCTGATTCTCTGACTGAGCTCTGGGGCCAGGCAGAACAAACCCATCCAGTCCCCTTTGTGTGGGGAACTAGCCATCTTCCTGCCTCCATCTTGTCTCCTAAGTGTTCGTTCAGCCTCTGAATCACAATCAGTCTACCCTGAGAATGAAAGCTTTTTGCATAGTCTTTACCTGCCAGTGAACTAAACATAAAAGAGAATATACCTGCTTCAAGTAGAGCTCCAAATGGCCTTTTGCTCAGGGAGGATTAAAAGCTCCTTTAATGCCTATATAAAATCCAATGAAAAGCTTGGAGCTGGATGAAATTGTATTTTTAAATGATGCATCTAGCATGAATACTACAAGGAAAGAAAGGGAAGGGGCATGATTATCTGAAGTTGAGAGGCAAGATTAGGGAAAGAGTCAGTCACGTGCATCCCACTGAACTGTAATCTCAGTCCTGCTCCTCTGCATTTTTTTCAGTGTCTGCACATTTCAGTGATTGAGCTAGGTGTTAGGATAGCAGTGGTGACCATTCCTTCACTTGTAAATTCAACAAATATTTCCTGTGGACCTGCAACCTGCTAGCACCATTCTACCAAAGGGATATAGAAGTGAACAACACAATCAGAAAAAAAAAAAAAACCTCCCTTTTCCATTTAATATTCTAGGGAGCAGGAAATCACAAATAAATGTAAAACTCTAATAGTTAAAAACATATGTAGGAAGTGTAAGGAGGATTGAGGTCAGAGATGAAACTTGAGGGGTTGGGAGAATCCAGATAATATAGGGATTTGTGAGTCATGTAAAGAATTTCCATCTCTGGCATATGAGCAGTGAGGATCCACTGAAATGTTTTAAGCTAGATGTGTGTGTGTGTAGTAGGATCTAGTTGATATTAAGGAGAGAATGGGTTTAATGTAGAGAATGGATTGGAGGGGACCATGGTGAAGACAGGAAATTATTACAGGAGAATTATTACAGTGATTCACGGAAAAGATTTTTCTTACTTGGACCAGAATGATAGCAATGGGCATAGAAACAAAGTGACAGATTTAAGAGATCTCAAAGAGAAAACCAATGGGTATCATGGTGATTTGAATGTAAGAGGCAAGGGAGAGCAAGTGTGTTTTCAAATATGTGTTAATCTTACTTCATTTTTTAAATAATTTTTATTGGAGTATAGTTGGTTTACAATGTTGTTAGCAAAGTGATTCAATTATCAGTTCAGTCGTGTCCGACTCTGCGACCCCATGAATCGCAGCACACCAGGCCTCCCTGTCCATCACCCACTCCCAGAGTTCACCCAAACTCATGTCCATTGAGTCGATGATGCCATCCAGCCAACTCATCTGTCGTCCCCTTCTCCAACACCACAGTTCAAAAGCATTAATTCTTCTCCACTCAGCTTTCTTCACAGTCCAACTCTCACATCCATACATGACCACTGGAAATACCATAGCCTTGACTAGACAGACCTTTTTGGCAAAGTCACATCTCTGCTTTTTAATATGCTATCTAGGTTGGTTATAATTTCCTTCCAAGGAGTAAGCGTCTTTTCCAGATTCTTTTTTTCATATAAGTCATCATAGAATATTGAGTAGCATTCCCTGCGCCATATAGTAAGGCCTTGTTTATCTATTGTATACATAGTGGTGCGTATATGTTCATCCCAAGCTCCCGATTTATCCCTTGCCCCACATTTCCCCTTTGGTAACCATGAGTTTTTTATATCTGTAAATCTGTTTCTGTTTTATAAATAAGTTCATTTGTATCATTTTTAATTAATTCCACATATAAGTGATATTTGTCTTTCTCTGTTTGAATATGGTAATCTCTAGGTCCATGTATATTGCTGCAAATGGCAATATTTTGTTTTTATGGCTAATATTCCATTGTACTTACCTATGTACCACATTTTCTTTATCCATTCACCTGTCGATGGACATTTAGGTTGCTTCCATATGTTGGCAGTTGTAAATATTGCTGCAGTGAACACTGGGGTGCAGGTTTCTTTCCGAGGTATGGTTTTCTCTAGACACATGCCCAGGAGTGGCATTGTTGGCTCATATGATAGCTCTATTTCTAGTTTTATGTGGACTGTTCTCCACAGTGGCTGCATCAATTTACATTCCCACCAACAGTGTGGGAGGGTTCTCTCTTCCACAGCCTTTCCGACATTTATTGTTTGTAGACTTTTTAATGACAGACATTCTGACTGGTGTGATTTGATTTGCATTTCGCTAAAAAAGTGTAGTGATGTTGAGTATATTTTCATGTGTTTTTTGCCCATCTGTATGTCTTCTTTGGAGAAATGTCTATTTAGATCTTCTGCCCATTTTTTGACTGGATTTTCTGATACAGAGTTTCTTGAGCTTTTTGTATATTATATTTTGGAGATTAATCCCTTGTCAGTGGCTTTATTTGCAAATATTTTCTACCATTTTGTGGGTTGTCTTTTCATTTTGTTTATGGTTTCCTTTGCTGTATAGAGATTTTAAGTTTAATTAGGTTCCATTTGTTTGTTATTTCCATTACTTCAGGATCCAAAAAGATATTGCTGTGATTAATGTCAGTGTTCTGCCCATGTTTTCCTCTCAGAGTTTTTGTATGTATAGTGTCTGGTCTTGTATTTATGTCTTTGATTGATTTTGAGTTTATTTTTGTGTATGATATTACAAGGTATTCTAATTTCATTCTTTTACATGTAGTCCAGTTTTCCCAGCACCACTTATTGAAGAGATTGTCTTTTCACCATTGTATATTCTGGCTTCCTTTGTCATAGGTTAGTTTGACCATAAATGCGTGGGTTTATCTCTGGACTTTCCATTCTTTTCCATCACCAAAATAGCGACCGCTGCAAGAGCTCAAGCTAATCAAATATTCTTTGTAGCCTCTACTACCCCTGTTCTCCCCCCACCACCAGGGACCCATAGCCAACCTCATCTCCCCAGTAGCACCTCCAAGATTGGGGTGTCTGTTTCCTCCTGCCCTGTGGAGCTCCTGACTGAAGTCCCTCTGGCCTTCAAGGATGCTCTTGAGGCTTTTGTTGCCTAGGGAGGATTGGAGCCCATATGCTCCTGGGACAAAGCTTGGCACCTACCCATGCCAGTCCCCTGGAGCCAGTGTCCTGTTGCCTGGGGGTAGAAGGGACAGGGAAAGAAGCTCCTATGATGGACCCACCCCACTATCCGTGCCTCCGCTATGGATGAGCATCTCCGGCTGGGGAGTACAGAGCAGCTGTGCCCACCTTCTGTGGGTTGCTCTCTGCTTTGCCCCCCTCAAACCTGTTGCTGCCCTCTTCTCCTTGGCTTCCAAGCTCCGCCTCCACCCAGGCTGATCTTCCTGCTGCTAAGGAATCTTCCCAAGGTGTGGGTCCTGTAAGTTCCCTTACTGATTCCTTTTTTCCTTTGTCCTACTCCATTACATGGACATTTTATTGCCCTTTTTGTAGTCTGAGGTCTTCTGCCGTGTTCAGTAGATATTCCGTATGAGTCACTCCTCGTGGAGGTGTATTTTTTGTTTTCATGTGAGAAAACAAAATTTTTTGTTTCCTGTGCTCCTTCTCTGCCATCTTCATCCTGTCCTTTGTGTTGGCATTTTAAAGGGTTATTTTTAGAGGGTAAGTATTCATTTGTGACTTCCTGAAAACATATAGACCTCATCTGAATAGACAGAACCACATAGAAATCAACCCACGCCCGTCCTTCAGGAAAAATCTCTCTCCTTAAATATCCTCCAACTTGAGATCTCCAAGTGAGCCTTGCTGAGAATGTATCTTTTGTGCATTTTTGTGGTAAAATATAACTGCTGTAAGATTTTTCTGCCATGGTGCTCATTTTTAATAAGGCTTTCATGCCTTGCTCCACAGGCAAGTATCATTCTTGCTGGATCAAGAATGCATCCTAGGTAGTGATCAAGAGTGGCAGTGCTGCTCATTGGACTAGCAAACACCATGAAAAGGCAAATCTGGAGAGGAAACACCATGGTTAAAGTGGGGACATGTTGAGTTTGAATGTCTGAGATAGTCTGGAGTTCTAAGGAATTACCTAGAATGACAACACTCAGAATGACTGGCTATGGCAAGAAAGGATCATGCTAGAGCAAAGAGCAGCATGCAATTTATCCTTGAAGGGCTGGGCTAGAGACACCCTTTTCTGAGCTTCTGGATTTATTAAGAGGTGGTCTTAGAACCATTTGGGTATCTGATAAAAGCTGTCTTAGTACAGAATCAATTGTTTATAAGACACAGGAATATCAGATAAAATCGAAAGGTAGGTGGACTCCATGAATAGGAATGGGGACTCCATCTGGAATAAGGCAATTATCCTTTCTCGGTATATGGCTATTCCCTGCTTCTGTTGTAGATGAAACAAACTGGCCACCTCAGTCCTAGTCAGAGTGCTCAACAGAGACAGGCTAGTCCCATAATCAACTCCAAGTCTCAAGGGAAAAAACCCTATTGACACATCTTGCAACATATGCCAACCCTAGTGCAAACATGCCAGCACAGGGCATCTTTCTACAACAGCCCACTGCACAGGCTGCAGGGGCAGAATTTCTGAAAAAGGACAGAAACAGGCCTGACCAATTGACTAACATGTCTGCAACACAGTATAATTAACGCTCATCCAATTTTTGAAGGGAACAAAAGCTCTCTGTTTTACAATGAACTCTTAATTATCTTGATGGGTATTAATTTGTACATCCATATTTCTCCCTGGTTAATTATTAATCTTATGGTCCCTGTCTACCATATTTTCTAACTCATTTTCCTGGCATCTAATAAAACCTGGTACTGGATCTTCATATTTCCTTTTCAAATTCTAGTCATCTCCCCAAGAGTTTTACACCTCTCAATTGTATTTGTGTCACTGTTTGATCTTGTCTTGTGTCTGATTTTTATGTAATCCATCTTGAAGGTGGCTATGCTTAAAATTCTGAAAATCCCATTAATATTTTAGACCTATTTGCATTTTTCTTTCTTTTTCAAACACCTGTGAGGGTAGTGAACCTCAGACCCTGATACAACTGCCCACTCAGACACTCATCTTTCCTGAGAGTGCCACAACACAGCCCTCCATCCTGTGTTGTCATGCTTAGTAAATGACAACATAAAGACATCAATCTGTATGGCATTTTCTCCCTCTATATCAGCCCCTCTAACCTGCCTGCCACTCCTTGTAATATTTTAAGCCAGGTGGTCTCTCCAAACACATCCCACCACATCACTCCCAGTTAAAGACCCTTCAGAGGACAGATTCCACACCCCTTTCTTGGTCCGAAAGGCCTTTTCTCACCTCTTCAGCCCCTATTTCACCACTGCCAATCCCCACCTCACTCTATTATTCATGCATAACACACTCCTTACGCTTGCTCTGTCTGAAGAAATCCCCATCTCCTGTTACTTTCTCCTTGGGAGACTTTCCCAAGCTCCCCACTCCCAGCTCATATCCTCTACCTTGTCTGACTTCTCTTACAATCAATGTTCTTGATACCATATTTCAGTTGTAAGTTTACAGGTTTGTCTTCTCCAGGTGAATCAGTGTAATGCACACCAATTTTAGAACCAGAGTGCTTGAGTTCAGATTCAAGTTTCACCGCTGCCTTAGTTATGTGAACGTTGACAAGTTCTTTAACCTTTCTGTGCCTCAATTTTACCATACACAAAACAGGGAGAGTAAAAGAATCTCTTAGATAGTACCTAATTATATAATCTCAACACTTAGCACATGCCTAGTACATAAACTAGTAAATTTCTTTAGAACAGTGCTCTATATTTAATCAATTAATACTTGACTAATGGCAGATGTGATAGAATGCAGACCAACCAATACTATCCTCTGGTCAATTCTCAAAGACAGAAAGAACTCAAGTACACTCAAGTTCTTTGAGTGATTCAAAATGTTGGTAAAAATTCAGATGACATAATAATGTCAGAATATTGGTACTTCCAGGCATATATATGCTTAGGCATACTGCAAAGAATAAAAACCTTGAAGTTAGATAGAAGTTTGAATCCCATCTCTGTTGTTTACCTGTATTTTCTGTAAGGTAAATAAATCCTTTTTCTTCCTGTCTCATTCCATAAACAATACTAATGTTATATATTTTAAGCCACAGACTAAGTAAGATTATATGTATAAATTACCTACCTCAGTGGCCAGCAGGGAAGGTAATCAATGTAATTTGCTTGATGAATCACCTTCTGTCTTTTATAGAAGTTTCCTTTCAAACTAAAAATACAGAAGGTAGTTTGAGGAGATCAGAAGAGGTAAAAGTTTTTGCTTTATCTTAGGCAGTTACTTGACTGCATTGACAAATGGCTAACATCTTTGAACTCAAAATGTTCCAGGGGCTGTTTTCAGTGTTTTACCATCAGTATCTCATTTAATCCTCCCCTAAAGCCTGAAAGGTCTGTACCAATATTATCGTCAGAAAGAAGGAAAAATGACTTACTGACAAAAACCAAGGTCTTTTCTAAAACCCATGGTGACCTGATACCCTAGAATGGGAAGGAAGCAGTTGACCAAGGTGGATAGATTTCTCTTTGCTCAGATACTGGGGCTTCTCATAGTCATGATACTTTCTTCATGTCTCCCCTCCTAATTTCTTACTTAGGTAATAGCCTATAAGGACAAAGTTTTTGTAAGAGGTGGAGCCGCTTCAAAGGCTTAGCCTTAGTAAAAGCCTTTATACTTCAGCCTCCAGACAAGGTTCTTTGAAATAGTAGTTATTCATTTGTTAGCCAACAGGTGGCCCACTAGTTACCTAAGAGCATTATTTTTTCAACTTCACTGTGCACAACAGCTATGTGACCTTATCCAATTACCCTAGGATTCAACGACATTAATAAACATGCTCTAAAATCAGCTGGGTTGCAGAAACATCCCTTTTATTGTAAGTTTGCACCATGACTGTTGGAAATTAACTGATGATTAATGTTGTCTAACCTGGGGAATTATATTGCAATGAAGTTCAGGATTTATCGATAAAGACAATGATAATAGTCTGTCTTTGTTTACATCGGTAATTAATGTAGTTCAGGAGGGAGCCCTTGAAACCTTGTATAAGCAAAATTTATCCCCACTGGAGTAGACTGCAGTCATATGTCACCATTCAAAAGGTAATTGGTACATTTCATTAGAAAGTAATTGAAAAAAAAGATTTATTTTAATGCCTTGTAATAAATAATCTTGATAAATATTGTTAGCAGGGATATCTGCACCATATAAAGAACTTACATCAAAATATGGTATATACTACATATCATTCTTGGATTTTTCTAAATGGTGGTTTGGAGCAAAGTCCTCAGAGACTGGGCTACAAGGTCTGTCACTTTGGCTGAATGGACGTGATGATAGACATATGTCTTAGGATTTTAGAAAGCATTAAACAAGTTGATATACACAAAGGCTTTAAACAAATTCTTATTATACAAGAGATGCTCAATGAATGCTATGGTGGTTTAGTTGCTAAGTTGTGTCCAACTCTTGAGATCCCATGAACTCTAGCCTGCCAGGCTTCTCTGTTCATGGGATTCTTCAGGCAAGAATACTGGAGTGGGTTACCATTTCCTTCTCCACAATGAATAACTATACTTAGTACTCTTAGTATGATTACCATCTCTCTCAGGGTCTTGCTATCCTGAGCCTTTGAGGAGACATCCTGAGTTCCAGGGTATGCTTTTATTTAATTGCATTGTAAAAGCAAAGGTAGTTTGTACCAGCATTTCCCCCCCCATTTCCATTTTGTTAATGTGATGAAAATAAGTGCATGAAAAACAGAGAAATGTGCACCCTTCTCAACACTAGCCATGACTAAAGAAACCTTTTCACTCCACACTAAAGGCTCTGAGGTAAAAACAGATCAATAATTATTTTGAGAGTTTTACGACTTTGTGAGCTACTTATACAGAGTAATACAATCCCAATTAGTTCCTCATCTCAGTTTGTTGAGAGCAAAATAATCCCCAAAAGCCATCTGCAGATTGAGATAAAATCATGCTTTTAACAGAGGACCAACTGAAATAGCAAAACAATGGCAGAAGAGAAGTGAATTAAATAATTTTCTTTCTACATCTCTGATAATCAAGCCACGTTCAAGAGCTTTTCTCTGCCTATCACAACTGTATCATGAGAGAATCGTTCTGACCTGTGCTATATAATCATAGCTCTATAAAATGACTATTAGAATCCTCATTACCTTTATTTTATAGTTGGGGCAGGTGAGCTCTTATCCAAGATCATACAGTCACTGTGTGGAATGTCAGGCCCCAAGTTCTGTGTCTCCTTACTCTGCTTTATTTCAGTGCTGTGATTCTCAAATTAGGATCCAGAACACCATAGGACAAAGTTGATATATCTTCCTGGAGAATGTTTTGCCTAAATATTTTAAGGTAGAAATCAAATAATTTAATTATATATTAAATCACTATTTTTCCATTAAACAGGGATATTTTATACTGTGAAATGCGCTACATCATATTCATTTCAAAGATACATGCAAGAAATGTCAAAGAAACACTGGACTTTTAGTGGGTCCTGTGCCCCACGGGAAAGTACGAATCCTCTATGATAATAATTGAGTGGAAGGCTTTGAGAAGGCTATCTTGAAGCCAGATGGTCCTGGTTACCTGAGTCCCATGTCTGAGAGTCAGTACCTGGGTGGCCTTACACGAATCATTCCACTTTACTGAACCTCATTTGTTTAATAGGAATTCTACCACATACTGCTTAGGAAGTCCTAAGGATTCCCTAGACCATGTGAAAATCCAAAAGCATAATAGGTGTTCAGTATATAGTGAAAGTGTTAGTCATAGTTGTGTCTGACTTTGCAACCCCGTGGACTGTAGCCCATGAGGCTCCTCTGTCCATGGGATTTCCCAAGCAAGAATACTGGAGTGCGTTGCCATTCCCTTTTCCAGGGGATCTTCCCAGGTCTCTTATAGTGCACGCAGTTTCTTTACCATTTGAGCCACCAGGAAAGCCCCAGTACATAGTAGTCATCATTATTAAACACGCACATATCACTCTCAAAGCATGCCCTCTGGTTTGTTCAGCCACTGGTTCCCATATAATTCCCAAGCTAACTACTCTGAGCCCAAGAAAGAACAACTGGCCTCTCTCCATTTTGCTTTCAAAACTATTTCTAGCTTCCTGTGGTATTATTTTGACTAAAAGGGGGTCCCTAAAATGGGTTGTGAAAAATTCCAAAGTATGTAAACTAGATATTAACTAGCTTATTTATTTTATGACTAGACCCAAAATAGAAAATTTCAATTAAAACCATATAGAAAACCATTCACTTTATGTTATCTAAAGGGCTTCCGCAATGGCTCAGCAGGTCATGACTCCACCTGCAATGCAGGTGCTGATCTCCCTCAGTTCAGAAGAGCTCCTGAAGGAGGAAAATGGTAATCACTCCAGTGTTTTTTAATTAAATTTATTTATGTTTAATTAAAGGATAATTGCTGTGCAATATTGTTTTGTTTTCTGCAAACCTCAACATGAATCAGCCATAGGTATACATATGTCCCCTCCCACCTCCCTCCCCTCTAGGTTATTACAGCACCCCAGTTTGATTTCCCTATTAGCTATCTATTTTACACATGGTAATGTACGTGTTTAGAAAATCCCATAGAGGAGCCTGGCAGGCTACAGTCCAAAGGGTCGCAAAGAGTCGGACACACTGATCAACTAAACACACACACGTTATTTAAAATGCCTTTCAGCACAAATAAAGCACTCCGTAAGTTTTTATTATAATTTACTTTTACCCTCAAGCCCTAACACTTCATCCTGTTACTCTAACGTTCCTTCCCAGTCAATCAAGGCAGTTTTAGAGTAGCATTTAGAAGTATACTTTCTGGTGCGAGAGCTGTGGTTGAAACATCCCTGCTGCTTCCTCCTAGTGATGTAACCTTAGGCTTATCATCTCCCCCAAAACTCACTTTCAAACTAGGATTATTAACAATAATATAATGGTGTAATGACTTGCTTCTAGAGTTGTTTTACTGAGCATAGGCCCTGGAACACATGGTAAATATGCAATATTTTTTATCTATACTTTTATATAAAATAGCTTTTATAAAATTAAACTTGAATTAAGCATAGTTATTCACATATGAAACATTAACTTTCACTTTTTAGTCTTCTAGGAACTAGGTAGCTCACCTGTAGGTCCCCACAGATAGAGGTTCCCATGGATGCGTGCCCAGCTGCTTCACTTGTATCTGACTCTTTGTGACCCCATGGACTGTAATTATCCTGGCAAGAATACCGGAGTGGGTTGCCACTTCCTCCCCTAGGGGATCTTCCCAACCCAGGGGTCAAACCTGCATCTCCTACACTTGCACACTGATTCTTTACCACTTGAGCCACCTGGGAAGCCCAGAGTTTTCCTGCACAACATGTAAACAGACAGACACAGAGAATTCTTTAGGATGTCTACTGACTGTTAGCACTGAGGATGAAGAGATCGTGACAACCTCACTGAGGGTAGGAGGGCTCTTTCTTTCTAATCATGTCCGGCCACACACTCATTTGCTATTCATCTTCCACAATCAGTAATGAGGTATATTTTAGAGCTGAGCAAGGCAGCCTTCCATTTGCTGCCCCCATCGCCTCAATGTGTGCAGGAGACCAGGTCCCCGTGGCCATGTAGCAAGTTAGTGCCAAGGGGCTGAACTGACTTCCACTTCTGATCAAAGCTAGTGATTTCATTTAAAGGAGAAATCTAAATAATATTTCTTAATTTTCATTCTTAATTAAAATAATTGACAGCCTAGCTCTTTGTTACACATGGAGTCAGGTTAGCTGCATGGGTCATTAAACGTTCTGAGAACATTAGGTCTTATTGAAAAGACTTGAAAGTTATTACTCTCATTAATAGTGTGGAAATGTTCATCATCTCTTTGATATGCAAATCAGTTATTTGGTTTTTTATCTCACTTGAGAAAGAATCTCCAGATGCGAGGAATATAATATTTTGGAGATGGCAGGGTGCAGAACTAGAGAGAGAGTTTCTCTGGAAAAAGCAATTATGATGTCTGTAGTTTTACATGTAGTCATTCAACTTGGAAATCTCAGGTTCTGAGAAACAGGATTTCCTGCAAAATCCAAGCATCTGATCACCATTTGGAAGCCCATGTTGGACTCCTAATGCACAATATTTGTGATTTAACTGACAAATTCTACCCAAAACCTGTCAAGAATTTTCCCCTCTCAAAGTCATTGACATTTTAGTAAATCTTAAAACAGTAAAAATAGAGTATGGAGGAAAAATGGACTTCTAAGTCACTTATCTTTGAAATTTTTGACATCCAAGCTTTTTTCAAAGTCTGCATGGGGCTGCTATGTAAACCAGGATGTCTCCTGTGGACAATGAAATGTTAAGAAACCCAGAGGGGTTTAGGGGAGGGAAAAACGGAAAAGAAATCATCTGTTCTAACCAGTGTAGGAGTGGAAATAAATAGGTATTTCATTTTTATCTGGATAAATACAGCAATATAAGCTATCACCACATCCTGTGTACTTGATCGTGATTCTAAAGCTCAAACTTTAAACATTATCCTCTATTCCCGTCCAAGAAAGATTAAAATATTTAAGAGGGGGAGCTATGGCCTTCATGGACAATCTAAAAGGAACATATTACATGAAACCAACTACAACCCTAATAGAACAAGTCAGAATGGGGTAGTTACTAGCAAAATGGGCCACAAACTTAAGGGAGAGATAGATAGATATAAAATTTGGTTTGCGTATAAACTCAATATGAACACTCATGTGACCTCCAATTTAATGTTATTAGACTGCAATGATAAATTGTCCAGAATCATAAAGATGGTAAGGGGAGAGTGTTGTTTTTTTTTTTTTGTCCTGAATCTTACTCAGAACATACTCACAGCACTGTATTCAATGCTAGGTAATAGAAATCTAAGAGGGGCATTGATTCAACAAATAATTATTGAATGCCAGGTAACATTCTTGATGCTGGGCATAAATATAGTGTAATTATTACCTTTGTAGAGTTTAGTCTAGAGCAAGAAAGAGACTAAAACAGGCAGACAGACAAGTAGTTACAAATTGTCTCAGTGGCCTGCAGGAACTGAAGGGTGAGAAGGGGACAGACATACCAAGAAGCATAGTAGAGGATGGAGACAGTGGATCTACCAGCTGTCCAGGGGCACAGGAAGGTCTTGTTGAAGAAAACCTCAGAATAACTAGGGTGCTTGTTTTATAAATGTGGAGTACCACTATGGAGACTCCATATTACATCACAAGCTACTGGGCTGCTTGGGTTTGATCTACAACTCTCTAGGCATGTGGCCTGGACCATGACATTTTTCTTTTCTTTTTTTTTTTTTTAAGAAATGGATGAACTCTTAGTTTCCCTTTGAGACTGTAACAGAAAATGGTGTGATCCCCTACTTACACTTTTCTAAACTGGAGGAAAATGGGTTTACAATGTTGTGTTCGTTTCTGCTGTACAACATCGCCGATCAGTCATAACTAAATGTACCCTCCTCCGTTAGCCTCCATCCTACCCCTCAATCTCATCACAGAGAACCAGGCTGGGAACCCTGTGCTCCACAGCAGCTTCCCACTAGTTGTGTGTTACACATGGTAATATACATATGCTCGTGCTACTTTCCAAATTCATTCTACCCTCTCCTTCTTCAACTGTGTCCACAAAAGACACATGTACGCCAATGTTCATTGCAGCACTATTTACAATAGCCAGAACATGAAAGTAACCTAGATGTCCATCAAGAGATGAATGGATAAAGAAGTGGTGGTACATCTATACAATGGAATATTACTCAGCCATGAAAAGGAATGAATTTGACTCAATTATAGTAAGGTGGATAAACCTAGAGCCTATTATACTGAGTAAAGTAAGTCAGAAAGAGAAAAACAAATATCATATATTAACACAAAACTCAGCAGTGGCCACAGGATTGGAAAAGGTCAGTTTTCATTCCAATCTCAAAGAAAGGCAATGCCAAAGAATGCTCAAACTACTGCACAATTGCACTCATTTCACATGCTAGTAAAGTAATGCTCAAAATTCTCCAAGCCAGGCTTCAACAATACGTGAACTGTGAACTTCCAGAGTTCAAGATGGTTTTAGAAAACGCAGAAGAACCAGACATCAAATTGCCAACATCCAACTGGATCATCAAAAAAGCAAGAGCATTCCAGAAAAACATCTATTTCTGCTTTATTGACTAAGACAAAGCCTTTGACTGTGTGGATCACCACAAACTGTGAAAAATTCTGAAAGAGATGGGAATACCAGACCACCTGACCTGCCTCTTGAGAAATCTGTATGCAGGTTAGGAAGCAACAGTTAGAACTGGACATGGAACAACAGAATGGTTCAAAATTGGGAAAGAAGTATGTCAAGGCTGTATATTGTCACCCTGCTTATTTAACTTATATGCAGAGTACATCATGAGACATGCTGGGCTGGAAGAAGCACAAGCTGGAATCAAGATTGCTGGGAGAAGTATCAATAACCTCAGATATGCAGATGACACCACCCTTATAACAGAAAGTGAAGAGGAACTAAAAAGCCTCTTGATGAAAATGAAAGAGAGTGAAAAAGCTGGCTTAAAGCTCAACATTCAGAAAACTAAGATCATAGCATCTGGTCCCATCACTTCATGGCAGATGGGGAAACAATTGCAACAGTGGCTGACTTTATTTTTGGGGGGCTCCAAAATCACTGTGGATGGTGCCTACAGCCATGAAATTAAAAGACGCCTGCTCCTTGGAAGAAAAGTTATGACCAACCAAGACAGCATGTTAAAAAGCAGAGACATTACTTTGCCAACAAAGGCCCGTCTAGTCAAGGCTATGAGGTTTTTCCAGTAGTCACGTATGGATATGAGAGTTGGACTATAAAGAAAGCACCCAAGAGTTGATGCTTTTGAACTGTGGTGTTGGAAAAGACTCTAGAGAGTCCCTTGGACTGCAAGGAGATCCAACCAGTCCATCCTAAAGGATATCAGTCCTGAATATTCATTGGAAGGACTGATGTTGAAGTCGAAACTCCAATACTTTGGCCAACTGATGTGAAGAGCTGACTCATTGGAAAAGATCCTGATGCTGGGAAAGATTGAAGGCAGAAGGAGAAGGGGACGACAGAGGCTGAAATGGTTGGATGGCATCACCAACTAAATGGACATGAGTTTGAGGAAATTCTGGGAGTTGGTGATGGACAGGGAGGCCCTGTGTGCTGCACTCCGTGGGGTCACAAAGAGTCAGACACAACTGAACTTAACCGAACAGAATGTAGAAAAAATACTGATGAACCTATTTGCAGGAAAACAATGGAGATGCAGACATTGAGAATGGACCATGACATATGACCTCTCTGAATATCCCTGGGGCTAGTAGTGAATACCAGATGGGGTTAAGTATATGAAAAGTGCCCAACATGAAGGGCTTAAATTATGTATTTGCTAATGACATGTGAATCTCATTATGTTGCTAAAACTTGACATTGGGCTTTCATTTGATACCTCTTGAGGTTACTTTGAATCAGGCTGTGAAAAGCATAACTCAAAAATACAGGGTGAGTCACGGTGGTTTTTAAGAAACTGAAGTCAGATGTCACATCAACTGAAAATTAAAGATTTTCAGTTGAAAATTATCCCATCAATTGAAAATTCAATTATGAATTTTCAAGTTGACAACACAAAGGGAACCCAATACTATGCTCTGAAAGTTGTCAAGCATCAAAATCTCTCTCAGCATTAGTTTAAATGGCCCACTACACTGATTCAAATCAGGTTCTTAAGAATTACTGTTGGTTCATTAGTGTTTCTCAAACAGCCCAACTAAAATATGGGAGCAATTTTTAAAGCACTTTGCTTTAAATAGGAATTGAACTTTGAGCTTGAGAGCCAATGAACTTCAGATCAATGACAATATTGTTTGATAGTTACACACATTCTTTGAGTAACGAATCCCACTGATTGAAGTTTTATATATATAATATCATTGGATAAGCAACATAGAAATGCAGTTGCTCAGATAGTACAATGGGCCCATTCAGTAGGCACTGAGGTTTCCATTTATCAACTTAGCTGCTCTGGTCACAACCTGAACTACTATTCTGTTCTCATCAGTAGGATGGTAGGGTTCCATGGTAAAGGTTGTCTCTCTACAACGTACACATAGATCTGCTAAGTCAGTGGTTTTCAACCATCACCATATCAATGTCCCAGCATTCTCATTAGTTTGTGTGAGATGTGACCCAGGTTTTGAAAGCTCCTCCATGTGGTTCTTACCAAATTGAAATTTCCTAGTCCCTGACATCAGCCAATCCAAGAACTCCCTAAAAGCAGTTTCTTTAACCAAAATACCACGAACTTTATATTCTCTCCCACCAGTTCTTTCTAAATCATTTTCCTTTCTATTATAACTTTGTATTAGATTTTTCATCAAACTTAGAACATACACAGTCATTTTAGGTGTTGGTGTCATTGTGAATCTGCTGTTTCCTAAGAAGGACGGGGGAGCTAACTTATTTCAGTTACCACATACATTACTTGGTTTTTATGATGTTTCGAAGGTCATTCCCCAAAGTAACAAATGCCATTATCTCCATTCTCTGAGGATGGGAACAAAATATGATCTAAAAACTTGTCTCAGTTTGGAAGTGATTAATGTAGATACTTATGATGAAGGAAATGAAAACAAGAAATCTGGATAAGTAATCACTGTTTCTACAAAAACAATTTCAACAAAAAATGAGCTTGAAACGGGGAGAACAAACTGATAATGCCAAGAGCAAATAAATTATTCTCTGAGATTTAAAAACAGACCTGTGATAGCATTTATAGTTTTGTGGGGGTTTTTGATTCATGACATTCCCAAGTATCACCAGCCCATGTTTCACAGGTCCTTGAAATGAAATTTGAGCGGAGAAGAGGTTTCAAATCCATGCAGAAATGTGCCAGGAAACAGTGGTTTTTGACAGAGGAAACATCTCTCCAGGGTTTCATTAACCTAAGGGACACAACCAGTTTTTCTCCTTGTCATATTCCCTGGCCACACTAGACCTAAGAAACCATGTCAGAGGGGAACCAGGAGAGTCTGGGCACTTTGGACTCTGGTCAGGACTTTTCTTTGTCCCCAGCTGTAGAAAGAAATGATTTCAGAGGACACCATCCTGACTTGGCCAGAGCAACAGTTCCTAGTCTCACCAGCCAAACCAACTCAGCTGCCACTCCATAGAATTGGACTGTGTTTTGGAGTGTATACACAACTATACCATTGCCACAGCAATATAGATATACACTACCAACCATGATCAAACATGCCTTTCACTTTTCTGTCTCTAGCCCTGTATATCCACCTGGTCACTTGATGTTCTCAAACACCTTCCAATCAACTTCTCTAAAACTCAAATCACAAGACACTGTAAGTGTTCTTTTTACATTGTTCCCTATCTTTGTGGCTAACCCATCACCAAATGCTAGATTTGGGTATGATGATGAAATGAGTCTTCTCCCACCTGCATAACCACAGACTCCTATCTCCTTTTCTTGCACTGATGAAAGAATGAAATTAGAACATTGTTTAACACCATACACAAAATAAACTCAAATTGGACTAAAGATCTAAATGTAAGACTAGACACTATAAAACTCTTAGAGGAAAACATAGGCAGAACACTTTGACACAAATCACAGAAATATCTTTTTTGATCCTTCTCCAAGAGTAATGGAAATAACAACAAAAAGAACCAAATGGATCCTAATTAAACTCAAAAGCTTTTGCACAGCAAACCATAAACAAAATGAAAAAACCCACAGAATGATAGAAAATATCTGCAAATGATGGGATCAACAAGGTATTAATCTCCAAAATTTATAAACAGCTCAGTTGGCTCAATATCAAAAAAACAAGCAACCTAATAAAAAAATGGGTGGAAGATCTAACTAGACATTTCTCCAAAGAAGACATACAAATGGTCAAGCAGCACATGAAAAGATGCTCAACATAATTATCAGAGATATGCCAATCAAGAGAGATATCACCTCATACCAGTCAGAATGGCCATCATTAAAATATCTTCAAGCAATAAATGCTAGAGAGAGTGTGGAGAAAACACTGTTGATGAGGATGTAAATTGTCACAACCATTAAGGAGAACAGTATGGAGGCCCCTTAAAAAGCTAAAAATAGAGCTACCATATGATCCAGCAATACCACTCCTAGGCATATATCAGAGAAAACCATAATTTGAAAAGATACATGTACACCAATGTTCATTTAAGCACTGTTTACAATAGCCAAGACGTGGAAGCAACCTAGGTGTCCATCGACAGATGAATAAGAAAGATGTGGTACGTAAACACAATGGAATATTATTCAGCTGTTAAATGGAATGAAATAATGCCATTTTCAGCAACATAAATGGACCTGGAGATTATCATACTAAGTCAAGTCAGAGAAAGACAAATATCATTGTAACTCATATACAGAATCTTAAAAAAATGATACAAATGAATTTATTTATAAAAGAGAAACAGACTTACAGACTTAGAGAATGAATTTACAGTTACCAGGGGGAGTGGGGGGGAGGAGGGGGATAGATTGGGAGTTTGGGATTGACATGTACACACTAATATATTTAAAATAGATAACCAACAAGGACCTAGTGTATAGCACAAGGAACTCTGCTAAGTACTCTGTAATAACGTAAATGGGAAAAGAATTTGAAAAAGAACATATAGATGTTTAAGTGAAGCACTTTGCTATACACCAGAAACTAACACATTGTTAATCAACTATATTCCAATATAAAATAATTTTTTTAATGGAAACACTAAGAAACATTTCTTAACATAAGAAATGAAAATAATAATTATTTGCCAACCTTTAAAGCTGAGTTGATTTTACTATACAGTTTCCAAGTCCATCATTTCAAAAATCAGAAACCTGGACCTCTGGAGTACAATGGTAGAGTAGTGCAAGTCCTTTGACCAGTTGTTCTGGTTGAAAAGAATTAAAACCAATGGCAAAAATATTTTTTAAATATTTTAAATGTATGCATGAGCTAGAAATGATGTATGATTAGTCACAGTCCAAAAGCTAAAACATAGGAACCCAGAGAAGTAACCTGAGCATGGAAGTCACCTATAACTTTATAGATTTTACTGAACTAGATGAAATTCAGCTTGTTTTATGGACTGAGGGGACATGGGAACAAGGAATATCTCAGTGTCCACTGGATGGAGGTAATCCATTTAGAGATACCACAGATTTAAATGGGACCCCAATGTACCAAACCCTCAACATACAGATGAAATAGAATTCAGCCTACCTGGTCTTGCCCTCCTCTGACTTTTCCACCCTGAGGACTGCAAGGGAAATCGCCACTTTTTAACTTCAGCACTGGAGAGAAAACTTTCTCCAAGGCTTGGTAACTTCAAATTGACCCTCCCTCTGCCTGAATTCATATTACCTGGTTGGTTCTGAGACCTCAACGAAAGAAATTAGTTTACACTAGGCCCAAACTGAAAGTGGCATCAGTGACCAATGGAAACAGAGGCAAACCCTCTCTAGAGAAAATCACCTTAAAAGTAGTTCTCTGATAACTTCAGCAAATTAAGATCCAAGACACAGAAAGCCATGAGGCAAAAAGTATGGAACGTCCTCAGAAGCAATGCACCATGAGCAAGACAGCATGGAAACAAGGCTGCCAATTTAGATGCACAGAAGTTCCCGATATGAGAATTAGCAGAGAAAATATAAAGTAATATGTTCACTATGAGTAGAGAAACAGAATTGAAAGAATAAAAAACAAGGAATATAAAAATGGCTAACAACTGAGCAATAGAGATTTTCTAAAAATGAAAATATAATCTTGAAAAGTAGAACTCCACAGGATGCGATGAAAAATAATAATAAGAAAATTAAATGAACATGAGACTATGTCTAAGGAATCATCCAGGAAGCAGAGAGGCAGAATAATACAAATGTCTAATCCACGATTCAGCATGAAAAGAGCGAGAACAGAGCATAAGCAATTTTCAAAGACATATCAGCTGAGTGTTGTTCAGAAGTGATGAAAGACACAAAACTACAAATTTAGAGAGTTAAAAAAAAATTCAGGGAGAGTAAATAAAATTAAATCCATATCTCAGCATATCAAAATAACATTGCAAAAGAGCCTCTGGAGAGAAAAGAACAAAATAGAAGTTCTAGAACTGAAGATATATTGACAGCTGCCTACTTAACCACAATAGTGAGAACCAGAATTCAGAGGAATAATCTTCAATTCCTGAGAGAAAATAACTATCAGCACAGCGTGATACATCCAAAGAAAAATCTCTTTTACTAAAGAAGGCAGATTAAAAAATTATTTCAGAAAAACAAAACTGAGGATTTGCGCCAGCAAACGCTCACTGAAAGAAAATGTCAAAAATTTTCTTTAAGAAAGGGAGGTTTACGATGACAGAAGAAATAAAGATAGAAAGTGGAAATGCATATTAATAGATATACATAAACACTGAATAAGCAATAATCTGGCTGGATTAAACAACACAGAACCAAAATACCTAATAGTACATACAGATAAATCAAGAGTATCTGGAGTGTTACATTTTAAAAGAAAATTCATTAAAGACTCAATATTATTGAGGTATCCACTCTGCTCAGAATTGATCTATGGATTCAACACAATCCCAATCAAATCGCCTACAGGCCTTTAAGACATAAGCAAAAGGAAAGAGTCTAGAAAAGCTAAACCAATGTTTTCCTTTTGCAAAAGCTAAAGGCTCACTTTAGCTAATTCTGACTTCTTACAAAGTTATATCAAACAAGACAGTCTGGTATTAGCATAAGGATAGACAGGGAGGCCTGGCATACTGCGGTCCATGGGGTCGCAAAGAGTGGACACAACTGAGCGACTGAACTGAACTGAGGCAAATAGATAAACAGAACAGAGTAGAGAGTGTAAAAATAGGTCTATATAGGTATGGTTAATTGATTTTCAACAAAAGCATCAGTGCTATTCAACAGAGAAAGGATTAATTTTTTTTTTTTTTTTTTTTCAGTAAATGGTCCTGGAACAACTAGATAAACCTACTGGGGAAAAAGTGAACCTCAACTCTATTCTTAGAAACTAATTCACGATGGATTACAAATCTAGATGTAAAACTAAAACTATAAAGCTTCTAGCAAAAGACATGGAAGACTATGTATCCTTGGAGTAGGTAATGATTTATTAGGGAAGGTACAGAAGTACTAAACATAAAAATATGATAAATTGACACTCATCGGAAGACATTATTTAAAAATGAAGTAAGTCATGGATTGGGAGAAAATATTTTATACAGATAGATAAGTAGAAAGATTTTAGATATATGAATGTATTCAGATACACATGCATATCTGAATTTTCTGAAAATGTATCTGAAATTTCAGAGATATGTTGATATATACACACAAAAAAAATTTACCTGGCATATACAGCAAATCAATAACAAAAAAAACAAATAATCCAATGGTTTAAAAAATTTTGCACAAGAGTTTTAAATAGATCTCTCGCAAAAGAACATCTTTGAATACCCAATAAACACATGAAAAGCTGCTCAACATGATTAGTCATCAGGAAAATGAAATTTGAAAAGAAGAATCATTTTATAGCCACTAGAATAGCTTTAATTACATCAGTACTGGTGGTAAGAATATAAAATTGCACAAGTATCTTGGAAAACACTTTGGCAGTTTTCTCATTGTATTAATCTATGATGGTACAAAATTCAGCAGCTTAAAAAACAAGACATTTATTATCTCAGTTTCTGTGGGTCAGAAATCTGGGTGCAATTTAGTGATGCCTCTCACTCAAGATCAATTATCAGGTTGCAATTAAGCTGTGGGCCAGGGCGGTAATCTTTTCAAATGCTTGTCTTGAGGAAGATCTATTTATAAATGCAGTGTTGGTAAGACTCAACTTCCTATAGACTATTGGATGGAGGGCCTTAGTTTCTCACAGGCTAATGGGCTCCCCCATTTTCTCAGATATGCTCAGCATAGTATCTCTTTGAGAAAGGGAATGAGAGCACAAACCCAAGATGGAAGCCACAGTCTTTTTTAAAGCTAGTCTCCTAAGTACATCCTGGCACACTTTACTTGTGTAGAAGCAAACCACTATGTATACTTGCTCCTTGGAAGGAAAGCTTCGACACACCTAGACAGCATATTAAGAAGCAGAGATATCACCTTGCCAACAAAGGCCTGTATAGTCAAAGCTATGGTTTTTCCAGTAGTCATGTATGGATGTGAGAGTTGGACCATAAAGAAGGCTGAGCACTGAAGAATTGATGGTTTTGAATTGTGGTGCTAGAGAAGGCTCTTGAGAGTCCCCTGGATAGCAAGGAGATCAAACCAGTCCATCCTAAAGGAAATCAACCCTGAATATTCATTGGAAGGACTGATACTGAAGCTGAAGTTCCAATACTTTGGCCACCTGATGCAAAGAGCCAACTCACTGGAAAAGACCCTTGTCGGTGGGAAAGATTGAGGGCAGGAGAAGGGGGCCACAGTGGATGGGATGATTAGATAGCATTACCGACTCAATGGACATGAGTTTGAGCAAACTCCAGGAGATAGCAAAGGACAGGGAAGCCTGGCATGCTGCAGTCCATGGGGTCACAAAGAGTCAGACATGACTTAGCAACTGAACAACATATCCAGCCCACATCTAGAAGATAGAATCATCTAAAAGCATGAATACCAGGAGGCCAGCATCTTTGGGGATTATTTTAGATGCTGTCTTAGCACATTTCTTAAAGACACACCTATGCTATAACCTAACAGTTCTACTCATAGCCACTTATTTTAGAGAAATGAAAAACTTTATCGTCATAAAGATTTATGCAATATAGTCCCAAACTCAAAACAACCAAATATCTACTAACAAGAGACTGGATAAAGGGTGCATACTTTCAGTTATAAGCTGAATGAGTTCAGAAGAGCTAGTGTGCAGCACAGTCATGACTATAGTTATTAAACAATACTCTATTATATGTTTGAAATTTGTTAAAAGAGTAGGTTTTAAATATTGTTACCACATGAGAGGAAAAGGTAAATATGTGAGGTGATGGATAGGTTAATTAACTGCAAGAATCGGTTCACAATATACACATGTATTAAAACAGCATGCTGTACAAATATAGACAATGTTTATTTCTTAGAAAAAGTAAAAAAACCTGTGCATTTCATTGTATGTATTTTTCCTTAATAAAAAGTCATCTGAAATTTTTTTTAAAAATCCAGTTATATGAGAGACACATCTAAAATATAACCATACAGAATGGATGATATTTAAAAGAATAATGTGTTCAAGGAAAATACTGACAGTGAGAACAACTATACTAATAGGCAAAATGTCTTTTAAGGCAAAAAACAATATAAGAAATACAACTGTTTTTATACGTGGAATCCTAAGCTGGTGTGTATTTAATAAATACCTCTCTTTATAACTGATAGATCAAACCAGGTATATATGTTGAGTTAATAGACATAGAACATAGCAGCAACAACTGCAGAACACATATTCTTTTCAGACAGACATGAATATTTGTAAAAATTAACATATCCTGTACCAAAAATCTAGTCTCAATTTTTAAATGATCTATTAAAGAGAATATTTTCTAACTATCATAAGATTACTAGTTTAAAACTAATGAATAAGATATACAGTAGAAATATATACTAGAAAATATTACATATTTAGAAATTAAGGAAAGTCCTTCTATAAAACTTACCAGAGGAGAAATTATACCAAAATGGCAAAATATTCACACCTATATTATTAATACTTCTTTGGTATGCTGCCCCCCAGATGCATATCCTTAAATGAAAATATTAAAAATTAAGAAGGCAGAACATTTTAATTAACTAAGGCGGCAACACATTTTAGAACTTACTTAGAATAATTCTGCAGTTCTATTTAGAACAAAAGACAAGGAAAATTCAAGCACAAGAAATAAGCATAACACAGGGTTGACACAAAAGCAGAAGTTAGCTCTTTGAAAAGACTAATAATTGACAGTACTGCTCAAGGGGAAAAGAAGATACGAATATAAATATTTGGAACAACAAAAGACATAACTACAAATGTTGGGGACGGTTTTTAAAATGAAAATATTATAAAAAGCTTTGCCAAGAAGTTTAAACCTTTCTATGAAATAAATGAAAAAATACCAAGAAGAGAGATAACTTGCCAAAGTCAACCTGAAAAGAAGCATAAAACATGTATAATCCTATAATTAACTTTAAATGGAAAAATATGTCATTCAATGTGCAGGTTTCTCAATGATTTTAAATATACAAGAAATAAATAAATTTAATCTTTCATTAAAATTTTCAGAATAAAGTGATAGAACTTGACAAAGATATTGATGATATATAATGACAATGGTAGTGAAGTGAAAGTCACTCAGTCATGTCTGACTCTTTGTGACCCCTGACTGTATAGTCCCTGGAATTCTCCAGGCCAGGATACTGGAGTGGGTAGCCTTTCCCTTCTCCAGGGGATCTTCCCAAGCGAGGGATTGAACCGAGGTCTCCTGCATTGAAGGCAGAATGACAACGTTAAGCTAATACCAAAAATTTAGTGGATTATTGAAAAATTAACATAATTTACCACATTATTAAGTATATTATCTCAAAATATGAAGAATAAAATGGTACTTGATAAAATTCACAGTAATGAATGATAGAAACTCTTAGCAAAACAAGAATAGAAAGGAACTCTCTCATCATGATAAAAAGTATTTCAGGGGAAAAAAATAAAACCCTAGAACAAAAAAATTTTACTTAATGGTGAATTTTTTAAAGCTTTCCCTTTCAAGTCAGGAAAAGGCAAGATTGCCATTTCCTTACTTTTAATTAGCACTGTATTGGACAATCCTAGACAGAATAGTATAGAAAGTAAAAGAAATAAAAAGTATAAGAAATCAAAAGATATAAAACTGTCATAAAATAACTAGTGCCTACCAAGTAAACCTGGGTTGGGAAGATCCCCCGGAGAAGGAAATGGCAACCCCCTTCCAGTATTCTTGCCTGGGGAATCCCATGGACAGAGGAACCTGTCCATGGGTTCCAAAAGAGTCAGACATCATTTAGCAAGTAAACCATAACAAGAAAACCAAAATCAACCTGTGTACAAATTTTGAAAAATAAGATAATTTGTTGTTGTTCAGTCTCTCAGTCATGTCCAAGTCTGTGACCCCATGGACTGCAGCACGCCAAGCTTCCCTATCTTTTACCATCTCCTGGAGTTTGCTCAAACTCACGTCCATTGAGTCAGTGATACCATCCAACCATCTCATCTTCTGTTGTCCCCTTCTCCTCCTGCCTTATTTACCTAGGTGTTAACTATAAGATCAACATATTGAAAACAATGAACAAAAGCCTGAATCTCAATAGGAAAAAGCAGTAACTGTAAGAGAAATACTTTTTTAACCAAAATATCATTTTCAGTAGACACAAGAAATATGCTGAATCCACATAGGGGGAAAAAAAATTGAAATACATCCAAGAAAACTTAGTAGAGACAGATGAAATCATCATGAAGAGAACATAAATCCAAGCAAAATTCCAACAGGTCTTCCTTCATTTGATTCTGAAATTAGGAGGTTAGAATAAGAAAAAGGAGTCCAGAATGGCAGTGACTAAAAGACAAGGAAGGGAAAAGCCCCTGGCCCAATTTTGGCTCCTCTTTTTATGGTTTTTTTTTTTTTTTTCTCCTCCTCCCCCAGGCCTACCCTATGTAAACTGGGCTAGCCAGGAGTGCTATTTGTTTTACCTGAGGTCCTCACTCTGGTCCGCGGACCTTCCTTTGTTTTAGTTTCGTGGGCTTTTCCCTTCCTTGTCTTTTAGCCACTGCCATTCTGGACTGCTTTGTCCTATTCTAACTACCTAACAGCTGTCTTGAAAAAGCAACCTAAGAGGACTTGTCTTATGAAATGTAAAGAATTTAAAAGTTGTAGTAAGTTAAAACACTTTAATTGTTATCACAGGGATAGATGAATAGAATAATGAAATAGACTAGAAAGACCCATAAGTGTCTGGCAACATCATTTATGAAAGAACTAAACATAGGCTTTTCAATATATGATGTTGAGATCCTTCACCTGCATCTGTTTTTTACCCCAACCTCAGACCATACACAAACATGAATACCCAATGAATTTGAGACATAGCAAAACACAAAAGTTTTAAAAATAATATTGAAGAACTTTATGGTTTCAGTGTAGGGAAGGATTTCTCAAATAAGACACAGAAAGCACAAATGCTAAAGGAAAAGATAATAAAATTTTTGGCATTAAAATATAAAACTTTGTTCACCAAAGATGCTAAGCATAAAATGGAAAGTTAAGCTACTAGCTACTGCCTCAAAAGAAGGAACTATCAATGCATTGTTTAGCAGTTCTATTATTTTTCAGAATACATAAAGCATGATTACAATTCACACAAAATCACAAAAACAAAAGACATCTCACTGAAGAATAATCCCAAATGGCTTACCAGCAAATAAAAAGATGCTTAACTCCATTACTAAACTGGGAAATGCATATTTAAAAGGTAATAGCATCCCATTTCACACTCATTTCATAATGAACAATATCAAATGGTAGCAAGAAATAGAATAAACAGAATAAATAGAATAAACTCTATACATTAGTAGTGGGGAAATAATAAAGCTGTAGATAAGCATACCCTAGGAGCTAGCAATGTCACTCTTAACCTGTGTGTCCTAAAGAAATTTACAAATAAACACTGGGATCCACATCAGAGATGACTTAGTAGAAAAAAAAACTTGGGATCAATCAAAATGTCCAACAAAAGGATGGACAAATAAATCATGATGTGTGATTAACCCAAGGGAATTGAATAAATTATAGTTGGGCATGGCTGTTCCTCAGGAACAAACTGTTGAGGCCAAAAATAAATAAATCACTAAGTGGAATCATTCTGTGCATAAAGCTCAAAAACACATGATAGTGAACAATTTATCATTTAAGCAGGCAAATGTAGTAATGTAATATTACAAAGAAAAGTAAGAAAACAAAGCAAGAAAAAGCAAACAAAAACAAAACAAAACAAGCAAGAAAAGCAAAATTCATAGTACTAGTTACTCTTGAGAGAAGGAAATGGATTAGAATTAGGAAAAGGAGCTCTGCTGCTGCTGAGTCACTTCAGTCGTGTCCGACTCTGTGCGACCCCACAGACATCAGCCCACCAGGCTCCCCCGTCCCTGGGATTCTCCAGGCAAGAGTATTGGAGTGGGGTGCCATTGCCTTCTCCGAAAAGGAGCTCAGGGAACTACAAAGAATTTTTTTTTTCCTAAGTAGGTGGTGAGTATACCTGGGTTGGGAAGATCCCCTGGAAGAGGGCATGGCAACCCACTTCAGTTTTCTTGCCTCGATCATCCCATGGATGGAGGAGCTTGGCAGGATACAGTCCATTGGGTTGCAAAGAGTTGGACATGACTGAGTGACTAAGCGCGCTCACACACACACAGACACACAAGATCTATGGCAACGTCATTCTTTTTACCATATTTATATTTGGAGAAATCTTTGCATCAATTCCAAAAGTTTAATGATTTGAAATAAATTTTTGTTTTCCACCAGTAGCCCTGGCAATAATAGGCCAGATTAGAATATCAGCTGCGTCCTGTCTAAACCATCTCCATCACTTGCCATCTATGATTGCTCACAGACTAGTTTTCCTTCAGGCTTTCTTATGGGTCAGTTACTGACATTACCTCTCCAGTCTTTGTGGGCATCTGGTATGACAACGTTGTTTCAGAGTAGTGGTTCTCAAAGTGTGGTCCCCAAACTATCAGCTTCAACATCACCTGTGAGTTGCCAATAGTGCAGGCATTCAGACACCACCCCGAACCTACTGTATGTAACTCAGGGAGCCTGGCAGGGAATTCTGCTGCTCCAGTTTGAGAACCACTGTTCTGGACAGCACGGGCTAGCCTTGGACCTCCTTTCCTAGACTTCCTTCTATTTTCAGGCTCTTTCAGTCCTCCCAGAGCAGTCACGTTTGCTCCTTTCGGGAGCTGTATTCATTTCAAAGTGCCAACAGGACCCTCAGTTGTCTTCACCACCTCCCAAATCAGGAGGAAGCCTCCCTCCACTTTCCCTGCTCAATAACCAATGAAGCAGTAGAGTCATGGTTGTTAATCTATGGTCAGAAATTGACTGAAATCACCAGATTTCAGTCTGCTCTGTGCAGGCCCTTCAGGGCTCTTGTAGGAGCTTTTGCCACACTGGAAGGATTTAGCATGTGCACATACTATTAAGTTTGCCTGAACAATAAAGGATGTTAAGATGGGGTTTGAAACACAAAGCCAGTTACCCTTTGGTCTCTGTGGCCAAGGAATTGCCATTTCTACCTTATTGGAGCCTCTGACACTAGGAAACAGAGTAGCTGCATTTCTTGTCACTTCCAAAGCTGTGAAAGGGAAAGAGGCAATAGTCATTTCTGAGTTCACTTCTCTGACCTGGGAGCCCTCCTGCTGATTTCAAAGCCCACAGGAGGTGGTGAGAGTAAAAGGAATTCCTAAGCCTGTCTGAAAAGCCAACGCTCCAGCTGATAAAGTTCTCCAGGCTCCAGACATTGTTTCTCCATCTTGAAATTTTCCCCTCGACTATCATTTTGTATCAGCCATTCACCTTGAATAATATACAGCAAATATGAACACATTCACTATATCCTAAATTTGATGTTACTGATGTCAACCATTTCAGTAAGTTGTGAAAACCATTTAGGGTAGGGAATAAGTTTCCCTGTCACCTTACCCTTATTTACAGAGGTTGGTTTTGGAAATAAAAGTGCTAATTCTGTGAAGAGAGAGTTGGCATTTACTTACAAAGCGTGGGGTGAAGACATGAGCCACAGGAAAGAAGTCCAGTTTTCCTGGCACTGATATTATACCCTGGACAACACACTTGGATTTGAGTCTTGGTTTTGCCCTTTTACTAGAATACAACCTTAAGCAAGCCATTCACCTTAGTTTCCCTTGCTTGTACAATCAGGACTAAAGGAGTGTCAAAGGCATAGGACTTTATCGGGAATAAATGAGATAACAGGCTTCCCACGTGGTACGATGCTTTAAAAAATCTGCCTGCCAATGCAGGAGATCCAGGTTCAATCCTTGGGTCAAGAAGATCCTCTAGAGTAAGAAATGGCACCCCACTCCAATATTCTTGCAGGAAACATTCCATGGGCAGAGGAGCCTGGTGGGCTACAGTCCATGGGGCTGCAGAGAGTTGGACACAACTGAGCACACACATGCCCAAAAAAGATAACACAGTATAAAACACTTCCCGCAGAGCCCAGTCACCTAGTAAGTATTCCATAAAGCAGAGCTGATGTTTGTGGCAAGAACTAACACTAACAAAATAGGTCACACCAAGCTGTCAATGGTTGGATACGTCCAGTAGCTCCTGTTTTTTCTAAGAAACTTGCAAGGGTTTTGATAAGTGGCATATTCAAAACTGACTTCAGGAAGATATATTTGTGTGTGAAGTACACTGGGGAAAAAAGGAGGAGTTAGGCACAAAACTTGTGAGGTTTCAGTAGTCCAGATTAGAGATGAACGGAGAAGTTGTGAACTACTCTCAGGGCAGGACTAGAGACTCAGTTGTAAAGAATGGGCATGTGGACACAGCTGGGGCAGGAAAGGGTGGGACGATTTGGGAGAGTATGATTGACATATATACTACCACGTGTAAAATAGACAGCTAGTGTGAAGTGCAGGGAGCTCAGCTTGAAGCTCTGTGGTGACCTTAGCGGGGCGGGATGGGGAGTGAGTGGGATGTTCAAGAGGGAGGGGCTATATGTATACATATAGCTGATTCACCTCATTGTACAACAGAAATGAACAGAACATTGTAAAGCAATTATACTCCAATTTATTTTAAAAAGCTGAGTTAACCATTATAATAAGGGAAGGAGAGAAGGTCAAAGGAAAGGGAAAGAGAGAAGATGGTTTGAGGACGGTATCCTGGGCAAGGTGGAGAATGGCAGTGCCACTGAGAAGATGGTGAATGAATGTGGAGGTGAGTCGGCAGTATTGTCAGAAAGGAAGTTTATGCCGTGGGGTGAATATTAGTGAAAACAGAAGGTTAGGCAATGCTAGGATAAGGGGTATGAGTCAGCCAGACCTTATAGGAGAGAAGCAAATGAAAACGGCAGAAAACCATCGGCAGATTTTAGAAGTAAGCTATAGGAAGAACTCAACTGTGTTGGATTAAGTGCTAGAAAAGGCTGCACTTCAGAGACGTCATTCTCTGCTGTTCTAGTGACAAGACCCCCTTCCTTGTCCAGATGTTCTAGTGAGAAAAAGCACAGGCAAAAGAAGTTCACCATAATTCGAGGTGGAACCATACCCGGCTCAGCACCAACCTGGTGAAGATCTTCTGAGGAGGAAGGGGTAGGATGGGGGATTTTTGCCACACACAAAGGGGTGAGGTCACAAGGGAAAGGAGGACTGAGAGAGAAGCTGAAGCCAGTCCTTTCCAGAGGACTAGAGACTTCAGGGACCCAGACCTGGGAAATGGAGAAGAACCCTTTGTTGGCCCCTGTGCAGTATGGCTTGGAATCACCCAGGAGGGCACCCCACTGGTGCCTTGCTCTTCTTGCCACTTACTGATGCCCACGAGAATGTGTCCTACCCATGGGGGCTGGTGGAAGCAAATGGAGTCAGCGGTTGGCAGAGAGAATGATGTGATGTTCCTTTTAAACATGTTCAAAGTGTTTGAAAATTAGGAGTGGAGAAATATAAATGCAGAAAATGGATCTGATTTAGAGTGCTTTGGTGGCCATTGCTGAGGGCTATGCTTTCTAAGTTGGAATACTTTATTTGTAACAGGTAAGAGGATCTTCATTCAGTTCAACGGGTGATAGTGTTAAAATCTGGAATACTTAGAAGATGAGTTTTAGTTCATATTTTTTGCATAAAATAAGATAGGCAAAAAACTTTCTATGAAGCATTTTCCTCTTTTGTGCTAATAATTAGCACAGAGTGTGGCTGATTCTCCCTTCTCTCAACTTAATTTACAAACAATAAAATTCACTGTTGGATAGTATAATTAGTCCAAAGAGTTTCTATAAACACATGGAGGTACGTAACTACCACTGTAACCAAGACAGAGAACAGTTCTGTCACCAAAAAAGCATCTACTCCTTAGCTGCCCCGTTATAGTTAAATCACTTCCCTCTCGCTCCTAGCAACAACTCATCTATCCTGAGTCTTCTTTTGATGACTGACTATTTGAGAAAGGCCTGAGATTTCTTTATGACTTGCTAGTGTCATAACAACAGTCACAGCAGTAATAGTAATGATTAACACATATTAATCATACCTTTCCAATGTGCCAGGCACCACTTGGAGCACTTTACACATGAAGAAACTGAGGCTTTGAGAAATTTTGGAAAAGAAAGGAGGAAAGAAGGACTTTCCAAGGTCATACCGTGGCAGCCCCACGGCTTGGGTCAGTCATGTCCAACTCCTAGGTCTATTTTCTTAACCTGTTTCCAGGAAGACACAGAAAGTAGGGCAAAAGGGAAAGAATACCTATCAATTTCAGGAATCTCAGTTTAGACCTGAAATTGCCTTACTCTAGAGATAACTTCGGAGAAGGCAATGGCACCCCACTCCAGTACTCTTGCCTGGAAAATCCCATGGATGGAGGAGCCTGGTAGGCTGCGGTCCATGGGGTCGCTAAGGGTCGGACACGACTGAGCGACTTCACTTTTACTTTTCACTTTCACGCATTGGAGAAGGAAATGGCAACCCACTCCAGTGTTCTTGCCTGGAGAATCCCAGGGACGGGGGAGCCTGGTGGGCTGCCGTCTATGGGGTCGCACAGAGTCTGACACTACTGAAGTGACTTAGCAGCAGCAGCAGAGATAACTTATGTAAGAGTTTGGTTAACAAGCTAATGAAGCAACAATCAACTAGGTGTAAGACAGAACAAAACTAGGATCATGGAACACCTTCCTCACAATCTTTATGATGTGCATTGAAGATAAAGCCCAGATATGCTATGTCCACCCTAATAAAGTTGATCAGGCATGTGAAGCAAAGGTAGAAGCACTTTCTGATCAGATACTGAAGTGTCATCTCAATGCTCAGAAGCATCAGCTTCCTCCTAAATTTACTAAAAGAGTGAAATGGGATCTTGACTCTTAGTCTTGCATATATTTCAGGTTGGAGTCCCCGACCCGGTCTCTGGTGATGGAGGCCCCAAAAGGAGTCGAAATAAATGCAGAAGCTGGCAACATGGAAGCCACCTGCAGAACAGAGCTGAGACTGGAGTCCAAAGATGGAGAGGTAGGCGTGAGAGGGACAGAAGCCCAGAGAGACACAGCTCCAGCGAGCCAACGATTCCTAAGACACAGCACTCCTTTGCCTCTGACATTGATCCTACAGTGTAACAACAAAAAAGAGCCAATCAGGAGGTTTTATTTCTGGATCACATATATTGAACAACACAATTATAAGCCAAACCCACAACCCATAGAATTTATGACTCATTATTTGTAAAGTGCTGAGCTAATAGCACATATTACAAAAAACAGAATTATAAGGACGGCTGTAAAAATGAATGCTAATTCCAAACCCTCTCATCACCTTAAAATAGATTTAGTTGTCTGGTATAATTAAACTGTACGACACACAAGATTATTTAAAGAGAAGCTTAGTTTACTTGTAGTCATTTTTAAGTATACATTGTACGCATTTACTTTCACCGGAAATGGAAAAGTAAGTTCTAACAGCTATCCCAGTCAGAACAAGTCAAAACTTAGCTAAGCAGAGGCTGAGAGACAAGAGGCTGCAAATATTCATTCTCTTACCCCAATACAGTCTCACTGTGGTGAACAAAAGAGCTGCTTGTGTTTTTGCAAGCAAGGTAAGCCAAATCCCCAAAGAAAATACAATTCAAATGCAAACTTTTGAAAGTGCCTTTATCCTATTCATAAGTGAATTTTTCCATTTAAGATTTTTTTAAAGAGGAAAAATGTTTTTAAAGCAATTCTCTATTCCACTTTCCATATCTGCTTAGAGGTTATCAGTCTCCACCTGCCTCTGTTCACTAAGCCTGACTTTTGATTGGTTTGGCATGTGCTATATTTGTTTTAAAAGAGCAAGTCAGATAGAGCTTTCAGTTATCAAAACTGTCTCCACAGACAGCTGCAGACTCCAAACCACACACATTTAGAAGGAGTGACTACATCACAGATGCAATTTATAGCTATCAGGATCTGGACGCTGGAGGGATCAGTTGTAATCCTGACATTTAAGACCGGAAGTGCTGCATGTTCTTGAAGCCCCACTCCATACCTAAATGTATAGAGAAGCAGAGCATAGCAAAGAAAATAGTAAAGAATAGTAAAGAAAATTGTTACCCTACCATTTCCAAATTTACATCACTCTAGGAATCCGTTCACATTCCACATGGTATGCTATTACAAAATGCTAATATACACATGACGTTGCCAGTACAACACTGTCTGACTAGAATACAAGCTTCTGGGAGGGAAGAGACTTGACCTGTCTTATTCATCCCTGAATTCCCAGTGTCAACAATGCTGAGCACATAGTTGGTGTTCGTTTGATTTCAACTGAACATTCTTATCCACTGTTTTGGAATGTCAAGAGGATAAGTGACTCTTCCTTCCTGTTTCCTCTCTTTAGATTAAGTTAGATGCTGCGAAAATCAAGCTACCTAGACTGCCTCATGGATCCTATACGCCCACAGGAGCGAGGCAGAAGGTGTTCGAGATCTGCGTCTGCGCCAACGGGAGGTTATTCCTGTCCCAGGCAGGAGCCGGTTCCACCTGTCAGATAAACACAAGTGTCTGCCTGTGAGAGACCATCTGTAGTGGACACTGTCGGCAGCATCCAGGCCTTTTTTGGCTTTAGACCCTGGCTGCCAGCTATTTTTACTAGAACACGGAAAGCCTATCAAAGACCTTGTGTGTATGTGCGTGCGTGTGTGTGTGTGTGTATGCGTGAGTGTGTTTGCGTGTGTGGGTGGATATAAATATATATAAATATATATAAATAAATATATATATCCTCTGTATAAAATGAGGTTTCAGTACAAAAGGAACCATGGGTGACCCTGTGATATCCACTGTCATTGCTATCCCAACCCTGTCACATACCTGATAAAATCAAAACACTAATTTGGTCCTAATATTCTCCAGACCCTGCTGAATCACAGTGTATCAACACTTACTGAATATCTGCCTACATGTTTGAGTAACAGCCTGTCTTTGCTTTTAGTGTCATCACAAGGCAGTGATGGCGGGAATTTGCAAGTCGCCCTCAGGGGCTAAGACCCTTGTAGTAAAAGCAGACCCGTAGTTCCCTTTATGAGCTTCCACACAGCCAGCCATCCCTCTTCAAGTCAAGTCCCTCTAGAAGTCAGACAGAGGAACTCAGACTGGCTGTGCTACTTTGGCATCCAAATGCACCCAGGCTTTCATGGTTGTAGGAATTTGGAGGATGGATTTTAGCAAAGTTTGAATGACTCTCCCAACTCCTGCTAGCCTCCTTCCTTCAAACTCACATATTATCGCACAGTCAAAACAGGAGCTGTAAATCAGCACAAAATAGGATAACAGCTGCTCCTCAGTCGGCTGGAAGCTACTCAGTGGCCTGACAGACTAAGAATAAATGGCCGATATGTCTCTGTTTAAAGGGAAAAAATGGCTCAAAATCTGTTACATCCTCACTTTTGAATTTTATGCAGTGGAGTCGTACCCAAAAAGATCAGGTCAATCCAAATCCTTAAGAATGGAACCCCCTACCCCCATGAGAAGCTATTTGGAGGTGGAAGTCAAAGAGTGGAATAGGGAACAGAATAACTTTTAAATATGTTTCTGGGGACTGATAGGTCATTTAGAGGCATGCCTTTTATTTTTAAAGGCATGCACAAACTCTCTGCCTCCAATCTTCTTACATAGTTTTTCAGTATTGGGATATTCATTTTCCTAAATTGACCATCGTTTTCTCTAAGAATAGTGACCCAAGAATCACAGCCATGAAGTACCATGTGCCCCCAGGAATGTTCACTGAACATTACTCTAGACAAGAGTCAAGTGTCTTCCTTAGAATCGCTGTGTCCCTTGGGGCCCAGTGGTCCCTGGTCCCCTGCATGTGGCAGCAGCTCCCTAATTCCCGCCATCAGCTACCTCCCATCACCCCACTTTCATCATCACACTCCAGGGTCACCCTGGCCAGCTCTTGTGCTGGGACAGGAGATTACACCGTCTCTGTTCAAAGAGGGGAAATGTGCCTGTGCCTTACGTCAATGCACTCAGCAAGGAGAAGCACATCCTGTTATCTTGTTGTTACCTGTAGTTTCTTTCGGGTGATTGGAGGGAAAGGTAAAATAATGACCGGGCATCTTAAAGGCTGGTAGACAAACCCAGTGACTGACAGATGTGGACTCCGAAGAGCCCGGAAGGGTGACATAACCGACTGGCTCCTATCGCCCTGGATGCCACTTGGCAAGCAGTGGCCCCACACTCCTAAATGAAGTCTTCTTTGTAGGCCTGAATGGCATTTGTTTTTTCCTCAACAGGGTTCTACTTTTTCTTACTTCACAAGCAGAGGTGACATGTGCCATAGAAAATGAATAAGAGGTCTGGTATTTTTGAGATGACACTCCAGCATCGGGGGGCTGAGATTGCACATGGGAGGTAAAAACAAACTGTGTATTGCTTGGTCACTTAGCGGTGGGGGAAGAGGGATGGTTCTGGCTTGACCAGTGGTTCTGCTGGCTCCCAGACCCCGGGCTCCCTCCAGTCACTCCTGCTCAATATCCACACAGAAGAACTGGGTTGCTCAACTGTGAGACCATGTGATTGCTTATTTTGCAGCATTAGGGTCTAAAAAAAAAAATGGTAAAAAAAAAAAAAAAATCCAGTTGCTCTGGCTCAGTACTATTTATATCATGTAGGATCACACTGCCAGAATCTGCATGTACCATATCCAGGGTTATTCCAAGCCGAGAAAGGCCCTCCTTGGCAACTTGGAGCATCTACCCCATATCTTTCAGATCAGCAGTAGTTATGAGGCCCTTTGTGGCTACATAACTGAAGACAAAGGGGTTTCGTGTTTTGTTGGTTTTTTTTTAACAGACAAACCATCTTTGCATTTTGTCATCTCAAGTACCTGTTCTAAGGATGACAAAGAAACGGAAGGTTCACTGAGCTCTTTCATCTAATTTTGTTCTAATTGTTAAATGAAAGTCTGAGAGGAGCACCTTGGGAATTTTATGCCAATAAAAAGGAGTGGTGTGATCCCATTTGCAAAATTTAATCCTAAAGGTACTCAGATCACAAATAGAATAAAAAGAATAATAGCAACCAAGAATAGAAATCAAGCACCTATGGGGATAGACACGATATAAAATTCTGATTTTCATTTGTGCCAAGTGACTACAATATAGGTAATGAGCAGGAAGTTTGGCATGGATTAAATCATGTATTTCAGTTCAGACTTTAGAATTCGGTAAATGCATATTAAGTCCTCAATGTACATTTTCCCCCCTAACTTCCTCCATGTCCCTGGTCATGACAAAACATTTTACCTGCATTCTGGAAAAAAAAAATCTCTTTTACATTAAAATCTGATAATTTTAATTTACAACAATGAGATTCTTTCTAATCTTTATATACAGTATCTTCTAGACAATCACATCTCTCAGAATATTAAGCAGTGGGTGGCATAATGAAGAGCTTAAATGAATTTTCAATATTCTAGAAGTTCTAGTATTTTAATATTTTTTAGGAAAGTTTCATCTCCAAATGTTTAGCACCTAGTTCTATTGGATATCTGCTAATAAATTGTTAAAGTTGAGTCTTAAGAGATGACTAGTATGAAGGAGGTTTTCAAAAGCCCTTTTGGTGTCATCAGTCTAGGTGGAAACTAGATACGAAGCTTTATCTTTCTGTTACCCAAGAGACAGAACCTATAAACTCGAACTGGCTTTTAACTTCATTTAGGTCAGTTTCCCTTGGATGATTTTCACTGTATGCCCAGCACCATAGACCAAAGATTGCTTAAGTCTTGACTCTAGCACAGGGGTCAACAAACTCTGGTCCCTAAGCCAAATGGGACTCATCACTTGTTTTTGTAAATAAAGTTTTATTTTAACACAGGCACATCCATCCACTTACATGTTATGGATAGCTGATTGCATACTGGACCAGCAGCGTTGGGTGTCTGTGCCAGAAACCTCGTGGCCCACAAAACACAGTTACTAATTGGTTTTTCAGTGAAAGTTTGCTGACGTTTGGCATAGAGGTCATGTGTAGTCTCATCTGTGTTGGACACAGCAGGAGAGAAAGCAGGTGATAGCAATACATTTCCAGGCATGCTTGGAAATATAAATATGTGGTTATAGAAAAGATGTTCCACCTTACATTGCACGTAAAAGATATCCACTTGTCTGAGAAACACAGGCTCACAGGATTCTTGGGAAGAGGGAAGATGGAATTAGGGAAGGGTTGAGTGAAAGAGGAAAGCTGTGATCATCCTAAAGGTTTTCCTAGGACCCTTAATATATAGGGGTTCCTTGGGTCAGCATCATCGTGTGACATGAAGTGAAGCAGGGGTCCTTTGATTTATATCTAGAATCTCTTTCCTGAAGAGACTATTTCTGCAGTCTCTGCTTAGAGGTTTCTATCTCACCTTCTCAAATTCCAGAAAGATGTCCATTCCATGGTCCTCTGAAGAATATTTTTGACTTAACACATCTTTTTGGCATCCATCACCTCAGTTATTCACACCCACGGCAGACTTGCTCTCTTATGACTACATCAGGCCTGAAGAGTTGGCGGGACCAATAAATAATTAGAAATATTCAGAGGAATATCTTAAAATATGTAAGAAGAAAAAATACAGAATTATTTCATGAAGCTATTACTGGGGAGTTGGAGTTCAGTGGGAAAGACTGCCTTGATGTTGTTTTCAAGGATCTAGGTCTTTGTTCTTTGGCGTAATAGGAGTACAGGAAAGACCTACTTTGAATTCCAACATCTCTGCCTCTGCGTGGTAAGGCAGGGTTCCTTCCAGAGATCTGTCCCTTCAGTCAGCATCCCTATTGCTAATCCAGGACTTCATATTCAATATTATTAAAATACCATCAGTTATGAATGATTCTTTGTAAGTACTAGTATTCCTGTTAGGGAAGGAAAGGTGTTTAATTTTTTACTCACCATATACTAGACCCTAATCAATATTAGCTAAAGGAGTCCTTTGGCACTTTATCTGGATTCAACTCAGAGAGGATTGAACTGGCCTTCACAGGAGCAGCTACATGAGAATATCTTGATTTATTTTAGGCAAAAGGTAGCCTGATGTTTGAACCAAGGAAGTAAACAGATCCATTTAAGCACTAGATCCTTATTTTTTTAAGGCTCTCTGAAAGGTGAAAATCCCATTTAAGTAGGTTGTAAACAAGACCCCTTCTCTCTAGTTCTCTTGCTCCTTAGGCACAAAAAGAATAACAAAGCAGTTCCTGGAATGAAACATTTGCATGGTGCCCCAGTAGCAGGTAGAGGGGAAAAGTCATAATAAAAGAAACAACCTTAGAAAACAGGCCTTTTATCTCAAAGATAAAATGTCTCTCTTTTGGTCTTTCATCACTTTTTCCTCAGTGGAAGGCTCCCCCTTGTCCCAACATATTTCCATTAAAATAGTCAAAGCTAGTGTCAGATGCATCTCTTTCTTTGTGATAATCAGAATTTCAAATTACACAGTTGCCTCTGAATTTCTCATTCACAAAGCTAAACCACTGATAAGAGATAAAGCGCTCTGAAGCCCACTGCTTCAGCCAGCACAGCACACCGCACACATTAGCACTTTCAAAAGCAATGTGATTTCTATGGTTCTTAAAAGCTTTCTTCATAATGGAGTCCTTGAAATTTCTCAAGACAGGTCTGAATGGCAAAGGGAAAGGAATTATTTGTGGGAGGTCCTCGTTTTGAGTATTGTTAGAGCACAAGAATAAAACATCCCCTTGGAGGTGACCCATGATCTATGGGCTATTTTCTTTGGTTTTATCCCACCCCACATCTTCCTTTCTTTAGGTACTGACAGATTAGGATATTAGCATCTTCCCCTGAAAAAAAAGAGCAGTTCAAAGGATGCAACAAGAGGTGTGATGTCAGAACAGTATTAAGGATGTTAACCAAATCCATCAGTAAATAGTCTCAAACATACCAACAGCAGTGCTGACTTCTTAACTTCTGCCCAACAGTGGTAATATCAGTTCCACCTCCACGAGGTTTTCAACTGAACAGAGGAAAACACTATCAACAGGAAGTATTTTTAGAGTTCAAATCCAGCTGCCGCAATGGGAAACCAGAAGAGTATTCCAAAACACCCCGTTAGGCATGTAGACACCCTCACTAGACAGTGAAGGGATTTTGCTCCATCACTGAACATGACCTAAGGTCAGACAATAAAACAAGTTGCCCTCTTTCAGGCAAGAGAGAAGACCTGTTTTACCTAATATCTATTCTGCACTCCTAGACTCATCTGGTAATCCCATTTCTTTATTGTCTTCACAGCCTAATTCTATATGTGCATTATTTTGGTGAAATCAGAGAGAACTCAGATTTCCTAAAGAGAGAACTCAGATTTCCTAAATCCCAAGTTGATCCATAAGGTTACAAAGGAGCAGTATAGCAAAGTACTGTCTGAGGACAAAAGATATTTGATGACCAAGAAGACACTGATGCTTCTTTAGTCACCATATTTATATAATTCACGAGGTCCTAACATTTGGGGGGATGTTATAGCTTCTTTGAGGATCTGAGCAAGTTGTGAACCTTCTTCTCAAATCACACCCATGAATCTTGCATGAGGTCAGAGAGGTCTCCTTGGACCCAGAGCCTATTGTAAAACATGGCAAGCGCTGAGTTCTATTTCTCCAATTATAATGATAATTTTTATGAACTAGTATTCATTGAGCACTATGTGCTAGCCACTGTGCTGAGTGTTTTATATGCATCCACTTATTTCATCCTCAAAACAATCCTTTGAGTTTGGTTCCATTATAGTTCCAATCTACAGATGTGGAAACTGAGGCTTAGAAAGGCTGGGAAACTTGCTCAAAGTCACTAGTTAGAAAAGGGCAGAGCTGGAATGCGGGTCTAACTCCAGATCACTGTGAAGTCACCAGCAGGTCAAGCTATTTGTCAAGCTGTTAAGAAATGTCTCCTACCAGTTTTTTAACTAGTCCTTCTTGTGTAGATGAGACTATAAAATTATATCTCCTTTCTTTCTATCTTGTCTCATGAGTGACAGTATCCAGCACCAAAAGAGAGATACCTATGGTAAAAATATAGAAGATCTGAGTAACAGAATCTGGTACCAAAAAAAAAACCCACCAAATAGTTTGCTTTATGATTCTTGTTAAATCAAGCTCCTTCTCCTTATAAATTCAAAGATGCCTGGATTGTCAGCCTTACATTTAAGAGTTAAACTTTAATCCTCAATGATCTATAGTTGAGGATACACAGATAAGCGTTTCTGCTCACACAATTCTCCTTCCCCTGTATTTCACTTCAAAAGACAAATGTCTTATTTTAGGTGGCTATCATTCTTCCCTACATTTAGTTATGGCAAGACTCCAGGAGAGAATCAAATAGAAAGGAACTCAACTGTCTGTATTTCCCTACAAGAAAATAAGACTGGCAAGAATTCAGTTAGCACCAGGCATTCAGGACCAAGCTGGCCTCTTTGGCTGGGATAATGGTTTGACTCTCACACCCTGTACCTGGTCAGTCATCACTAATGGTCCATAACCCCACCTACCCCATGTGCAGAATTTTTCTTACCAAAGCACTCAGGCCATCATTACCAATTGATCTGAGTTGGAAAGGGGACCCACCTGCCAATTCTTGTTGCAACAGTGGCACCCTTGAACCTGTACAGTTGACACCAGTGTCCTAGTTTCAGCAAAGAGGTTGGTGGCATTCCAGTGATTAAGGGAGCAGATGAGTGCATCTGAAGTTCCTTATACCTTCGTGGCTTTGGGGCACTTTCATCTTCTAAGCCAAGGGATCAGGGTTTGATCTCTAAGAGTTCAAAGACTTAAAATCATTTTGAAGAATTAACTCAGCCAGGGACAATCGGAACAGGCTAAACTAGTATGCCCTTGTGCAGCTCCTATTAGTCTGCCCCTACCCAGAGCTTCGTAATGGCGCAGTGGCAGAGGGTGGGTCTGTCCTGCCTTTTCTGTGTCTTCTCCACATCACATGTCTGACCCCTAGAGGGCTGCAGACAGAGCCTCTCCTTGCTCCTGACACAGTCAGTCCCAGTGCTGACCAGGGTCCTGTCGTGCTCCTGTGGCCCTGCCACCTCTCAAACCTTAGTAAAGGGATGAGCTAAAAATGTCAAATATCCTCTTTGAGGGTAAGTCGTTCAGGGATTTTCTTTTACTGATGTATGCGTCCAAACGGCAAATTAGGAAGGGGTCTCTTTAAAGGGTCTCTTGGAACTAACATCACCAGAGCCAGCAGTCAGGTTCCCTAGCGGAGACAGGAGATGTTGGCAAAGTAGAAGGAAGAGTCTGCAAACCTGAATTTGGGGTGGACACAAAACTAACCTGATTTATAGGTAGTGTTTGGTGAGGCAGTAATAGAGTCTGCAATCTGTTAGCCGCCTACCCAGTCAAGTTTCTCTCTTTTTGAGGCCACAAGGAAGCAGAGGCACAGTTCTTCAGGAAATCCAGTTTGAGAAAGGAAAGGCAGGGAACCATCCATCTTTGTGCTGGCTAAACACACTCCCGGAGAAGCCAGATTCTGGTGCTTTCACAGTAAAGATAAGGTCATAAAAGTCCTATTTGCTTGGAGATTTTGAAAAAGGAACCCCATTTCCCTAAAAGCAATTGAATTCAGCCTTTGGATTTTTTTTTTTTTAAACTTGGTTTTTTGTTTTTCTCTGGATTTGGGTGTGATGTAAGAAGAGCTTTTTAGTTTTGTTTTGAATAACATCAATCCTTGCACACTCTATGCAAAAATTTTGTAAGCATTGCAATAATGCTATGAATTACAAGGAACTATTTTAACTTTATTACACTTTCTGTATAAAAAATTTGTATTTAATATTATTTCAACTGCAGTCTTGTAAAGTATATTAATAAAAATAATGATTGGTAAGAAGGAAAGCACCCTTGTCCACTTCTTTAGGGAATTCCACTTTCACAGTTGATAAAACAGTTACTCCTGTTGACTCTGCCACAGAAATAAATTTTAAGGTTAACTTCTCTTCTCCTTCTCTTTGATCAGTGGCCTAACACATTATTAAGTCATTTTTGTTTTTGGGAAGAGATTCACACAGGCTGCTTTATGAAAGAGAGCTTATTATAAGATAACACCTGCCTAGAACTGGGGAGTCCCCAGGACTTGGAGAAGGTAAGGGAACAGCCATCTTCTACCATTTTCCTAAAGACCTGGACAGGCTCCTTTTGCTGTAGTTTAACACTCCTATCTCTAAATCAGTGAAGAAGCCAGTCTGCTTGCTCCACATTTTTAATCAGGATACCTTAGCATTCCTGGTCAGCCTATGGATCAGCCACCTATAAGCCAGTTGCTCATCCCTGGTCCAGTTTTTATCCTTTTCCACAGAATACCCTAACCCTGCTCCCCAAATGGGGACAATGTATGACAGAAGGATATCATGGCATTACACACCACAGTCAATCCTCCATTCCAGCATCTCAGTCTCCTGGCCTTCCAGAGTACCACATTTTTGAACATACTATTCCATCCACCTAGAATGCCCTTCCAAGTCGCACCACCCTATCACAGGATATCATCCTTCAGGATCCCATCCCCATGTCATCTTTCCTCTGTAGTCCTTATCATTCTTAAGTCCCCCATTAATTTGTTCTAATTTATTTTATAATCCTATGTTGTACTGTGATTTACCTATTTACCCATCAGCCTGAGACCCTAGAATGCTTATATTTATTTTTAAAGTTTATAAAGGAGTAATGACATATGAATAGATTCTCACAATTACATGTTAAGGTAGAGAGGTCATTTTCTCATCTAGAAAATCTAAGACTAATTTTATTTTACATATCCAGTACATGACAGAATCCATATGCATTCCCCATTGTACTTTCATCATAGGTTACCTCCCATCAAATTAAGCTGCTGACTACAAATGATGCTGAAGCAACATTACAGAATCCTCAAAAGGTAAAATGTTATAGGGAAAATTTTACTCACAAGTAGGGTGCAGTAATTTTAGTACATGGTTTCTTTTTTGGGGGAAACTTACCAAAGAAATCTAAATCAAAGAGAAGGAAGTCAGAGAAGTCACCATTCAAAATGCATTGGTGAAAAAGCTGTTGAAGCATGGCTAAAATGAGAAGGGAACACTAAGGAGAGAGAAAGGCTGTTACTGGTGACTTAAACTAATTGACATGAGTGTTAATACAAAATTACAAAACAGATGAAATACTGAGTAGCTAAAAAGAGTTCTATCATTTTCCTTCACAGAAGGAACTCTTTTAAAGTGGCAAATAGGTATAAAACAGCAACTTTTACATTTCCTCCAACTTGACTCCTTTGAAAAAGATGTGAAAACTCTGTAGTTCAGTCAGCCACCAAGCCCCACTTTACCCAAAGAAAAGAGTCTGGGTACAGAGCCAGGGAATGGGAGTCAGTGCAGAGAAATACATAAATTTCAGGGAAAAAACCCTGTGAATAGCATGTATGAATTTGCTTCTCCAGTTAAGTTCAATGACAGGCTAATTTTAGTCTGTGCATGCTAATTTTAATTATCCTCAATAACACCAAATATTTGGTGTTTGAATCAGTTTACAGCCCCCACTGAAGACCCTCCTGACCCATCAATGGAGAAATGAGATCTGCTATGAGACTCCCTGGCACAAGTAATTAAACATAATAATAGAATCCTTGTGAGATATTTCAAGGAAAAACTTAGAATGTAAAATGGGTAGATACAATGTGAGAATACAATCTTCCAAATTATGGTATATTTTAATTGAAAGCAAGCATTTTGGAATGGCAAAGTTGAGGACAGCAGATACTAAATCAAGGTAGCAACTGTAACATGAAATCATCTAGTTTAATCTATTAAAAGACCAAGTCAAGAACTGCACTTAAAAACTTGGTGGGCAAAATTAACCTAAAAAACTTGAAAATGTTTTATAGTAGGAGAGCTTAATTATGATGATATATAATAATAAAGTTCCTGTCTTGCTGACTGTATATATAATTAAAACATTATGCTGAACAGGCAAGTAACATAAACCCAAAATCCACAACTTTGAAGTATAAGAAAAAGGAAAATTTAAAAAAAAAATAAGGAAAATAATTGATAAATATAATTGCTCTTTATAACTTACAAATTGGAAAACCATTATACACACAAAACACATGCACTCCCCTATGCATGTCATCAAAACACTTCCCTTTGACTGTCCCATGATCATATAAAATAATCTGTAAATGAAAACGTTAAAAAAAAAACTCTTCAGTCTATATTTTCTGAAAGTAGAAATGGATGGTATATTTAACATAAAACCCTAGGAATTTCAGATTGAAATATATTTTCCTAACTAATTAGTGATTAGCCTATTTGAAGAATGAAAAACCCTACAAAGTATGCTGTTTGGCCAAAGCAGTCTTCTGGCATGATAAAAAGCATTTAAACTTATCATAGGGAAATGAATAAACAAAACAATCAACTTAAGATTTCAGAATAATCAACAAAAGAACAAATATAAATCATAAACATAAGATGGCATAAATAACTCTAAATTCCACCAGTGAAGCCCTATTAATAATTCTAAATTTTACATCTTAATAAGTAGAAAACAAAAACCTAAGAAAAAACTGCTAAGTATTGAAAAATATGAAGGCAGGCTTAAGAGATATATAAAAGTTTAAATGCTATAAGCGACATGTTATTCTAAGAAAAATAGAAGACCCCAATCATGTACAATTTTAAAAATCAGCTCAAATTTAAAACGTTAAAATTAGTGCTTGTTTCTTAAATAAAAATAAAATAGTTTTGCTTAGGAAATTATATTCAAGACATACTTTTTCTGATATTAGCTCATATATTTTACATATAATGCATATGCATAAACATTCATAAATTTATTCATAAAGAAAAACTACCATAGATTTGCTGTAACCTATGCTTAAAAATGTAAAAATTTTAGAGAGATAAATATAAAATTAAGAGACCAACTCTTAGCTGAACAGACTAAAATTGATGAAGATTTTTATCTCCTTCAAGTTATTTTACATGTTTAACAAAATTCCAATCAAAATCCCAACAGAAATTTTCTTGAAAGTAAAAGTAATTCTAAATGTTATCAGGCAAAATAATTTTTTTTAAAAAGTCAAGGAATGTTGCATACAAAAAGTCACTAAAATGATGCAAACCTAACAGGCTATTTAAAAGCACAGAATAGCAGTGATGAAGATAGCCATAATTCAAAAACAAAAAAGAAAGATCAATTGCACTTGGCATTATTTCCCTACCAAAAAAACACCCCCTCCTTTCTTCATCCTGGCTTACCCCAGCTCACCTTCTAAGACCTGGCTCAGACATCTTCCCTCTCAGAAGGTTTCTCTGACTTGTTTCTCAGTGGAGTGAGCAGTCCTTTGTACCCTCAGGGAACTCTGAACAAACCTCTATCAAGGCTTCCCTTGTATGGAAGCAACCTGTCAATTCTTCTACTCACGCCACTAGAACAAGAGCTCAAGAACAAAGGCACAGCCTCCTCAGCATTTTACCACCTAAGCCCAACCAAGTGTCAGGGACATAAACAGAAATGGGTGAACAGACCAGAAAACTCAGACTCAAGTGAATTTGTGAATTTGTCTTATATCAATGTATCACTTCAATCTACTTTTTATTCTTAAGCACTCCAAAACAGAGAGCAGGAACAAGATGGTGACTTCTGCACTCAACATACAAGTGAGCAGCCTTGACAATGAAACAAATAGCTGCAGATATGAAATACTAATGAGGTGCCAGGGGAACAGGTAGCTGGAAGGCCATTACAAACCAATAGAAAAAGCTCTAAGTATTTGATTGTTACAGGGAAACTGATCAGCAATTGTTTTGGTGAGGGCAGGGAGGGGAAGTCTCAGATTCCCCCCTTAAAATACCTCCAGGGGGTCAGAGTTAAATATCTTTATTCATCTAGTATCGACTGAATCTTTACTCTCTTCTAAATGAGTAACATACACTCCTTTCTCTTGACTATCTCAAGAGTCTAGCAGGATAAACAGAGATCTAAAAAGGCCAACTACCATGTAATATGGAAAAGATAAAAATAATAGGAAACTGACAAGTAACCAACCTATGATGTGAGGAAGAATGACAACAGAAATTGCCAAGAAGACTAACATATTCAAATGCACAATTCTCTAAGTTTCTGCTTTCCCCACACCACGCCTCACAGAGAACTCTTTTTAAAGAAGTAAAAAACAATGGGGCTTCCCAGGTGCCATTAGTGGTAAAGAACCCACCTGTCAATACAGGAGACATAAGAGATGTGGGTTTGATCCTTGTGAAGGGAAAATCTCGTGAAGTAGGACATGGCAACCCACTCTAGTATTCTTGCCTAGAGAATCTCATTGACAGAGCAGCCTGGCAGGCTACAATCCATGGGGTCATAAAGAGTCAGATGTGTCTGAGCACACAGAGAACTCTTTTTAAGATAGTAAAATAATAGCAGTAAATAAGAGAAATAGTTAAAAATTCTGTGTTTTTAGGAACCCATGCAAGTTAATAAAGAACCAAGACATCACTAAGTAAATGACCCAGTAATAAACAAGTAATCCACACAGGTTGGTCATGGAAGAAAAGCTATGACTAACCTAGACAGCATATTAAAACGCAGAGACATCACTTTGCCAACTAAGGTCCATCTAGTCAAAACTATGGTTTTCCCGGCAGTCATGTATGGATGTGAGAGTTGGATTATAAAGAAAGCTGAGCACTGAAGAATTGATGCTTTTGAACTATGGTGTTGGAGAAGACTCTTGAGAGTCTCTTAGACAGCAAGGAAATCCAACCAGTCAATCCTAAAGGAAATCAGTCCTTAATATTCACTGGAAGGACAGATACTGAAGCTGAAGCTCCAATACTTTGGCCACCTGATGAGAAAAACTGACTCCTTGGAAAAGACCCTGATGCTGGAAAAGATTGAAGAGGGGAAGAGAAGGAGACAACAGAGGATGAGATGGTTGGATGGCATCACTGACTCAATGGACATGAGTTTGAGTAAACTCCAGTTGTAACAGAAAATAAAAGAAAAACAAAAGAACTTGCCTACATTTTCTATCAAAAAGGAAATGTGAGACATATGTATCTCAACATTGGTACAGTGGACATTGGCGTAAATTTTCAAAAAGTAATTCACCAATATTTTTAATGAGTCATAAAAATCTTCATACACTTTGGCCCAGTAATCCCATCTTCCTCCAAGCAACAATATTTAAATAGGAAAAAGTTGTTAGTGACCGTGATAAATAAACACTGCAATAGGATTTAAAGACGGGAAAAAATAGCAGCACTACCTAACCAGTTGAAAGGGAAGACTAACAGACCACGGTTGGTTCAACTTGATGGAATATCTTTAAAAGGGTTATGAGGAGTTTACAGTAAAGCAAGATGCAATGTTGAGTGTGTAAAATGATGTATACACCTGACTCAAGACTTCCAAGAAACTGAAGGTGATTTTATTTAGATAGTGGTACTGTAGGTATAGTTTTCTTATTATCATTCCTGTGCTTTTGTTTGTATAATAAACTTTTAAAAAAAGACCAGTATCTGCTCTTTATCTGTAAAACAGATTTAATAACACATACTTTGACACTGCCAACAATCTACATGAAGGAAAACACACAGGCCAAAATTGTTTACTGCACTGTTGTTTATTTTTGTTAAAAATTTGGAATTTTCCTTTTTCCCAACAATTGGGTAAATAAATCATGGTACATTCAATTCATGGAATAGTATAAATGTTAAAATAATTTTAGAAACCATAGGACAAAATAAAATAAGTCAAAAGACCTAAAATTACATGAAAACTAATTACAGCTATATGAACATATATATATACATATATAAATATATATACATATACATAAATATATACATATATAAAAAATTATACATATATATAAGAATATATATGTATTGTTAAGAATTAAAAGGAACCACTGATAATTTTAAGTTACATTAAGGTGATATGAATATGGTTGAATATTTGTTTTCCTAAACTTTTTTTATGCATGCTCACTTTATAACTGCTAATTTTGTAAAGTGAATGAACAGAAATCTCTTTCAAATTTTGCCAAAAAATTATTAACTTAAAATTTTCAGTCTATTTATTCAACTCAACCAATGGGTCAAATTTGAAAAGACCTCTGAACACAGAGAACACCTAGGGATTTAAGGTGGTCTCTCTTTCCATTTCACATTTTCTCATTTTGTCATAAGATCTTTGAAAATGTTCTTCTGGGCCCTGTGATGGTTACAAAGCTTGACTACAGATTTGACATCAAAGAACAGACCACACATCTAAGCTCTATTTGGGCACCAAGGTTGTAGGAACTTGGCTCCCCTACTGGACTTCAAGTAAGGACCAGGTAAGGAAGGATCCAACCCTTTCCCCTTTCAAGAGACTTAAAGGGGGAACCCAAGGAAAACTTTTACCACAACTTAAACTTTATAGCTACCTTAAATTGAGAGAGGGATAATTGATGCGGTCCAGTCTTGGAGACTCTTTCTGATCATCTGACCACTGCTCTCCTCATTTACTCTCATCCCTCAAACTCCCCCTCAACCTCCTCCTGCCTCCATATACTAGGATTGTTTTGTCAAGGCAGACCTTATAGCTGGTAATTTCAAGTGGTTTCACATAGCCTTAATACATCTTTAATCCATCCTTCCCATGATTTCTAGGCTTCAGAACGTACTTCCCCTTAGTTCCCATGATACTGCAATGCATGATTCCTCCTTCAACATCAGACTTCTCCTCTTTATAAAAGACTTCATCATAAGTAATCCACCGAGGTCCTCAGATCCCAATAGTTAATCCCTTCTCCAGTACTATGGGACTTCCCTTGTGGCTCAGATGGTAAAGAATATGCTTGCAATGAATGAGACCCGGGCAAGATCCCACTCCAGTATTCTTGCCTGGAGAATTCCATGGACAGAGGAGTCTGGCAGGCTACCATCCATGGGGTCACAAAGAGTTGGACACAACTTAATGACTAACACTTCCAGTATTACAGACAGTTACCACAGGGGTCCTTCTCCACCTTTTAAAAGCAAATTATCTGCCAGATTCTATAATCTGACCCAACTAGTTTTTATTCCTTAATCTTTCCCTGAATAGTCAAGGGAGTATTTGCCAATAAAATTATGCTTCTCAGCAAGAGAAGAGTTTAACATCTGGTGGTGGGTATAGACACCGAGGAAGGGCATTGGTTTTGCTGTAACTAGTCCTGTGTCTGAGCTAGACCAGTGTCTAAGACCAGGTTTCCCATAAAGAACGCCAGTAATTCTAACCTCAATTATATGGGTTCCTGAAAATTTTATCCATCCCCACTCAGTTCTTCTGTAGTTTTCCTTAACATCGTGCGTATAATTTACTCTTTTCCTTGAAAAAAAGAATATTTCTTCTCTTGAGCCTCTTCCTTTTCTCCCTGTCTTGCTATATTTTGCATGCCAACATAGTCAAATCTCTCCTGTAATACATACAATCCAAATGTATTCTCTCAACCCTGCTCATCTCAAGAAAATTTACCACCCAAATTCTTGAAAACAGTCCATGCTAACTACTTCAACTTTCACACTTACAAATATTCTCCAGGATATGATTACAGAACTTTCACAGGACTAGAAAGAAATGGACACACCTGAAGGGCACAAGCAAAATCTTATGCACAACAGAACCCCGGGAAAAGGAGCAGTGACCCCAAAAAAGACAGAGTCAGACCTGCCTCTGAGAGTTTGAGGGTCTCCTACGGAGATGTGGGTCGGCAGTGGCCTGCTTCAGGGACAGGCATACTGGCAGCAGCAGTCCTGGGAGGCACATGTTGGCAAAGTCCCTGGGGAGGCTGCATTTAGCCCTATCACAGAGCCTGTAGACTCTAGGACTGGGTTGCCTCAGGCCAAGCAACTAAGAGGGAGGGAGCACAGCCCCATTCATCAGCAGAAATTTTGATTAAAGATTTGCTGAGCATGACTCTGCCCACCACAGCAAGACCCAGATTGCCCCATAGCAAGTCCCTCCCATCAGGAATCTTGCACAAGCCTTACCCTCAACCATCAGAGCGCAGACAGAAGCAAGAACTACAATCTAATGGCCTTTAGAATGAAAACGACAATCACACACAGATAACCAAAATGATGACGTGGATTACAGCCTTGTGTAACTCAATGAAGCTATGAGCCATGCCATGTAGGACCACCCAAGACAGATGGATTATGGTGGAGCGTCCTGGCAAAACTAGGTCTACTGGAGAAGGCAATGCAAACCACTTCAGTACTGTTGCCTCGAGAACCCCAAGAACAATATGAAAAGGCAAAAAGGTATGACACCAGAAGATAAGTCCCCCAGGTTAGTAGGTGTCCAATATGCTACTGAGGAAGAGCAGAGAAATAGCTCCTGAAAGAATTAAGAGGTTGGGCCAAAGCAGAAACAATGCTCAGTTGTGGATGTGTCTGTGTGAAAGTAGTCTGATGCCATAAAAAACAATATTGCATAGGATCCTGGAATGTTAGGTCCATGAATCAAGGTAAATTGGATGTGGTCAAGCAGGAGATGGCAAGAATGAATATTGACATTTTAGGAATCAGTGAACTAAAATGGATGGGAATGAATTTATTTCACATGACCATTATATCTACGACTGTGGGCAAGAATCCCTTGAAGAAATGGAGTAGCCCTCATAGTCAACAAATGAGTCTGAAATGCAGTACTTGGGTACAATCTCAAAAATGACAGAATGATCTTGGTTCGTTTCCAAGACAAACCATTCAGCATCACAGTAATCCAAGTCTATGCCCCAACCACTAGTGCCAAAGAAGCTGAACACAAGACCTTCTAAAACTAACACCCAAAAAAGATGTCCTTTTCATCATAGGGGATTGGAATGCAAAAGTAGGAAGTCAATAGATACCTGGAGTAACAGGCAAGTTTGACCTTTTATACAAAATGAAGCAGGGCAAAGGCTAACAGAGTTTTGCCAATAGAACACATTGGTCCCTGAGTACGCAAACTGCAGCCATGAAATTAAAAGACACTTCCTTCTTAGAAGAAAAGCTATGACAAAACTAGACAGCATATTAACATGTTTTTCCAGTAGTCATGTAGGGATATGAGAGTTGGAGTATAAAGAAAGCTGAGTGTCGAAGAGTTGATGCTTTTGAACCATGGTGCTGGAAAACTCTTGAGAGTCCCTTGGACAGCAAGGATATCAAACCAGTCAATTCTAAATGAAATCAATCCTGAATATTCACTGGAAGGACTGATGCCGAAGGTAAAGCTCTAGTACTTTGGTCACCTGATGCGAAGAGCTGACTCATTGGAAAAGACTATGATGTTGGGAAAGATTGAAGGCAGGAGGAGAAGGGGTCAAAAGAGGATGAGATGGTTGGATGGTACCGCTGACTCAATGGACATGAGTTTGAGCAAACTCTGGGAGATGGTGAAGAACAGGGAAGCCTGATGTGCTGCAGTCCATGGGGTCATTAAGAGTCAGACATGACTTAGCGACTGAACAACAACAATTTTTGACTTTAGGTCTAATTATCACAGAAGGCAATGGCAACCCACTCCAGTACTCTTGCCTGGAAAATCCCATAGATGGAGGAGCCTTGTAGGATGCAGTCCATGGGGTCACTAGGAGTCAGACACGACTAAGTGACTTCACTTTCACTTTCATTTCACATTTCACTTTCATTCAGGAAACAGCAACCCATTCCAGTATTCTTGCCTGGAGAATCCCAGGGATGGGGGAGCCTGGTGGGCTGCCGTCTGTGGGGTCACACAGAGCTGGACACGACTGAAGTGACTTAGCAGCAGCAGGTCTAATTACACTGATCTCTAAAAAGGTCACCACTGACCTCCTGGTGGTCAAATCAGTCAGCTTTCCAGTGACTATTTCTCCATTCTGACTCTGTCCAGTTCTGAGTCCATACTCTAAGACCGTGGTGATGGCTACATATCACCAATTACCTGTCCAAATTCCTTCTAGAACCCCATGTGGCCCAGGCATCCAGCCTGCCCTATGACATCCACATGACTCCAGGAAACATGAACTTCACCAATCAATAATGGATAAATTAAACCAGAGGGCTCATAAGTCCATCTTTATTTTCCATTTTGATGAACATTTAGTGATTTCACAGTACCTCAGAAAGATCTCTGACATGCGTTTCAAAATTTGCATTACTGATTTCATTCCTCTGACAGATCTATCGAGATTCTGATAGTTATAAAAACATTTCCACAGAGAAACAAAAAGGCACCCACAACCAACTCTTTTACCAGGATGGTAAGTTTATACCACCATCCTTTACTCCTACTTTCTCCTTTTCTTTGATTCTTCCTTTAGGTGCTGTTTTGCTTTGGATATCCATCAATCTTTCTTTGTTTATACAATGAGCACAGTTGGCAAAAAGGCAGTGACCTTTCTCTTATGCTTTTCCTGCCTCTGCCAAACAGGGTCTTCATAAGAATTGCCAAATAATCGTTTTAAATTATCCCACTTAGTTGTCACAGTAACTTTATAAAATAGGACACAAATGGGGACCTAGTGACTATCCAGTGTATATGTCCAGCAGAGGAAGATCTAGAGTCTCTTCAGTGCATTTCTATTTACTGAGCACCAATCACATAACAGGGGTTCCAGGCCCAAGTGCCATTGCTCCTTCAAAATGTGGCAAATCAACCTTGTTTCCTTTCTGACCAGTAGTTAGTTATTTGTGACTGTGGTAAGCCTTGAGCCTGTAAAATGAAAGTGTCCATTGAATGATCTACACTAGCCCTCCCATTGGGTAATTTCACATGGTGCTCGGTATACTATTTCTCAACTGTGACCAATTCTGAATGGGACAGGATCAGCCCACCCATTCATTGACCAAGTTCTTAGAAAAGTGAAGCAGGTGATTAATTTCATTACTTAAAAAGACTGAATGTTAAGATACTTTGCTCTTCTTCAGTTCTTCTGTGAGTGAGACATATGGAATATAATTGCTGTCTTTTACCTTTTTATCTGCTGGAAGAGTCTGAATAGTATCCTTCCCTCCAAGAAAGAATGCTTTTTTTTTTAGCCACTAAGGATGGCTTCCTTAATTGACCTTCAGGGTTTGTAATAAAAACAGATAAACAAAGGGTACAGGGGGTGCCTTTGAGGCTAACAAGAAGCGTGAGTACAGAGAACCTGCGAGGTTACTGAGGAGACAGAGGTCAGTAGGAGGAGACAATTCTCACCACACCATGCCAGGGCGGGACCAAACTTTCCAAAAACATGTTATGCCATACCAGAGATTGGAGGCTGGAATCCAGGGACCAGAATCCCCCACTTCAGCAAAGACTCCTATGCTTCCACATCCAGTCAAGATGATGTAATGAGCTTAACATTTTAATGCCCACACTCTGTTCTAAATACTTAACAAGTGGTAAGATGGTCTTTAAAAAGAAGATAAACATATATAAAGCAGAAACTGGTAAGAATTCAAAGACTGTGAGATGAAAGCTTTTGAGTTCTTAATGCCCAGGAACAGAGGTTGTCTGTGGGCTATACCTTCACTGCTTAAAATTAAGGAAGGTAGGATGCAAGAGGACGGGAAAATGCTTACAGTTGATTCTGCCTGCACAACAGGTAATGAGAAACTTCCTGCCTACAGAATAAAGATAATAGATAAAGCCTCATTACAAGCACCTGGAAGTATCCAAAATTTCCCTGATGCTGCTCTGGGGGAGAAGACTTGAAAAGTAATTTAAAACTTAGTTCTATATTCAGGACTTTTGGAGGCTCTAGACAACTTAGATTTTAAAAATAAAATAAAATTTTCAGTCAAAGAAAGCCATCAAAACATAAATCTGAAGCTAAGGGAAGTGGTGGGGAATCCAAAGCATATAAGTGAAACTGGCTACCCAGGTAGCGCTAGTGGTGAAAAACCCACCTTCCAATGCAGGAGACATAAGAGACGTGGGTTCGATCCTTGGGTCGGGAAAATGCCCTGGAGTAGGGATGGCAACCCACTCCAGTATTCTCGTTTGGAGAATCCCTTGGACAAAGGAGACTGGTGGGCTACCGTCCATGGGGTTGCAAAGAGTCAGGACACTACTGAAGAAAGTTAGCACATGCACACAATACTAAATGGGCAAGCAATAAGGCAACAACTTAAAAAATTCAATCCAGATGAATTAATATTATAGAATCATCTGGAAAAGATTTTAAGTAGTTAATCTTCAAAACAAAAACATCTTTAAAATGGGAAAACAGATATGAAGCAGAAAAAGAAAAGACTTCTATGAAAGTATCAGGTAGAACTTTTGGAAATAAAAAGTAGTCACTGATTAAAATAAACAGTTAATGGAAAAGATAAACTCTGTCAAAAAGGGAATTAGTAAATTGAACATTAGTATTAAATAGAGTGCAGCATGAAAAGGAATAATTCTTAGAGTATTAAAAGAAATGGAGATTACGTACAGAGGTATCAGTATATGTCTAATTGAAATGTCAGAAAAATATAAGATATGTTGGAGAAGGAATATTTAAAAAGATATACTAAAGATTTTCAGGAAAAAAGATAAGCAAGAGTTATCAATTTTAACATACAGAGTACTGCACAAGATAAATAAAAATAAATTTATAAATAGACATATTTAAATAAAAGTGCCAAAATAATATATAAAGAGAAAATCTTAAAGGTTATCTGAGAAAGGGAAAAGTGTTATTACCCACAAGGAGATAACAATGAATAAATATCACCAGCTTGTATCATTAAAACTTCAAGGGAAACTTGAACTCATGGGACGTGATTATCAAGATAAAATGTTATATTCAGTTAAATCATTAGATATAGAGCAGGAAAAAAATTAATTTGCACACACACTGTATTGGATGTATATACACACATATATAGGATGATGGGAAACCCTCTAGAAGACCTCTAGAAAAAACTACCAAGTGATGAACTCATAGACTAATAAAAGTTACCATGTGACTGTGTGAATGTGAAGTCGCTCAGTCATGTCCGACTCTTTGCGACCCCATGGATTGTAGCCTACCAGGCTTCTCCGTCCATGGGATTTTCCAGGCAAGAGTACTGGAGTGGGTTGCCATTTCCTTCTCCAGAAGTTACCATAGGAGGATTTAAAAAGGTAAGAAAGTAAAAAAAAGGATCAAAGAATAGCTTATTCAATTATAAAATGGCTAAAGGATTCAAATAAACATTTCTCCAAACAGGATATAAAAATGAACAGTAAGCACTAGAAAAGATGTTCAATTTGATTAGTCATCAGGGAAATGTACACCAAAACCCATAATGAGATACCTTTTCACACCTAATAGAATGACTTTAGTAAATAGACAATACCAAGTATTTGTAATGATGTGGGGAAATTGCTGGTGGGATGGCACCTTGGAAAGTATTGATACTTTGGTAGTTTCTTAAAATATATAGTACATATTCTATAATGGAATATTACTTGACAATAAAACAGTATGAATTACAGATACAAGTTACAACCTAGATGAATGATGAAAACATTATGATAAATGAAAGAAGCAAGACACAAAAGGCCAAAAATCACATGATTCCATTTACATGAAATGTCCAAAATAGGCAAATCTATAAAAGCAGAAGTTAGTCCATGGTTGATAGAGATCAGTGAAATGGAAAAAGAAGGAGATTGCTGATGCATATGGGGTTTCTTTTTGAGGTAATTAAGTTATTATGGAATTAGATGGTGGTGATGATTGCAGAACTCTGTGAATGTACTAAAAGCTACAAAACTGTACACTGCAAAAGTGTGAATCTTGTGCTTTGTGATTTATTTCTCAATAAAATTATGATTTAAAAAAGTTTGAGGGTGGTTGGCTATAGGTAAAATAGTGTTTCTACAGAAATGTATGATCTTAAGGGTGTGTAAGAGAAAATAAGAGATCTACCTTAAAAAGTTAGAATAAGAAAAGCAAATCAAACTTAGAAAGAAATATAGAAACAGAAATCCAAAAGGTAGATACAAACATACACAGAAAAAAATCAGAAAAGTTTTTTCTCTGAAAAGATTAATAAATTGATAACCCCTTACAAAATTCATTAAGGAAAAAAGAAAGAAAACACAATTTAACAATATAGAAAAACAGGTTATTATTACAGAGTCTCCAGGCATGAGAAAGTTCACAAGAGGATATTATGAATGACTTTACACCATAAATTTGACTATCTGGATGAAATGGAATATTCCTCAAAAATGCAATTTACCAAAGTTGACAAAATGGAATAAAATTCTGAGTAACTAAATATCTTAAAGAGATTGAATTCATTATTTGAAACTTCCTGAGAATTCTCAAGGCCCATAGTTTTTCACTAGTGAATTCTTCTAAACATCAAAGCAATAACTAACTGCAATATTTTGCAAAAGTGTCTAGAAAATGTTAATGATAGGAAGGTACCTTCATTTTTTTGTGTGTAGGGCCAGAACAACCTATTTCCAAAGTGTAACAAGGACTTTACAAGAAAAATAATTACAGACCAATCTCTTTCATGATGATACATGAAAAAATTCTTAACAAAATGTTTCCAATTCTATGCCACCAAAAGCATAAGCAAGAACAGAAAGAAAAAAGAGAAGATAAATTAAGCTTAATTTAAGTTAAAAACATATATTTAAAAGTCACTATCAAGAAAGTGTTAAGACAATCCAAAGAACAGGAAAAAATCACTGCATAACTGGTAAGGGCCTAGTATCCAGAATATATAAAGAATACCTACAGCTCAAGAACAACAGACCACCAGCCTTATTTAAAAATGAGCAAACACTTGAATAGACATTTCTCCAAGGAAATAATAAAATTACCAATAAGCACATAAGAAGATGCTCAACATCATAGTCATTAAGAATATGCAAAGTAAAACCACCATGAAATATTACATCACAGCCACTAGAATAACTATACTCAAAGAAATAGAAAACAACAGGTGTGAGTGAAGTTGTAAAGATGCTGGTACCCTCATACATAGCTCAAAGGAAATGTAAAATGGCGCAGCCACTGGGGAAAACAGCTTGGTGTTTTCCCCAGTAACTTGTACATTTTAAAATTGTTTAAATGAATTTTACATTATATTAAGTATACCACAATTTAAAAATGCAAGTTGATTCTAGTAATTAAATGAAAAGGCAAATATCAGGATCAGATGGAGTTAATTCCGGTTATGCAAAAATGTTTTAACATTTAAAAAAGAATTAATGTAACTTACCATGCTATCTGGAAAAGACAGAGGAGAGAAAGAAAGAGACCATTTAGTTATCTGATAGATTCAGAAAACTAATTTAAACATAACTTTGTGATAAAGTCAATAAGAGAGATCAGCACATTTTCTGGATACATGATTCCAAAATAAAAATGAAGAATGTTCAATATATTAGCAAAAGACAATTAGAAAATATAATAGGATGAACTACCCCATTTAGCCTAGTAACAACATCTATGAAGTACTTAAATATAAATCTCACCAAAACTATATTAATTCTATCTGAAGAAAATTACCAAATGTTATTATAGAATATAAGAATTGTTAATAAATGGAAAGATATTCCCTATTAGTATATGGGTACATTCACTGTCATTAAAAAGTCTATTTTCTCCAAACTAATATATTAATTTTCAAGGCAATTTTGATAAAAATCCTAGAGTTTCTCATGCAACTTGATAAGGTGATTGTAAAATCTACAGAAGACTAATGGGCCAAGAATATCTACAACAATTTTGAAGAAAAATAAGTCAGAAGAACTCTCCCTATAAGAGAAAGTTACTATGAAACTATAATGATTAAATCATGCTATGTTGAACCAGAGATAGGCAAACAGATCAGAGGAACAGACTGGAGAACCCAGAAGCAAATGCAAACATAAGTGAACAACTGGACAATGACAGAAGTGGCATTGCAAACTGGTGGAAGAGGTGGTGTATTCCATAAATGATACTGGGGGAAATTTTTCCCGTATAGAAAAATAGAATCAAAATGTATTTATACCACAGAACATTTCCTGAAATATATTTCAAATGGATGAAAATGTAAATGGGAGCAGCAAACCTTAAAACTTTTAGCAGAACCTGTCAGAATATAGTTTTCTTTCAACAGGACAGAAAGGACTTCTTAGATGATGGTAACAACGACAGCAAAAAAAAAAAATCCTGCAAATTTGATTTGTTTAAAAACTAAAACTTCTATACAACAAATAATTCGATAAGGTAAAAGTACAAGTCACAGGCTGAAAAGAGATATTTAAAAAGCATTTAACTCAACTGGCATCAAGAACATGTGAACAACTCATGAAAGGTAAAAGACAACCCAACAAAAAGTAAACAGCGGGCAAGCGAAGGAAATGCACTGAAGAGCCTTCTAAGGACCAGAACACACAGGACAAGATGTCTACCACACCGGGAACAGGAAATGCAAATGCAGTCTGCAAATACAGAGCATCGCATACTTCTCAGATTGGCTGAAAGCAGGAAATCTGACAATAACAGCGGTGATCAAGGATGAGTTCTCACACACAGGCAGTAGGAAGTAATGTGATATAATCACCTCGGGAAGCAAGCTCGCATGAAGATCAGAAGGCTGTAAATGTGCCTGCCCTTTAACATGGTAAATCCACTGCTAGGTACGCACCCAAGAGAAAATGGTACCCACCAAAATAAGACATGCAGGAAGACAGTTATTAAGCATGGGTCTGCCATGCTTAGTCGGGAAATAGAAGAGGAGAAAAATCTAACTATCTGTCAATAAATCAATGAGTACACAAACTGCTGTATTTTTATACAATGAGACTATTACACAGCAGTTAAAATGATAAGTCCTTGGTTAAACATTCCAAAACAACAATTGAGCAAAAAACTAAGGATGATAAATACAAGTTGGCAATAGTGAAAAAAAATTTAAGTACACTAAAGATATTATTTTCCATTTTTAATACCTGCATATGTTTCTTAGAAGGATAAAAATATGGATAATTGGATAGGAAGGATTCTCACCAACTTTAGGATTGTGTTTAATTCTGTCAGGGCAGAGAGGGGGTGAAAGTGAGTTTGAACTATATTCATATGCTCTAGTTTCTTAAACAAACAAACAAAAAACAAAAACAAGATAGCTAAAGCAATATATTAAAATGTAAGGTGTGATAAATCTGGATGGTTATTTTTGCATAAGCCTCTGACCTTTAGAGCAAAATCTGCAACAAAGTTCCCCTTTGTCAGCAATGTCTTAATTTTCAAGTTCCCTGTTTTTGTCAACATCAGAGGAACATGGCCATAGAGTTGGAATTAGAGTTTAATTAATATCTTCTTTAAACTATTCCTTATAAAACTGTGCTCTAGACTCTATGCCTACGATACAAGCCTAGCACGGAAGTAGGAAATAAACAGTAACTGACAGAGAAAATGCACCATATTTAGTACTAAAATGAGAGCCTAACAGCAGCAGCCTATCATTGAGAGAAGCTAGAAACCATATCAAGATTCAGCATCGGGGAAATAATATATTATCATGGCACAAATACATTACAATACTGTATATGATAACTAAAAAACATGTTTTCTAAGAATGTGAATGACCTGAAACAGTAGCAATTGTACAAATTTATATATAAAATTAACTGAAAAACATATGATGTAAAATTAAAGCACAAGCACATTTTGAACCAGCTAGGCTTCAACAGTACATGAACTGAGAATGTCTATATATTTATGTTGGATCATAAAAAAAGCAAGAGGATTCCAGAGAAACAATTTACTTCTGCTTTATTGACTATGCCAAAGCCTTTGACTGTGTGGATCACAACAAACTGTAGAAAATTCTTAAAGAGATAGGAATTCCAGACCACCTTACCTGCCTCCTGAGAAACCTGTATGCAGGTCAAGAAGCAACAGTTAGAACCAGACATGGAACAACACCTGGTTCCAAATTTGGAAAGGAGTCTGTCAGGGTTGTATATTGTCACCCCGCTTATTTAACTTATATGCAGAGTACATCATGTGTAATGCTGGGCTGGATGAAGCACAAGCTGGAATCAAGATTGCCGGGAGAAATACCAATAACTTCAGATATGCTAATAATACCACCCTCATGGCAGAAAGTGAAGAGGAACTAAAGAGCCTCTTGATGAAAGTGAAAGAGAGAGTGAAAAAGCTGGCTTAAAACTCAACATTCAAAAAATGAAGATCATGCCATCTGGTCTCATCACTTCATGGCAAATAGATGGGGAAACAATGGAAACAGTGAGAGACTTTATTTTCTTGAACTCCAAAATCACCACTGCAGATGGTGACTGCAGCCATGAAATTAAAAGATGCTTGCTCCTTGGGAAAAAAGCTATGACCAACCTAGACAGCATATTAAAAAGCAGAGACATTACTTTGCTGACAAAGATCTGTCGACAAAGATTTGTTGACAAAGCTATGATTTTTCAGTACTCATGTGTGGATGTGAGAGTTGGACCATAAAGAAGGCTAAGTGCTGAAGAACTGATGCTATCAAACTGTGGTGTTAGAGAAGATTCTTGAGAGTCCCTTAGAGAGCAAGGAGATTAAACCAGTCAATCCTAAATGAAATCAACCCTGACTATTCATTGGAAGGGCTGATACTGAAGCTGAAATTCCAGTCCTTTGCCACCTGATGCAAAGAACTGACTCCTTGGAAAAGACTCTGATGCTGGAAAAGATTGAAGGCAGGAGAAGGGACCGACAGAGGATGAGATAGTTCGATAGCATCACTGACTCGATGGACATGAGTTTGAGCAAGTTCTGGGACTTGATGATGGACAGCGAAGCCTGGCGTGCTGCAGTCCATTGGGTCACAAAGAGACATGACTAAACGACTGAACTGAACTGACATTTTGAACCATGTGAACACATTAATAGAAAAAAATAAAAGACCTAGAAAGATACCTCAAGCTCTTTGTGTTTTTCTTTTTAATTCAGTTTTATACTTTCACAAACTTTTTCAAATGTACATTTATTACTTTTACATTTAGAAAGAAATCCATTAAAGACATTAAATTGGAGAAGAGCAATATACCTCTTCCCTAATGTAAAAAGAAATTATAGTTTACCAAAGGCACTTTTCTCTATATCCAGGATGTTAAGTGGTGTTTTCTGTTTTGACACATGCCATGTCTGCTTAAAGATTTAATCCTGATTTAAAATAATATGGTATTGCTTATTTACCTAGACATTAGGATGCACAGCCTGGGGCATCACTCTCTAGTCTTATAAAAAGAAAGAGAACTCTTCTCTCATCTGATCTTCATAGAAACTCTCACTGAGCTTCCTAGCTAGACTCTGGCATTCTGGCAGGTGGATACTTCAGTACTAAAGTATTTGGCATTTGGATACGTTAGAATGGTATTCTTTAAAAGAAGAAAATGTACACTGAAGAATTTAGTTAGGTAAGAGTTGGGTCCCCTCTCCTCAGCTGTTTTCTTAGAAATATGTCAAAAAGAGTCAGAGAGGAAGGAAACAAGTGGAAGAAAGAGTGGGGTGGGGTACAGACCAGGTCACTTGTCATAATTCAAATACTGGTTTGAATTCAAAAGTCACTGGCTATATTTGCAATCAGAGACTACAGCAAACACTTCATCTAAAATTAGTAAGAGAATGAGGGCATCATGAAGAGATTAAGAAACAGATTCGAAGTCAGTTCAGATTGGGATGGTTGTGACCAGGAGACTCATTTGACAGCCTGGGTGTCTGTTTCCTCACATGTGAAAGGGAAATGTAATAATCACAAAGTGAGCATCTGCTGTTTCTAGGCTGTCCAGCACTGATGCCTTGGGGAGCCCACCCTTTGCCAGTTTCTGTGGTTCTGGACAGGCTACCAGCCAGCAGTTTCAGCATGGAAAAGAAGCTTGGCTACTGTCAGCACCCATTCCCCTGACTGCCATAATTGATCCTGGGCTCAATACAAAAGCCAAGGCTGGTCAATCAGAGCCTTTCTGTGGGATTGTTCAATTTGATCCTGCAGGGGAAAAAGAGAGAGAGAGATCTTGCATTTGTGTCATTAGTCAGGAAATAAGGTTCCATTTTCCTAGCCACACAGAGAAAGACTAGCTACAGTGAAAAAGAATAAAACCGACACAAACATACAAGGGGAGAGAGAAAGCCTGAGTGAGGGTGAGAGGCATGAGGCAAGACAGGGTCTCAAGCAAGAAGCAAAGGGACGGGGGACAACAGTGAGTAAAATACCTAAAAGCAGGAGGAGAGCTGGAGAGTTAGATGCAGAGGAAAAGCTGGAATAAGAGCAAGCTGTGGAGATGAGAGGATACAAACGCTGGAAGTCACAGAGACAACAGAAGCAAGTGAGCCTCAGAGATGAGAGAGATAAGAGGAGATTCAGTTAAGTGAAAAGGAAGGGATTAGAGAGAGGAGGGGTTGTGGGAAGTGGGAGTAGGGGCGAGAACAAGGGACAGAGGCACATAACCTGAGGGGCGAAGACAGAGGGAGAGGTGGGGAGAGGGAGGAAGTATAGTGAGTTCAAAAACCTCCTACGTGCTCACTGCACACAGAGTCAAACCTAGAGCTCCCTTCTGGCGTTCCAAGTCCGTGACACTTAATCTGCATCCAACTTTCCAGCCTTATTTCTGTCTCTAATACCATCCCATGTGTCTACTTGAGTTTTGGAGACATATTCTGACCTTTTCCAACTCTTTGCCCTTGGCGCTTATAGCCTCCTTCTAGAATGCTCTCCCCTCACTTCCATTCCCATTTGAACATAGTATTTCTTTTGTTTCAGTGTGAAAATTCAAACAAGGCAGCTCCAAGAAGTCTCTGAGAGATTCTAGTTGCAATTAATTCTTTATCTAAAAACCAGCTGATACACTGTTTATAATAGCCAGGACATGGAAGCAACCTAGATGCCCATCAGCAGACGAATGGATAAGGAAGCTGTGGTACATATACACCATGGAATATTACTCAGCCATTAAAAAGAATTCATTTGAATCAGTTCTAATGAGATGGATGAAACTGGAGCCCATTATACAGAGTGAAGTAAGCCAGAAAGATAAAGACCATTACAGTATACTAACACATATATATGGAATTTAGAAAGATGGTAACGATAACCCTATATGCAAAACAGAAAAAGAGACTCAGATGTATAGAACAGACTTGTGGACTCTGGCAGAAGGCGAGGGTGGGATGTTTCAAGAGAACAGCATCGAAACATGTATATTATCTAGGGTGAAACAGATCACCAGCCCAGGTTGGGTGCATGAGACAAGTGCTTGGGCCTGGTACACTGGGAAGACCCAGAGGGATGGGGTGGAGAGGGAGATGGGAGGGGGGACCGGGATGGGGAATACATGTAAATCCATGGCTGGTTCATTTCAATGTATGACAAAAACTACTGCAATGATGTAAAGTAATTAGCCTCCAACTAATAAAAATAAATGGAAAAAAAAAATAAAAAATAAACTGGGGTTCCCCTCCATTGCCCACTGGGAAAGAACTTTCAGTTCTTCAGAATAAATGAATAAATCTGTTAGCAACAATCAGAAACCAAAAAATTAAAAAATAAAAAATAAAAGGCAAAAGAAAAAAAATAAAAACCAGCTGATAGCAAATCCCTGGTGGTCCAAAGGCTAAGACTCCACGCTCCCAACGCAGGGGGCCTAGGTTTGATCCCCGGTCAGAGAACTAAATCCCGCATGCCATAACTAAGACCTGGACAGGTAACTAGCCAGCTAAATAAATAAATGTTTTAAACAACCCAGCTGGTAACATTTATTATGGCACTCACATGCTTGGTATATTCTCGACTAGTTGGAGGATTTAGAGAGCAGGTGTGTCTTACTCATCTTTTAAGCTCCTTCCACTGAAATTCTAGGTATAGGCATTTTACTAATAAAAACTGTCCAGTAAGCATTGGTTGCATTCACCTGAACTTAAATTTATAGCTCAGGGACTGTTGACATTGTCATACAGTGGTTCCCCTAAAATATCACCCAAAGAACTTGATAAGACAAAATTTTATTTCTTCCTAATGTGAGAACACTACCTTCAAAGAGTCTTCATACACTCACAAAGGGAAGAGGGCAAGCTGAGAACATTTATGATGTTTTAAGTCTACTGAGAAGCATGTCTTTCAATGCAGGGAGTTTGGTTAGGATTGGGTAAGAATTGTGATAAAGTACTTTGGAATTCGTGGACACAAGATAGTGGAATTTTGAGGGGACAAGCTCAAAAGATCTAAGGATGTAAACTCGTCTACAGTTTTTCCCTACTGGAAGAGTTGGTGGATCTTCAGAATACATGATAAAGTTATTTGCAATATTTATTTTCTTGGGCAAGCATTTTCCAAAAGAGTAAAGTTAAATTAATGAAGAAAGTATAACAGTAAGAGATGTTAATGTGGATAGTAAGCTATGTGAGGGGTAGAGGGCTTCTTAACATCAATAAGAATTTGCCAGGTATTCAGTGACAGCATTGTAAGGATGGCTTTCAGAAGAAAACCAAAAGAAGTAAAGCATGCCAAAGCTTCTTTTCTGTCTCATCATCCTAAGTCTTTTCCTTTAGTTGATTGCCTCAGTCTTTTAAATGAGACAGAAAAAACGAGAGCAGTATCGTGTGATTCCAGCATACAGACTCTTCTAGGAAATTTAAATCCATATATTTTCAGAACTTTCAAGATGCCCCTAAGGTTCTGAATGTTGGAGAAGAACAAAAGAGAATGGTAAAGAATGGAGAATTTTGGTTATGCCAGTAATGCTAAATAAGCTTACATTGCATATCAAAAGTCAGTTCCTAGAGGGTTCTTTTGAAGAGATTCTGAGGCTTAGCAGAAAGAGCAGTGTGATTGATTACAGATGTCTGCCAAGGGCCCACGAAGGGCAGCGGTGGTCTGCATGTTAAATACCTGCCATTTCTGGATTATCAAGAAGACTATACCTACTCTTCACCCCATTCAGATTTCTTGCTTGGTTTTGCTTTGATTTTTGCTTCTCATTCTTCCTGATAGAGCCATATTAATTTCAAGTGACCTCTGTGTCTTTATTCCCAAAATCTGCATGAAGCCTTTGGAGAATTCCATGAAAATGCAAGTATTATTTCAGAGCAGCAAAATAATTAAATATCATTTTAAGTCTGACTTAGCCAGAAGATTTGGTTGACCTCAGTCTTGAGGGACATGAGGTAAATGTGAGGGAAATAAGGTAAATTAGAAGAGTACTCTGATAGGGTGGGTATTCAAGAGGGTAGGGTAAGAGGATGGAGAACTCACCTCCTCCCACAAATACATCAGAAATACATCTACAAATAGAATAATTCCCACAGAACACCTATTGAACACTAGCTGATCTCAAACCTATGAAAGGACAAGGAAGATCTCCTTGTGACTGGGCAGAATAAAACAAAGAAGAAAACAGGACGTGGGATGGGACCTGCACTCCTGGGAGGAAGTCAAAAAAGAGGAAAGGTCCCTGCACTCAGGAAGCCCCCTTGCTGGCAGGGAGATCAGGCTCCTGGACAGAAAGAGAGCTTCAGAGGCTCCAAGGAGAGCCCAGCAACCAGTCTGCAGCAGGCAGAACAGAGAGAACCATGCAGAGGGGGCTTATACCAGTACCTGAGATCCACATCCGCTGGTACAGGCAGGCAGGAACTCAGGGTTTAGAGGACAAACCCAGGGAGACAGACTGCTGCTGGCTGTGCAGAGACAGCCTGAAGGGACAAGAGTTCATTACAGCCCCAACCCAGCTTGGGCTGAGGTGGGGGGTGGGGGGGAAGGCGGGCATGGGGGGTTGTATTTACAGAAGTCCAGACCCAGCACAGAAACACAGTACTATTGCTAAGAGGTGTGTGATGGAAAGGGCGGGGCTGCCTTTAACATCTCTTTTTCCATGTGCTAGCCCCTGCCTCCATGGGCTCCAACAGAGTGCACCCCCCACTGCCTCTGAGTTTCCCACCTCCACGGGCTCTCACGCCCCAGTCACCGCTTCAGCAGGCTCCAGGAACAGACATCCGTGGCTTGCCCACTCACAGAGGCAGGACTGAAACCACAGCTGAGCCCCAGGGGCTGTAAGATTTAAGATGCAGAGATGAACTCTGCCTGCAGCTGCATGAGCCAGATTATACTTCTGTCACTGGCTTCATAAACTCAGCACCTGCAGGACATGTGAGTGGCCAGTGGGTGCTGCCACAACTGGGAAGTGCCTGGTGTTAGGAGCCGTGGGCTTTGTGGGCATGTTCAAGTCGGGGCTGGGCCAGGCCAGGGTCGGAGCTGCCGCCATAGCTCCCACAGTGGGGCCAGGCGCAGGACTGCGGCAGTTCCAGGACCTGACTTCAACGGATCTGTGCCGGTGCTCTTGTGAAAACAATGTCTAAGGGATAGGGCCAATTTCTGGGATATACAAGATTGAGATGGGGCCAAGGGCAATGCCAACAATAGGGTATTTTGTGAGCCTGCACAACAAGCGACAGGTGACATAACAGGGCACAATCACCAGTGGACAGATTCCGTCTACCTTACACCACAACTCAGAGCTCAGAAATGGATCTGGGGGCCTCCGCTCCAACAACTAGGGAACAGACCAGGCCCTGACAAGGTGGCAGCAACCACAGAGTGAAGAGGCCCCTCACAATAGCCACTGCAGGCTCTGGTCACCGAAAGCCTAGTCAAACCTCCTGTCAAGGGAATAAGGGCCAGCGTACCCTGAGAAAAGCGGCCGCAGGGAGGCAGACGAGAAACAGCCCTTGCATGTAAGGGCTAGCGTTAAAGCCACACAGGCTACGCTGGGATGCTGCCACATAAAAATAGCCCTCAAGACCGCAGAGGATAACTGTTTCTCCTAAACTCATAGAGCAAGAGAAATATAAATAAATGAAGAAGCAGAGGAACCACTCCCACATAAAGGATCAAGAGAATTCCCCCCAAAGAACAAACAATGAAACAGACCTCTTCAGTCTGATGACTTCCCTGGTGGCTCAGTGGTAAAGAACCTACCTGCAATTCAGGAGACCTGGGGTGATCCTCAGGAGAAGGGAACGCCTACCCACTCCAGTATTCTTGCCGGGAGAATTCCAAGGACAGAGGAGCCTGGCAGGCTACAGTCCATGGGTCACAAAGAGTAGGACACAACTGAGTGACTATCACTTTTAGTTTAACAGACTCTGAGTTCAAAAAGGAAACAATGAAAAACTGAAGGAATTAAGAAGAGCTGTTGATAGAAATGCAAATTATTGTAAAAAGGAACAAGAAACTATAAGGAGGAGCCAAGAAAAATTAGAAATTTCATTTGCTGAGTTAAAGGCAATGAATAGCAGAATGAATAATGCAGAAGAAGGAATAAGTTATCTGGAAGATAGAATGATGGAAATCACCAAAACAGAACAGTAAACAAAAAGACAAAAGAAAAAATAAAAATAAAGCAATATAACAGACCTATGGGATAATATAAAGCATTCCAGTCTACACATAAAAGGAATCCAGAAGGAGGAGAAACAGAAAAGGAGAACAAAAATGCATGTGAAGAAATTATGGCTGAAAACATCCCAAACCTAAAAATGAAAACAGATATCCAAGTACACAAAGCACAGAGACAAGACAAAACAAGACAAAACCAAAGAGACCCAAACCAAGACACAGTATAATAAAAATGGCAAAATTTAAATAAAGGATTCTAAAGGCAGCAAGAGGAGACAGAATTAAGTACACGGGAACCTCCATAATGTTACAAGCTCATTTCTCTACAGAAATGTTGCAAGCTAGAAGGGAGCAGCACAATGTATTCAAAGTTCAAAAAGGGGAAAATCTGCAATCTTGCCTAGTCTGCTCAGTAAGACTCTCATGTAGAATAGGAGAAAGAAGTTTTCAGATGAGCAAAAACTGAAAGAATACAGTGATACTAAGCCTATCTTAAGAGAAATATGGTCTTCTCTAAATAGAAAATAAGTAGGAATCTACAGGGAAAAGGAAAACACAATTGGAAAGTAAATAAATAAGCCAGTATACACATTTAAAAAAATAAAAATATTTGTGAGAAAACAATATAACCAAAATGAAATGTAAAAGGATGGACATGAAGATCTAAGAGAGAATATCAAAACCATAAAATGTGGAAGAGGATGAAAATGTAGATTTATTTTTCCCAAGAAAGTGTTTGAGCTATGTGACCAAAAGTCTAAAGTGAAAGTCGCTCAGTTGTGTCTGACATTTTGCAACCCCATGGACTATACAGTCCATGGAATTCTCCAGGGCAGAATACTGGAGTGGATAGCCTTCCCTTCTCCAGGGAATCTTCCCAACCCAGGGATCGAACCCAGGTCTCCCTCATTGCAGGTGGATTCTTTACCAGCTGAGCTATAAGGGAACAGTCTAAAGCAAATAGATAGAGGAAAGGGTTAATATACTTGAAAAACAAAGTAACCACAAATCAAAAACTTACAATAGATTCACAAAAGCCAAAAAGAAGAGAACATAAGCATAATATAAAAGGAAATCATCAAACCACAAAAGGAAGAACAAAAAAAGACAAGGAAGAAATATAAAATCAATGGGAAAACAAGGTTTAAAATGGCAATAAACACATATCAATCAATGATTATCTTAAAAGTCAATAGACTAAATGTTCCAATCAAAAAACACAGACTGGCAGACTGGATTAAAAAAAAGAAGAGCCTACAATATGCTGCCTAAAAGAGATTCACTTTAGGGCAAAGGAGACACATAGATTGAAAGTGAGGGGATGGAAAAAGATATTGAATGCCAACGGAAATGACAAGAAAGTGAGAATCACAATACTCATGTCAGACAAACTAGAGTTGAAACAAAGTTGATAAAGAAAGATAAAGAAGGACAATGTGTGCTTAGTCACTCAGTTGTGTCCAGCGTGTTGCGACCCCATGGACTGTAGCCTTCCAGGCTGTCCTTGGATTCTCCAGATGAGAACACTGGAGTGGGTTGCCACGGCCTATTCCAGGGGGTTTTCCCAACCCAGGGATCAAATCCAGGTCCCTCATTGCAGGCAGATTCTTTACTGTCTGAGCCATCAGGGAAGCCCCCAAATAGGGACATGACGTAATCATGAAAGGACCAGTACAAGGAGAAGGTACCACTCTCCCCAAAAGGCCACCCGCTCAAGTATTCTGGTCCGGGAAGTCCTACGGACAGAAGAGCCTGGCAGGCTACACTTCATGGGGTCACAGGAGTCAGACATGACTTAGTGACAAAAGCTATATAGGAGAACCCAAATACATAAAATAAATATGAGCAGACATAAAGGGAGAAACTGATAGAAATAAAATAATAATAGGAGATTTTAACACTCCACTCATCAATGGACAGATTTTTGAGACAGAAAATTAATAAGGCAACAGAGATCCTAAATGATACAACAGAACAATTAGATTCAATTCATATTTTCAGAACATTACATTACCTAAAAGCAGAATGCACATTCTTTTCAAGTGCACATGGAATATTCTCTATGATTTACCACATACTAGACCACAGAACAAACCTCAACAAATATAAGCACATAGGAGCTATTGCAAGCATCTTTTCTCACCACAGTGGCATGAAACTAGAACATGACCACAGGAAAATAAGCAAGAAAAAAACAATTACATGGAGACTAAACAACATGCTGCAAGAAAACCAGTGGGTCAGTGATGAAAATGAAGAAGAAATTTAAAAATACCTTGAGGTGAATGACACAACCATACAAAATCCATGGGATGCAACAAAAGCAGTTCTTAGAGGGAAGTTCATGGTGATATAGGCCTTCTTTTAAAAAAAATAAAATTTTCAAACACTTTAACATAGCACCTAAAATAATTTTAAAAGTACAAACAAAAACAAAAGTCAGCTGAAGGAATAAGATAATAAAGGTCAAAGAGAAAATCAATAAAATAGAGATTAAAACAGTAGAAAAAAAAAAAACACAATAAAGCCAAATCTGGGTAAACAAAATTAACAAACCTCTGGCCAGACTCACAAAGAAAAGAGACAATTCCAAATAAACAAAATGAGAAAAGAAAGAGGAGAAATCACAACTGATATTATAGAAATACAAAAAACTGCAAAAGGATACCATGAACGACTATATGCCAACAAATTAAACAATCTAGAAGAAATGTGGACAACTTTCTAGAAATATGCAACCTACCAAAACTGAATCAAGAAGAAACAGACAACTTGAACAAACAGATTACAAGAAGTGAAACGGAATCTCTAATTTAAAAAACTGCCTACAAACAAAAGTCCAGGGCCAGATGTTTCACAAACGAATTCAACCAAACACAAGGAAGAACTTATACCAATCCTTCTCAACCTATTCCAAAAGACTGAAGAAGAAATTCATGACGTTCTTCAAAGACATTCTATGAAGCCATCATAACTACAAAAAGGAAAATTACAAGCCGATATCTTTGATGAATATAAATGCAAAAATTCCCAACAAAGTATAGCTAATTGAATCCAACAACACATAAAAGATCATATACGATGATCAAGTTGGATTCATCCCACAGTCACATGGTTCAATATTTGCAAATCCATCAATGTGATACACCATACAAGCAAAAGAAAAGACAAAACTGCATGATCATCTCAAAAAATACAGAAAAAAACATTCAATAAAATCCAATATCCATTTATGATAAAAACTCTTACGAAAGTGGGTACATAGGGAACATATCTCAACATAATAAAAGCTATTTATGACAAACCTACAGCCAATATAATACTCAAGGATGAAAAACAAAGTCTTCCCTGATGAAGTCTGGAACAAGACAAGGATGCTCACTTTCACCAATTCTCTTTAACACAGTGTTGGAAGTCCTAACCATAGTAATCAGTAAAGAAAAAGAAATAAAAGATATTCAAATTGGTAGGGAAGAGGTAAAATTGTCATTATATGCAAATGACATGATAGTATATACAGAAAGTCATAAACACTCCAACACAAAACTACTAGAGCTGGTAAATTCAGCAAGGTGTCAGAAACACAATTAACATATAAAATATGTTGCATTTTTTTACACTAAACAATGAAATATCAGAAATATAATATAAATAAACAATCCTTTGTAAAATCACAGCCAAAAAAAAAAAAACCTCAGTAATAAACCAGACTGAAGAGATGAAAGACTTATATCCTGAGAAATATAAAATATTGATAAAGGAAACTGAAGATGATTCAAAGAAATGGAAACATATACCATGCTCTTTGATTGGAAGAATTAATTTTGTAAATTCATTCCTGACCATCAGATTCTTGCAGAAACTAATGCCTATGGCCAGCAATTTTTATTTTGGCCAGCCAAAAATTAATCCTGTTATCTCACTACCACTTTACAGGTTATTACATTCAATAGTTACACATGACACGCCTGTTAAGTCTTCTCCAGCACCATGAGTTTCATTTGCGCTTTTTGTATCAGAATCAATCACTAAGGTTTCTTGACTTTTGGTTGCTCTAATATTCACTTTGTCTGAATCAGAACAATATTCTCTAGAACTATCATTTTCTGAGACACTAGTATATATGTCACTCTGACAATCATAAAAGGTATCTGCATAAAATTTACCAAAAAAATTCAATTTCACTCAAAATTTCTCAATGTGTCATTTTTGAAAATTTGGTGGTAATATACTTGCATTTACAATATACACAAAAGGTTGGAACAAAAACCTAATGGAGCAAAATGTGAATGATAATGATAATCATATGTTACATAAGGAACCATGATCAATTTTAAGCTCTGACAACTTCACACATGATGTTAATTGTATCATTCCATAAAAACATTGCAATATGCCTCTGGTCAGTAATATTCAGGTAACAGAAGATATAAAACTATAAAACATCTCCAGTCAACAATGTGTTAAAATGGCCATATTACCCAAATGCAATCTACAGATCTAATGTGAAACTTAGCAAATTACCAAGGACATTTTTCATAGAACTAGAATAAATAGTCCCAAAATTTATATGGAACCATAAAAGACCAAAATTGCCAAAGCAATCTTTAGGAAAAAGAACAAAGCAGGAGATAAAACCTTCCCAGACCTCAGACAATACTACAAAGCTACAGTAATCAAGCAGTGTGGTATTGGCAGAAAAATAGACATATGGGTCAATGGAATGCAATAGACAGCTCAGATATAAACCCACACACCAAAGGACAATTAATCTTTGACAAAGGAGGCAAGAATGGACAATGGGAAAAGAAAGTTTCTTCAGCAAGTGATGTTGGAAGAGTTGGGACACTCTCATGTTAATCAGTGAAGTGTGAACATGCCCTCATACCACATACAAAAATAAACGGAAAACGGCTAAACAACGTAAATATAAGACATGACACCATAAAACTCCTAGAGAAGAACATAGGCAGCATTCTCGGACATAGATGGTACCAATGTTTTCCTTAGGTCAATCTCCCAAGGCAACAGAACTGAGAGCAAAAATAAATGGGACCCACTCCAACTTACAGTCACATGCACAGGCCTAGAAATCATCATATTAAGTGAAGCAATGAAGAGAAAGACAAATACCATATGATATCCCTTATACATGGAATTTAAAATACAACATAAATGAGCATATCTATGAAAGAGAAACAAGTCAGATACAGAAAATCAACTTGTGGTTGCTGAAGGGGAGAAAGAGTGGGGGAGTTAAGGATTAGGAGTTTGGGATTAGCAGATGCAAACTATTATATATAGAATGGATAAACAAGTTTCTACCATAGAGCACAAGGAACTACATTCAATATCCTGTGATAAACCATAATGGAAAAGTGTATGAACTATACATATAAATACATACATGTTTGTGTAACTGAGTCACTTTGCCATACAGCAAAAATTAACACAACATTGTAAATCAACTATACTTCAATAATTTTTTAAAAGAATATTCTGATAGGGAAACAGGACTGAAAATAATATCAGGCTTCCTGACCACTGACTGGCCCACAGATGGGAATATGACACACACTTGCCAACAGAAACTGTCCCTGGGATTTTCTAATCTCATGGTAGAAAAAGAAACTCTTACCTCTGGAGTTGCTATTTGTGGTTGATTTAAGCCTGAAATTGCAGCAGTGTCACTTCTCCAAATCTTGCCTTGTACCTGATGTCTGATGAATTCAACCTGTGGAATGAGAACTTCGGGTTAGCTCAGATGGAGAAATATTGCACAGAAAGCAAGAGGGGCGGATACTGGATGGTCTATCCAAAGTTTGACAATGGCCCTAATCCCTGACTTTTCGGTTACATGAACCAATAAATTTATTTTGATTAAGCCACTGTTTGACTTTGACTCATTTCAAACTCAAAAAGTTCCAAGTGGGATTCATTAGTCTACATCTAATGGTCAGTGTGCATATACATATAATTCTGTGGTTCTTCAGGGATCCTCATCTCTTGCAGCCCATTTGGCATAGATTTCATAAGCTGGAAACAAATGTTTTGCACTTCACTTCATAAACACAGATTTTATACTAGTCATCTCTATCTTCTATACTGCATGAAACCCTGGTTAAAATTCATAAAAATTCACAAAAACGGAAATATGCCCTACAGTGATGCCTGCATATGTGACTGGATAGAAGTCATTTGGGGAGATGAGAGAAATTGAAAAATACTCACATGATATCTGATAATAACTTTCAGAGTGTAAAAATGCTCTGGGACTGTAGGTTAATGGAAATATTAAAATTCAAAAACTATCAAACCTTTCTGGAAAAAAAACCCAGCCTTAATTTTGTGGAAAGGCAAGAGGAAAAACTTACATTCCCCCGCAATGATGGTGTTACTTAAATTGGCCTCTAGAGGTCAGTGCAACCCTAGCCAATTCAACCCTCTTCTGATAATGCAAATACTTCTTGGGCTTCCTTACAATAGTGTTTTGTAAACTGTTTCCTGGAACCTGTGGGATACTGGTAAGATGCAGCATGGATATCATTAAGGTGAAGGAGAGGGCAACAGGGCAGAAATCTGAGTTATCATCCTGCATCAACCATGTTCTTTTAAAAAAACTATTATTTATGGATGAACAACAAGGTCCTACTATATAGCACAGGGAACTAACTATATTCAATATTCTTTAATACATCATAATGGAAAAGACTATGAAAAAGAATAAATACTTACATATACACATAGAACTGAATCACTTTTCTGTACACAAGAGACTAATACAACATTGTAAATCAGCTACACACCTCTATACACACACACACATATAATGCCTTGGGCTCCCAAAGGAAACTTATTTGCAAAAGGTTTTGAGTGTTTGAAAATTTAGAAACTGCTTTAACTATAGAAACAGCAGCACCCAGGTACTGTGTTCTTAGGCGTCTTACATATTGAGAGTCAGATAATGGAAGAAAGTATCAATGGTTTCAAGTCGATAGAGAAAACCTCTGATACTGAAAGTTGTGTGCAATATAATATTCTAAAAGGATCACCCTCTTTCACCAACACTTTATTAAAAAGTAAGTTCTGCTCATCTTAGTCTAGAGAGCACACACTGGTGATAAGCTCTGCACTTGTTATAAAGTGACATAAAGGTTGAGGTCAGGGTGCTAGTGCCACCACTGGGGCTTAATCATCTTCATGTTAAATTCCCTAGTCGCTCAGTGGTAAAGAATCCACCTGCAATGCAGGAGACATGGGTTCGATCCCTGGGTTGGAAAGGTCCCTTGGAAAAGGAAATGGCAACCCACTCTAATTTTCTTGCCTTGGGAAACCCCATGGACAGAGGAGCCTGGCAGGCTGTAGTACATGGGGTCTCAAAAGAGTTGGACAGGACTTAGTGACCAAACCATAACAACATGTGAAATTCCACCATTTGAGATCAGAAGCTCAGCATGCAAAGAAATATCTATTGTTGAAACATGGAGACCGCCATACATTAGTAAAATTTTCTTCAAAGCAGTCTCCTTATATGTGATCGATAATGAAAAGTAAATAAATAAATAAAACCTGCAGCAGTACATCTTGATGCAAAGGAGAGATAGACAGAAGCTATTAGGAAGCACTTGTAGAACAAGCCTACAGATGTAGTATGGTTTTATATAACTATTTTCCAACACATCAGGAAGTAAAGATACTGTGGCCTTGTTAATTTTACAATTCTGTTCTTTCCTATAACCAAAAAATGTATTCAGAGAGACCATCTAATTCTTTATCCTAACCATCTTCAAAGCAGATTTTCTTTTCTCCCTCATATTTCAATTCCATTTTTCTGCTTGAGGTAGTAAGTTCAGGGAATTTTCAAAGAGACAAAAGTTACTCAAAAGAATATAAATGTCAAACACATGTAAATCTCCCCTGCTCCATTTTTTCCCCAAGTCAGGAATGTCCTTTGTTTTCTCCTGGTATGTTTCAGCTGGCTGACATCTCTGGTTGAGGAGCAATCATGCAGGCAGCATCCTTACAATGTAATGACAATCAGTTACCAAAAAATGTGCAGGCACTGATAACAGGATTCTGAAGGGTCAGAAATGAGTGGAAGAAAATAGGCATTTCAAACAAGTGTGCAGCAGCTGCTGCTGACCTTGGCTTAAGATTGCATCCAAAACATCATTAATTTTCTATTGTAAAATAAAGGGAAGCCAAGTAAAATCCTGATAAAGAATCATTCTGGAAAGGGGGAAGAACACTACTGTTTAAATGCTATTCCTGTGGTTAAAATTCTTTCAGAAACATCTTTACTCCCATTTGAATCAGTTTAGCTAAGATGAAGGAGGTGCTGAGGAGGAGGCAAAAACGTATCTTCAGATATATACCTTCTTTGAGAATGATCCTATAGTTTTTATGGAACTGAATAACTAAAGTAGGTACATTTAAAGAAAAATTTCAGCAAACTTGTGACAACAACATGAGGAATTAATCCCAAATATATGCCATCTCAAGTATATCCCAAATATATGACCTCTCAAGAACAAGTATGCAAAAATGGAAGTAACTGTAGTAGCCACCTTTTCTTCTGCTCCTACTATAATTCAGATGGTTAAATGAAAAAGACCTTACAGACTGGGTAATAACCTCTACCTTGCAGATTAAAAAAAAAAATCAAGAGCTCAAATAAATGAATTTGTTCATGGTTAAGCAATTAGCATAAGATAGATCAGGGATTTAAAAGCAAACTTTTTTATTCTAAAATCAAGTCATGATTTTGTGATATCTGTTTTAAGAAAGTGAAAGGGACTCAGTCACATCCGACTCCTAGTGACCCCATGGCCTATATAGTTCATGGAGTTCTCCAGGTCAGAATACTGGAAGGGGTAGCCTTTCCCTTCTCCAGGGGATCTTCCCAACCCAGGGATCGAACCCAGGTCTCCCACATTGCGGGTCGATTCTTTATCAGGTGAGCCACCGGGGAAGCCCATGAATACTGGAGTGGGTAGCCTATCCCTTTCTCCAAAGGAACTTCCTAATCTAGGAACTGAACCCAGGTTTCCTGCCTTGCAGGCAGACTATTTTAATACTAGAGGGGTAGCCTATCCCTTCTCCAGCAGATCTTCCCCACCTTAAATGGGGAACCAGAGTAATAATGGGTCAGGAGATTATGTCACATAAGCTAAAGAAATTTAGTCTTTTAATCTAGAGATAAGTGACTCAATGAGCTTTATAGGAGCTGTGGGAAAATATCTGAGAGGTCATAAAATGAAAGAGAAGTTATTTAATCCATATGTATTATTAAACAAGAACATGTGGGTTCTATTTCCAGCTATGATAAAGAAGTGTGATTGAAACTAAACTTCCCATTAAGAACAACTGTAAAAAGCTATGCAAAAGAAGAAGGAAAGCTCTGGACTACTTACATTCACTGGAGGATGAAGGCAGCCAGGATTCAGTAGACCAAGATCCTGAAGAGAAAGAAAATAAATTGAGAATACCCACATATTTGTCATCTTCCCTTTACAGCATCCTTGTGCATTTTTAGAGAAAAGCAGAGGGGCAGATCAGAAAGTCGCAATTAAGAGGTTCTATGAATCTCACTAGGTTGCAAAGATCAAAGTAAATTAGCTCAGGACTACCAAAAAAGCCAGCATTTAAGGTGACAAATGTTTCTAGATAATCCCCCTAAAAACAAGATAACTCATCATTAGCAAAGTGTCATTAAAGAAATACTAAAGAAAGCTCTTTAGGCAGAAAGAAAATGATTCCTGGTAGAATAAGAACACATATGAATAAGAACATTAATGCAGAAATGAAGAGCACCAGAAAGGGTAAATATATGGTTAAATCTAAATGAATATTGACTATTTAATAAAATACATCTTGTGGGAATAAATTGTACATAAATTTACCATACACATATGATTGGATATATTTTATACATAATTTTAATATGTGACAATAATAACACAAAAAGTGGGAGAATGGTAAATGGAGCTAAAATTTTTTTAAGCTTTCATGACAGAGGATGAGATGGTTGGATGGCATCACCGACTTGATGGATATGAGTTTGAGTAACTCCAAGAGCTGGTGATGGATGGGGAGTCCTGGCATGCTGCAGTCCATGAGGTTGCCGAGAGTTGGACATGACTAAGTGACTGAACTGAGCTAAATATAAACATACTAATTTAAAACTAAGAAGACTTCAAGAGAAAAGTATTAGTGATAGAGACATAGTTTGTAATAATAAAAGACAAATTTTGACTGCAGTATAAATGTGCACACATCTAATAACATAGGCTCAAAATAATTTAAGTCACAAACTGACCAAACTAAAAGAAGAAATAAAAGTACACAGTCATACAGCTTGAGAATAATTCACATTTCTCAGTCATTAGTAAGACAAACAGAAAAAGAATTAGATATATATTATGAATTCAATAAACTAACTTGATCTTATTGGGGGGGGTGTGTGTATAAAATACTATGCTGAATACCTACAGAGTATAGTCTTTTCAAGTGTACATAGTAGTTTCACCAAAATTCACTGTGATGTAAGAATGTATCTTCTAACTACAGGGGAATTAAGACATAAATCAGTAACCAAGAGATAACTACCAAATCTTCAAATGTTTATAAATAAAGCAAGTCTTTTCTAAATAATCCACAAATCAGAGAATAAAGCAAATTAGAAATGGGTTCCAGGTGGTGCTAGTGGTAATGAACCCGCCAGTCAATGCAGGTAAACCTAAAAGACACGGGCTCGATCCCTGAGTTCGGAAGATACCCTGGAGAAAGGCAGGGAAACCCACTCCAATATTCTTGCCGGGAGACTCCCATGGACAGAAGAGCCTGGCGGGCCAGGGTCCAGAGGGTTGCAAAGAGTCAGACACGACTGAAGTGACTTAGCCTGCACTCATGCACAAAGCAAATGAAAAAGTATTCCAAACTGAATAACTATGAAAACAAACACATGAGAATTTGTGGAATGTAGCTGAAGCAACGCTTACGAAAAATGTATAGTGTCAAATGCATGTTTTAGGAAAAATAATCTGAAAAAGCAAATAATTATCTCCTAAGAAACCAGAAAACTAAATGCAAGAAAGTAGGAAATATTAAAGAGAATATTAAAGGAAATATTTAAAATATCAATGACAAATAGTCTACAAACAATAAATGCTGGAGAAGGGATGGAGAAAAGGGAATCCTCCTACACTGTTGGGGGGGAATGTAAATTGGTATAACTACTATGGAAAACAATACAAAGTTTCCTTAAAAAAATTAAAAATAGAATTATCATATGATCCAGCAATCACACTCCTGGGCATATATGCAATAAAACCATAATTTGAAAAGATACATGCACCTACTATTTACAATAGCCAAGACATTGAAGCAACCTAAATGTACACGGACAGAAGAATGAACAAAGAAAATGTGGTGCATATATACAATGGAATACTATTCAGCCATGAAAAAGAATGAAATAATACCATTTGCAGCAATATGAATGGACCTAGATATCATACTAAGTGAAGTAAGTCACATAAAGACATGTATCATAAAACATCACTTATATGTGGAATCTAAAGGATACAATTTATTTATAAAACAGAAATAGACACATAGAAATAGAAAACAAACTTATGTTTACTAAAGGGGAAGTGAGGAGAGATAAATTAGGAGTTTAGGATTAACATATATATACTATTATATATAAAACAAATAATCAACTAAGACTACACTATAACACAGGGAAATCTACTCAATATTCTTTAATAACCTATATGGGAAAAGAGTCTGAAAAAGAATGGATATATGTATATGTATAACTGAATCACTTAGTTGTATATCTGAAACTAACACAATATTATAAATCAAAAGAATAGCAAGGAGAGACAAGAAAGCCTTCCTCAGTGATCAGTGCAAAGAAATAGAGGAAAACAATAGAACGGGAAAGACTAGAGATATCTTCAAGAAAATTAGAGATACCAAGGGAACATTTCATGCAAAGACAGTCTCAATAAAGGACAGAATTGGTATGGACCTAACAGAAGCAGGAGATATTAAGAAGAGATGGCAAGAATACACAGAAGAACTATACAAAAAAGATCTTCATGACCCAGATAATCATGATGGTGTGATCACTCACCTAGAGCCAGGTATCCTGAAAGGAGAAGTCAAGTGGGCCTTAGAAAGCATCACTACAAACAAAGCTAGTGGAGGTGATGGAATTCCAGTTGAACTATTTCAAATCCTAAAAGATGATGCTGTGAAAGTGCTGCACTCAATATACCAGCAAATTTAGAAACCTCAGCAGTGGCCACAGGACTGGAAAAGGTCAGTTTTCATTCCAATCCCAAAGAAAGGCAATGCCAAAGAATGCTCAAACTACCACACAATTGCACTAATTTCACACGCTAGTAAAGTAATGCTCAACATTCTCCAAGCCACACTTCAACAGTACATGAATCTTGAACTTCCAGATGTTCAAGATGGTTTTAGAAAAAAGGCAGAGGAACCAGAGATCAAATTGCCAACATCTGCTGGATCATCGAAAAAGCAAGAGAGTTCCAGAAAAACATCTATTTCTGCTTTATTGACTATGTCAAAGCTTTTGACTGTAGGGATCACAATAAACTGTGGAAAATTCTTCAAGAGATGGGAATACTAGACGACCTGACCTGCCTCTTGAGAAATCTGTATGCAGGTCAGGAAGCAACAGTTAGAACTGGACATGGAACAACAGACAAAGGAAAAGGAGTACATCAAGGCTGTATGTTGTCACCCTGTTTATTTAACTTATATGCAGAGTACATCATGAGAAAGGCCGGGCTGGATGAAGCACAAGCTGGAATCAAGATTGCCGGGAGAAATATCAATAACCTCAGATATGCAGATGACACCACCCTTATGGCAGAAAGCGAAGAACTAAAGATCCTCTTGATGAAAGTGAAAGAGGAGAGTGAAAAAGTTGGCTTAAAGCTTAACATTCAGAAAACTAAGATCATGGCATCCGGTCCCATCACTTCATGGCAAATAGATGGGGAAACAGTGGAAACAGTGGCAGACTTTATTTTTTGGGCTCCAAAATCACTGCAGATGTTGACTGCAGCCATGAAATTAAAAGACACTTACTCCTCGGAATGAAAGTTATGACCAACTTGGACAACATATTAAAAAGCAGAGACATTACTTTGCCAACAAAGGTCCATCTAGTCAAGGCTATGTTTTTTCCAGTAGTCACGTATGGATGTGAGAGTTGGACTGTAAAGAAAGCTGAGCGGAGAAGAATTTATGCTTTTGAACTGTGGTGTTGGAGAAGTCCCTTGAAAGTCCCTTGGACTGCAAGAAGATCCAACCAGTCCATCCTAAAGGAGATCAGTCCTGGGTGTTCATTGGAAGGACTGATGTTGAAGCTGAAACTCCAATACTTTAGCCACCTGTTATGAAGAGCTGACTCATTTGAAAAGATCCTGATGCTGGGAAAGATTGAGGGCAGGAGGAGAAGGGGACAACAGAGGATGAGATGGTTGGATGGCATCACCGACTCAATGGACATGTGTTTGGGTCAACTCTGGGAGTTGGACAGGGAGATGGACAGGGAGGCCTGGCATGCTGCAGTCCATGGCATCACAGACTAGGACATGACTGAGCAACTGAACTGAACAGAAACTAAATATAAAATAAAAATTTAAATTTAAAATATCAATGAAATGGAAAATATAGGAAAAAAGGGAAATTTGCTTTATGGAAAAGATTAATAAAATTGATAAATATCTGGCAAGAATGATTAGAAAGGAAATTTTTCAAGAGTTAAGAATATTTACCATTAGAGGTTTTAAAAATAAAAACATTTAGCTTTCAGATAAAATGTAGAAGGTCTTAAGGGACCACTGTACCCATCATATAACCTAAAAAGATAACTGAATCTCCCCCATCATATTTAAGATATAGAAGACTTGCAGACAAAAGTAGTCTATGGAAACTAAGTTACAGACAAGTCTAAGGGATTTCTAGGTGAGCAGATACCACCAGTGGCCAAATTCTATTCTGCAAGGTCTTCAAAGGGGCCAGTGAAAAATTGAACATCAAATTTTGCTGGGATACTTGCAGACCTTGTGAGCTGGCATGAATAGACCAAAATCAGAAGCTCCAAAGGCAGGGAATTTGTTCTTGCCTGCCAACCTTTGCCAAAAGAGCTTTACTGAGTGTGTGTCAGGGGCATGGAAGCTGAACTAGAAAGCAGAGGGAGCATTCTGCATCCAACAGTGCTTAGATTGCAAAATCCTACTAGAGGGAGTAACTTATAATAGAAACAGGACAGAACAAGTAAGTTCTAAAGACATTTGAAAATGTGGAGGAAACCTAACCAAAGCTGTAACTCAGCCACAATTCAGCTCGAATCTTGATCAGTTTGCTAAGACTTCTGTCTTCTGTAACTTACTGACAAGGGACAGGACATGCCTTCACTTGTACAAAATAATATTTACTCCAGGGACTACAATTTGTTTCATTACGCAATTGTGAGAATGCAATAAAAAGTCGTGAGACCAGTGTAGAAGCAATATGATTCCTAATTAAAAGGAAAAAAACTGTCAATGGGAGCAGACTGAGGAATGGCTCAGATATTGGAATTAGCGAAGACTTTAACTTAGGGCTCCCTTGGTGGCTCAGATGGTGAAGAATCTGCCTGCAATGCAGGAAACCCCAGGTTCGATCCCTGGGTCAGAAAAATCCCCTGGAGCAGGGATTAGTGACCCACTCTGGTATTCTTGCCTGGAGAATTCTATGAACAGTGAAGCCGGCGGGCTGCAGTCCATGGGGTTGTAAAGAGTCGGACAGGACTGAGCGACTATCACTTTTCTTCACTTAAAATAGCTATTAAAATATATTAAAGAGATTAGAAGAAAACACAGACAAAATGGACACAAAAAGATGAGAATTTTAAAAGTAAAATTTCTACAATAGAATCAAGTGGAAATTTAAAACTGAAAAATTACCATATATTAAATGTATTTAATGTATTCAAAGCAGAATGCACATAGCTGAGGAAAAAAATATCAATTATTTCATCCAGGTCATAACTGTCAAACTGTTTTAAACCAAAAGCAAGGGAAAAAAATTTAAGCACAGACATAAAATAGATTCTTACATGTAGACAGAAAAAAAATAGGTAGGTTATATTCAGGAAAACAAACATAAAATGATAAGCAACTTTCATCAGAAAACAAATGCAAGACAAAAGACAACAGGATTGACTTCTTTAAGTGCTGAAAGAAAAAAAATTTGGAATAAAAAAATAAAAGTCTGTATAAAGACAGTTTTAGATAAATGAAAGCTGAGACAATATGTTACCAGTTTTTAGACTAAAAAGGAACAATCCATGACATCAGCACAGATCAGCCACACAAATCTGCAGACTAGACCAGAAAGATCAAATACATGCAAAAATGTGCAATAATAGTTTTAAAAGTTAAAAGTAAATTACTGGATATTTTCTAAAAACCACAATAAAAACAGTACATTGAGGAGTTCATAATACATGTAGAAATAACATGTATGACATCAACAGCATAATTGGAGAGAAAAATAAATGTAATTATACACTTACAAAGTATTACATTGCTCATGGAGTAGCAAAACAACAATTAAATTATCTTGATAAGTGAGGTAAAAATTGAGGATGTTTATGGTAATCCCTAGAGCAGTGGTTCTCTACCAGTAGTAATTTTTCTTCCAAAGGGACATGAGCTAATTACTTCTGGCTATTTCATTTTGGTTGGGAGAGATGGGGATGTTTCTACTGTCATCTAGTGGGAAGAAGCCAGGGTTGCAGCTAAAAATGCTACAATGCATAGAACAACTCTCACAGTAAGGAAACATCTGGATTCAAACATCAAAGTGCCTTGAGGTTGAGAAAGCCAAAATACAAAGCGGTCACTGAAATAACCATTAAAAAAGGTATGGGTGCAATGAGGGGGCTGGCTTCATCTGGAATAATTAAAAAGAAACACATGATTAATCCAAAAGGAGTCAAAGGAGACAAAAGATGGGACAAATAAAAAGATAACAAGCCACTAGACATAAAAGTAAATATGTCAATGATTACATTAGATTTTTTTTTACGGACAAATACTCCATTAATTGGCATAAAGTGGTTCATAATAAGACAGACTGCAGACAATCTGGCAGACAATTTTTTGCAGACAGACTAGAAAAAATAAAACTATCTTTTGTTTACAAGATACACTTTAAATATAAATGCACAGATAGGCTGAAAGCAAAAGAATTGGAAAAAATACACACTCTAACCATAAAAGCTTGTGTGACTGTGTAAATATCTGACAAAGTAGACTTTAAGACAAAGAGTATTAATAAAGTAACATTGCATAATAACAAAATGGTTGGTTAATCAATTAGATATCATTCTAAGTATGAACATAAATAATATCATTTCAAAATGCATGAAACAAAAGCTAAAGCTAGATTTGATAGAACTGAGAAGATAAAGACAAACCCACATAGTCAGATGTATTAACTTATCTCTCTCAGAAACTGAAAGAGCAGTAATCAATAGAAAAAAGTGTTTAATAATCTGAATTTAGGTAGAGAAGATTTCAAACAACACTATTAACCAATTTGACCAAATAGATGTGCATTTAATATGACAAACAACAGCTTCAGAAAATAGTCTTTTCAAATGCTCAAGAAACACTCTTCAAAATCGACCATATGTTGCTCTATAAAACCGGTCTCAAAAGTTTAAAAACAATGAACGTGAAAGTGAAAGTTGCTCAGTTGTGTTCAACTCTTTGTGACCCCATTGACTAGTCCATGAAATTCCCCAGGCCAGAATACTGGAGTTGGTGCCTTTCCCTTCTCCAGGGGATCTTCCCAACCCAGGTCTCCCTCATTGCAGGCGGATTTGTTACCAACTGAACCATAGGGGAAGCCCTAAAACAATGAAAGAAATTTCCCAAAGTTCCCTGCCCAGAAGTCAATGATAAAGATAACCAGAAAATCTTCAAACACTGTTTGAAAATCAAATAATATATTTCTAAATAACCCATGAGTTAAAGAAGAAATAATAGTTAAAATCTGAAAACACTTTTAAGGAAAAACAATGACAATTCAACATGTCAAAATTTATGGGATGGAACTAAAGCAGTTTGGATGAAATTTTACTGCTTTAAATACATATATTAGAAATGTGTTTAAAATCAATTATTAAGCTTCCTTCTCATAAAACAATAAAATTGGGGCAGGCAGGCAGTGTGGAAAGAAAGAGCAGAAATCAATGAAACAGAAGAGACAATCGAAAAAGCAGGGAAAAAAAAAAGAGTTCTTTGAAGAGATTATTAAAACTGAACTTCCTTGTAAGACTTATTAAGGAAAAAAGAAAATACAAACTATGACTATCAGGAGTAAAAATAAATAACATCACTACGTATCTTCCCTGGTGGCTCAGCTGGTAAAGCATCCGCCTGCAATGCCGGAGACTCGGGTTTGATCCCTGGGTTGGGAAGATCCCCTGGAGAAATGGCAACCCACTCCAGCACTTTTGCCTGCAAAATCCCATGGACAGAGAAGCCTGGTGGGCTACAGCCCATGGAGTCACAAAGAGTCGGACACGACTGAGCGACTTCAGTTTCATATATATTGAAAGATAACAAGAGAATGTTATAAACAACATTATGCCAATAAATTTGTCCAGCTATATGAAATGAACAAAGTGCTTGAAAACACTTTACCAAAACTGACATCAGAAAATAAAGAAAAACTAAGTATTTCTGTATTAGTTACCATTCCACAAAGTAAATTCCTGACCTAATGGCTTTAGTGGTATTTCTACCAAACACTCCCATACATGTGAATAATACTAGTCCTGTGCCTGTGTGCTAAGTCGCTTCAGTCGCGTCCAACTTTTATGTGATTCCATGGACCACAGCCCACCAGGCTGCTCTGTCCATAGGGTCTGACACAAAGTTATTCAGAGATGAGAGATAAAAGAAACAATTTCCAACTCATTAACGAAGCCAGCATTATCCAGATACTAATATCCAACAAAATTTTTTATAAGAAAAGAAATGAAAAGATATAAAACCTCTAAAAGAATACGTCAGCAAATAGAATAGAGCAATATATGAAAATGGATTATATATACTGACCAAGGGAGTTTTAGCCCAGAAGCACAAGGTTAGTTTAACCTTTAAAAAATCAATTAAATAGAGCTATATTCCATATTTATAAATTGGGAGAGAAATTATTATTAAGATATCAGTTACCTTACCCCCAAAATTAATATATAAAGTCAATGCAATCACTACCAAAATCCCAATAGGCTTTTTTTTTTTGGAAGATATTGACAAAGAGATACTAAATCTGTTTAAAATATAAAGATCTAGCCAACTATGGGTTTCCCTGGTGGCTCAGACAGTAAAGAATCCGTCTGTAATTTAGGAGAGCTGGGTTCGATCCCTGGGTTGGGAAGATCCCCTGGAGGAGGGCATGGCAACCCACTCCAGTATTCTTGCCTGAAGAATCCCCATGCAGAGGAGCCTGGCAGGCTGCAGTCCACGGGGTCACAAAGAATCAGACATGACTGAGTGACTAAGCACAGCCTAGCTATGAAAATCTTGAGAAAAAAAGTTACACTACTAAATTTCAAGACATTCTATAATACGTTAGCTATTAAGACATGTGATATTGGGAACAAGAATAGACAAATAGATCAATGAAACAGTCTAGAGTAGGAGGGAGATCGACACACATATGGTTGCTTTATTTTGCCAAAATTATAGAGAAAGGAAGGCCTATTCAATGATGTTGGAACAACTTAGAAAAAAAAAGAACTACACTATTCTACACATAAAAGTTAATTTAAAGTAGATTGTGAATTTAAAGTTGAAAACTATAAAATTCTAAAATGAAACTTGTGCATGTCTTCCTTTTACTGAGGCAGACAAAAAGTTCTCAAGCAAAACACAAAGAACACAAATTATTTTTAAAAAAGCTATAATTGACTTAATCAAAACTAAAATCTTCAGGTCACTAAAAGATAGATACCTTTAACAAAGTGGAAAGAAAAGCCACAGATCAGGGGAAAATATATATATAGATATACATATCTATATAGATATATATAGATACATAGATATGACAAGAAACTCATGTATAATGTGAAAACAACTCCTATAAATCAGTAAGAAAATGCTCAGTGTTTAAAAAATGACACAAACTACTATGTAGAAAATAGATAAGCAACAAGGATATATTGTGCAGCACAGGCAAATATAGCCATTATTTTGTAATAACTTTAAATGAACTATAATCTATAAAATCCTGAATCACGTTGTACATCTAAACTAATATATTATAAATCAACCATACTTCAGTAAAAATATTCTAGAAAAAAATGAGCTCTCCTCCCCTCTCGTTTTCTATTTCAAATGGCTTGAAAAGGCACTGCCCCAAGAAGATATTCAAAAGGCCAATAAACACGTGAAAAGATTCTCAACAGTATTCTCAATGGGGAAAGTCAGATTAAGGGATACTACTGCATTTGCATCCATTATTAATGCTAAAATTTAACACATTGACAAAATCAAACATTGGAGGGTGTGTGGAGAAATTGTGAACATTATATATTACTGGTGGAATATACAGTGGCTCAACCATTCTTAACAGCTGTCTATTAGTTTCTCATAATGTTAAATTTATACCTACCCTATGACCCTCAATTCCATGCCTGCATATATTGTAAAAAGAAATGTCATATATCTACAAAAATATTTGTACAATACGATTGATAGAAACTTTGTAGTAACTTAAAATAAGAAGCTATCTGTCCATTAATAGAAAAATTGATTTAAAATTTGTACTATATCTATATAGTGGAATATCATATGGCAGTAAAAATAAGAATACACTACTTATGAATATAACACCAGATGAATCTCAAAAACATTACAGTCAGAAAAATAAGTCAAACACAAATATATATACTGTTTATATGTTAATATGTATTATTCTGTTTATATAAAATGCAAGAACAGATAAACTATTATTTTGCTTTGTATATCAGAATAGGGGTTACCTTGGGGGCGGGTGTGAATATCAACTGGCAAGTTTTATGAGGGAACTTTCTGAAGTGTTAGATCTTTATCTTTATCTGGGTGATTTTTATACATGTATAATCATAGTTAAAAACTTAGTGAGCTATATACTTAAGACTTGCACATTTTACCTTATTTAAACTATACTCAATTTCAAAAGAGAAAATAGGAGGAAATTATGAACAACTTTATGCCAATATATTTGAAAGTTTAGTTGAAGTGGAAAATTTTTTCAAAAGTTACATTTTAAAAATATAAATATTCATCTATCTAATAAAGCTATTTAATCTGTAATATAATGTCTATGACAAACAAAACTCCAAACTTGGGTGGCCTTCACCTATGGCTTTCTTCCAAGCATTTAAGGAAGAAATAACAATAATCTTACACAAATTTCACCAGAAAATGGGAAATAAGGAAGACTTTTAAATTGGTTTTATCAAATTAGCATATCTTGATGCCAAAACTTGACAAGGACATTACTAGAAAGCCAAACATTAGGCCAGTCTCTCTCATGTTTAAGATCTTAGGCACAGAAATTTAAAATATGAGCAAAATAAACACACCAATAAATATATAGAAGATATTACATCATGACTAAGTCAGATTTATTCTAGAAATACAACATCAGCTTAACATTTGAAAATCCATCATTGTGATTGCCACATTAACAGAAAAATTATCAACTCAATAGATAAGCAAACACTTTTGATAAATTCAATACCCATTCAATACCATTTTTGGTAAAATTCAATACCATTTTTGACTTCCCAACCTGGGAATTGGCAAAAGCACTGGTAATCCCCAGGGAATCTGATTTTGAAGGACAATGGGATTTGATAACAGGATTTCCACATGAATCTTGGAGTACACCAACAAAACCCTGTATGCACCAGGATACAGGGAAAAGGAGCAGTGAACCCACAAAAGACTCACAAAAAAAGACCCACAAAAGACTCAGCCTGGCCTGAGTGTTTGAGGGCCTCATGCAAAGGCATGGGTCCACAGTGGCCTGATACAGGAACATGGGCGCTGGAAGCAGCAGTCCTGGGAGACACACGCTGGGATGAGTCCTTTTAGAGGCTGCCTTTAGCCATACCATAGAGGCTATGGGCCGTCTCAGACCGAACCAACAGAGAGGGAGCACAGCCTCACCCAACAACAGAAAATTGGATTAAAGATTTACTGAGCGTGGCCCTTCCCACCAGAGCAAGATCTCGTTTTCCCCACAGCCAGTCGCTCCTATCAGGAAACTTGCACAAGCCTCTTATCCTCATCCATCAGAGGGCAGACAGAAGAAGCAAGAACTATCATCCCACAGCCTCCAGAACAAAAGCCACAATCACAAAAAAACTAGGCAAAATGATGGCATGGATCACAACCTTGTGTAACTCGATAAAGCTATGAGCCATGCCATACAAGGTCACCCAAGACGTACGGGTCATGGTGGAAAATTCTGACAATATGTGGTCCACTGCAGAAGGGAATGGCAAACCACTTCAGTATTGTTGCCTCAAGAAAACCATGAACGGTATGAAAAGGCAAAAAGATATGCTACCAGATGATGAGCCCCTCAGGTCAGTTGGTCTCCAATATGCTACTGGGGAAGAGCAGAGAAATAGCCCCAGAAAGACTAACGAGGCTCAGCCAAAGCAGAAATGACACCCAGCTGTGGATGTGTCTGGTGGTGAAAGTAAAGTCCAATGCTATAAAGGACAATATTGCATAGGAGCTGGGAATGTCAGGTCCATGAATCAAGGTAAATTGGATGTGATTAAGCAGGAGATGGCAAGAGCGAACACTGACATTTTAGGAATCAGTGAATTAAAATGGATGGGAATGGGCAAATTTAATTCAGATGACCATTATATCTACTACTGTGGACAAGAATCCCTTAGAAGTAATGGGAGTAGCCTTCATAGTCAACAAGAGAGTCCAAAATGCAGCACTTGGGCACTATCTCAAAAACAACAGAAAGATCTTGGTTCATTTCCAAGGCAAATCATTTAATATCACAGTAACACAAGTCTATGTCCCAACCACTAATGCCAAAGAAACTGAAGAACGGTTCTACAAAGACCTACAAGATCTTTGGGAACTAACACCAATAAAAAGATGTTCTTTCCATCATAGGGGACTGGAATGCAAAAGTAGACAATCAAAAGATACCTGGAGCTACAGACAAGCTTGGCCTTGAAGTATATAATAAAGCAGGTTTTTTACTCCAAGAGTACAAAGAGTACAGAAGTACAAAAAAAAAACCTTAAAAGACTTTTGCCAAGAAAACACACTGGTCATAACAAACCCCTCTTCCAATAACATAAGAGACATCTCTACATGTGGACATCACCAGATGGTCAGTAACAAAATTAGATTGATTATATTCTTTGAAGCTAAAGACAGAGAAACTCTATACAGTCAGCAAAAAGAAGACCTGGAGCTGACTGTGCCTCAGATCATCAGCTTCTTACTGCAAAATTCAGGCTTAAGTTGAAGTAGGAAAAACCAGTAGACCATTCAAGTATGACCTAAATCAAATCCATTATGATTATATAGTGGAAGTGACAAATAGATTCAAGGTATTAGATCTGGTAGATAGAGTGCCTGAAGAACTATGGACAGAGGTTCATAACACTGTATGGGAGGCAGTGACCAAAACCATCCCCAAGAAAAAGAAATGCAAGAAGACAAAATGGTTGTCTGAGGAGGCCTTACAAATAGCTAAGAAGAGAAGAGAAGCAAAAGGCAAAGATGAAAGGGAAAGATATACCCAACTGAATGCAGAGTTTCAGAGACTAGAAAGAGACAAGAAAGACTTCTTAAGTGAACAATGCAGAGAAATAGAGGAAAACAACAGAATGGGAAAGACTAGAGATCTCTCTAAGAAAATTGGAGATACCAAGGGAATGTTTCATGCAAAGATGGGCACAATAAAGGACAGAAAAGGCAAGGATCTAACCAAAGCAGAAGAGATTAAGAAGAGTTGGCAAAAGTATACAGGGGAACTATACAAAAAAGGTCTTAATGACCTGGATATCCACAATGGTGTGATCACTCACCTAGAGCCAGACATCCTGGAGTGTAAAGTCAAGTGGGACTTAGGAAGCATTACTATGAACAAAGTGAGTGGAGGTGATGGAATTCTGTATGCATGCATGCTAACTTGCTTCAGGGTGTCTGACTCTTTGCAACACGACGGACCACGGCCCGTGAGGCTGCCCTGTCCATGGCATTACCCAGGCAAGAATATCAGAGTGGGTTGCCATTCCCTCCTCTAGGGTTTCTTTCGACCTAGGGATTGAATCCATGTCTCTTATGTCTCCTGAATTGGCAGGTGGGTTTTTTCTTTCTTTCTTTTCTCTTTTTACCACTGGTGCCACCTGGGAATCCTGATGGAATTCTTGCTGAGCTATTTAAAATTCTAAATGATGATACTGCAAAAGTACTACACTCAATATGCCAGCAAATTTGGAAAACTCAGCAGTAGCCACAGGACAGGAAAATGTCAGTTTTCCTTGCAATCCCAAAGAAAGGTAATGCCAAAGAATGTTCAAACTGTAGTACAACTGCACTCATTTAACATGCTAGCAAAATAATGCTCAAAATCCTTCAAGCTAGGCTTCAACAATAGGTGAACTGAAAACTTCCAGATGTACAAGCTGGATTTAGAAAATGCAAAGGAACTAGTGATTAAATTGCCAACATCTGGTGGAGCAGAGAAAAAGCAAGGGAATTCCCAAAAAACATCTACTTCTGCTTCATTGACTTTTTCTCATTTTATATTCTTGCTTCCTTTATCATAGATTAATTGACCATTAAGTGTGGACTTATTTATGGGCTCCCTAGCTTGTCCGTTGATCCATGTGTGTCTGTTTTTGTGCTACTACCATACTGTTTTGATTACTATAGCTTTGTAGGATAGTTTGAATGTAAAGAGCATGATACCTGCAGCTTTGTTCTTTCTCAAGAGTGCTTTGGCTATTTGGGGCCTTTTGTATCTCCATACAAATTTTAGAATTATTTTTTCTAATTCTGTGAAAAAAGTCTCATTCTTAATTTTTTTAACACTTTTGCAACTACAAACAGTAGGAAGCTTCCTTGATTTGGTATTATGTCTAATATCTTAATGACAAAATTCCGAAAAATTCCTCTTGCTGTGTAGAAATGTACAAAAATGTCAGCTATTACTGCTCCTATTTGACTTTGTAAAGGAGTCCTGACTAATGAAATTAGGCTTATAAAAGAAGCAAACAGCATGGAATTTGGAAGTGAGGAACTAAAACTATGTAAAAATCCAAAAGAATCTATAAATTAATAGAATTATTAAGTGAACTTAGCAAAATACAAGGTCAATATACAAATTTCTGTTGCGCTTTTCATGCAAGCAAGACCCAGGAATGATAAAAAGGAAATATAATGTAATTATATTATTATTTATAACAACATAAAAAACAATCATATGTATGGGATAACTAGCAACAGATAAAGTCTTACAGAGAACTATAAATATTGCAAAGAGAAATTTTAAAAGATATAAATAAATAAAAGGAAATAATCCATGTTCGTGGATTAGAAGCTTCAATGTAGTAAAGACGTCTCCTTCTCTCAAACTTATCTACAGATTCAATAGAATCTCTATCAAAATACCAGCAAGTTTCTTTTTTTAAAGAAACTGACAAACTTATTCTAATATATGTGAAAATGCAAAGTGCCAAGATAAACTCAAATAAAAATAGCAAAGTTGGAGAATAGATTACTAGGTAACAATATTTATTTGAAGTACTAGTAATTGAAGTGCTGAACTGGCACAAGAATATACATACAAAGCACAGAAAGTAGAGAGAATTCCTAAGTAGATCCACACATTGTTTTGGTTACTAGACTTATAACAAAGGAGAAAAGTATCTTTGAAATGCAGTAAGGAAAAGATAGTCCTTTAATAAACTATGCTAGATTAAATGGATATCCATGCTAATAAAATCTCATGGTTGCCATTCTTTTCCCCATTTTATAGAGGAAGATGATGGCACCAAAGAGGAGAATGCTGTTAACTAAGACCAAACAGCTAATAAACCAGAGCTACCCAAAAGGTGTTAGTCCCGGTTACAGGCCAAGAGTTTTATACACATTGTCTCATTTGACTCCTCCAAATAGCCTTGTTTTGTCAAAAGTTTGTACATAAGAAAATAAACTAGAAGTTAAGTAACTTTCTTCCCACAACCTGTGATAGGCAGAGGGAGTGAACCCGTCTCTGAAAAGATGCCCACGTACTGATTCCTCAGAACATATGAATATGTTACTTTACATGGCTAAAGAGACTTTGCAGATGTATATGGATCTTGAGATGGGGGAGACCATGCTGGATTATCTGGATGTGCCAAATGAGGTCACAAGAGAGGCAGAAGGGTCAGAATCAGAGAAGAGATGTAACCTTAAAAGAGTATGTCAGAAAGAGTGAGTTAAAGATAGTACATTGTTGACTTTGAAGATGGTGGAAGGGGCCTCAAGCCCAGGAATGTACGTGACCTCTAGATCTTGGAAAAGGCAAAGAAATGAATTTTTCCTAAGAATTCCTGGAGGTAACAAAGCCCTGCTGATATCTTGATTTCAGCCTGCTGAAGACCAGAAGACTTCCGACTTCCAGAATTGTAAGATAATAAAATTTTGTGTGACCACATTTGTGGTAATTTGCTACAGCAGCAGGAAACTAATGCACATAACCAATTAAGATTTGCTTCCAGGTTTCTCTGTCTCCACAGCCCGTGCCTTTAATCACAAGGGAACATACCTTAGTGGAATTACTGTAACAGGAAAGCAAAGCATTTATCAGAATGGTTTGCCCTACAGATCTTTGGTGCTGTCTAATTGATCATTGATTATGGTGTCTTTGAAATAGGCGGCAAATTACTAAAGCCTTTTTGATTTGTGTAAGAATTATAGGCATACTTAGCAACTGTCAGAATCTTCAAGTGAGAGCTCTGTGAAATCACTCACCTTTCTTTAAAATATATGTGAGTATACAGACATGTGAAATGTGTACATATATACATGCCTGTGTGTGCACATGTGTATGTACATCCACACCATACATGTTTGTCAAGATCTATATAGCTATGCATACAGATACATGTATGTACACACAAATGGATGGATATGTTTGCATGTATGTGAATGAAATGCCCTTGAACAAATACAGAAGACACTTTATAAAAAGTGCTTCCAAGGAGGAGAAACGAGTTCCTAGGGGGTATGGGTTGGAAGTTTTTAATTTTACAATTAGATATCCTTGTGTCCCTTTTAAATATTGACTCATTTAACTGTTTTGCCTATTAGAAGCATACACACAAAATTTTATTTTAAAAGAACTATTCTATTATATTTTCATCAGCAAGAGTTAAGAGAAACTCCATGTGGTTCCCCCCAACCCCCGCACCATCTCACCCAGCATGCACTTTTTCCACTCTCTGCCTTGAGACTGTGAGACCTCCTCCTCCTGCGTCCTCTGTCCCTCTTCACCTGTATGCCACCCAGGCCCTCCTAACTAGCCCCCAGCCCCGAACCTCTCATTTCCCATGCCTCCCTACATAAGTCAAGGATCTCCCCTTGCCCTTCTTTGCTGGCTTTACTTTTCCCTGTAGCATTTATCAGTATCTGGTACACTGATCTGTAAACTCCAGCTACTTCCAAATCTTGAGGATTACCTGACCCCTCCACCAGACAGCATGCTCCACGAGGACAGGGATTCTTGCCTGCCTTGTTCACAACTGCAGCCCAGCACGCATTAAAGTACCTGATGTGGTAGGCTGTCAGTAAATACTAGGGAAGGAAATGAGAGAGGGAGTGAGTGAAGGAGTGATGGAAGGTTCAGTGCTTTGCTGGGAATCCCAGTTCTGCTGGCACCGAGGTAAAGAAGAGGTGAGCAGAGAGAGATCTGTTCTTTATGGCCACCCATCTGTCTGTCTGGCATGGATGGGTAGAAAGAAGAAACTGCTTTTGAGACATGTGTCCTCTGTGTTAGGTCAGGTTCCCTCCACCTACTACTGCCCTGTGGCACCTGCCACAGCAGGAGCACAAGACAGATGCTGGGGGTGACCCACCAGCCAAGAGGTTGGGGTGCAGGGTAAGGGGCTCATGGCCTGGTAACCACCTATGTCAGAGAGGGACCACACAGCGGTCACATTCAGCAGGCCAGAGAGCATCATGAACAGCTGGGTAAGAACTTGCACACTTCTCTAAAAGGAGGAACAATCCTGCAGAAAGAGTAACTGAGAACCATGCTTGGAACTTGCTGCATGATTTGTGTTAACCAGGGAAAATGTTTCAGAGGATGAGGCCTTAACCTTTCTCATATACAAATATGCCCCCTGGAAGTAGGCTTGTTTCTAAGAATATCACCTGTGAACAGTTACTGAATCATTTAGTAGATGCTGGCTGAGCACTCTGCTACATCGGGCACAGGTTTAGTGCCTGAGGACAGAACACTCAACAGGACAGAGCAGTCTGTATGGAGCCTTTGTTCCAACAGGATAGGCTGGCAATGAAGCAGCCACCCAAACAACAGACACTTTGAAGACTGTGCTGGGCGCCGCAAAGGAGATGATGAAAGACGGCGGGGAGCCCTCTGAGGACAGGTGTGCAGGAAGGCGGGGCAGAGAGGAATAGGGCGCCTCCCGGCCCTGGCTTCCCCTTGCACGGTGCTCGGGATGCTTGCTACCCTCCAGTGGTCCTCAGAAGACCCCTGTGGCATCGCGGTATGTGTGTGAGCTGAGAACTGAAGGACGGCCTGCGAAGACCTGGGAGAGGCCCTCTCTCAGCGGAGGCGACACTTAGTGGAAAGGCCCTGCGGCTGGGAAAAATGGGCGACGCTCAAGGATCAGAATCGAGGCCAGCATGGTGGCCACACAGGAGCAATCTACGCGGACAATGGTGCGGGAGTGGAAGCGGGGGACGCGGGCTGACACCCACGGCACTAATGCAGGGGACAGAGGCAGGATCCATCCACTGGATAGGCCCTGGGGAAGCCGTGCTAGGAGATCAGAGAGGCAGGTAGAAGAGTTTTGACTTTATCTCCTGACATGAAGACATTCACAAATGGTGAATATGCCATGACTTATGACTAATGCCATAAACTTAAGCCTGTTCTCCAATATTTCTTGTCCCTAAAGTGACTCTGAGCTTCCCAGGTGTTCAAGTGGTAGAGAATACACCTGTCAATGCAGGAGACGCAGGTTGGAGACGCAGATTCAATCCCGTGGGTCAGGAAGATTTCCTGGAAGAGGAAATAGTTATCCACTCCAGTATTTTTGCCTGGGAAATCCCATGGATAGAGGTGCCTGGCAGGCTACAGTCCACAGGGTCACATAGAGTCAGACAGAACTGACCACGTGCACACACATACAATATGACTACACTAAGGGCTTCCTTTGTGGTTCAACTGGTAAAGAACCCGCCTGCAACGCAGGAGACTTGGGTTTGATCCCTAGGTTGGGAAGATGCCCTGGAGAAGGGAAAGGCTACCAACTCCAGTATGCTTGCCTGGAGAATTCCATGGACAGTCGATGGGGTCACAAAGAGTCAGACACAACTGAATGACTTTCACACTTACACACTAAGGACACAGAAATGAATACACCAGAAATGTTTGATCCTTACATGAAAACATCTACACGCAGAAGTAGGAAACATCTACTTCTGCTTTATTGATTACACCAAAGCCTTTGACTGTGTAGATCATGACAAACTGTGGAAAATTCTTCAAGAGATGGGAATACCAGACCACTTGACCTGCCTCCTGAGAAATCTGTATGCAGGTCAAGAAACAACAGTTAGAACTGGACATGGAACTACAGACTGGTTCCAAATGGGGAAAGGAATACGTCAAGGCTGTATATTGTTACCCTGTTTATTTAACTCACATGCAGAGTACATCATGCAAAATGCTGGGCTGGATGAAGCACAAGCTGCAATCAAGATTGCTGGGAGAAATATCAATAACCTCAGATATGCAGATGACATCACTCTAATGACAAAAATTGAAGAGGAACTAAAGAGCCTCTTGTGGGGGGTGAAAAGAGGAGAGTTAAAAAGCTGGGTTATAACTCAACAATCAAAAAACTAAAATCAGGGCATCTGGTCCCATCTCTTCAAGGCAAATAAATGGGGAAAAAGTGGAAACAGTGGCAGGTTTTATTTTCTTGGGCTCCAGAATCATGGCAGATGGTGACTGCAGCCTTGAAATTAAAAGATGCTTGCTCCTTGGAAGAACGGCCATGACAAACCTAGACAGCGTATAAAAAAGCAGAGACAACACTTTGCTCACAAAGGTTCATGTGATCAAAGCAATGGTTTTTCCAGTAGTCATGTATGGATGTGAGAATTGGACCAAGAATTGATGCTTTAATATGTAGTGCTGGAGATCAAACTAGTCAATCCTAAAGGAAATCAACCCTGAATATTCACTGAAAGGTCTGGTGCTGACCCTGAAGCTCCAATACTTTGGCCACCTGATGCGAAGAAGTGTCTCACTGGAAAAGACTCTGACTCTTGTAAGGATTGAGGGCAGTAGGAGACAGGGAAACAGAGGATGAGATGGTTGGATGGGATCATCGATTCAATCAACAGGAGTTTGGGAGATAGTGAAGGACAGGGAAGCCTGAAGTGCTGCAGTCCATGGGGTTGCAAAGAGTCGGACATGACTTGGTGACTGAACAACAACAATACAACATAGTGTATACTACAGTAGTATATTTTGTAAGTTACAAAATTGCCACTGCTATTTACATAACACTAGTTACAATTTGTCAATATACAAAGTTTTGGCAATATTATTGACTATATTTCCTATGCTATACTTTACACCTCCCCAGACTTATTTATTTTGTAACATAAAGCCTGTACTTCTTATTCACCCTCACCAATTTCATTCATCCTCCCCCAACTTCCCCTCCAACCACCACCAGTTTTTGCTCTGTGCCTATGGGTCTGTTCTGTTTGTTCATTTGTTTTGTTTGAGCCTATATATAAGTTAAATCATATGATATTTATCTTTTATGTCTGACTTATTTCACTTGGCAGAGTACCCTTTAGGTCCATAAATATTATCACAAATAAGATTTCATTCTTTTTTTATAGTTGAATAATATTCCATTGTATGTATACTATGTATTCTTTATCCATTCATCTATAGATGGATACTTAAGTTATTTCCATATCCTGACTACTGTAAATAATTCTGCAGTCAATGTAGGGGTGCATATATCTTTTTGATTTAGTATTTTGTTGTTGTTTTTTGGAAAAATATCCAGAAGTAGAATTGTTGGATTATTTGGTATTTCTATTTTTTTTTAAAGAACCTCCATATGTTTTCCATAGTGGTTATGCCAGTTTACATATCTACCAACAGTGCAGAAGTGAACCTTTTTCTCCACATTCTTGCCAACACCTGTTATTTTTTGTCTTTTTCATAATAGCCACTCTGACAGGTATGAGGTGATATTTCATTGTGGTTTTAATTTGCATTTCCCTGATGATTAGTAACTAGTGGTCACAGGACTAGAAAAGGTCAGTTTTTATTCCAATCCCAAAGAAGGGCAATGCCAATGATTGTTCAAACTACCCCACAATTGCACTCATCTCACACACTAGCAAAGTAATACTCAAAATTCTCCAAGCCAGACTTCAACAGTATGTGAACCATGAACTTCTAAATTTTCAAGTTGCATTTAGAAAAGGCAGGGGAACCAGAAATCAACTTTTCAACATCTGTTGGATCATAGAAAAAGCAAGAGAATTCCAGAAAATCATCTACTTCTGCTCTATTGATTATGCCAAAGCCTTTGACTGTGTAGATCACAACAATCTGTGAAAAATTTCTCAAGAGATGGGAATACCAGACCACCTGACCTGCCCCCTGAGAAATCTGTATGCCGGTCAAGAAGCAACAGTTAGAACTTGACATAGAACAACAGGCTGGTTCCAAATTGGGAAAGGAATACATCAAGGCTGTATATTGTCATCCTATTTATTTAACTTATATGCAGAGTACATCATGAGAAAGGCCGGGCTGGATGAAGCACAAGGTGGAATCAAGATTGCCGGGAGAAATATCAACAACCTAAGAGATGCAGATGACACCACCCTTATGGCAGAAAGTGAAGAGGAACTAAAGAGGCTCTTGATGAAAGTGAAAGAGAAGAATGAAAAAGTTGGCTTAAAACTCAACATTCCTAAGATCATGGCATCCAGTCCCATCACCTCATGGTGGAAATAGTGACAGACTTTATTTCTTGGGCTTTAAAATCATGACTGCAGTCATGAAATTAAAAGACACTTGCTCCTTGGAAGAAAAGCTATGACCCACATGGACAGCATATTAAAAAGCTGAGACATCATTCTGCCAACAAATGTCCATCTAGTCAAAGCTATGGTTTTTCCTGTAGTATGGATGTGAGAGTTGGACTATAAAGAAAGCTGAATGCTGAAGAATTGATGCTTTCACACTGTGGTGTTGAAAAAGACTCTTGAGAGTTCCTCGGACTGGAAGGAGATCAAACCAGTCAATCTTCAAGGAAATCAGTCCTGAATATTCATTGGAAGGACTGATGCTGAAGCTGAAACTCCAATACTTTGGCCACCTGATGGGAAGAACTGACTCCTTGGAAAAGACCCTGATGCTGGGAAAGATTGAAGGCAGGAGGAGAAGGGGGCAACAGAGGAGGAGATGGTTGGATGGCATCACTGACACAATGGACATGAGTTTGAGTAAACTCCAGGAGTTGGTGAAGGTCAGGGAAGCCTGGAGTGCTGCAGTCCATGGAGTCACCAAGAGTCAGACACCACTGATCTACTGAACAATAACAAACAAAAAACAAAGGACTCAGTTTTCCTGGGTATTCATTTCAGAGTCTCTCCTTTCCTAGACGTAAGTACTCTATCTAGATAAAAATAGGCTCTTCCTTTCAAAGCCTGTTTCTTCCTTCATTGACTCTCCCTTTTACATCATGAACAGTTTGCACATAGCCAACTGTGCTGTCCAATGGCTGGGCGGTGTGCTCATCCTCACCACCTCCCAGTGAGAACTCCAGATCAGGAGTTAAGTGAACTGGAATTGGGAGTCCTCTTCTACCAGCTACAAGGTCTGGAGTAGGTTCTGCCCAACCAGGGCCCCCCTTTCCTGCTGTGTCCAATGAAGCTATCTAGAATCCAGTCTCTAAAGCCTGTGCCATCTCTCTAAGCCTGAGAACAGCTTTCTCGTCCTCTCTGCACTCGGTCTATACAAGGGGCAAATCCTCAGGGTTGGAGAGACCCTGCCTGCTTTCCCTCCAGTGTTTCTTGCCCCAGTACATTCACAACAGGAAATTATGCAGCACTGAGGAATTGGTACTCATAGAACTTTCCAAACCTCTCCCAGATCAAGTGAAGTTAAATCTGGATATTTAACCTTTCTGGCCTATTCCAAATCCCTCCAGCTACGCCGAGCAACTTCTCCTTGAAATAGAAAAGGGATACAGTCACAAAAGATAAATTAATCCTAAGCATCTCCCGAAGGACCTTCCCTCACTCCTGATAGAGCCAAACAATTAGGCTAGGTTTGCAAATGATCAGCAAAAAACTCCAAGGAAGAAGAGAAATCATTCAAGTGTTAGCTCAGAGATTTTAGCCTATTGTTCTGCAAGTTCCATATCTTAGCCCATAATTTTGTTTTTTCTTTAAGTTTGAGCCAACTAATATATAAATGAGAAAATTTTTACATAAAAATTCAGATATAATATTGCTCTCAAAAAAATCTGAAGATCTACCTGTGCTCAGACTCCATCACCTTGCTGACATATGATACCACTGGCTCTTTACCCTCTTCCCATTGTTTCCCCAACATGTTACCAAGGGAGAGTGACATGAGTGCTTCATCACGCTTGTACAGCCTTTCTGTTGTTTTAAAGCAGAAGAAAATTTGTATCCACACTGGTAAAGCCAGATATACATCAAATGGACTGATCAAGAAAAATGGAAAATGGTGTTTTTCTAAGAGGAAGAAGAGAGCATTGCTTCTTGTGTAAGCAAATGTGAACCCACATGAATGTTTTATCTGCCTTCCCCTGTGAACATTTGAGAGAATTTGGGAAGCTTAGGTGTGGGCTTTCCTGGTGGCTCAGATGGTAAAGAATCCACCTGAAATGCAGGAGACCCAGGTTCAATCCCTGCACTGGGAAGAGTCCCTGCAGAAGGGAATGGCTACCCACTCCAATATTCTTGCCAAGAGAATTCCATGGACAGAGGACCCTGGTGGGCTACAGTCCATGGACTCACAAAGAATCAGACATGACTGAAGTGACTTAGCCTATAAAGTATGAAAAGACAATACTGACACCCAGTGGTCCATTAACCAGCTCCCATTCAATGTCCTAAATTCCTGAGGAGGGTTGGGTACTTAGACTCAGACAGAACTGTCTTCAGGTTCTAGAAACATAGGAAAGAAAAGACCACCAGTAGCTAATGACAATAAAGCAAACAAATAAAAATAGCCTGTACTGTTTTGTTTTCTAAACCTTCCTGATGGGGATCTGGCTAAATCTTGCTTTGGCTCAACTATCTCCATTATACCAAAAGCATTTGTATTCAACAATGTATTTCTCTTACAAAACAGAGACAATTGTGCTTTTGAAAATGCAAGACTTATTCCCCAAGAGGTAAAAGCTCAAAAACCCTGAAATCTTCCACAATGATTTCTTTTATTTATTAATTAGTCTTCTAGGCACTGAAAAGTAAATAATAAATACCTAAGATTATGCATGTGTGCCGGTCACTCGGGTGTGTCAGATTCCATGCGACCCTATGGACTGTAGCCTGACAGGCTCCACTGCCCAGGGGATTTTCCAGGCCAAGAATACTGGAGTAGGTAACCATTTCCTCCTCCAGGGGATCTTCCTGACCCAGGGGTCAAATCCCTGTCTCTTGGATCTCCTGCAACGCAGGCAGATTCTTTACCACTGACTCATCGCAGAATCCCCTAAGATTATCAGGATAGAGAATCTGTTACACTTGTTTGTGAACCTCCCACCACAGCCCCAAATCCTTCAATCTGGAATAACAATGAGGTTACCACAGGAAGGAGAGCTGAGGCAGAACTGGCAGAAGAATACATTTTGAGAGCTTCTTTCATTTCTGATGGGCTAATAGTCACCAGAGTTTTAAAATCAGCAACATCTAAAATATAATCTTTGGTGACATTTAGTCTGACTGCTGAATGAAAGAAAAATAAGTTAGAAATGTATTTTAATAGTTATTGTTTCACATCTAAAGCCTTTGAGGGGGAAAAAAAAAGCAACCTGGTCTTCCAATCATAAGCTGACATCTCAATGTAATACTCTAAATTGGAGTTCAGAATAATAGCACTGGTGAGAAATGTAGGAAGACATGATGCAAATTAAAAATATCTAAAGTTCCTACCACTTTATTAGAGGAAAAACCACCAGCTCGTATCATGGCATAAATGAAAGGCTCAAGACACATGTTCAGGTCTACATAGAGGGAACAGAGTCAGAGAGTCTCTCTTCTCTCAGAAACAACAAAATCAAGAAAAACAACTGTGCTGAAAATAAATCAGCCACAACCAAACAAGGAAATCAAACATCAAGATCTCTACAAGGCAGAAGGAAGGAAGAAGACTGGCTCCTGTCCTATCCCCAGAGGGCAGTGAAAGTCCTAAGAATGCCCCTCAATATTCCCAAATTGGATAGGAAATGTGAGAAGAATGGTATCCTTTTTGTCTCTTTTGACCTCAAGGAAGTAATTAGAGCTTCCCTCATAGCTCAGTTGGTAAAGAATTTGCCTGCAATGCAGGAGACCCAGGTTCGATTTCTGGGTCAGGAGGATCCCCTGGAGAAAGAAATGGCAACCCACTCCAGTATTCTTGCCTGGAGAATCCCGTGGACAGAGGAGCCTGGCAGGCTATAGTCCATGGGGTCACAAAGAGTAAGACACAACTTAGCGACTAAACCACCACCATCAAGTATTTAGAAATAACATTGGTTAGGAGAAATGAAAAGGAAGTGAACAGTCACATGATCCACTGGTGCAGAATCATAGGCTACTGAACTCCACGCTCAACTGAAGGAATCATCTAGAAGGTATCACCCTATGCTTCACTAAGTGGAGCAATCCCAGGCACAGGACAGAAAATGAAATTTAAGGAAAAAGAACATAACCAGTATCTCTAAGAAAGACTGCACCCAACCCCAGGTGAATCCTTCCCCCATCACACACACAGAATAGAGAGAGGGAGAGGGAACACCGGGCTTGAGCCTTTCAGCTGTAGCTGGAAGATAAGTCAAGTCTCAGGTAATGGTGGAAAGAGGGTGGGGAGAATTCTCTCAGGCTGTAGGTAGTCTATAGAGCAGCTCTTTTAAGCAAGCGTCATGCAACAGGGATTGAGGTTTTAATGTGAAAATACCTAAGAAAATACAGCATGAGAAAGAAGTTAAAAAGATTAATATCTTTTCAGGAGACCCAGGTTCAATTTCTTGGTCAGGAGGATCCCCTGGAGAAAGAAATGGCAACCCACTCCAGTTTTCTTGCCTGGGAAATCCCATGGACAGAGGAGCCTGGAGGGCTATTGTCCATGGGGTAGCAAGAGTCAGATGCAATTTAGTGACTAAATAACAACAACCTGTTTTTACATCCTTAAGACAGAAAATCTCTGGAGTAGTGCTGCGGTTTAAACTGTGTTCCCCAAAGAGATATGTTAAAGTCCTAACTATTTAGTATCTGTGAATGTGAATTTATTTGTAAATAGTCTTTGCGGATCTAGTCAAGTTAAAATGAGATCACACAGTAGGTGGAAACTAATCTGACTTTTCCTTATACAAGAACACAGGGACACTAGCAAGAGAGCCTGTGTGAAGACGGAGAGACACCTCTGGAAAGACAGCCTAGGGAACATGGAAGCCGGGATTTGAGCACGGCACCTACAAACCAAGGAACACCAGGGACTGGCAACCTTCGCCGGGAGCTAGGAGAGGAGAAAGGACAGGAGACGCCCCCAGGGAGCACCACCACCACTAAGATCCCTCTTTTCAGCTAGCAGCCTCCAGAACTGTGGGAGAATAAATGTTCATTGCTTCAAAGCACTCAGTTTGTGGTACTTTGTTACTGTTACAGATGTGCCAGAAAACTAATGCAAGTAACAATGCCTACAAATGGAACAAATGAATAAGTCATTTAGCTATGTACTAATAAGAATTGTTTAACGAAATCAAATAAACTGGAAAAGTACAGATGGACAGGATATACCATATTCCACAAAGCCTGAAAGAGCTGATGAACACCAAAGACTACCATGGTTAAACAATTAAACTCCAAGAAGCAAAAAAAAAATTTTTTTTTTCAAACTTGGAGGCAGAAAAAACTCAGAAGCTCTGATAATCTCTGACCCCTTTTCTTGAAGAATAAAATGAAAAATTGTTTCTGATGAAATCCAGCCAATCAAGGCAGAAATCAAAATAGACCTCAGCCATGCAGAGGCTCAGATAAAACAACATGGGGTGAGTACTGAACCAATTTAAATATAGTACTAATAAAAATAACACTGGGAATTAGGGTTGGGAAATATAAATCTTCATAGAAATTTTATAAACCCTAGTGAAATATTTTAAATATTATAAAATGTATTAAAAAGCAACTAATTATGTTTTGAAAGAAGGACATGAGTCAATGAATACTGGATATAATTCAAATATGAGATTAAAAAATAATGAATCTAAACTGTTTAATGTTTCACCTCATTTTCTTTAACATTCAACAATTTTTAACAAATAGTGATCAAGTTTTAGACATTGTGTTTGACACCAGGAAGCCTTTATGAGTAAGACACAGTCCCTCACTTCCAAGGTTTATATTTTGACAAAAATAATAAATCTGATGTTTGAACTTAATTATATTTTTATATTGGCATCATTATGGTTATCAGGGCTTGCCAGGTGACTCAGTGGTAAAGAATACACCTGCTAATGCAGGAGACTTGGTGGATGCAGGTTCAGTTCCTGGGTCAGAAAAATCCCTTGGAGTAAGAAATGGCAAGCCACTCCAGTATTCTTGCCTGGAAAATTCCATGGGCAAGAGGAGCCTGGTGGGCTACAGTCCATGGGGTCACAAAGAGTCAGATACGACTGAGCCTGCATGCACATCATAGGTAACTCACACCCTAGTATTAAAAAAGACATTGGTCAAGGTGCTTTATACATGTCTTATGGATTCTGTGCAATGGAGCTACAAGAAAGGTACATTATTATCCTCATTATACACTCTAAGAAATACTTACCTAAAGGTCATTAACTTCAAGCTCACCTCCATTTCCTTCTGTCAAGTTCTCCTAAAATTCAATTTAATAGCTTTTTTGTGTGCATGAATAAAACAGGAGGAGGAAAAGGAGGAGGAGGGAACAGAAAAACTGGACTCCAACTTCAGCCCAACTGTTCATTGGCTGTGTGAGATGCTTCATTTTATGAATCAACTCGAATGGGGATGCCCAGATAGGTGGTAAAATATTATTTCTGTGCATATCTGTGAGGATATCTCTGGAAGAGATTAAAATTTGAATCCATAGAATGAAGAAGACCTCCCTCACCAATTCAAGCGAGCATCATCCAACCCATGATCTCAACCAGTGCAGATGAGCATTGTCCAATCCACCCAATAGAACAAAAAAGCAGAGTCAGGGCACATTTTGCTCTCTTTGCTTTAACTAAGACATCCATTTTTTCCCTTCTCTTAGATATCTACACTCCTGGCTCTCAGGTTTTTGACTCAAATTAGGATGTATTCCCCTACCCACCCCTAATTTTCAGAAGTTTAAATTTGGACTAAATTATACCACTGGGTGTCCTGGTTCTCCTGCTTGCAGGGCAGAATATGGGACTTCTCAGCTTCCAATCCCAAAGAAAGGCAATGCCAAAGAATATTCAAATTATCATACAATTGCACTCATTTTACATGATAGCAAGATTATGCTTGAAATCCTTCAAGCTAGGCTTTAGCAGTATGTGAACAAAGAATTTCCAGATGTACAAGCTGGATTCAGAAAAGGCAGAAGAACCAGAGATCAAATTGCCAACATATACTAGGTCATAGAAAAAACAAGGGAATTTAAAAAAAAATCTACTTCTGCTTCATTGACTATACGAAAGCCTTTAACTGTGTGGATCACACAAACTGTGGAATATTCTTGAAGAGATGGGAATACCAGACCACATTATCTACCTCCTGAGAAACCTGTATGCAGGACAAGAAGCAACATTTAGAACCGGATGTGAAACAATGGGCTAGTTCATAATTGGGAAAGAAGTATGTCAAGGCTGTATATTGTCATCCTGCTTTGTCATCTTACATGCAAAGTACATCATACGAAATGCTGGGCTGGATGGCTCACAAGCTGGAATCAAGATTGCCTGGAGAAATATCAGCAACCACAGATATGCAGATGATACCACTTTAATGACAGAAAGTGAAGAGGAACTAAAGAGCCCCTTTATAAAAGTGAAAGAGGAGAGTGAAAAAGTTGGCTTAAAGCTCAACATTCAGAAAACTAAGATCACTTCATAGTGAATAGATGGGGAAAAAAGTGGAAATGGTGTCAGGTTTCATATTTTTGGGCTCCAAAATCAATGTGACTGGTGACTTCAGCCATGAAATTAAGACACTTGCTCCTTGGAAGAAAAGCTATGACAAATCTAGATAGCATATTAAAAAGCAGAGACATCAATTTGCCAACAAAGGTCCATATAGTCAAAGCTATGGTTTTTCCAGTATTCCTGTATGGATGTGAGACGTGGATAAAGATGGCTGAGTGCTGAAGAATTAATGCTTTCGAACTGTGGTGTTGGAGAAGACTTTTGAGAGTCCTTTGTACTGCAAGGAGATCAAACCAGTCAATCCTTAACAAAATCAGTCCTGAATATTCACTGGAAGGACTGATGCTGAAGTTGAAACTCCAATACTTTGGCCATTTGATGGAAAGAGCCGACTTATTGGAAAAGGCCCTGATGCTGGGAAAGATTGAAGGCAGGAGGAGAAGGGTACGATGGATGGGATGGTCGGATGGTATCGTTGACTCAATGGACATGAGTTTGAGCAAACTCAGGGAGATGGTGAAGTAGTGAAGGACAGGAAAGCCTGGCATGCTGCAGTTCATGGGGTCACAGATTCTCCCGTATCCATATGAGCCATTTCTTATAACAAATCAATCTCTGTTTCTTTCTCTGTGTATGTGTACATATTACACATATACAATGTATATACATATATCCTATTGGTTCTGTTTCTCTGGAGAACCCTAACTAATACACAGTGATACAGTGTGACCTTAGACACAGGACTATTCTGCACCTTATAGCAGAGGGATGGTGCTATTTGTCCACACATCAGTTTGCCTCTTGACCCTTTAATTATAGAACTCGATTTCAGGCCAGTAGATACAGGATAAGAACTATTATTCCCAACCTCTTTGGCAGCTGACTGACCATGTGACTATGCCATAACTCAATGGGTTATAAGTAGATTTTGTGCAACTCAGGAGAAGAGACTATGAAGGAAATGAGTATGTTCCCCCTCCTTGCCCCCATCCCCCCTGCTGCTTAGAATATCAAGTGATGACTGGAGGATTTTGCATCATGGGAATGGGGCTCAATTCTAAGGAGGCAGAAATAGGGAGCTGGAAGCAGCCTGGATCTCAGATGATTATGGAGCTACCCCTGCCCCAGGTGGCACATTGGTAAAGAATCTACCTGCCAATATAGGAGACAGGGGTTGGATCCCTGGGCCACGAAGATCCCCTGGAGAAGGAAATGGCAATTCATTCCAGTATTCTTGCCAGGAAAATCCCAAGGACAGAGAAGCCTGGCGGTCTATAGTCCATGGGGTCACAAAGAGTCAAACAGGACTGAGCGACTGAGCCCCCCACACCCCCATCCTAGAACTGAACTGGTTGTATCTGGACTTTAACAAAGCTCAAATGTTTATCTTCTTTCTGCCATTATTTCTGTGTTTCAGATACGGTTAACCTAATCTTCAGTAATGCAAATGGATTACCTTTTATATTTAGGAGTTGCAGCACTTTTATCCATGTTGAAAGGATCACCAGGTAATATCACGTCGGAGCAAGGGTAGGGGACAGAGTCACATCTTACAATGAGTAAAGTAAAGCTCAGAGAGAAGCAACTTACTCACTAAGCCCAAAACTCAGATTTAGACCTGGATCATTCTAGCATCTACAGAGACTGGTTGGTACAATAAAACTGTCATCTGGGGCATTTATCTCTTTTGATCCCATGTACTCGCCTCCCCTGAAGCCTCCTCAGAGTGAGAAGAATAGAGCAATTTGATCCCTCGCAGAGTATGGAAAACTTCCAAGATATTTTAATCATGCAAAAACGAAAAGGCCAAAAAGACAATGGGCACCTTTTTCAGAAGCTGGCATACAGTTTTCAACCAAGAGAGACAAGGGGTGATGATGGACTGACAATTCACAGAATTCACAATTCTTCTCTGACAATACACAGCTACTGACAATCCTGAGGATTCCCACTGCACTGACCTTGACAAGGACCTCTGATTGCCTCCCAGATATTTGTCCTAGGCTCGTCTCTCTCTTCAGCTCCACAGGGATGCTGGAAATTCAAGAGGATCCATTTAACAAATAATCATAAAGATCTACAGGCAAGCCAATGTACTAAACACCAAGATATCCAAGATGAATAAGACCGAGCCTTTGCCGTCCAAGTTTATAATCTTCTGGCCAAAATAATAACAAGCAGTTTATTAGATGTTTTACATGAGCAAAATCTGGGCAGCTCACTTGCTAGTATGAAATATGCAGTATTCAGTGCCTATTATGGGTTCCAGGCAACAGATCTGAAGGAAATGTATATTATCTTCATTTTAAAGATGAGGAGGTAAGGCACATGGCAGTTACAGAATTCACCTGAGGTTACAAAGCAAGATGTATATGTTGTTTCATTTAAGACTTGCAACAGTTCCTAGTCCTTGGTACTTGTGTAATACCATTAAGTATCATGTTCATCATTGGCAAGGATGTGGGGAACTGGTCACACACAGACACGTGTTGGGAGTGTTAGCTGACAGAATATTAATCGATGAAAGATTAACAAGATTGAGGGAGAGAAAGCGGCTGACTCAAAGTCTCACATGAATGAGAAACATGAGCCCAGGGAAACTGAACTCCAAACTGAACCTCATATGAAACCCTATGTGCTATGATCCGATGAACAGAGGACCTATGTTGGCAGCCCCAGAAGGACATGTGAGGAAGAGGGTTGGGCAGCATTCAACATGGACTGACCCAGAGGTGATCATGTTGAGTGAAGTGAGTCAAAGAAATATCGAATGGTACTGCGTTAACTGCAGAATCTAAAAAGAAATGACACACATGGAATGCTTCTTAATGAAAGGACACATCCAAGCAGAGCCCCAAATGGTGATTGGTCCAGAGTAGGGAAAGTCTTCTTGTATTGAGAGAGCAAACTCTTGCAAGCAGATGAAAACTTGTCTCCTCTGGCAAAGTCCTAGGCCCACATCTGGAGGTTGGGATAGGAGGGATGAGATGGATGAAGACATGAATGAAAATGAAATCTTTGTTTGCTGGCCTCTTAGCCTCCAAGAATATACAAGCAAAGCCATATATATAGGGGGAAAAAATCCTAGCAATGAAAAAAATCATTTGTGATGTCTACTTTAAAAATATTCACAACCTCAAAGTTGAGAGTTCTGTTTCTTTCAGCAGGATTTTTTAGGACTTCAAGCCCAAAAGGCAGCATCTCATGTGACCCTGAAAGGACTACTTCAAGGAGGCAAGGGAGAGTGGGGAGCTAGGATACATAGGAGTTTTGCAATAAAGGGTAGGTAGTGGAAACATCAAAAGATTAGTCTTAAAGAAAATCAGAAATCCCAATGTAAGGAATTTAGCGCTTTTCTATGTTTAGGAAGATGCAAGAGTCTGAGCTCACTGAAATCATTTCTTTGATATCCCTCAGCCTTCTGGGGCCAGTATCCTGTGTTTTTACATCCCAAGCCACTATAGGGAGTGTTGGCAGTCTGACGGTTGCTGGATGGCAGATATTCAGTTTCCTTCCCGAGTTTCCTCAGGGCTCACCTGCTCACCATTGGTGGAGGCTGTAATGTCTGATGACTCTGACAGCCTTTGTTTACTGATAAGGCAGGAAATATCCCCTTTCTGAGTAATATGTTTTCCCTTTTGTAAATATCTACCTATCAGAGGCCCAAGCAAATTCCATAGCCAAATCTTGCCACAGTATTATAATTAAAGAAAAAAGAAAGGCTGTAATCAAAGAAACAGTTCTGAAAGTAGAAATAAGTTCTCATGTGAGTCAAAGGAGATCCAATACATCAGGTCAAACACACTCCTTACCTCTTTTTTGCTCTCTTTCTGGTCTATCTCTCAGCCTGATGCTACCCCAAACCCTTCCCTTTCCTCCATACCTCACATACCCTCTCATACCCTCTCATACCTCACATACCCTCCTCCACACCTCACTAACTATCTACTAAAGTCTCCCTGACTTGTGCTGGGATATTATGATTTATAATAAGAAATTTGTATTTGGTCTTCCTCTCTATTCTAGCACAGAATACTTAAGTGAATATCCCAAATGATGAGAGAACAAAGGTGTTTTGTTATGTTAATGAGTGACTTAGATCACACTTAGGGATGAAGGCTTGTTGCCAGGAGAACCAATTATCAATGAACAAATGTTGCCTACCAAGTAAGTAAATAAAGGATGCTGTAGCCGTCAAGAGTTGCAGCATGGACCAGGAGCCCCGAGGGAACTCAAGATGGAGAGGAGCTGGATGCCTGCTGCCAAGCCCTTAGTCACTGCAGCCACCCCCCACCCCCAAGGATGTACCCTGAAGGCACTCAGGATGGGAAAGAGCAGGATACTGGCTCTAGATAGCAGAGGTGCAAATGAAAGGAATGATTTCAGTGAGCCCAGACTGTTGCATCTTCACATAACACAGAAAAGCCCTGGATTCCTTAACTTGAGATGTTTGGTTTTCTTTAATTACCAGTAATCTTTTGATATTCTATTACCTGGTATTTTTCACATAAACCGGTACCTCCCTTACCTCTTCAGAGCAGCCCCTCAGAGATATCTTAGGGGCTGCGTCCCAGGCTTAAGTTCTCAGTTTTGTCCACCAAAGAAAACATAATTTTCAACTACTAGGCTGTACATTTTTTGTTTCAGTCAACACAACCATGTAATTAGATGTTGGAACATTCAGTTGCCCACTCCACCCACTTCCTGATATCTAGGGAAGGAAGAGGGACTAGAGGTTGGATTGAAATCAAGTAGACATATGTAGAGGATTTCCCGGTGACAGGACCCTAGGGCATGTCCTACGTACCAGTGATTAGAAAAAAAAAACCTGTGGGAGCAAACTGGTATCCTAGGGCATCTGTGAGCAGAGAGAGACAAGTAAGCCCAAGCAGCTGATGGGGAAAATTAAGGAATGCAGAAACAAAGGACAACCAGGAAGAGAAACATTCATAAACTCAAACAATAAATCAGTCTCAGGGACTCCTAATTATGTCTCAAAGGTAAAGATAAAGTCTAACGCATATCCCTCAGTTGTTTATAGAAACTAGACCCCAACTAGGAGGAGTGTGATTCTGAGCATGTGGTCCCCAGACCAGCTGGAGCCTGAAGGCAGATAATGTTAAGCCCTGTGGCCTCACCTGGTTTTTGTCACCCACCAATCAGAAACAAACGTGCACTAGCTGACCCTGTTCCGCATCACCCTTTCCCTCAGCTCACCTTTAAAACCTCTTCCCCAAGCCATTCAAGAGTTCAAGCCTTTTGAGCATTAGCTACCCCTACTCCTTGCTTGATAAGGTCTTCCCTGGTGGCTTAGATGGTAAAGAATCTCATACAATAAAGAATCTGCCGGCAATGCAGGGGACTCAGGTTTGATCCCTGGATCACTAAGATCCCCTGGAGAAGGGAATGGCTACCCACTCTGGTATTCTTGCCTGGAGAATCCTCATGGACAGAGGAGCCTGACGGGCTACAGTCCATGGGGTTGCAAAGAGTCAGACACAACTCAGCAACCGAACCACAAACAACAATTTAGTAAATAAATTGTTTCTCTGAGTTCTGTGAGCCACTCCAACAAATAAGCAGAACCCAAGAGGAGGGTTGTTAGAAGCTCTAATCTATAGCCAGTTGTTCAGAAGCTCAAGTGACAACCTGGACTTGCACCCAGCATCTGCAGCGTGGGGAGGAGCTGCAATCTTACAGAACTGAGCCCTTAACCTGTGGGTGTGATGCCATCTCCAGGAAAATAGTGTGAACACTGAGCTGAACCACAGGACAGCCAGCTGATGTCAGAGAACAGCTTGGCGGCCTGGGAATGCCAACCCTTTCATGAATCAGAATTGGTGACCAGAACCCTTATATGCTTTCTTTACTCCACTTATCTTTGTATACAGGCCTCTGCTCCTATGTTTTTCTCACTCTGAGAATCTGTTACATTCTTTCCAAATCATCCATCTCCAGAGACCATCCTTCAACAATGCCCTTAAATGACAAACCAAGGAAAGTCAAGGGGAGATAGGAGGGAGGGGAAGGGAAGGTGTGCAGGAAAAGGAAAACTCCAGAAAGGCAATATAAAAATATCAGTCATAAAGCTGTGGAACAGAGATTCTTGGTAGTATTTATTTTCCTTATCAAAAGAGACTGTCAAATTCACAGACACAAAGAGTAGGTTAGAGGTTTCCAAAGGCTGGGAGCAGGGGAAAGAATGAGAGTTCAGTTCAGTTCAGTTCAGTCGCTCAGTCGAGTCTGACTCTTTGAGAGCCCATGAATCGCAGCATGCCAGGCCTCCCTGTCCATCACAAACTCCCAGAGTTTACTCAAACCCATGCCCATCGAGTCGGTGATGCCATCCAGCCATCTCATCCTCTGTCGTCCCCTTCTCCTCCTGCCCCCAATCCCTCCCAGCATCGGGGTCTTTTCCAATGAGTCAACTCTTTGCATGAGGTGGCCAAAGTATTGGAGTTTCAGCTTCAGCATCAGTCCTTCCAATGAACACCCAGGACTGATCTCCTTTAGGATGGACTGGTTGGATCTCCTTGCAGTCCAAGGGACTCTCAAGAGTCTTCTCCAACACCACAGTTCAAAAGCATCAATTTTTCAGCGCTCAGCTTTCTTCACAGTCTAACTCTCACATCCATACATGACCATTGGAAAGACCATAGCCTTGACCAGATGGACCTTTGTTGGCAAAGTAATGTCACTGCTTTTTAATATGCTATCTAGGTCAGTCATAACTTTCCTTCCAAGGAGTAAGTGTCTTTTAATTTCATGGCTGCAGTCACCATCTGCAGTGATTTTGGAGCCCAAAAAAATAAAGTCTGACACTATTTCCACTGTCTCCCCATCTATTTCCCATTTGGTGATGGGACCAGATGCCATGATCTTAGTTTTCTGAATGTTGAGCTTTAAGCCAACTTTTCCACTCTCCTCTTTCACTTTCATCAAGAAGCATTTTAGTTCCTCTTCACTTTCTGCCATAAGGGTGGTGTCATCTGCACATCTGAGGTTATTGATATTTCTCCCAGCAATCTTGATTCCAGCTTGTGCTTCTTCCAGCCCAGCGTTTCTCATGATGTACTCTGCATATAAGTTAAATAAGCAGGGTGACAATATACAGCCTTGGCGTAATCCTTTTCCTATTTGGAACCAGTCTGTTGTTCCATGTCCAGTTCTAACTGTTGCTTCCTGACCTGCATACAGATTTCCCAAGAGGCAGGTCAGATAATCTGGTATTCCCATCTCCTTCAGAATTTTCCACAGTTTATTGTGATCCACACAGTCGAAGGCTTTGGCATAGTCAATAAAGCAGAAATACATGTTTTTCTGGAACTCTCTTGCTTTTTCGATGATTCAGCGGATATTGGCAATTGGATCTCTGGTTCCTCTGCCTTTTCTAAAACCAGTTTGAACATCTGGAAGTTCTCGGTTCACGTATTGCTGAAGCCTGGCTTGGAGAATTTTGAGCATTACTTTACTAGGGTGTGAGATGAGTGCAATCGTGCGGAAGTTTGAGCATTCTTTGGGATTGCCTTTCTTAGGGATTGAAATGAAAACTGATCTTTTCCAGTCCTGTGGCCACTGCTGAGTTTTCCAAATTTGCTGGCATATTGAGTGCAGCACTGATAAACAATTAAACCATTTCTACTTAGGGTAATGGAAACATTTTGGAAGTAGATACTGATGATGGTTGCACAGCATTATGTGTTACTAATGCCCCTAGATTATACATTTAAAATTGTTAAATGGCAAAAATTTGCCATTTAATATATGGCAAATATATTATTTGCAATATATGTTACATATATTTTACCACATTCAAAGGATGAGGGACTGGCACAGCCTTTGCTATTTTTTGCCCTCTTGCCCCTTCTTTCTGCCCAGAGTACAGATAATGCCCACATTGGTACAGGAAACAACCAGACAGCAGGAGGTGACAAGCATGAGGATGAAAGGCAACATATTAAAGATGAAAGAGAGAACCAGGATCCTTCCAGGCATGAGCAGCGTTACCATCCCAAATGGACTCCCCCCAGATTTTTAAGGATAAGAGAAAATTAAATTCCTCTTTAAGATACTTAGCAAGCTTCAGTTACTTGCCACTGAGCACACTCCTCACAAATACAGCTCCCCCGTTGCCTACTCTAAAAAATCAAATATCTGCACACGGCATTGGAGACCCTTCCCAGTCTAGCCCTAAGTTCCCTTTGTAGACTTTCCACACCCTCTTTTCCTGAAGTAAACTCCAGACTCTCACTTTGCATTTTTCTAAACATAATGCTCAGGTCTCTGCATCTGTGCCTTTGCTTATGGCAGTTCCCAATTGCAATGTCCTTTCCTATCATCCCTTCTTAGCCATCCTGCAAACCTAGGAAGACTTCCCCTCACTCCAGCAAGATGTCAAGATTCTCCTCCTGAACCTTCAGCCCCTTTGTATCCCATGCATCGCCAGTCTCTTATCCATCAGCGAATCTATTCTACTTTCACATCCTGTGGGAAACTACTTCCAGCCACGACTACTGGTCATCCCCTTACTGCAGGCCTTGCTTAGCTCTCATCTAGACAATCAAAACAGCCTCCAGTTGGCCTCCTTAGTCTATTTTTGCCTCCTTTGCTCCAGTCAATTTCTACTACAAAATCATCTTTTTAAAAATAAAAGTCTGAGGACTTCCCTGGTGGTCCAATGGTTAAGACTGTGCTGCCAATTCAGAGGGCACAGGTTCAACCCCTGGTTAGGCTACTAAGATTCTACATGTCATGGGGCACAGCCAAAAGATATTCTATACATACACACACACGTGTGCCTGCTCAGTCACTCAGTCATGTCTGACTCTGTGTGACCCCATGGACTGTAGCCCACCAGGCTCCTCTGTCCATGGGATTCTCCAGGCAAGAATACTGGAGTGGGTTGCCACGCCCTCCACCAAGGGATCTTCCTGACCCAGAGATCAAACTGTGTCTCCTACATCTCCTACATTGGCAGGCAGATTCTTAATCACTGGGCCACCGGGAGAAGCCCCCCACCCCCAACCACCACATACATACAATCATATCATTGCCCTTCACAAACTCCCCAGGTAGCTTCCTAACACATCAGGATAAATTCCAAGCTCCTTCCCTGCTTGGCCTACAAACCTATTCATCATTTGGTTTCTGTCTGCCCCTCCAAACTCAGTCTTTATCCCTTTTCCTGTGTTTTTTTTTTTTTTAAAACCAGATTGGTCATCTTCTGTTCCTTGAAAATGCCAACCTAATTCCAGCCTTAAGACATTTGCATCTGATGTCCCCTCTGCCTGGAATAATCTCCTGCCAAATCAACACATAGCTGGTACCCTCATTACTAAGAACTCTCTACTCAAATATCACCACCCCCAAGAGCCCTGCGCTGACCACTTTAGAGTAGACCCCACAGGACCACTCTGAAAGGTCTACTCTGTCTCTCTTCATCACATTTCTCCCCAGCGCTCCCAAGTTTAAATTCATGTTCATTTTCTTGTTTACTATAGAACTCCCCACTGGAATGCCAACTCATCAGGGCAGGAGCTGTATTCTGTCCATCCCTGAATCTCCAGCATCCACCACAGTGCCAGGCACACCGGAGGTTGGGATACTCTAACTCATCCTGTTTGTGTACCACCTGTGTACCTGTTTCATTATCACCACTAGGTGGCTACTGGTAACACCAAAGCATCTTCAGCATTTCTTTCAACTCAGCCTACTTCTCCCTCCTTTTATCTTACCACCTACTCCCTGACCCTATTACAAGTTCAGACTATCCAAATAATGGTACGGTGAAGGAACAGTTCAGTTTCTGGTTTAAGTCTGTCAGGGAACTCTGATCTTACCGACAAAGATCTTACTTCTGTAAGTACTCTGATCTTACTAACAAAAAATTGCCCTCACCAAAAAGATTAACTACTACGACACGATTTTGATGCTAATACTTTTATCATTTCAGTTTTCTTTCTCTATTTCATTAGAAAAAGCAAAGCCACTTTGAATCCTTTTTACAAAGAGGGGAGACAGACATTTTAAAAAATACAAAAGATGACATAAAGTTTAATATCCAAATAGACAGAAACAATGATGGCACGAAATTTAAAAGGCCAGAATCACTAGCTACCAAGATTATGTGCATGTAAATAAAAGTTAGCTACTCTATTTATGCTCTAAATCATTTAGCTAAATGACTGACACTGAAATCTAAGTTTCCAAGTTTCTCCGCTATCCCTTGCCAATGCCAGCCTCACTGCAGACAGCATGTCTGCTGGAGCTATGTCCATGATGGAAGTCCTGATGATTAAAGTCTTCAGCATCTATACTATTTCAGATGATTAAAACCATAGCCCCCTTTAATGCACATTGTTTGGTGAAAGAAGCCAGCCTGGAAAGGATTGGCTGTAGGATTCCAACTACAAGACATTCTAGAAAATACGTTTAAGTATAGAGGCAGTAAAAAGATTAGTGGTTGAATGTACTTAATAAAACTAAATTGTATGCTCAAAATTGGTTAAAATGATAAGTTTTATGTTTATTTTACCATCATTTTTTTAAAGGCAAAAAAAATCAGCAATTGCCGGAGTTTCAGTAGGAGAGGTGGGAAGGGATGAGAGAGGAAGCATGGAGGATGGTTAGGGCAGTGAAACTATTCTGTATGATGCTGCAATGATGGATACATGTCATCACATATTTTTCAAAACCCGTAGAACATATACCACAGTGAGTTAATCCTTATACAAAGACTATGGACTTTAGTTAACAATAATGTATCAATACTGGGTCATCAATTGTAGAATAAATATAAGTAATGTGAGATGTCCTAACAGAGGAACCTGAGGCGAGGCAAGGGAAAGGGGCAAATGAGAACTCTCTGGACTTTCAGCTCAATTTTCTATAAACCTGCAACTGCTCTGGAAGATAAAGTCTATTAATTTTTTTAAGTCCCTTTTCTGGTCATTTGCATCTACTCAAATAGAAAATTTTTAAAAGTCCTTAGTGATGAATTATAGATTTGGGATGACATTACCTTAATTGCATGTTCATATTTCTTCTTAATTACTGAATGAGTTTTCTGTTTAATAAGTATTCTTAAATATCAAACAGCTGATGGGGCAGATATTTATTAAATGTCTACTTTTTACAAGGCTCTGTGATAGACACTCATATATTTTAAAATAACTAAACCAAAATATGTATTCAAAATTGCCCTGGGGGAGGGAAAATTAATATTTCCACAGCACTCTTCCTAGGTGCAGAGGTCACCTTGCTCCCCGATCATTCTCCCCAGCAATGCTAGAGGAAGTGGGGCTGTCTCTCCTCTCCTCTGTACATTTTTATGGATTGCTCAGCTCCTCTCAAAAGATAGAAGATAATTTCTCAGAGCAAACGGCCACATTGATATTCACGGGATAAATGGTTTGTAACTGAACAGCAACACCCCACTAATGTAAATTTCATACACAGCTTCCAAAAGGTTAAACAATGCTACTTGGCTCTACTGTGCCCAGAAAGCAAATGACAGCGAGATCCAACCTTGGAGCCAGGAGGAGTCCTGCAGAAAGTTCTCCCAGTCCGAAGGTCTTACTCTCTGCGTGGGAGGGGAGTTATTCACAGTCGGAGTCCCCTGGAAGCAAAACGATCCAGCACACACACAAACAAGCCCCACTCCAAGTGACAGACCGCAGGAAAAGGATGAAGGGAGACAGGGAAGGTGGACTTGCTTTCAAGTTTGCTCTATGAATATGTATTTTCAATCAGCTTTTCCATATATGCTTGCTGCATGTCATTATCCTCTCCACTGGTCCTTAACTGCGCGTTCTGACTCCACCCACTCCCAGCGATTCAATCAGTATTAAAATGCCAAGTGTGTGCCACACACCCGTTTGAGTACTAAGGAAATAACAATGAAGAATTCAGACAACTTCTTTGCCCCCAAGGGGTTTTATAATCTGTAAGGAGTAGACAGTAAACAAACTAATTTCAGATGGTGTTCAAGACTATGAAGAAAAATAAAACTGGGTGATGATGTAACAAGGAGAGAGAGATGGTGGCAGGGCATTTGGTGTACTGAGTTTAGACACCTGGGTCATGAAAAACACCCCATAAAGATGTGAGATTTAAACTGATAACAAGATGAAGAGGAAGCATCAATCATCTAAAGATGTAAAGGCTCGGAGTTTGGGATTAGCAGATGCAAACTATTCTATATAGAATGGATAACCAACAAGGTCCTACTGTATAGCACAGGGAACTATATTCAATATCCTGTAATAAACCATAATGGAAAAGAATATGAAAAAGTGTACAGTATATATAATGTGTGTGTGTATGTATAACAGAGTCACTTTGTTGTATTGCAGAAAATAACACAATATTGTAAATCAACTACATGTCAATAAAATTTTTTTATAAAACTAGCAAAAGAAATGCATTACACTAAAAATACAGAAAGATATATAAAGGCCCCCAGGCAGCAAGAGCCTTGCATATTCAAGACTAGGAAGGACGTGTGTGTCCAAGAAGAGTGAGGATGGAAAGAGTGGTGGTCAAGGGCCAGGTCGTGGAAGGCCTTCAATCATTCTGAGTTTCATGCTGCGTAACGGGGAAGCAACAAAGGATTTTAATTCAATAAGCAAAATAACATGATATATGATTTTTAAAGACTGATTTTACCATGATGTGTGCAAACGATTGTAGAGGAACAAGACTGGAGAAGGAGATGCACAGGGAATTGGAAGAGGCTGCTTGGACCAGCAGGTGGCAGTGTGCCGCCGAGACCCCACAGTATAACAAGTATGCCCAACCCCGCGGACACACTAGGGTCAAAATCAGCCATGGCCCAGCTTGGAAAGCAGCTGATTCAAGCTGAAAATAGCAGCCTTTCGACAATGTGTCCACACCAAAGGAATTTCTTTTTCACACATGAAATTGACTTCTCTGCTTGGGAGCCCCTTGAAATAGTGTGATGGAAAGAAGAGCCTCGGTTTGGAAATACCATAGAGGGTGACCTGAATACAACTTGCTAATAATAGATTCAATTTGTGGTGAATAAAGAAAGAATTAAGGGCAACTCCTACATTTTTGGCCAGAGTACCATGATGGGTTGCTCCACTTACTGAGATGTGGAAGACTGGAAAAGAACTGTGTGATGCAAAAGACCAAAAGGTTTGTTTTTAACATGTTGACTGAACTGTCCATTAGATGTCAGATGGGCAATCACATAAGGGGAGAGTTTGGAAAGAGGAGATGAGAAAAGGGGATGGAAATCGGCTGGAGGGTGGCAAGAATCAGAGATGAGGAAAAAGAGTCGGCAAATTCCACACTTGACTCATTCAGCCACCAACACACACTTATGCAATGAAACAGGACAAGAAGACTGTTCCAGAAATAGCTACCTGGCAGGTGGAGGCTGGGTGGTGCTCACTCAACATGTGCTTTATAACTCATTTTCAATCAAAGGCTCCCATTTAAATCCAGATATTAGATCATCTACAAATTTAATTAGCTATATTAGTGCAGAATCTCAATTTGACCATAAAAATTGAATGTTTAATATAGTTTAAGGGTCAATGGCCTTTTTTTTTAAAAGGAGACAGATGAAATGGCCACAGATTAATGCTTCCGGTCATCCTCAATATATCAGAGTTATGAAGACAACAGAAAAGAATGGATAGTACAAGTATGAATCCTGAACAAAATACAGGATTAACTATCTTCTACCAAACTCTCCTTAAAAAATTATTTTCTCCATGGCTGATTCATTTCAATGTATGACAAAAACTACTGTAATGATGTAAAGTAATTGGCCTCCAACTAATAGAAATAAATGGAAAAAAAAAAAAAGAATTTTCCACAGTTTGTTGTGATCCACACAGTAAAAAAATAAATAAATAAATCTTGAATAAATGGAAAAAAAATTATTTCCTCTAATTATTTGCACATCATCAGTCAGTCAGTCAGTTCAGTCGCTCAGTAGTGTCCGACTCTTTGCGACCCCATGAATCGCTGCACGCCAGGCCTCCCTGTCCATCACGAGCTCCCGGAGTTTACTCAAACCCACGCCCATCGAGTTGGTGATGCCATCCAGCCATCTCATCCTCTGTCATCCCCTTCGCCTCCTGCCCCCAATCCCTCCCAGCATCAGGGTCTTTTCCAGTGAGTCAACTCTTCGCATGAGGTGGCCAAAGTGCTGGAGTTTCAGCTTCAGCATCAGTCCTTCCAATGAACACCCAGGACTGATCTCCTTTAGGATGGACTGGTTGGATCTCCTTGCAGTCCAAGGGACTCTCAAGAGTCTTCTCCAACACCACAGTTCAAAAGCATCAATTCTTCGGCACTCAGCTTTCTTCACAGTCCAACTCTCACATCCATACATGACCACTGGAAAAACCATAGCCTTGACCAGATGGACCTTTGTTGGCAAAGTAATGTCACTGCTTTTTAATATGCTATCTAGGTTGGTCATCACTTTCCTTCCAAGGAGTAAGCGTCTTTTAATTTCATGGCTGCAGTCACCATCTGCAGTGATTGTGGAGCCCAAAAAATAAAGTCTGACACTGTTTCCACTGTCTCCCCATCTATTTGCACATCAGAGCATCTTACAATTGCCTCTTGAAGCTACTTTCAGAAGCCAAGTATCTCACACTCAGGGAGAACAGCCCTATCACCTTCTAACACCCTTCTCCCTTGGGTACAGACAGCTACTATGTGCACATGCTATTAATAATGAAAACAAAACACTGCAATAATTTTGGCCAGATCCATAAATATTTATAAGGTCTTGGGTGAGTTCATACACATTTTCATATCATTTAATTTAAGAAGAGTTGTCATAATGAGCATTCGACCTAGATTTCAGTCTTGACTATGTCATTTGCTTGTTGTTACTTTGTGCAAAGCAGTTGCCAACAGTGTGTTTAGTTGTAAATAGGAAGGACTTCTCTGACTACTTCACACAGAGATGAGCTAATTAAAAGAAATGAGGGTGTGTAAACTTACCTGCCATGTCTATTGCTAGGAAAAGTAAGCTCAGGCACATTATAAATTCAGTGTTGTCCTGAAATTTCTTACCTTGTAATTGCTGGAATATCAGAAATCAGATGTGTCTGGACTACTTGATACAAACACAACACCAAGTCTGTGTTTTTTCACACCAGCACATAGCAGTTGATTAACTGACATTAGTTTCACGCAGTCCATGTTTACTTCACTCCTCACCAAAGAGAGGTCAGAGATGAATTAGTTCAAGCTTGTTTTTAAATTTGAGGAAAGCAAAACCCAAATAGGTGAAGGGACAGGTGAAACTTCTGGCTTCACAGTAAATCTCTCTCAGCCTGAGTTTCCCCATCTGTTTAATAAGGGAATTAAACTAGATAAGTAATTTTAAACCTGTGTGAATCTGCTATAAAGCAAAAGAAATTCAGCTTGGTGCTCTGTGGTGACCTAGAGGGGTGGGATGGTGACGGGTGGGAGGGATGTCTAAGAGGGAGGGGATATATGTATACATATAGCTGATTCACATCATTACAGAGCAGGAACTAACACAACACTGTGAAGTGATTATACTCCAATAAAATACATGCATACATACATCAAACTGTGTTTCACAGCAGAGCCTACCCACAGAGAATGCTCCAGCCAGAGCAGACCTGCCCATCGGGCACTATATATTTCAGTTCTGCATTAGTTCAGCTCAATCTCTCAGGAGTGTCTGACTCTTTGCAACCCCATGGACTGCAGCATGCCAGGCCTCACTGTCCTGGAGTTTACTCACTCATGTCCATTGAGTCAATGATGCCATCCAAGAGGGCTAATAGGGAAGTAAAAAAAACAAAAAAACAAAAACTAGAGACAACAAGCATAGATGATTCTTCCAGGGAATTCTGCTGTAAAGGAGAACAAAAAATGGTGTGCCACTGACAAGGACATACGGGAAGGAGGGTCAAGAAAACTTTAGATGTGAGAAATAACCTATTCCATTAATAATAGGAATGACCTATTAGAGAAAGTTCAGTGATGGAGTTGAGAGGGGATGATTGTAGCAATGTCCTTGTGCAGACATCACCAAATAGTCAATACTGAAATCAGATTGATTACATTCTTTGTAGCTGAAGATGGAGAAGCCCTTTACAGTCAGCAAAACAAGACTGGGAGCTGACTGTGGCTCAGACCATCAGCTCCTTATAGAAAAAATCAGGCTTAAACTATGGAAAGTGGGGAAAACCACTAGGCCATTCAGGTATGACCTAGATCAAATTCCCTATGATTATACAGTAGAGGTGATGGATAGATTCAAGGTATCAGGTCTGGTGGACAGAGCGCCTAAAGAACTATGGACAGACGTTCAGGACATCGTATTGAAGGCAGTGAACAAAACCATTCCAAAGAAAAAGAAACACAAGAAGACAAAGTCGTTGTCTGAGGAGGCTTCACAAATAGCTGAGCATAAAAGGGTGTGGGTGTGGCACAAGCCCTCTTGGAGGAGGTCGCCTAACCCCAACCCAGAGCCACCAGAACTTATACAGGACTGGGGAAACAGACTCTTGGAGGACACAAACAAAACCCTATATGCACCAGAACCCAGGAGAAAGGAACAGTGACCCCACAAGAGACTGACCCAGACTTGCCCGTGAGTGTCCAGGAATGGCCTGCTTGCAGGGTCAGGGGCACTGAGTGAGTCAGGAGGTCATCATTTTCTTCCTTCCCTCCACCATAGTTTGGTCTCAGGTCAAAAAACATGGAGGGAACACAGCCCCGCCCATCAACAAAAAAGTGAATTAAAGATTTACTGAGCACGGACCTGCCCATCAGAAGAAGACCAAGTTTCCCCCACAGTCAGTCTCTACAAATCAGGAAGGTTCCATAAGATTCTTATCCTTATCAGAGGACAGACAGAATGAAAACCAGAATTACAGAGAGGTAATCAAACGATCACATGGACCGCAACTTTGTCTAACTCAATGAAACTATGAGCCATGCCATGTTAGGCCACTCAAGACAGATGGCTCAGGGTGGACAGTTCTGACAAAATGTGGTCCACTGGATTAGGGAGTGGCAAACCACTTCAGTATTCTTGCCATGAGAACCCCATGAACAGTATGAAAAGGCAAAAAGATACGACACCGAAAGATGAACTCCCCAAGTCGGAGGGTGCCCAATATGCTACTGGAGAAGAATGGAGAAATAACTCCAGAAAGAATAAATAGATGGAGCCAAAGCAAAAACAACACCCAGCTGTGGATGTGACTGGTGATGGAAGTAAAGTCCAATGTTATAAGGAACAATATTATGTGGGAACCTGGAACGTTAGGTCCATGAATCAAGGCAAATTGGAAGTGGTCAAAGAGGAGATGGCAAGAATGAACATTGACATTTTAAGAATCAGTGAACTAAAATGGACTGGAATGGGTGAATTTAATTCAAATGACCATTTTATCTACTACTGTGGACAAGAATCCCTTAGAAGAAATAAATTAGCCATCATAGTCAACAAAACAATCCGAAATGCAGTTCTTCGGTGCAATCTCAAAAACAACAGAATGATCTCTGTTCATTTTAAAGGGAAACCATTCAAATATCACAGAAATCCAAGCCTATGCCCCAACCAGTAATGTTGAAGAAGCTGAAGTTGAACAGTTCAATGAAGACCTACAAGACCTTTTAGAACTAACACCCCAAAAAGATGTTCTTTTCATTAGAGGGGACTGGAATTCAAAAGTAGGAAGTCAAGAGATACCACAAGTAACAAGCAAATTTGGCCTTGGAGTACAAAATGAAATGGGGCAAAGGCTACAGACTTTTGCCAAGAGAATGCACTGGTCATAGCAAACACCCTCTTCCAACAACACAAGAGAAGACTCTACACATGGACATCACCAGATGGTCAATACCGAAATCAGATTGATTATATTCTTTGCAGCCAAAGATGGAGAAGGTCTACACAGTCAGCAAACGCAAGACTGGGAGCTGACTCTGGCACAAATCATGAACTCCTTATTGCCAAATTCAGACTTAAATGGAAGAAAGTAGGGAAAACCACTAGGCCATTCAGGTTTGATCTAAATCAAATCCCTTATGATTATATAGTGGAAGTGAGAAATAGATTCAAGGGATTAGATCTGATAGACTGAGTGCCTGAAGAACTATGAATGGAGGTTCCTGACATTGTATAGGAGGCAGTTATCAAGACCACCCCCAAGAAAAAGAAATGCAAAAAGGCAAAATGGTTGCCTAAGAAGGCCTTACAAATAGCTAAGAAAAGAAGAGAAGTGAAAGGCAAAGGAGAAAAGGAAAGATATCCATCTGAATGCAGAGTTCCAAAGAAAAGCAAGGAAAGATTAAGAAAGGCTTAATCAGTGATCAATGCAAAGAAATAGAGGAAAATAATAGAATGAGAAAGACTAGAGATCTCTTCAAGAAACTTAGAGATACCAAGGGAAAATTTCATGCAAAGATGGGCATAATAAAGGACAGGAATGGTATGGACCCAACAGAAGCAGAAGATATTAAGAGGAGGTGGCAAGAACACACAGAAGAATTATGCAAAAAACATCTTTATAACCCAGATAATCATGATGGTTTGATCACTCACCTAGAGCCTTACATCCTGGAATGCAAAGTCAAGTGAGCCTTAGGAAACATCACTATGAACTAGTGGAGATGATAGAATTCCAGTTGAGCTATTTCAAATCCTAAAAGATGATGGTGGTAAAGTGCTTCACTCAATATGCCAGCAAATCTGGAAACCTCAGCAGTAGCCACAGGACTGGAAAAGGTCAATTTTCATTCCAATCCCAAAGAAAGGCAACGCCAAAGAATGTTCAGACTACCGCACAATTGTACTCATCTCACACGCTAGCAAAGTGATACTCAAAATTCTCCAAGCCAGGCTTCCACAGTACACAAACCATGAACTACCAGATGTTCAAGCTGGATTTAGAAAAGGCAGAGCAACCAGGGATCAAATTGTCAACATCCATTGAATCATCAAGAGAGCAAGAGAGAGCCAGAAAAACATCTATTTCTGCTTTATCAACTATGGCAAAGACTTGGATTGTGTGGATCACAACAAACTGGAAAATTCTTCAAGAGATGGGAATACTAGACCACCTTACCTGCCTCCTGAGAAATCTGTATGCAGGTCAAGAAGCAACATTTAGAATTGGACATGGAACAAATGTTCCAAATGTTCCAAGACTGGTTCCAAATTGGGAAAGGAGAGCATCAAGGCTGTATATTGTCACCCTGCTTATTTAAGTTATATGTAGAGTACATCATGCAAAATGCTGGGCTGGATGAAGCACAGGCTGCAATCAAGTCTGCTGGGAGAAATATCAATATGCTCAGATATGCAGATGATACCACCCTTATGGCAGAAAGTGAAAAAGATGATGAAAGTGAAAGAGGAGAGTGAAAAAGTTGGCTTAAAGCTCAACATTCAGAAAACTAAGATCATGGCATCTGGTCTCATCACTTCATGGCAAATAGATGGGGAAACAGTGGAAACAATGAAGGAATTTTTCTTGGGCTCCAAAATCACTGCAGATGGTGACTGCAGCCATGAACTTAAAGATGCTTGCTCCTTGGAAGAAAAGCTATGACCAAACTAGACAGCATATTAAAAAGCAGAGACATTACTTTGCCAACAAAGGTCCATCTAGTCAAAGCTATGTTTTTTCCAGTAGTCATGTATGGATGTGAGAGTTGGACTACAAAGAAAGCTGAGAGCTGAAGAATTGATGCTTTTGAACTGTGGTGTTGAAGACTCTTGAGAGTCCCTTGGACTGCAAGGAGATCCAACCAGTCCATCCTAAAGAAAATCAGTTCTGAATATTCACTGGAAGGACTGATGCTGAAGATGAAGCTCCATACTTTGGCCACCTGATGTGAAGAACTGACTCCTTGGAGAAGACCATGATGCTGGGAAATATTTAAGGCAGGAGGATAAGGGGACAATAGAGGATGAGATGGTTGGATGGCATCACTGACTCAATGGACATGAGTTTGAAAGTTCTGGGAGTTGGTAATGGACATGGAAACCTGGCGTGCTACAGTCCATGGGGTCACAAAGAGTCTGACATGACTGAATGACTGAAATGAGCAAAAAAGAGAAGCAAGGGATAAAGGGAAAGACATGTTCAAGTGAATGCTGAGTTCCAGAGAACAGCAAGGAGATATAAGAGGGACTTCTTCGTTGAGCAAAGCAAAGAAATAGAGTAAAACAATAGAATGGGAAAGACTAGCCATCTCTTCTGGAAAACTGGAGATATGAAAGAAACATTTCATATAAGGATGGGCATGATAAAGGACAGAAATAGTAAAGACAACAGAGGTAGAAGAGATTAAGTAGAGGTGGTAAGAATACACAGAAGAACTGTACATTATCTCAGATTGGTTATCTCAACCCCTACAGATTGGTCACTCTAGAGCCAGAAATCCTGGATTGTGAGGTCAAGTGGGTCTTAGGAAGCATTACTAGAGACAAAGCTAGTGGAGGTGATGGGATTCCAGCTGAGATAAACTGCTGCACTCAATGTCAGAAAATTTGGAAAAGCCAGCAGTGCTCATAGGACTGGGAAAGGTCAGTTTTCAACACAATTCCAAAGAAAGGCAGTGCTAAAGAATGTTCAAACTACTGGACAATTGTACCCACTTCCCATGCCAGTAAGGTTATGCTCAAAATCCTTCAAGCTAGGTTTCAACAGTACTTGAATCTAGAACTTCCAGATGTACAAGCTGGGTTTAGGAAAGGCAGAGGAACCAGAGATCAAATTGCCAACATTCATTGGATCATAGAGAAAGCAAGAGAATTCCAGAAAAACATCTACTTCTGTTTCATTGACTACTTGAAAGCCTTTGACTATGTGGATAACAACAAACGGTGGAAAATTCGTAAAGAGATGGTAATACCAGACCATCGAATCTGTCTCCTGAGAAACCTGCATGCAGGTCAAGAAGCAACAGTTAGAACTTCATGGAACAGATGACTGGTTCAAAATTGGGAAAGGAGTAAGACAAGGCTGTATATTTTCACTCTGCTTATTTAACTTATATGCAGAGTACATCATGTGAAATGCTGGGCTGGATGAGTTACAACCTGGAATCAAGATTGCTGGGAGAAGTATCAGCAACCTCAGGTATGCAGATGATGCCACTCTAATGGCAGAAACTGAAGATGACTAAAGAGACTCTTGATGAGGGTGAAAGTGAAGAGTAAAAAACCTGGCTTAAAACTCAACATTCAAAAAACTAAGATCATGGCATCTGGTCTTCTCATCACTTCATGCAAACAGAAGGGAAAATAGTGGAAGCAGTAACAGATTTTCTCTTCTTGGGTTCCAAAATAACTGCAGATAGTGATGGCAGCCATGAAATTAAAAGACACTTGCTTCTTGGAAGAAAAGCTGTGATAAACCATAGTTATAGACAGCATATTAAAAGGCAGAGACATCACTTTGCCAACAAAAGTCCATACAGTGAAAGCTAGGGTTTTCCCAATAGTCATGTATGGATGTAAGAGTTGGACCGTAAAGAAGGTTGAAAGCAGAAGAATTGATGTTTTCAAATTGTGGCGCTAGAAATATGCTTTTTAGAGTCCCTTGGACAAGAAGGCGATCAAACCAGTCAATCCTAAAGGGATCTATCCTGAATATTCATTGAAAAGACTAATGCTGAAGCTCCAATACTTTGGCTACCCAATGCAAACAGCCAACACATTGGAAAAGACCCTGGTGCTGAGAAAGATTGAGGACAGGAGGAGAAGATGGTGGCAGAGGATGGGATGGTTGGATGGCATCACTGATTCAATGGACATGAACTTGGACTAACTCCAGGAGATGATGAGGGACAGTGAGGCCTGGCATGCTGCAGTCCATGGGATTGCAAAGAGTTGGACGTGACTTAGTGAGTGAATAACAACAAGATAATCCAGTTATCAGCTTTGCTCAACTCAACAATTCAAGGCTTGAATCCTCAACTTGCCCACTTGGTAGCCTAGAAAGACAGTACAATTATTTCACTATCTCTACCCTTCCTCTAGAGATTAGCTGTGTAAACTCAAGGAGGTGATGTGTTTAAAGCACTTAGCTCAGTGCACAATGCATAAGTAGTTCTCAAATGTTAGCTAGTAATGGTAGTTGTAACCACCATTGTATAATAAAAACTGAAATACAGACTTATAGATTCTTGGAGGCCTAATTCAGTTGTGGATGACTTTATTTCTACAATGGCTGAGGATTCTAAAATTCACAGTAGTATTATTTGACAGACTGGAAAATTTCTAAATAACACCTAACAAGTCTTGGCCCTTCTCAAATATGGATTTCACATCAAAGTTAAGGTGTTTTATATTGAAGTTCATAAGAGTTTTATCTATTTCTAAAGAAAAATACCAGCCTTCCCCAAAGAAGACATAAAAATTTTAATTACAAATCTGGCTTTCTTAGATGTAACCACACCAATGGACCCTAGACATTTTCCAAACTCCACATAGGAGGACATATTAGGAGTATAATTTGTAAAATGATAACTGAAAGATCTAATTTAAAATACCATATCTCTGGAACTTTGCTGGTGGTCCAGTGGTTAAGAATCTGCCAGCCAAAGCAGGCAACACGGGTTCAATCCCTGGTCCAGGAAGATACCACATGTTGTAAAGCGGTTAAGCCCATGAACCATCACTACTGAGCTATCAATTTAGAGCCTGCCAGCTGCAGCTACTGAAGCCCTCAGGGCCCAGAGCCCATACTCCACAACAAGAGAAGCTACCGCAGCGAGAAGCTGAGCACAGCGACGAGAGTGATCCTCACTTGCAGCGACGAGAGAAAGCCCAGGCAGCAGTGAAGATCCAGCAGGAGCATAAATAAATAAATCTTTAAAAAAATAAAAAACCGTTATCTGAATACCAAGGAAATACTTATGTTAGTTTTAATTCAGTTCAGTTGCTCAGTCATGTCCAACTCTTTGAGACCCCATGGACTGTAGCCTACCAGGCTTCTCCGTCCATGTGATTTTCCAGGCAATTAACACATCATAAAATTTACTCTTATACAATTACATGTACTCTCATAAAATTATAAGTTTGTTCGTTTTTTTTTAGCAGATTCACAAAGTGGTGCTACCATCTACCCCTGTGTAATTCCAGAACATTTTTGTCATTTCATAAAGAAACCTGATACCAATTAGCAATCACTCCCCATACCCCACCACCAGTCCCTGGTGTTTTTAGTTTTTCTAAGGCATGATAATAGTATGGTTATTTTTAAAGAGTTCTTATGTTTTGTAATATATACTAAAATAATGATGAAATGACATCTGGCAATGGTGCAAAATAACCCAAGGATGGGGATATAGTTTAAAAAAAAAAAGATAAGCCACAAATCAATGATATTAAATTAAGATATTATTTGGGGGGACTTCCCCGGTGATCCAGTGGATAAGAATCTGCCTCTGGAGCTTCCCTGGTGGCTCAGTGTAAAGAATCTGCCTGCCAGTGCAGGAGACATGAGTTAGATCCTTGATCGGGGAAGATCCCACATGCCGTGGAGCAGCTAAGCCCCTGCACCACGACTATTGAGCCTGTGCCCGAGAGCATGAGAGGTGCAACTACTGAGACCCACATGCCCGCCAGCTCATGGTCCACAACAACAAGAGAAACCACCACAAGGAGACGCCCATGCACCGGAACTAAGAGGAGTCCCCAATTACCACAACTGAAGAAAAAGCCCACGCAGCTCACCCAGCACAGCCAAAATAAGTAAGTAAATACAGTTAAAAAAAACCTTTTTTTTTCATATTTGCTTGAAATCCGAAATGAAAAAGCTTAACTAAACAAATGTGACACATTAAATTTCAGAAAAACATTTAAATCAAATCTAAGACAGACCAATCTAAGTATTTAACCCTAAAAACAATTAAAAGTGGACCCTAGGTAACTACAAAGGATTAAATAGAAATTTTACATTCCTAAACACGCAAATATAAAACATTTTACCTTTATCCAACTTTATGTTCAATCTTTCTGTACCCTTCATCAAATATCCCTTCTGTAAGTAACATATAGTTGGATTTTGTTTCTTATCCATTGCCTTCTGATTGAAATATTTAGTCCATTAATTACCAATAGTTTGATTTAAATATACAATTTTCCTATTTTTTTTTTAACTTCTCTCACCTTTTAATATTTCCATTTTTCTCCTTTTGAGTCAAATGTATTATTGCTTCATTTTTTCTTCTCTGTTTGCTAGCCTTCACTATTCTTTTACCCTAGACATTACAGGATATGCCACTGACATGGTAAATCTCATGGAAATTAATTCATTATACCACTTCCCAGACAATACAAGAATCCAAACACATAATTCACATGGCCCTCCCATATTCTGTACTAATGTTGACATGTGTACCCAGGTATTTACCATTTTTTTCTCTATCAATCTTCCTCTATTTCTGGGTTCCTTTCTGAGATCATATTCCATATTCCGTTTTTCTTAGTGCCTCTTCCAGTGTGAGTGTCCTAATGATGAATTCTTTTGTTGTTATTGTTCATTTGAGATGTCTTTATATTTTAACCTTATACTTGAAGGATATTGTCAATGGCTATAGCTAATCTTTTAGCAATTTTAAAGTAGAATTTTATTATCTTTTGGCTTCAATCATGTGTGTATCTTTTGTTCTATCTGACTGCTTTGGTAATTCTCTCAATGTCTTTGGCTTTCAATAGTTTTAAGATGTGTGTAAGTATAGCCTTCTTTAGATTTATCCTTACTGTTCTTTAATCTGTGGTTTGATATCTTGACATCCTTAATCAGTTGGGGGAAATTCTCTGCCAATATTTTTTCAAATATTTCTTGTCCCTGTCTCTCTTCCCTTCTCATTAGACAACTTAGATCACATGCATGTTAGCCCTTTTCACATTATTCTGCCTGTATTTCATTTTCTCTATTTTCAATCCATTTCTCCTCACTATTTCTGAATGTAAGTTTATTTTTTCTGATCTTCCAAATCAGTGATATCTAACAGGGTGATAAATTATCTGTGTTCTTAATTTCAGTTATTGCAACTTTCAATTCTAGAACTTCTAAGCAATAATAAAGTTCAGGTCTCTCATGAAATAGTTCATTATTTTGAGGTTTTTACCTGGTAACATCAATATCTGGATCACAAGTTAGTCTGTTTCTATTATCTGTATTTTTATCTAAAGCTCTGGATAATGCTTTAATTCTCCAGAGATTTTCTTTAGCTTCTGACAGGCATTTAAAGCAGAAACTGCTCACCTTAACCCAATCGAGAATTAAGCAAATCAAAGTTGAATTTGTCTTTGAATAGCCTGATATATTCCTCATTCCCCTTTAATCCTAGGGAATGGTTCTTCAGGGGTCCCAACCGAAAATCCTGAGTAAGTTTACCAAGACACTTTTACCTTGGCAGACTCTGAACTACAGTTGTTTTCTCTCTAGCAAAATGAAAATACTGACAACCTTGCTTACTTTTAAGCTAATTTGCACCTGGGAAGCCAAGGAATGCTCCAAGGAGAAAGTACAGAATGCTGGGCTCATGATGCTAGTTTTCCATTTCTCTGAGATCTTGGCCTCTCAAGTCCTAGATGATGTATTACCCTAAAATGCCAACTTTGTCTCCGCATACCTGTAAGTTTGCTAAAATTTCTACTCAGTTTCTCAATCTCCCCACTCATGCCAATTAAAAATCAACGAATGCCTTTAGGAATAAAGCACTATAGAATGTTAACCTCACTCAACATATTTCCCTTCTCTCTTGGATCTTGGCCCCTCAATTCCTCACTGATTTGGTTGCTCTCTGACTCTTTCAAATGTATTACTGTTTTTATATTTTGTTGAACTTTTTTCATTGTAGGCATGAGACATGTTCTGGTGCAAGCTAGTCCAGCCAATCTAGAGACAGATCCTCCATGTTTGTATATAGTAATTACATAGAAAAACAGTGGTTCCCAATTCTTGATCTCAGAACCTGTCTATCAAGGAGTCCAAAGAGTTTTTTTCATTTTTAAGTGATGTAGATTAATATTTACCATATTAAAGTGAAAATTAAATTCTGAAAGATGTTTTTATTTACATGCTTGAAATATTTACTAATTTAAAATACTAATAATAAATGCATTACAGATTAACAAATTTTATAACCTTTTCCTCCTAATCAAAACATTGAGAGAAGAGTTCAAATTTTTGCCAATCTGTTTAATGTTTAGCTTAATAGAATAGAGTTGGAGTCTGTTACCTGATTCTGCATTCAATCTCTTGGCATATATTATTCTGGTTAAAGTATATGAAGAAAATCCAGCCTCATACAGACATGCAAATGAAAAATTAAAGTATTTTAATAGTCTTTTCTGATATTCATAGATTTTCTTGTTTATACTACAGCTAAACTAAAGAAGGGGGAGTTTCTTAAAGGTTAGCTATAATCAGAAATATGAAACTGTATTAATGAACTTTATTTTACCAAATTCTCTCCAGCGGTGAAGAACCCACCTGTCAATGCAGGAGACATAAGAGACATGGGTTCGATCCCTGGGTTGGGAAGATCCCCTGGAGGCGAGCATGGCAACCCATTCCAGTACTGTTGTATGGAGAATCAGGCAGGATGAGAAGGGGACGAAAGAAGATGAGTTGGTTGGATGGTATCACCGACTCAACAGACATGAATTTGAGAAGCTCTGGGAGTTGGTGATGGACAGAGAAGCCTGGTGGGCTACGGTCCGTAGGGTCACAAAGAGTTGGGCACAACCGAAGAAGCTTAGCACACAGATATTTGCAACATTGAAACATTTCATCATATAATGTTAATTTAAAAATGTTAATATCATCACCATCTCATCCAAGAATTTATGCTTTGAAAAGATACCAAACTCATGGTGGTAGAAATGTATTTGCCAAAATTTGAATTTTATCATTGGTGGCAAATATCAATTTTTTTCTTAAGCAATCAGCTCACTTTTTTCATTGTCAAGAAATTATTTACCAATAATTGAGACTGAAAAACAAAGCCTGTAACGTACTGCTTCAAGTAAAAGTGGTATTCCATGAAAAGTGAAAGTGAAAGTTGCTCAGTCATGTCTGACTCTTTGTGACCCCATGGACTGTGGTCCATGGAATTCTCCAGGCCAGAATACTGGAGTTAGTCTTTCCCTTCTCCAGGGGATCTTCCCAACCCAGGAATCAAACCCAGGTCTCCCACATTGCAGGCAGATTCTTTACCAGCTGAGCCACAAGGGAAGCCCAAGAATACTGGAGTGGGTAGCCTATCCCTTCTCTAGCAGATCTTCCTGACTCAGGAATTGAACCAGGGTCTCCTGCATTGCAGGCAGATTCTTTGCCAACTGAGATATGAGGGAATGAATACTAGTGGTCAATTTAGCTTACAACCCAATCACACGTGTGTTTTGGTATGTAGCAGAATTGCTTTATGTGTAGTTTCCATTTTGTCACCCAGAATATTAAAAATAATATTTTCATGGAGCAAAACTTACTTAATATGTTTTAATAATTTATCAAAAACATTCTTAGATGCAATTGGTACACATAAATGCATATACTTAAATATACACATAGATGGTCAATCTTCATTATTCACAGATTCTTATCTGTGAATTTGCCTAAATTTCTTAAATCTCATCTGTAACTCCAAAATCAATACTGTGGTGCTTTCAAGGTGTTTCAGAGACATGGGCAGTGTGTTGAAAAAATTGAGCCAACCAATGTACATAGTCTGAGATGGGACAGAACAAGGCAACAGTCTGCCTGCGTGTTTCAGCTGTCATCATGTAAATAAGTGTCCTTTATACAGTCTATTAACTGTTGCACCTTTAAGCTTTCTGTTGGTGCTTTTGTTGTTTAAAACAGCCTTCAAGCATAGTCTTGAAGTGCTGTCTAGCTTCCCTTAGTACAAGGAGGCTGCAATGTGCCTCATCCAGAAAACATGAGTCAGGCTAGCTTCTTTCAGGCATGAGTTATAATGCTGTTATCCAAGAGTTCAATGTTAATGAATCAGCAACATATATTAAATAAAATGCCTTTAAACTGAAACATGGGGCTTCCCAGGCAGCACTAGCAGTGAAGAACTTTTCTGCCAATGCTGGAGATGTAAGAGACACAGGTTCAATCTGTGGGTTAAGAAGATCCCCTGGAGCAGGGCACAGCCACCCACACCAGTACTGTTGCCTGGAGAATCCCATGGACAGAGGAGCCCAGAGGCCTACAGTCCATTAGGTCGCAGAGTCAGACACGACTGAAGTGACTTAGCACATACAAACTGAAACGCATATATAAGATTACAGGATAATTGGCTGATGAAAATGTCATGATCAGAGGCTCATAGGAACATACCCCTATACTTCACCTAAGAGTAATGGTTCAGTATTCACTCACTTTGTGCTTGGAGTAACTTACTATAGTGAGTAATGAGAATCAACCTTATATATACATACATGTAAATATATGCATGTATATAAAGTCCATGTATCACTGTAAAGCATTCAGTGATTACTAATAAGACTTGGTTCCATTGCTTTGATTTTCTCTAAGGTCTAAGCAAGCTTCTCTGGTGGCCCAGATAGTAAAGAATATACGGCAGTGCAGGAGACCTGGGTTTGATCCCTGGGTTGGGAAGATCTTGTGGAGGAGGGCATGGCAATCCACTCCAGATTTCTTGCCTGGAGAATCCCATGGACAGAGGAGCTTGCTGAGCTACAGTCCATAGGGTTGCAAAGAGTCAGACATGACTGAAGTGACTTAGCACAAGGTATAAGCAGTTTTATACCATTCCTTTGCACCATTAGTACAAATGACAAACACTTTAGGAAAAAAATCCTATTATTACTAGGAAAATACTGATAGGTCTCTTAGGGGTCAAAAAAAAAAAAAAGGTTTTCATTACCAAGCAGATTTATGTGAAGTATTAATTTCTTCCTTAAAATACATCTTCATTTCCCTGGTACTATATATATAAATTTTATGGTTATTACTTTTTATACATTGAGGGAGGTAGCATTTCCAAATGCTTTCAAGATTGTAAATTCCTCAGAATGAAGGTAAATCTTGAAAAACATTTATATAGAAAGAAATGTCATGCCTTGGTTTTGTCCTTTTCATTTGTTAATGAATGCTTTTGTTTTGTTAATATAATTAACTGTTCCTAAGGTACCTCTAAATTAAATCCATTGAACATATTAAATAGTCTATAGGTTACTTATTTACACATTTTAAGGCAGAATATGATCATATATACAGAGCATGACTTGAGGGAGTTATAAATGGAAGAGATAAACTTGGCTTGAGGTGATGACAAAATGAAATTACTAAGGAGAAGAGAGACATTTTTTACTTTAAACTACAGATATTATTGCCCAAAGGGAGGAATAGACAAATAGATCACTTCTATTGCCTTCATGGCTAACGTATCATTTGATACGAGAAAAGGAGAAAGGACACCTTAAAAACAAAAGGAAAAGGGTAGGTAATATGAGTGGATAAAAGAGGAGATAAATTGAAAATGAGGATTAAAAGTGAAGAAATGCTGAGAAATTATTGATAGATATGTTTAGAAGGCTGAATAGACCATCTTTCAACAAATTCTATCATTCCAGCCTAATGAAACCTCTTCTCTCACTCCCTTCTTCAGGCACTGGCCATACTATAAGGTTATTAAAGATGAGATTTTAATATTTAGTGAGATGAGGCTATAAGAAACTTGACTGAGTTGGTATTGACGCTCCTAGGGCTCACAGGGTGCTCTGTAAGATCAAATAACCCAGACTGTGGGAATATTCACTCTTTCAATTATCTTGTAACAATACCAATAATAGGGCAGGAAGTTGGAAAGTGTTCCTCTCTTCTCTTTAGGGGATGAGGGGAGGAAAAAGAATGGAACAGTGAGGTGCAATTTGAGTTTATGGGGTCACACAGAGTTGGACACGACTGAAGTGACTTAGCAGCAGCATCAGCAGTTGAAGCACAAAGTTTCAGGGTTTTTTAATCATGACAAGCAAACTGGCTCTGGTCACATGGACTTGAGCCAGAACTAGTCAAGAAGCCATGCTCCTTGCATCCTGCCAGTCTAGGCAAATATAATTGTTCTTCTCGGAGTATTTCCCAAACTCCTTCAGATGTCATTCATCACTGGGTAAAATTTGCCTCAGATGGGTGGGGTGCACGTTAGGAGGGTCTAAGCCAACAGTTAGTCTCCCTGGTGATGCAGGCATAAAGAATCCACTTGCCAATGCAGGAGACCGGAGACATGGGTTCGACTCCTGGGTCGGAAAGATCTCCTGGAGAAGGAAATGGCATCCCATTCCAGTATTCTTGCTGGGAAATCCCATGGACAGAGGAGCCTGGCAGGCTATAGTCCAGGGGGTTGAAAGAGTCAGATGTGACTTAGTGACCAAACAAAAACAAGCCCACAGTTAAGGCAGCAGGGCAGTCAGTCGCCCTGGTAAGCCTGCACAGTGACTACATCAGCAGTCCCAGGAAGGAAAGGAGACCCACAGGTTAGTGACGCCTCGAGGGTCACCTGCAGTAGAGCCAATGACTGGTGGTGGAGGAAGCCAGCATGGCAGAACCTCAAGACTCAAAATTCCTGAGCAAATACAAAAAAGGAAAAACACACACACACACACACACCTAGCAGCTCTTCACGGAGAATTAACTTTCAGTAGGGAAGCAGTAAGGGGACCATATCTCTTAAGAGCTCTTAACTTTCTCAGTAGCTCTAGGGTCAGCAGGTTAAAAGACTAGCTTTGTCTATGGTTTAGTGTTCATGTTTCTTACAAATTGTCTTTTCATTAGGGTTTTAGAGCCTGTACTTCGGAGTCAGTAAATGATGCAAGAAAGCAGACTCAATTGATTTGCAACAAAACCTTTCCCCTTGCTGCAGAGATGCTGGGCACTTACCCTCTAGGAGATTTCCCTGTAAAGCCTTGCCTTTGTCCTTCCTCTGCTGGTTTTACTGAAGGCAGGATGCATTTAGCCCAGATGGTAACACAAAACTTGTGTGTAATGGTAACTTTACTGCTCCAACTTTGAAATTGGTTATAACAGCCCTTATCAGCAAATAAAAGCCTCCTACGGCAGAGAAGCAAAATGATTGAGAAACCCATAAAAAGCCAAAGAAGCAAGCCAGATGAAGTTAAAACAAATTTCACCTCTAAGTCTCCATTGATTTCCACAATAAATGTTAAAAACTAACGTGCTTCTTGGCCTTCTTTTGATTGTAAGTCATTATTATTGCACTGTTCTCACATCTACTAGTACTTTCTTAGTTGAGACCTTCTAGTAAAACACTCAAAATGGGCATTTTTAAAGATAAAGAGGTACATCCATTCAGATTCCAAACTCATAAAGTCGTGAGTTTTCCAGGGCTCATCTGGAATTATACCATACACATAAACAATGAGAGGCCTAAAAACTAGACTTTGGTTTTATAAAATATGTGCTTAATTTTATTCAATAAAGAAAATAGGCAGCTCTAAACTAAGACAGACAGTTTATATAGAATTCTCCTTCATGAGAAAACAGTCTGGTTACGTACAACTAATGAAATAAGCACAAAGGCTTAAAAAGCCTTAAAAAGCACAAAAGCGCCTATAACATGCTCATGTATTAAACTTCATTTCTATACCTAATAGCAATAAGAAGGTTGTAGTAATTACAAACCACTTATTCTGAAAAAGAGAACCCTTGTGATCATGATTTTTATTTATCAAACACTATAAAATTCATTTGCCGGAAAAGAGTTTTCACTATGGTATATAACCCCAAAGGTCTGAATTTAGGTACTACCAGAAAAAGCTACAGGGCAAAATCCATTCAGAACAAATAAGAACATTATTACTAATTAAAAAATAGTAACCAACTTTGGAATTGACATTCACTGGCTGTATTCAAACATAAGACACTAATATACTTCAATGGGCCCCCACACAGGAGCTTCTTAAATAGATCAGCAATTTCAAGATAATTTTGTATATTTTAGCAGTAAAGTCCTAATTGAAAATAAAATACTAATTTCTGGGTTTCCTCAAGAAATTATGACAACTACAGAAATCAGAATCTTCCTGCTCGTCTTCTGAAAACCATTCCAATAAACATAACATGAAAGAAGATCCATCATTTCGTACTAGGAAACAGGTAATGCTTTCAACTACAAGTTACGTGTATCTAGAGTAAACAAATAAACATTTGACAGCAGTGTCAAGTTGGAGTCCATATCAGAGCAGAGCCACATACGACCATGTGGAAAACAAGAGTCTAGTGGGATACTAACAAGGGGGGACACAGACAAAACTGCGTATGCACAAATAGAACCCAAAGCTGAGTAGGCACATTCTCGAAATGAACTGAGACCTCATGTAGCAGTTCAACAGCACACATGCTAAGTCATGTCCGACTCTTTGTGACCCCATGAACGGCAGCACACCCGGCTTCCCTGTCCTTCACTGTCTCCTGGAGTTTTCTCAAACTCGTGTCCATTGAGTCAGTGATTCCATCCAACCATCTCATCATCTGTTGCCCTCTTCTCCACTTGCCCTCAATCTTTCCCAGCATGAGAGTCTTTTCCAAAGAGCTGACTCTTCAGATCAGGTGGCCAAGTATTGGAGTTTCATCATCAGCCCTTCCAATGAATATTCAAGGGTTGATTTCCTTTAGGACTGACTGGTTTGATTTACTTGCTGTCCAAGTGACTCTCAAGAGTCTTCTCCAGCACCACATTTTGAAGGCATCAATTCTTTGGTGCTCAGCCTTCTTTACAGTCCAACTCTCACGTTTGTACATGACCACTGGAAAAACCATAGTTTTGACTATACGGATCTTTGTTGGCAAAGCCTCTGCTTTTTGATACGCTATCTAGGTTTGTCATACTTTTCTGCCAACTGGCTAGCAGGAAATAGGAAGGAAAAGGTCTGATGTTGCTCAGAAACAGGTGGCAGATCTGGAAGCCAATGCTTGTGTGTGTGTATGAATGGAGAGTAGGGGTGGAGGTGACTTGGTGTGTAAGGAAGACCAAAAGAATGAAAATGAAATAGGGCAAAGTGAATTAGAGAGAAAAATGTTAGGCATAGAAGAGAAGCAAAGACCCAAAAAAACCTATAACTGGAGTCACTGAAGACAAAAAACAATTTTAAACATAAAATAGAATTATTCATCATCCAAACAAAAAATGATTGAGGAAGATTTGGCAAAGGACTAGTGGTTCTTTAATTTACATATGAAAAATACATTTAATTATAGACCTGAGACCAAAACAAAGCAGATAAATATAGAAGAAAAGAAGGTAAATGTTAAATGTTCTATCAAGGTAGAATGTTCTCCCATTTTAAAAATGGGAGGAGAGAGAGAGAGAAGTAAAATAATGATTGCCTCAGAGGAAACAGGTGGATGCTGAAAGGCATTAATATCAAGATTGTCATTAGCACAAAATACATACCTTCAAAAACAAAAATATATGTGAGAGAAAAGACCATGTAGAAAAATACAGAAAACTAAACAGAGAATATGAGCTATTTCATACACATACTGCTATATTTAACATTTATAACCAACAAGGTCCTACCGTATAGCACACAGAACTCTGCTCAATGTCATGTGGCAGCCAGGATGGGAATGGCTTTTGAAGGTGAATGGATACACGTATATGCATGGCTGAGTCCCTCCACTGTTCACCTGTAACTATCACAACATTATTAATTGGCTAAACCCCAATACAAAATAAAAAGCTTAAAAATATATATGAAATATTTGAAACTAAACATAACAGTCATATCAGTAAATGTAAAAAGACTTGATCCATCTATTAGAAAAAAATATTTTCATACTGACTTACAAAGAATATCTCATGAGAAGAGAGTCCAGAAATAAACCAACCCAAATGTGGTCAAGTTATTTATAACAAAGGAGCCAAGAATATACAGCCCTCCCTGCATATCCATTGGGTATTGCTTCTAGGATCTGCCACGGATATGAAAAAATTCATGGATACTCAAGTACCATAGTTGGCTGTCCATATCCACAAATTTCACAACCACAGAACCAACCACAGAACATGTGTTAAGTTTGCTGGCTGGTTGAATGTACAGATGCAGAACCTGTGAATACAGACAGCCAACATAAATTTTTTGAAAAAGATTCACATATATGTGGACCCCCAAAACTCAAAATCCCCTGTTATTCAAGGGCCAACAATACAATGGGAAAATGACAGTTTCTTCAATAAATGGTGATGGGAATACTGGACAGACACATGCAAAAACAATCACACTGGACCCCTATCTTACCTCATACACAAAAATTCACTCAAAAGGGATTAAAGGATTGGATTTAAAACCTGAAACCATAAAACTTCTATGAGAAAACATAGATGTTAATTTCCTTGCCATTGGTCTAGGTGAAGATTATTTTATTTATTATTTTATTTATTATTATTATTTTTTGGATCTTACACCAAAACAACATAAAATAAAGTAGGACTACATAAAATTCAGAAGCTTCTGCACAACAAAACAGTCAACTAAATGATAAGGCAACCTGCTGAAAGGGAGAATATGTTGAGTACTCAGTCATGTCCGACTCTTAGCGACACCACGGACTGGAGCCCGCCAGGCTTCTCTGTCCATGGGATTTTCCTGGCAAGAATACTGGAGTGGGTTGCCATTTCCTTCTCCAGTTGAATGCGAGAAAGTATTTGCAAATCATCTATCTGGCTAAGGGGTTAATATCTAAAACATATAAAAACCTCATAAAACACAACAGCAGAAAACAAACAAAAATCCATTTTAAACATAGGCAGAGGATCTGAACAAACATTTTCCAAAGAAGTCAAACAGATGGCCAAAAGCTACATGAAAAAGCTCAACATCACTAATCCTGAGGAAAATGCAAATCAAAACTTCAGTGAGCTATCACCATGAAGACAAGAGAGGACAAGTGTTGGTGAGGGTGTGGAGAAAGGGGACCCTCATGCACTGTTAGTGGGAATGTAAATTGGTGCAGTCACTATGGAAAAGACGATGGAGTTTCCTTAAAAAAACTAAAAATAGAACTACTGTATGACCTGGCAATTCCACTTCTGGATATTGATCCAAAGACAAAAACACTAACTCAAAGATATATGCACTTCTGTGTTCCTTGCAACATTATTTTAGAAGGCCAAGATATGGGAAAAACCTAAGCATCAACTGGAGAGATGAATCGCTAAAGATGTGGTGTATATATACAATGGAATATTATTCAGTCATAAAAAGGAAATCTTGCCATTTGTGACAATATGGATGGACCTTGAGGGTATTACACTAAGTGAAATAAGCCAGTCACAAAAAGATTGATTCCACTTATATGAGATACCCGGAATAGTCAAATCCAGAGAGAAAGAATGTAGAGTAGTGATTGCCAGGAGTTGGAGAGAGGGGAAAATGGAGAGTTATTATTTAACAAGTATTTTAATTTTACAAGATGAAAAGAGCTGTAGAGATAAATGATTGTAATAGTTGGACAACATTATGAATATATTTAATAGATCTGAACTGTACACCTAAAAATGATTAGGATGATAAATTTTGTATATGTGCTGCGCTGTGTTGAGTTGCTTAGTTGTGTCCAACTCTTTGCAACCCCATGGACAGTAGCCCACCAGGCTCCTCTTCCATTGGGATTCTCCAGGCAAGAATACTGGAATGGGTTGCCATGCCCTCCTCCAAGGGATCTTCCCAACCCAGGGATTGAACCCAGGTTTCCCACATTGCAGGAGGATTCTTTACTGACTAAGCAACCAGGGAAGCCCAAATTTTATGCATATATTACCACAATTTAAAAAAATTGATAAAACAAAATAAAGAAAACTCCCATTTACAACAGCACCAAGCAGGTAAAATACCTGGAAACAACCTTAAAATAAATTCAAGAAACTTGTATGAGGAAAATATTAACACAGTATGAAAGATATAAAAGTGTCCTTTCATTAAACAAGCGAAAAGACTTAAACAAATGTCCTTATTATAGGGCAAGATTAATCAAATTCCTAAAGTTTGGATGACAGTTATCTATCTTATTTTTATAAATACATCAGTTCAGTTTAGTCACTCCACCGTATCCGACTCTTAGCAACTCCATGGACTGCAGCACGCCGGGCTTCCCTGTCCATCACCAAATCCTGGAGCTTACTCAAACTCATGTCCATCAAGTCGGTGATGCCATCCAGCCATCTCATCCCCTGTTATCCCCTTCTCCTCCTACCCTAAATGTTTCCCAGCATCAGGGTATTTTCAAATGAGTCAGTTCTTTGCATCAAGTGGTCAAAGTATTGGAGTTTCAACTTCAACATCAGTCCTTCCAATGAATATTCAGGACTGATTTCCTTTAGAATTGACTGTATTCATCTCCTCACTGTCCAAGGGACTCTCAAGAGTCTTCTCCAACACCACAGTTTAAAAGCATCGTTCTTTGGTGCTCAGCCTTTATAGTCCAACTCTCACATCCATACATGACTACTGGAAAAACCATAGCTTTGACGAGATGGAACTTTGTTGTCTAGGTAATGTCTCTGCTTTTTAAAATGTTGCCTACATTACTCAAGCTTTTCTTGCATCTTTTAATTTCATGACTGTAATCACCATCTCCAGTGATTTCGGAACCCAAGAAAATAAAGTCTCTCAGTGTTTCCATTGTTTCCCCACCTGTTTGCCATGAAGTGATGGGACTGGATGCCATAATCTGAATATTGAGCTTTAAGTGAGCTTTTTCACTCTCCTCTTTCACTTTCATCAAGAAGCTCTTTAGTTCCTCTTCACTTTCTGCCATAAGGGTCGTGTCATCTGCATATCTGAGGTTATTGATATTTCTTCCAGCAATCTTGATTCCAATTTGTGCTTCATCTAGCCTGGCATTTCGCATGATGTACTCTGCATATAAGTTAAATAAGCAGGGTGACAATATACAGCTTTTACGTACTCCTTTCCCATTTGGAACCAGTCTGTTGTTCCATGTCCAGTTCTAACTGTTGCCTCTTGACCTGCATACAGATTTCTCAAGGAGGCAGGTAAGGTGGTCTGGTATTCACATTTCTTATAGAATTTTCCACAGTTTGTTGTGATCCACACAGTTAAAGGCTTTGGTGTAGCCAATAAACAGAAGTAGATGTTTTTCTGAAACTCTCTTGCTTTTTTGATGATCCAACGGATGTTGGTAATTTGATCTCTGGTTCCTCTGCCTTTTCTAAATCCAGCTTGGACATCTGGTAGTTCATGGTTCAAGTACTATGGAAGCCTGGCTTGGAGAATTTTGAGTATCACTTTGCTAGCGTGTGAGATGAGTACAACTGTGCCGTAGTTTGAACATTCTTTGGCATTGCCTTTCTTTGGGATTGGAATGAAAATTGACCTTTTCCAGTCCTGTGGCTACTGCTGAGATTTCCAAAGTTCCTGGCATATTGAGTGAAGCACTTTCACAGCATCATCTTTTAGGATTTGAAGTGGCTCAACTGGAATTCCATCATCTTCACTAGCTTTGTTCGTAGTGATGCTAATGTTTGTTTGCAGTGATGATATTCGTACAAATGCATATATTATCCTAAATTTAAAGGTAACATGTTTGTTTTCTGGAACTACATGGATGGTTTTACTAATAGTTTTAAACTTCATAGGGAAAAAATCATGCACAATTAGCTTTTTAAAAATGTGAGGGAAAAAGAAGTGTGAGTTAGTCTTCCCAAATATGAAAACATTAAATTTCCATAATGAAAAGAATGCAGGAGGAGCAGCTGAATAGATGGTAAGACAGTGGTACAGAAAGTCCAGAGCAGACCCAAGTAGATACAGAATTTCATATATGATGGTGGTAGCATCTCAGATCAGTAAGAAACAGAAATATGTGTTTTTAATAAATTGTATGAGATAGCCATTCACTAGGAAAAAGATAGATATTTGGGAGGAAAAATTATGGGTCCATTTCTCACAAATAAACTGGAATATAGCACTTCAAATATATCAGAGATATATCGAAAACAATGGAACTATATATATATATTTATACACACACACACACACACACACACTCATACACTTTAGAAGAAAATCTGGGTGAATCCCTTTATATCTGGTGTGGGAAAAATTCAGATATAAAGGAAAAACTGTTCAACTTAACCCCATAAAAATTTCTGAATGGTAAAAATTATAATAAAAGTAAAAATGCAAATGACATGCTAAGAGAAAATGTTTGCCTAATCTCACAGCTAAGTAAGGAACTCTTGAAGGCTAGAAAGAGAAAGCTGATTTAATACATAAATGGGCAGATGACATAAATAGACATTTCAGAGGGAAAAAAATGTGTACAAGTGGTTTCTGAATCTATAACATTCATACCTAAGAAAATGATAAATATGTAAAAGTATACAGCATAGCTCATTAATGGTCTTACCAATAATGCTTCATTTGAATATTATCAAAGGAAAGTGGAATAAACTCAGATGATGAAACACATAGGACAACTGAGTTATAAAAGATCCAGGAAGGAAAAAGATGGGGAAACATTCTAGACCAAAAGAGACTAAGCAGAAATGACAATTGTAGAAGATTCCCAAATGACTCCCAGGGATCGTCCCAGATGATATTCTCACTTTTACACACTCCATTTAGTGTGTGCATGGGCTCAGGTCCTATGTGTGCACGCGTTCATGTGTGTAAGGAAGGTTTGCTCCTGATCAACAGAGCGGAGCACAAGTAACGGGCTGACATTCCTAAGATTAGGCTGTAAAAGACCAGGACATCCTTCTTGCTGCACTCTTTAGCTCCTCATTCACTGCTCTGAGGAAGCAGGATGCTGTGTTCATAGGCTGCCCTGAAGGGAGGAATCACCAGCTCCACATGGCAAATAACATAAGATAGGAAAACAGTTTTCTATCACTGAATAAAACATTACCAGAAACTTAGTGACTTTAAAAAAGCACACATTTTCGGCATCACAATTTCTGTGTGTCTGGAGTCCTGGAGTGGCTTAGTTAAGTCTTCTACTTAGGGTCTCAGAAGACTGTCCCCAAGGAATCAGCCAGCCTGAGTTCCTTTCTGAAATTCAGGGTCCTCTTTGCAGGTCTGGTGGTTGTTGACAAGTATTTTAACAACAACACAGTAAACTACCCATAAACAAGTGTATGGCTGAGTGTGTGTACATGGAAAGAAAGAGAGGTGGCAACATGCTAATTATTTGCAAACGTACATAAAAGCTACATAGATGGCCATTGTATTAATATTAATCTATATAAATTATTATATAATTTTAAACTGTCTTATAAATTAAAATTGTCAACTCTTCTGTAGGTTTTTAATTCTTCAAACTAAAAGTTTACATATCTAGGATGGATATTGCTGGAATTTCAGTATATAAGTAGAATTCTTAAAAATGACTTCACGGTGCAGGAGCAAGGTGCAGTGATTAACTCCAGAGCCCTGTCAAGGAGCCCTTAGCCTTGACAGTGACCAGAAGACACTCCTAGAATAAGACTTCATGAGGAACACCCTTGGTTAGAAGGCCTCTAAAATAAATCAGCTTGGAGGCTTTATCCCATCCTGAGCCTTTACAACTTTATGCTTCTTGATTCATCATCAAATCTGATCATGAGTCAACTGTTTTGCTTTTATATATGAAGGAGCTTCAACCATTTGAAATCCCATACCTTCCATGAGAAGTTAATAGAAAGCTAATTAAAGGTTTTGAACTAAAACACCCCTACCACTAATTTTATTTCATTTGGAGAATGCATCAGTTTTCAGTTGCTCAGTCATGTCCTACTCTTTGTGACCCCATGAACTGCAGCATGCCAGGCCTCTCTGTCCATCACCAACTCTTGGAGTTTACCCAAACTCATGTCCATTGAGTCAGTAATGCCATCCAACCATCTCATCCTCTGTTGTCCCCTTCTCCTCCTGCCCTCAATCTTTCCCAGCAACAGGAAACACCTAAGAATCTGGTTAAATTGTAGATTCTGATTCAGTAGGTCTGGGGTGTGGCTGAAAAGTTGACACTTCTGAAAAGCTCCTAGGGGATGCTGCTACTGCTGATGCAAGCACATTTCAAGTTGCATGGCCTCAGATCACCTTCCCAGTAGGCTGTAATTTAATGTGAAGGTCAGCTTTCAGTCATTCCAGTGCTAGTAACTTACCTGTGGATTCACTTTCTTAAGAAAGCAAAAACATATATAGGAAGAGATTTTCTATAACAAACTTGTTATTGCAAAAAAAAAAAAAAAAAAAGGAAATAATCGTAACGTCCATCAACAGGAGAATGGCTAAATTATGGTTTCTCTATATAAGGCAATGCTATTCTTTTTAAAAACTGTCTACCCTGTGACCCAGAAATTCCAATTCTAGGTATTTTCACCACAGAAGTGAAATAGGTCCACAAAAGACCTATGCAAATAAATGCACAGCAGTTCCACTCATAATTGCCAAAAACTATTAACAGCCCAGGAGTCTACCAAGAGGAAGACAGATGAACAAACTGTAATATATTCATAAAATGTACTACTACTTGCCAATTTAAAAAACCAAACCAAAACATAAACTACTGCTATCCTTAACAATATGGATGAATCTCAAGAACACCATACTAAGTTGAAACAAGTCTTAACACCAAAGAGTACATACTTTCTGAAGTTGTGATAAAATTCTGTTTCTTTATGGGGATTTGGGTTACAGAGTATCAAAACTCATCAAATGTTACACTTAAGATTTGTCAACTTAATTTTACGTAAAATCTATCTCCCAAGAGGTAAAATGTAAGCAAACACTGAACTAGTTAATTATATGCATAGGAAATACTTCGAGGGAATTTTATCAGTGTCAGCCACTTACTTTATTTTAAATGCATTAAAAAATGACTTTTTTTTTCATTTATTTGTGGTTAGAAGGTTTTTTTTTTTAATGGATATGTGAAAATGCAAATACAGTCAAATGTTAATGGTGGAACTTGTGAAATGGGTAAACTTTCTTTAACCTTTTGCACATTTAAATGTTTTTTCATATTGAGCTGTCGGGAAAAGTGAGATAGATGTGTGTGTTGACATGGAAAGATCAGCAAGCAATATCATCATGTGTAGAAAAATAAGTTACAGATATACCCACAGACGTATGTGAGAGTTCTGGCCAGATGGACAGGAAACCTCCTTGCAGTCATGTCTGAGGAATAGGAGAAGGTGTTGGTAGTAGAGATAAGGAGACTTTCTGAAAGGGAGAAAAGTGAAAGTTAAGAACTGCAGAACTGTCAAAAATAAAATTGCACAAGCAGAGGAAGTAATGACCCACAACAGCCAAAACTGAGCTCAGTATTGTACATAATGATACACACGTTGGAACACAAAACTAGCATGTATGTGTCTGGCGCTCTGGCATTTATACCGCGTGCAGAAACATGAGAAACTTCCCTCCATTCTGCTGATGCTCTGAGTAGTCAACTTTTATGATACTGAGAATACTCTGCCTAATATTGTAAATTAAAGTCAATATTCTACTAGGTGTTGGGATGTAATAATGAAATCAATTTAGTCTCTTTTCTTATTATACTTCTGAGATAGTGAATATTCAGATACCTAAATATGTTGGGATGTGATTTACAGTATTGGTTATAATGACAGATTTGGGATGTCTGCCCAGCCAGTGGCTCCCTCCCCAGGGAAGGCTTCTCACAGGGGGGTAATCTCAGGTGCATACTTCTTCCAGCTGACCTCAAATCTCTGGCCATAGCTGACTGGGCTAGGATGAAAACGTGGACCCAGGATGGTCTAATCAGATCTTGCTCTCTTGAGTTCAGAATTAAATTAAAATCTGTTCATTAATGTTTTTCTGCTATTGAGCTTGTACGTTCAGGACCTATGCTGATGCTATTTCCCACCATGTACACAGAAGCAGAGAAAGCTAGTGGGCCAGAAGAGAGAGCACGCGGTTGTGCAGAGAGAAGTGAAGACAAGAGTCAGTGAAGACCCCAAGGAGCTAAAAAGAACAGCTATTGGATTTCTGTTCACATCCCCGCACTTCTGTTCCCGGTACCTCACACAGTTCACTTGGGGGTCACTTCCCCTAGGTTCTGTGAGAATTCTGAAGCTGTCCAAAAAACTTACTTTCTTAAACCAAGGAGAAGAATTTCTCTTTCAGTTTGAAAAGCCATAACTAAGGCAATTATCATGGAACAATGTGCCAAGTGCATTTCAAGAGGTCAGAGGAGATCCTGTCTCAGACTCAGAATTCAAGAAATTTCATGTTAATACTACATAGGAAGTCATCTGGGACCAGGCTGGGTGGCCCTCAAGGCTCTAAACCTTGAGACTGCCTGTTCTGTGATTTCCCTCATCCATCTCTCCCAGCTAAGGGTCTGGAGGCAGAACATGGTCTAGAGATGTGAAAGTCTGTATCAGTCATCTCTCCTAAATTAATTTTCAACCCTGCTTTGTAAATACGGCCTTAAGATAATCTCCTAACCAATAAAATAAAAAACCCTTCTAACCACAAGTAAATGTCACTCCAAATTCTTTGTATTTAAAAAAGTCTCCATGAAACCACAGATTCTGAGTCATTAAATAACAACGTCAATGTATTTGTGAAACTTCCTTTCTCATCTTCCATATCATACCAATGGAGAAAAAAATGAATGGGTATAGTAGAGACAAGACATATAGAATATATAGAATACATATAGACAAGACATAGAGAATACAGAATGACAAGTAGAGACTCAGGGTTTTGTGATGTGAGGTTCTCATGCACTACAAAAAAAAAAAAAAAAAAAGCCAGTTTCTGCATGTGCTGTTTTGGACAAGCATACAGAGAAACTGAGAGCTGGCTACCATTTGCTGGCTTTTCAGTGCCTGGTGGAGTCACGGCCCCCTGGGCTGTTTAGTTCAGCACTCCCTCTCATAAGGAATAACATTTCTTTGACAGACACAAATGCCCATCAGAGCAGAATTAACTTCCTCTGGACTTAACACACGGGTAGTTGTTGTTGTTTAGTTGCTAAGTCATATCCATGCTTTGCAGCCCCATGGACGGTAGCCCGCCAGACTCCTCTGTCGATGGGATTCTCTAGGCAAGATTACTGGAGTAAGTTGCCATTTCCTTCTCCAGGAGATCTCCCCAACCTAGGGATCAAACCCACAGCGACTGCATTGGCAAGCAGATTCTTTATCACTGAGCGACTAGGGAAGCCCAATGTGTGGGTTACACATTGCCCAATGTATTTTGGTTTAAAATAAAGGAATTTCAAATCTCTTTTTGACACAGGTTGGGACCAGGGATCCTTTGCTTCAGTGCTTGCACCTGGACAAATGTCTCCTTCAGCAACAAAATACAAAGAAACCACAAGGGACCAAAAATAACAGCCTGCATGAACAGTTGGGGCAAAATATGGACAAAAAGATACAGAAAGACTGAAAAAAATCCAACTGCCACAGGGTGTCAGGAGCAAAAGCAGACTACTGAGCTCGCCTTGCTGAACACACACACGCCACCGGAGCTCACCTTGCTGAACACATACACGCCACCGGAGAGGCGGGCAAACCACCGAAGGCGCCCCTCTGGCCCGACCCCTGCACACACCCTTACCCTCACCCCAGGTAAGGAACTAGCTCACTCAGCACCCTGGGGAACAAGCAAAGGAACCATTACTTCTTTTTGCTCCTCCCCTCTGCAGCCTCAGGGGCCAAAAGAAAGCCCTGCCTGAATTTCTTGTCTGGGCTCTAGTAAATTTCTGCTAATGGGGAACAGCCAAGAACCCTGGTTAGTGCCACTTCTGTTTCAGTTACTTCTTAGTTGCACACTAGCAATAGCTGCTAAGATAAGGCAATGTCAATGTATATTTGTGCGTTCCACAAATATTTAAATGTGCCTCTGCCAGGCCACCTATGCGCCAAGCTCATGGGGAAGGTGGAATAAGTATATGTAAGGAATCTTGTGTTCTCTGAAGGACAATAATACAAGGTAAGAGTACATTTTAGGTAGGTTGGCTAGGAAAGACCTCTGTGACGTGGGGACATTTGGGCAGAAGCCAGAACACTAGAAGGCAGCTACCTGAGAAAAGAGCATTACAGGCAGAGGCAAACTACGTGTGTAAAGGCCCCGAGGAATGACAATGCCAACAATGTAGTCTCTAAGGAAAGCAGGGAATGTCAGAGTGAAAACAGGCCTTGATCTGTGTAAACAAAGCATATAGTGAATGATGAACAATGGTCCTGAGTCCTTAACACTCACCAATTTTCATAAATTCCTTTGCTATCTATGTGCCCCATCATTTTTCAAAGCTCCAAGGTAATTCATTATAGAAAACAATGGCTCTTTAAATGTAAAACGTACTTCCCCCCCCATTTTTACCCAAATGTTTCATCTGCCAGGTCAAACAGTGAATCCGTCACATAACTGCATTGCTTACAGATTTGATACATAGGCTCACAAAAATATAATAAAATAAAGCAGCCTTAATGTCTTTTATTAAACTCAGGCTGTCAATAAAATTTAAGGTATAAACTTAAGATTAGACAGTACTTGTAACTTTCAAACTGCTTTTTGTAGGCAAAGAGATCAGTGGATCAAAGAAACATCCAAGGAGCCCCATCATCCTACACACACACACACACACACACACACACACACACACACAGACTTTCTTACATGTAAATAGAATTTAAAAGCAGTGAGAAAATGTGGATTGTTGAATAAATGGTGGTAGAACAATTGGCCAGGGGGAAAAAATAGAGATGTATCATCACTGTTTATGCCAAAATGGGTTCCAGTGGATCAATAGGTTTAAAATAAAAAGTAAAATTGTGAAAGCCAAAGAAAACATTGCAATTAAAAAGAGTTATATTGGAGTAGGGAAAGCTAAAGCAAGGTATATAAGCCCAAAGCCTCAAAGATTAAGAATTATCATTACATTAAATTTCAAAATCATAAACAGTAAAAACAAAAGTGCTAGGAAAATGCAACATGAGAGAAAAGTCAAATGTCTCCCTTCACAAAAACATTCTGACAAATCAATGTCAGAAGAACAAACTCTCTTTCACTCACCCAGAAGAGGAAATAATATGGTTAGGCACTTGGCAGGAAAAAACTGCAAATGGATAAGCATATGCACAAATGCACATTCTAAATCAAAGAAATTTTATTTAAAACTATGAAATATCATTTATCACATTAACAAATACTGACAAATTTGAAAATGCAGTGTCAGTAAGGGTATAAGAAACAGGCTCTCTTTTGCTATTATTGGTGCAAGTGTAAACTGATACAGTCTTCTTGGAGGATAATTTGACTACATCCATAACAATCTAAAATCCACATGTCCTTTGACTTAGCAATTATACTTCAAACAATTTATCCCAATAGATAAATTCTCATACATGTATTAAGAGGCTAAGGCCACAGTACGATCTATAATATTTATTATAAAATTTGGAAGCAACTTAAACATTCACTGACAAATAATGCATTCAATAAACGACAGCATCATCATATATTATAATACCGTGCAACAACTAAAAAGATGAAGTCAACTTATACGATTAGGTAAGAGAAGACTTCCAAGACAAAGTGGTAAGTCATAAAAGCAGGACAAAGGCATCAGATATTATATGTACAGACCACACACAAGAAAAATATACTAGCAAGTACTAATGCTGGATAATACCTATCATATTCAGTATGGCTGAAGTTCATTGGTTTTATTAGCCCATGATCATATGGCCAGTGAGTAGAGAGGCAAGGACTCAAATCCAGATTTGTCCAACCTCATGAGCTCCTCAAAGCTCATGATCCTAGGGGGCAAAACAGAGATGGCAGAGTAGAAGGACGTGCACTCATCTTCTCCTGCGAGAACACCAAAACTGCAACTAGCTGCTAAGCAACCACTGACAGGAAAATGTTGGAACCCACCAAAAAAGATACCCCACATCCAAGGGCAAAGGAAAAGCCACAATAAGATGGTAAGAGGGGCACAGTCACCTTTAAAAGCAAACCTCATCCCTGCCAGAGACGCTTGGAGGGCACAAACAAAACCTTGTGTGCACCAGGGCCCAGGACAGAGGAGCAGGGATCCCACAAGAGACTGAGCCAGGACTTGCCTGTGAGTGTTTGGGAGTCTCCAGTGGAGGCGGGGGTCGGCAGTGGCCTGCTGTGGGTCAGGGACACTGACTGCAGCAGTCCTTGGAGGCGCAGCCAGCAGAAGTTCTTTTGGAGGAGGTTGCCGTTACCTTACCATAGTTTGGCCTCAGACCAAAATGCAGGGAGGGAACACAGCCCCACCCATCAGAAGAAATTGGCTTAAAGATTTACTGAGCATGGTCTTGCCCACCAGAGCAAGATCCAGTTGTCCTCACAGCCAGCTCATTCCATCATGAAGCTTGCACAAGCCTGTTATCCTCATCCATTACAGGGCAGACACAATGAAAACCACAGTCACAGAAAGCTAGCCAAAATGATCACATATATCACAGCCTTGTCTAACTCACTGAAACTATGCCCTGTGGGCCACCCGGACTGAAGGGTCATGGTGGAGAGTTCTGACAAAATGTGATCCACTGAAGAAGGGAATGGAAAACCACTTCAGCATTCTTGAAATGAGAACCCCATGAACAGTATGAAAAGATAAAAAGATATGACACTGAAAATGAACCCTCAGGTCAATAGGTGTCCAATATGCTACTGGAGAAGAGTGAAGAAATAGCTCCAGAAGGAATAAAGAGGTTGAGCCAAAGTGGAAACAAAGCCCAGTTGCGGATGTGTCTGGCAGTGAAAAGTAAAGTCCGATACTGTAAAGAACAATATTGCATAGGAACCTGGAATGTTAGGTCCATAAATCAAGGTAAATTGGAGGTGGTCAAACAGGAGATGGCAAGAGTGGACAATGACATTTTAGGAATCAGCAAACTAAAATGGACAGGGATGGGTGAATTTAATTCATATGACCATTATATTTACTACTGTGGGCAAGAATCCTTTAGAAGAAATGGAGTAGCCCTCAGGGTCAATGAAAGGGTCTGAAATGCAGTTCTTGAGTGCAGTCTCAAAAATGACAGAATGAACTCCATTCGTTTCCAGAGTAAACCGTTCAGTATCACAGTAATCCAAGTCTATGCCCCAACCAGTAATGCCAAAGAAGCTGAAGTTGAATGGTTGTATGAAGACGTACAAGACCCCCTAGAACTAACACCAAAAAAAGATGTTCTTTTCATTATAGAGGACTGACTGAATGCAAAAGTAGGATGTCAAGAGATACCTGGAGTAACAGGCAAATTTGGCCTTGGAGTACAGAATGAAGCAGGGAAAAGACTTAACAGAGTTTTGCCAAGAGAACACACTGGTCATAGCAAACATCTTCTTCCAACCACATAAGAGATGACTCTACACATGGACATCACCAGATGGTCAATACTGAAATCACATTGATTATATTCTTTGTAGCTGAAGATGGAGAAGCTCTTATACAGTCAACAAAAACAAGACCGGAAGCTCACTGTGGCTCAGATCATGAACTTCTTATTGCAAAATTCAGACTTAAGTTGAAGAAAGTAGGGAAAACCACTAGGCCATTCAGGTATGACCTAAATCAAATCCCTTATGATTATACAGTGGAAGTGACAAATAGATTCAAGAGATTACATCTGATATAATGCTAGAGGAACTATGGCGGTTCATAACATTGTACAGGAGGTGGTGATCAAAACCATCCACAAGAAAAAGAAATGCAAGAAGGGAAAATGGCTGTCTGAGGAGGCCTTACACATAGCTGAGAAAAGAAGAGAAGCAAAAGGCAAAGAAGAAAAGGAATAATATTCCTATCTGAAAGCAAAGTTCCAGAGAATAGCAAGGAGAGACAAGAAAACCTTCTTAAGTAAACAATACAAAGAAATAGAGGAAAACAATAGAATAGGAAAGACTAGAGAGCTTTTCAAGAAAATTAGAGATACAAAGGGAACATCTCATGAAACTGTGGTCACAATAAAGGACAGAAATAGTATGGACCTAACAGTAGCAGAAGATAATAGTAAGAAGTGGCAAGAATTAACAGAAGAACAATATAAAAAACATCTTAATGACCCAGACAACCATGATCGTGCGATCACTCACCTCAAGTCAGACATCCTACAGTGTATAGTCAAATGAGTCTTAGGAAGCATTACTATGAACAAAGCTAGTGGAGGTGATGGAATCCAGTTGAGCTAATTCAAATCTTAAAAGATGATGCTGTGAAAGTACTGTACTCAATATGCCAGCAAATTTGGAAAACTCAGCAGTAGCCACAGGACTGGAAAAGGTCAGTTTTCATTCCAATCCCAAAGAAGGGCAAAGCCAAAGAATGTTCAAACTACCACAGATTTGCACTCATTTCATATGCTAGCAAGATTATGCTCAAAATCCTTCAAGCGAGGCTTCAATAGTACGTGAACTGAGAACTTCCAGATTTACATGCTGGATTTAGAAAAGGCAGAGGAACCAGAGATCAAATTGACAACATATATTGGATCATAGAAAATGTAAGGGAATTCCAGAAAAACACATACTTCTGCTTCATCGACTACACTAAAGCCTTTGACTGTGTGGATCACAACAAACTGTAGAAAAATTTTTCAAGAGATGGAAATACCAGACCACCTTACCCGCCTCCTGAGAAACCTGTATGCAGGTCAAGAAGCAGCAGTTAACTCTGGACATGGAACAACAGACTGGTTCCAAATAGGGAAAGGAGTATATCAAGGCTGTATATTGTCACCCTGCTTATTTAACTTATATGCAGAGTACATCATGAGCAATTACGGGCTGGATGAAGCACAACCTGGAATCAAGATTGCCAGGAGAAATACCAATAACTTCAGATATGCTGATGACACCACCTTTATGGCAGAAAGTGAAGAGGAACTAAGGAGCCTCTTGATGAAGGTGAAAGAGGAGAGTGAAAAGGCTGGCTTAAAACTCAACATTCAAAAAACTAAAATCATGGTATCTTATCCCATCATTTCATGGCAAATAGATGGGGGAAAAATGGAAACAGTGACAGATTTTATTTTCTTGGGCTCCAAAATCACTGCAGATGGTGCCTACAGCCACGAAACTAAAAGATGCTTGCTCCTTGGAAGTAAAGCTATGACAAACCGAGACAGTGTATTAAAAAGCAGAGACATCAATTTCCCGAAAAATGTCCGTCTCGCCAAAGCTATGGTATTTCCAGTAGTCATGTGTGGATGTGAGAGTTGGACTATGAAGAAGGCTGAGTGCCAAAGACTCACTGCTTAGTGCAGGAGAATGAGTCACTTGGACACCAAGACGATCAAACCAGTCAATCTAAAGGAGGATGATGCTGAAGCATCATGAGACGGACTGATGCTGAAGCTCCAATAATTTGGGCACCTGATGTGAAGAGCCAACTCATTAGAAAAGACCCTGATGCTGGGAAAGATTGAAAGTGGGAGGAGAAGGGGATGACAGAGGATGAGATGGTTGGATGGCAGCATCAATTCAATGGACATGAGTTTTGAGCAAACTCTGGGAGACAGTGAAGGACAAGGAAGCCTGCCGGCTGAGCAACTGAACAAAAACAAATGTCATTTGATGAAGAAAAATAACCAAAGCAGCAAGCATACAAATAGCATGACCTTTCCTATCTTCTACTTCCCAAACCACCTGGTGTAAAAATGAACAGATCCGCAATGAAGGAAATAATAGAATTTTTACAATAGAAAGGCATTTTCATGTTTAAGTCCTTGAAAGGAAAAAGCTGGCATGGTGATAGAAGAATGTTTATCCCTGTCTCCCTTTCCCAGGGATAATCTGGAAAAATACCAGAATTTTTCAACATAAGAGTCTCTTGTCACTAACTGAGTTTCAGGTACAAAGCCTAGCAGACTGGAGTTCTTACCTTCTGGCCATCCACTGACCTGGTATTTTCTCTACCAGTTTCAGCTAAATTCTAGCCAGTTTAATAATTAAATAAATCCCCAGCTTGACAGTTTTTTATGTCAAATAAACCTATTCATCTATCACCAGAAATATAAACATCGTTCTAACACTAAGTATCGTTCTAACATCGTCAACTCACTGGGATGGAGTGAAATCCTTGGATGAATTCTAAAATTTGCCAGCCTATAACCTAGCAAAATTGCATTCTAGCCCTTGGGTTCAGTTTTTCTACACCGAACCAAACAGTGTAATTGCCCAGCCCTCCAGAATTCACTTTTCTTTGGGAGCAAGTTCTAACACTGGGATAAGCAGAGCCCAAAGGCCATCTCTGCGCCCTGTGATCCTGCCATACAGACAAAGCAAAGAGAACAAGTTAAAACTAGGGGCCAAATCCTCTATCCCAGAAATCTGAAGTTTGGAAAAAAGTGGCTGGGAGCCTGGTTTATTACTGAGTCAGCTGAATGGCAATACCTTATAGACAAAGTCCACAAATTCCTGCCGCTGGAGTTCCCAGAGCTATCCAGGCACCTACCCTCCCCAAACTCTGATAATCTTTCTTCCATTTCTGCAAGCCTGCTCAGTATCCTTTCTCCCCATGCTGTCCAAGACACCTTCTACTGTTTTCATCAACAACAAAACAATGTGAACAATACTTCCACTTGCTGTCAAGCCAATACCTATTTCCTGTATCCCTTGTTACCAGAATGCTAATGTTGCTTGCTTAAAGTAATACCTAGTTAAATACTCAATCCCCATCCTCCTTTGCAGCTAAAGGCAGTCACATGACCCAGTCCCCACCGATGAAACATGTGTAAGTCATTGGTGGAGCTGCCCGAAAGCCTCCTTCAAAGAGACTGGATGCTGGGGCCTTTTTATCTTTTGTCCTTCACTCTTACTGTTCCTTGGCTGGTGATATGATGCCTGGAGGTGACTCTGCCTTTTTGTAACCATGAGGCTGGGAGTCACACACTAAGGAGAGTGGGCCAGGAATAAAGAAGGAGCCTGTGTTCCTGAAAGCATCCTTCAACAGCCACACTAGCTCCACCTCAAGATTTTCTGTATGAGAAAAATAAAACCTGCATTTGTTCAGCAGTTAGGACAGGTTTCTGAAACAAATAGCTAAACATGGTCCCAAGGGACACATCTCTGGTCCTTTTGGGACATCTCTCCTATGAATTCAATTCAATGCAAGTGTTACCCACCAGGGCTCTTTGCCTTTTCCAATCAACAGAAATTGACTAGAGGTCAGACAAATTCAGGCAAGACTTTACTGGGGACGCTGCTATAGCAGAGGGGAGGAAGAATAAACATTAGGTTCCTTGCTTGCTTGCTCACTCCCTGAGCTGGGGGCGAGTTTGTTCCTTATACGGGGTGAGGGTAAGGGTGTGTCCACAGGTCGAGTCCGAGGGGTGGCTTAGGTGGGGTTGTGTGCAGGGGGCATGCAGAGTTCCCTGCTTTTGCTCCTGGCTCTTCAGAAGTGGCAGCTGGTTTTTTAATCTCTCTTTTGCCAGAATTTGTCCTAACTGTGTATGCACCCAGTTACTTTTAGCCCCATACATTCTTTGTATTTTGTTGCTCAAGGACAAATATGTCCAGGTGCAAGTATTGCAGCACTGCAGCAAAGGTCCCAGGTTCAAAGCCTGTCTCCCAAGTATTAGGAAAGGATATATGCGTACAAGTTGCCAGTCAGGAAAGGAAATAACGACATAAGGACAGGTCTGCCCTCTTGTGGTTAAAATATGTAGCTGCATAACCCATCCTAATAGAAAGGAGAGTTAAGTAAGTGATGAACAGAAGTACAAACAACTGCAGTGGAAACACAGAGGAATACATGAAATCTGACTGACAGGAGAGGGAAAATTTAATAGCAACAGTGGTAACTCATCTGAGCCTTGAGAAATAAACAGAATTTTGATAGGCAAAGTGCCTACAGGCCAAAGGGCATGAACAAAGGCTTGCAGCTCTGTTAGAAAATGGCAGTTGAAGAACTCCTTTTCTGATGTGATCATTTAAACACTGACAATGACAGCTGTCATTTAACTCAATACTTACCCTGCACCAGCTCTTTTGCATGCATTTTCTCAGTAAATCCTTACAATAAGCCACAAAAAGTAAGGCACTATTGTTATTATTCCCATCTTACAGATGCAGAAATTAAAGTATCAAGAAGTTAAATCATTTCTCCAGGATGACAGAGTTCATAAATGGCAGAGACAGATCCTGGTATAAATCACTCTGGCCCCACAGCCCAGCTTCTTAATCTGTCTAGATGCTTGATCATGTCCTTATAAAGAACTTACTAAAAGATGAGAGTGGCTACTGGCACATGGACCAAGTGGAATCCAATGGCTAAGATGACTACTGAATTCTTAAGAGTATTGTATTGTCAAGAGCCTGAACTAAAAGTAAGTGACTGTTTAAGACTTCAAATAACAGTTGGGCTGCCAAACATCACTTGTCAAGAAAGGAGCTGAGTTAGCTCCTAAGAAAAGTATAAACGTCCCTATAGCCACAATACTTGTGATTAAGAATACTGTAAACAGAACACTCTCCCCCAGAGCAGAGACAGGCTCTGAGAAGGACAATTTGCAATGGAAATACTCCAAGGGAGCAGAATGGAAACCTGTGAAGAAACATCCTCCAATAACAACCCAGGAAAGTCCTGAAAATGTGAGCCTTTCAAAATTGCTCCACACCAGGGACTACTGTGTACCTCTCATTCTTCCCCATTCCAGATGGAAATGATAATTAAAATTATTCTAGCCCTGCCTCTTTTATCACTGCATATTGTCGTCTTAGATGAAAAAGTTTTTTTTTTTTTTAAGTCACAAAAACATAATCAAGAAGAATGACAATCTGTTTTCAGCAGTATTATGGATAGATTCTTATCCCCTCAAACCAACTAGTTTCCGCACACAGCACTTTCCATTTCACTGCTGGACTCAGAGGAAGCAAAAGTACTTCACAAGGAGGAAGTAACACGTGTATGTTCCCACTCCACTGCTTCCCCCTGCCAAAACTGAATTAGAACCATGAGCAGTGAACACATAGGAGTGGTATAGCCGTGCAGAGAGTGAGGGACTTTACACAGCCAGGGCTTCGATTCTAAGATTAGACCTTCAGTCAATAGCAAGTGGAGGGTGGAGGCTCAACCTAAATTTCACAAAATAGACCAGAGGCTCTGGAATGAACGAAAGTGTCCCCAATGTTGGCAGCACTACTTGTTTCACATCATAAGCAAATAATTACAAGTTCTCTCTGGAAGAAACCGCCTTCAATTTAAAATCAACCTCATTAATTCTCACCACCAAAAATTACCACACACATGAGAAAAAGAAGCACCATGAAGGAGAGTTGGCAGGCAGAAACAATGACAGATTTGAACTCTCCTTTTTCCAAGGACTTGAAATATTAGAATCAGGTTGAGAATTTAAAATGACACTTTATGATTTTAAAAATAAGAGATGGAATCAGAAGACTATCAAAAATGAACTGGTGGTTTTAAAAATGAACCAAATAACTTAGAAATAAAAATATTTTATTATTATACATGAAATGTATTATATACATAATGGTACATACTTACTATACATTAGTTTCAATAGGTATGACAAATAGAGACCAAACATTGCTAATTAGTAGTAGTTTGGAAGATGGATATGAAGAAATTACCCATAATAAAGCACAGAAAACAGACATGAAAATTCCTAAAATGGGAATTGAGGGTAAAATGGGGGAAAAAGGTTCAAAAATCCTAAATAAAACATTAGCAAGGGGATTCAGCAACTAGTTAACTATATGAATAATTTTTTGACAGTAATAGAAGAAAAAAGATAGTCTTATTATATACAATAAAAATAAACAATTATGATAAACGCCATGAGTAAAATAGGTATGCTGCTGCTGCTAAGTCACTTCAGTCGTGTCTGACTCTGTGCGACCCCATAGACGGCAGCCCACCAGGCTCCCCCGTCCCTGGGATTCTCCAGGGAAGAACACTGGAGTGGGTTGCCATTTCCTTCTCCAACGCATGACAGGGAAAGGTGAAAGTGAAGTCGCTCAGTCGTGTCTGACTCTTAGCGACCCCATGGACTGCAGCCTACCAGGCTCCCCCATCCATGGGATTTTCCAGGCAAGAGTACTGGAGTGGGGTGCCATTATAGGAATTCTTTAATCTGATAAAGGAAATACATCTGAAACATCTAACAAATACTACACTTAGTACTTGAAAGACTGAGATAATTGCTTTTAAAGTCAGGAGAAATGTCCATCACTGTTTCTGTTCTATTTAGTTCAGATCCATCACTCAGCCGTGTCAGCCTCTGCAATGCCATGGAATGCAGCACATCAGGCTTCACCGTCCATCACCAACTCCTGAGCTCACTCAAACTCATGTCCATTGAGTTGGTGATGTGATCCAACCATCTCATCCTCTGTTGTCCCCTTCTCCTCAGTCCTTCCCAGCATCAGGGTCTTTTCCAAGGGTCAGTCCTTCACATCAGGTGGCCAAAGTATTGGAGTTTCAGCTTCAGCATCAGTCCTTCCAATGAATATTCAGGACTGATTTCCTTTAGAACTGACTGGTTTGATCTCCTTGCTGTCCAACGGACTCTCAAGAGTCTTCTCCAACATCACAGTTCAAAAGCATCAATTCTTTGGCTCTCAGCTTTCTGTATAGTCCAACTCTCACATCCATACATGACTACTAGAAAAACCATAGCTTTGACTAGATGGTCCTTTGCTGGCTATGTAATGTCTCTGCTTTTGAATATGCTGTCTAGGTTGGTCATAGCTTTTCTTCCAAGGAGCAAGCATCTTTTAATTTCATGGCTGCAGTCACCATCTACATTGATTTTGGGGCCCCCCAAAATAAAGTCTCTCACTGTTTCTGTTGTTTCCCCATCTATCGGCCATGAAGTGATGGGATCAGATGCCATGATCTTCTGAATGTTGAGTTTTAAGACAACTTTTTCACTCTCCTCTTCCACTTTTATCAAGAGGCTCTTTAGTTCTTCTTTGCTTTCTGCCATAAGGGTGGCATATCTGCACATCTGAGGTTACTGATATTTCTCCTGCCAATCTTGATTCCAGCTTGTGCTTCATCCAGCCTGGCATTTCACATGAAGTACACTGCATATAAGTTAAATAAGCAGGGTGACAATATACAGCCTTGATATACTCCTTTCCTGATTTGGAACCAGTCTGTTGTCCCATGTCCAGTCATAACTATTGCTTCTTTACCTGTATACAGATCTTGGGAGGCAGGTGAGGTGGTCTGGTATTCCCATCTCATTAAGAATTTTCCAGTTTGTTGTGATCCACACAGTCAAAGCCTTTGGCATAGTCAATAAAGCAGAAATACATGCTTTTCTGGATCTCTCTTGCTTTTTTGATGATCCAACGGATGTTGGCAATTTGATCTCTGGTTCCTCCGCCTTTTCTAAAACCAGCTTAAGCATCTGGAAGTTTATGGGTCACGTACTGTGGAAGCCTGGTTTGGAGAATTTTGAGCATTACTTTGCTAGCGTGTGAGATGAGTGCAATGGTGTAGTAGTTTGAGCATTCTTTGGCATTGCCTTTCTTTGGGGTTGGAATGAAAACTGACTTTTTCCAGTCCTGTGGCCACTGCTTAGTTTTCCAAACTTGCTGGCATATTGAGTGTAGTACTTTCACAGTGTCATCTTCTAGGATTTGAAATAGCTCAACTGGGATTCCATCACCTCCACTAGCTTTGTTTGCAGTGATGCTTCCTAAGGCCCACTTGACTTCGCATTCTAGGATGTCTGGCTCTAGGTGAGTGATCATACCTTCATGATTATCTGGGTTGTGAAGATCTTTTTTGTATAGTTCTGTGTATTCTTCCCACCTCTTCTTAATATCTTCTGCTTCTGCTAGGTCCATACCATTTCTGTCCTTTATTGTGCCCATCTTTGCATGAAATGTTCCCTTGGTATCTCCACTTTTCTTGAAGAGATCTCTAGTCTTTCCCATTCTATTGTTTGCCTCTATTTCTTAGGATTGATCACTGAGGAAGTCTTTCTTATCTTTCTTTGCTATTCTTTGGAACTCTGCATTCTAATTGGGATATCTTTCCTTTTCTTCTTTGCCTTTTGCTTCTCTTCTCTTCTTAGCTATTTGCAAGGCCTCCTCAGACAACCATTTTGCCTTTTTGCATTTCTTTTTCTTGGGGATGGCCTTGATCACCGCCTCCTGTACAATGTCACAAACCTCCGTCCATAGTTCTTTAGGTACTCTATCAGATCTAATCCCTTGAATCTATTTGTCACTTCCACTGTAAAATCGTAAGGTAAGGTTTCATTTGGGTCATACTTGAATGGTCTAGTGGTTTTTCCCTACTTTCTTCAGTTTAAGTTTGAATTTGGCAATAAGGAGTTCATGATCCGTGCCAGAGTCAGCTCCCGGTTTTGTTTTTGCTGACTGTATAGATTCTCCATCTTTGGCTGCAAAGAATATAATCAATCTGCTTTCGATATTGACCATCTGGTGATGTCCAGGTATAGAGTCTTCTCTTGTGTTGTTGGAAGAGGGTGTTTGCTATGACCAGTGTGTTCTCTTGGCAAAACTCTGTTAGCCTTTGCCCTACTTCATTTTGTACTCCAAGGCCAAATTTTTTCTATAGTAAATCATAAATTCTAGTTGGAAGAGCAAGACAAAAATCTTAAAGTTCATTCTCATCACTGAATGAAGCAAAGACTACCCACTAGTAACAGGCGTACCTAACACTTAGAAATTGGTCTCTAACATTCTTCTCCAGTGAAAGAAACCATGGTTGATTCTGATTCCAAGATTTATGCTAGTTTGGGACAAGATAAACCTGTAATATTCTGGAATAGACCAGAAAGTAAGGAAGTATGGAAAAAGTGATGAGGGCATGTCACAGGGGCACAGAAGGCAGCTTTGGGCACCAAAATAATTAGACAGTAATGAATTATAAACCACTGAGAGAAAATATAAGAATTTATGAGTTCTTTTCTATAAAATATGGATAGGGAAATAAAGTAGATTAATTATACTACAATGCTAAGTGCCGAACAGTGAAAATGCAGGGCATGCTGCAGCTGGAAAATTACATTCGCAACCAGGTTAATAAAGATTAGATCCATGAATATTAAATCTATAGGGAAATTTCCATGAGGAGCAGGATATTTGCCCAGGCTTTATTATTAGCTATAAGGGGGAAACATTGAATAGTACAGTGGAGAAATCAGATAGCACTTTAACTGAATGATCAAAATTACCACTACAAAGGAAACACAGATGGACATCAGGTGTTACCAGATGTGATACCCTCACTCATGAATCGCTCATTGGGTGTCCTGGCCAAGAATGTTTAACTCAAATGTAGTTACAGGGAACCATTATGCAAATACAAACTCAGAGACATTCTCTTAAAAATGTGGAGAGAAGGGAGAGGAGAAAAAGGAGAAGGGCCTGAATGCAATGTGGTATCATGGACTGGACATGGGAATAGGAAAAAAGACACCAGTGGAAAAATTGATGAATCTGAATAAAGTCTTCAGTTTATTTGAATCTCAGTAGAAATTCAAAAGTAGGGTTGTTTTCAGGTTTGATTAACTTTGTAGTTTGACAGCAAGATCAAGACACCAGGTTTGTTCCATCCCTCTGTTCTGCCCTCCTAAGTGTGGTAGCTTTTCCCCTCAGGTTGACACTCTTCATTAGCCACAATATGGCTGCCAGCATTCTAGGCATCACATCAAAAACAGTAACGATGCAGACAGAAAGGGTAAATTTCTTATGTCTCTTTCCCATAAATTATAAAACCTTTCTAAAAGTCCCCAAACAAGGGAGGGAGAGTTAAAGACTTGGGGAAGGTCATGTACACACTGCTATATTTAAATTGGATAACCAATAAAAACCTATTGTACACTACACGGAACTCTGCTCAATGTTATGTGACAACCTGGATGAGAGGGCGTTTGGGGGAGAATAGATACATGTATTTGTATGGCTGAGTTTCTTCATTGTTCACCTGAAACTATCACAAAATTGTTAATCAGCTGTAGGTACCCCAATATAAGATATTTATGGTGTCTGAAAAAATTAAATTTTAAAAGTAAATAAATAAAAGTCCACAAACAAATTTTCCCTTATGTCTTCAAGGCCAGTATTGCATTACTCACTTAATTCCCAAACCAAATATACTCATTCCCAAATAAAATATTGGCAAGGGAATTGAGGTCAGCATGACTGCTTTAGACAAATCATTCTAGGTAGAAATGATATTGGGATCTCAACCATCTAGGAAATAATATTAATTCTGGTTGGTGAGAAAAAACTTTGATGTTATTCTTTAAATTTTTTTTTCATTTTTATCTCAAAATTAAAAGATAAATCAATCCATCATCCAATGAAATGCAGATGTCTTACTTAAAGGTCATCATATTCAGTCCTCTCTTTGAATAGACATGGGACCAGTTTAAAAGCTCACATTTGTTGAGTTCCTACTAAATGTCAGATATTATGCTAAGCATATCATCACCTTTAAACCTCATTAGCCACCTTTAAGTCTCAATAATTCTCATTCTATGAATGATAAAAACTAAGTCTAGAAAAGGAAAGTAACTTATATGGAAGCACTTGTTGAGTAAGTGGTAGAACTGGGGCCATACCCTGATCTTTGAACAACTTCTTCAATCAGACCTGCCCTTGTTGTTTGCAGGGATGGAAAGAAACAATTATCATTGGAGATATAGATTCACAGGCTAAGGACAGTTGGCAAATATCTCCCTACAGTAAGGTATTTTCTTCAAAAACTATGTAAGAAAATTATGATAGATTTCAGAATTCTTAAGATTCAATCATCAGACAATATGTTGGAGCAGGGTGGTAGACTGCTTCAAAGGATGGAAAACTCAATCTGTCTACATGCATCCCTACATTCATAGCAGCATTATTCACAATAACCAAGACACAGAAATTACCTAAATGTCCATCAAGAAATAAATAAAGATGTAGTACATATATACAATAGAATACTACTCAGCCATAAAAAAGAACAAAATAATGCCATTTACAGCAACTTGGATGCAACTAGAGATTACTAAGTGAAATAAGTCAGACAATGACAAATACCATTTAATAGCACATATATGTGGAATATGAAATAGGTCACAAATAAACTTATCTACAAAACAGAAACAGACTCAGACATAGAGAACAGACTTGTGGTTGTCAAGGCAGGGGCGTAGGGATGTTGGAAGAGGATGGAGTAGGCATTTGGGGTTGGCAGATGCAAACTATTACATCTAGAATGGATAAACAACAGGGTCCTAATGTACAACACAGGAAACTATATTCAATATCCTGTGAATATATGGAAAAGAATATAAAAATGGAATGTATAAAAATAAAGAATGTATTTATTTGTGTAATTGAGTCATTTTAAAGCAGAGACTGGCACAACATTGTTAACTATACTTCAGTAAAAAATAAATTCAAAAAATAAAAAATTAAATAAAAACAATAGGCATAAACCTGATATATAGGATTAAATAATAAAAAATAAAATAGTTTTTTACATAAATAGTCAACTCAGTCTGTTAAATTTCCCAAGAAATACAGAAAGTCTCTGTGTAAAGAAGATATTTCTGAGTTTCTCATTTATGCTTACACTACCACCACACTTCTGAAACCAGATGTGCGTGTTTTCCACACGCCAAGCAATTCTCTGTGACTCCAGCTGGGTGTCCTACAACTGGATTCCATTCTGATGCTAACTGGAGTTAACACAGCATCCACAAGGCCAGGGATCAGTCCCAGGAGACTGCCCCCCACCCCAACCCCCAACACTTTAGGCCTCAATCTCAAGCAGTAGGTCCCTAGGTTACTCACAACTTCCGTCCAACTTGGCTACAAATCAGAGGTTCCCATGACCCCCTGCCTTGATTTTCATTATTTGCTATAACAGCTATAGAACTCATGGAAATACTGAAGTTCACCAGGTTATTACATAATAAAAGATAGGATCAAGATACAGATGCACAGCCAGATGAAGAGATACACTGGGCAAGGTCCAGAAGGGTCCCAAGAACAGGAGTTTCTGTTCCCGTGAGGCTGGAGTCCACCACCAGGCCTCCTGGCATGTAGATGTGTTCACCAGCTCCCCAAATCCCATCTACTGGGATTCTTCCTCACGCAAGCATGGGCAAGTATTTACTCCATTTCCAACCCCTCTTCCCTCTCTGGAGAATCAGGGGTGGGGCTAAAAGCGGCTTGGTCTTTCTGGTGACCAACTCCATCCAGGAGCCCATCAAGACGCAGCTCATTAAAACAAAAGCTACCCCTCCCTGACTTTACACAAGAAATCCCAAGGAATATAAGCACTCTGTATCATGAATCAGGTTCAAAGGCCAGTATATATATGTATTTCTTATTATCTCAGTCTGGCATCTCCATTGTGCCCATCTATGCAAAACAACTTTCATAAATACTGGGACACCTTGGCTTCCTTAAATGATGGGCACATCAGGGATGTCAACAACCCTGGTGACTTAGGGTTAGATGATTAACAGAAGAGCAGCCGCGTGACAGGAGAAATCTTTGAGGAGAAAAAGATGAACCTGGCTGGTCAGATGGAAACTGAACAGCCCAGTTCTGGGGAGAATCACCAGCCTGTGGTGAAGGCATGATGGATGGGCCCCTGTAGGGTGGCCCAAGATTGAAGGCAGATAGTCAGAAACAGACAGTAAGCCAGGAGAGAGAAGCAAGAAGTTAGATGGTGCTGTCAACTTGCCAGGGGATATGCAGCAAAGAGTATGGGACCTGCATGAAGAGATGAAGAGGGAAAAAAAAGGTGAGGTGCTGAACAAGTTTATTTTTTAACAGCCTCCAAGGACACCTGTGAGAAAATCTCTGGCATCTGATGCTGTAAGTGATGTGTTGGCATCACATTTCAAGAAGTTCTCTGCTGGTACTAGGTCTGCAAGCTGAGGGGAGCCAGGTGAGGATCCCCACCTTCTAGCAAACCTCGGAGATGCAAATGGTGTGTCCTCTTGAGGACAAGAAGCTTCTGCAGCTTCCTTTTTAGGAAGTAAACAACAGTGGGCACGCCAGAAAAGTTGGCTAGTCTGCCCCTGTCCCACTCTGGAAGGAAAGGATGCACTCCAGGCTGTGCATGACGGAGTGCATGAACAGTAACTTCATTTGCAGAAGGACGAGCCTGTGGGTCCTCAACCAACCGAGAAATCCAAAAACCCCAGGGGAAAACCAGTGTGTTCACAAGGTGCTCTGAAAAGTCCTAGGCGTCCGTGCCAATATCCCAGGCAAAGAGCTAGTGAGTAGCAGGGGAGAACAGAAGGCGGGGCCCCAAACAGAGCAGCCACGGGTGTCAAGTTACGCTAACGTTTATCAAGACAACAATATGCTATGGAGAAGGAAATGGCAACCCACTCCAGTATTCTGGCCTGGAGAATCCCCATGGACAGAGGAGCCTGGCATTCTACAGTCCATGGGTTTGCAAGAGTCAGATACAACTTAGCGACTAAACCTCCTCCACGACCACAATATGCTAGCCACTGTGCTAAGCATATCACAAGCAGTTCTCAGAGCAACTCAAATGAGGTGATGCTATTAACATTCCTATTATAGTATTAACATAACAGGCGAGGAAATTGAATGAAGCGCAGAGAGGCTAATAACTTGCTCAGGGTCACACAGCCAGTACTTTGCTCAGTGGGAGTTAAGCCCAAGTCTTCACCACTGGGTTAAGCTGGGGCTCTCTGTCAGATTTTCCCGTGGTGAGAGAGTTTTCTCCCCGCACACGAGAGGGCTTATCGAAGGTCCTCCACAGGCAGCAACCTTAAGACTGACAGCTTGAGGCTTATCAGAATCTCTGACGGCAGCTCCTGAGTGTCAGAGTCATCAGCTGCTCTGTGGTTCACCTCGCCATCTGCTAAAATGAGGAAAATATTAAATATTGACCTCCTGTGGCTCAGCCAGGCTTTGTGAGTTTTCAGGATTTAATGTCTGAAAATCACCTCCCGCAGGTACCGGGGGCACGTCACGGTAATCCTCCTGCAGACATCACGTTCTTTCTATTGCTCACCCCAGGACTAATAAAGGCGCTGAGGCCATTCTGAGGGTTTTATCCATCACGACAACCATCACGAAGGGCAGCCTCAAAACAAGAAAAAGGGGGAAGGGGAGAAACAAGGTGCAAGGGGGCTGTCAGTGGATACGGCAAAAAAGCTGAATAAACACGAGAACTGGACAAATGAAAGTTGTTCTTTTATGCTAAAGAAGGAAAACAGTTTGACTTCTGGAGAACTGCTGTTTCTTTTTATGAGACCATGAAAGACAGCCCTGTTTTTTTCTTCCTTGCCTGTAAGAAGACTCAGTTAAATTTTATGCCCAATTTCAGTCTGTTTCCTTACCTTAGGTTTTCGGCAACCAGCTTCTTACTTATAATAAAACTGAAAACTCCCCCAAATGAGGTAACTGTGCCTTGCTATCATCGGCTTCATATTCTCATGGAAAAGTAGGCAGAAGATAGTAAACTGCTATGCTTAGAATGAAGAGAATATGTACTGGCCTAAGAACTGTGTGCTAAAAAAACACCTGGTCTTTACTAGGATTTGCTCAAAAACAATTTCTACTCCAAGACACAAAGTCCAAGGAAAAAAAATAATTGCTCTAAAAAATTTTAGACTTGATTTATAAATGTCTAAGTTTGAAAAATTAACTTAAAATGTTTATAAGACAGAAAAATTTAAAACAAACACAGATATAGTAGCAGCTGGGTGGTAGGCACACAGCTCTAGCTTTTTCTTTTCATTTGCAATATCATAATTTTGAAAATAAACCCAAATTGCTGAGAGAGACCAGCTGGCATGAAAACTAGAAGCTCTAGGCAGCCTGATTTTTGTGATATAATCTGCTCTATTTTTAATCAGAAGTTGAGTGAGACTGTGATAAGGAACAAAACTCCTGTCTTCTCATCAATCAATCATTCAAAGACTTATAGAGAGTTCCACTGTATACCTAGTACATCTCCAGACCTTAAGGACATAAAGCTGAATGGAAGAGATACAGTCTCTACCTTCTTCCAGCTCACAATCTAATGGAAGGAAGGGACAAGAAGTAAACAAACTGAGGAGTAAATAACTACACATGGGATAAGTGTTCTGAAAAAAAGCCAATAGCGTTCAGATAGAAGATAACGGCAAGGGGGCTTCACCCAGTTTAGACAGGGTGATCACAAATGGCCGCCGTGGGGAAGTCCTACCTAGCTGAACTGAAGCACAAGGAACAATCCAGGTGAAGTCACTGGACACGTAGACGACCTGATGCAGGACAGGGCTGTGATAGTACTCAGGGCAGAGCAAGGCAAGATGGGCTGACACACACCACTGAGGAGGAAAAGGACCCGAGATGAGGTTCAACAGACAGTCAGGGGCCCGGCCAGGGTTCAGACACGTGGGAAAGAGTTGGCCTTTTAGCTAAAACAAATATGGCAGCCACTACACACCTTAGTTGCAAGGGAGTAACATGTTCTCAATACACCTGATAAAAGAGCTCACAGGCAGCTGAGTGGCTTGGAGTTGGTTAAGAGGGGAAGCAGAGAGATGAGTAAGAACCAGAATCAACTAATGGCAGACTAAATCCAGTGCACCACCCGACTTTGTAAATGAAGTTCTATTACAACGCCACATGATCGTTTGTTTACTGTTGTCTATGGCTGGTGTCACACTATCATGGCAGAGTCCAGGGGTTCACAGAAATATTCATTTACTCATTTGAGAAATGCTCAAATACTCATCTGAAAATATTTGCTATCTGGCCATTTATAGGAAAAATTAAGCAGTGCCTGCATAGAAGTCTGTGGCAATAGCCACAATCCTATATAGCTAATCAGCATTCAACTACAAGAATGGTTGAGCATCTACTGTGTGCTTAGGAGAAACACAAGAGCCTAGAAATATACATGCTATATAAGAACAAGTGTCTTCTTTGATAAAGTTCAGTAGCATCAGATTCATCCCCTCACTGACCCTGACAAAATCTGCTCTTGCAAAGCCTCAACTATTCCCTCCCAAACCTTCAACTTCAGCTCAGGTCCTACCCCCTCCACCTAGCATTCGTTCATTTATTCATACCTTACTCTACATTTTTTAAAAACTCTAGTCCTAAGTATATTGTATGTTCAATCCTTTAGCTTGGACTAATCTGTGAATATTCACAGATTTGGATAACCGACACTTTTTTCTCCATGGTGATGAAATCATGAAATAGCCTGTCCCCTAAGCTCTGAGGTGCCAATTAAGCCTCTTGCCCGATGAGGGCACTCCAGATCCAAGGCTATGGCACTTGGTTCAGGGTCAGAATACAGCCCTAACAGAATCTCTCCTTCAAGCCTATCTGCTGAAATTCATAAGAATTATTATCTCTTGACTTGGCTGCCATGGTACGAGAAAGCTCCAAGTCCAGGACAGCCGACATTCCTGACCAATGTGCTCATTGCAGACACACACAGCCCACCTTCAGTGAGGTGAGACAGTGGAGAAGCAAATAGAGAGAGGTGTGAGTCTAGATGGGCTTCCCTGATCCCTGCATCTCACAATACCTCTCATCCTTACTGACTACACAAGCTAATGAATCCGAATTATTTAAGTTGATTGTGTTTCTGCCATTTACCACAGCAATCTTCATGAAATAGGCAAGGACTCCTGCCGAAAGATAACCAAGGTAGGGCTGTTTGGTGTCTCTGCAAACCTCAGTCTTGTACCAGGGAACTTCAGATTGGTGGGACACTAGATGCTGGCTAGTTGGTGGGCACCTAGGCCCCTTACACCTTGATCTTGGCTGTTAGGGCTTCACCTATGATCAGAGTTTGCTAAGAAGAAACCTAGAAAAGGTATGGTACAAAACCAAGATACTCTATCTTTTGCTCATTCTGGGGCTGGCTTGGTACAGCAACTTGCCATGTGATTTCAAGTAAGTCCTTCATACCATAAAATCCCCTACCTTAAATGAGGAAATGGGCCTTTTGGAGCAATGCTTTCCATTCTCTGATTCCTGACCTTAGGTTTGTCCAATTCCTGGGGAAATGAGCATTTTTAGCCCATCATTTTGGAACCAAGGTAACTGTTTTCATAAAACATTGTTTGATTTCGTTCTGAAAAATTCAATCTCTGAGCCACATGCAGAGGTAGAAGTCTGCTATTTACATTGGACTCCTCACTCTGCTCTGGCTGGGGCAGTCTCCACACACCCGGGGACAGGCTAGGGGAAATGAGAGCACTTTGTTTTTATCGTGGTTATGTGTATCTCATGAAATATTCCAAGTGTTCTTGAGAAACAAAACAAGGAAGTACAAAAAGGGGATTTACAAATGTCTTAGGGGCCAGTATAACCCACGAGGAATTTTAAAGCTGGCTGAAAGTGTTGTTTTCTTATTTCCTATAAAAGTGCCTTATTTTAAAAAATCAAATCAGATCAAGAAGTTCTCTGGCAATGGTATCTTGTTTCCAGCCCTTAGCCCCATTTCTCATGAGCTGTTATTCATGGACTATTCTGAATACAACACAGATTAAGACCATTACATGTTTCTCAGCTGGGGTTCAGTTAGCATTTTAAATGAGACTCTTTCTGTGCACTCAAGTCCCCTGCTTCACGAGATGTTTGCCTGCCTTCTTAGCTAAATGCCAGTCATATAGTCCCCTACCATTGTGATGGTCAAAAAATACCTCTGTGCATTTCCAATAACCTGAGGGGGACTGGAGCAAGTACTTTTCAAGTCCATTTAACAAATGGGTTCACTGAGGCCCAGACGTGGGAAAGTGACAGGATTTCCAAGATCACACAAGACTAAGGAAGGATTTTGAAGCCGCATGTTTTGACCATCCAATCCTAGTTATCCTTATGCTACTTAACCCCATCTCTAATAACAGTGTTTCAATTTGACTGTTGAAGCTGTTAGACAACTGAGAACCAAAATATTACTATTAATGCCAATACCATTAACCTCCAATTATACTTTGATTGTACTTGATACATTCTTACAATGTAGTTTAGCAAGTTTTTTCATCCTCATCAGGTTTTCATTACCATAAGCTCATCATACTTGTATTGGTGAGTGGACAAGGAGTAACCTATCAGAATCCAAAAGCAGGATTCTAACTCTTGCTCTGTGCTCTCAAAAGAGCAGAGAGATGAGCTGGTGAGAGCACACCCAGAAGGCAGAGACTAAAGATATTCAGCAACTCAGGAAGAGCTACTTTGTCCATAAAATCCTAGCATTTCTGACATTAGGAGCACTCTTTGGTTAACGTTTATGTCTTCCCATGAGTTGCTCTTACTGGGTAACCAAGTGGTCCACAATACCTAGAGGGTGTGTGTGTGTGTGTGTTAATTGCTCAGTCATGTTCAACTCTTCACAACCCTGTGGACTGTAGCCCACCAGGCTCCTCTGTCCATAGAACTCTCCAGGCAAGAGTACAGGAGTGAGTTACCATTCCCCTCTCCAGGGGATCTTCATGATCCAGGTCTCCTGCACTGGAGGCAGATTCTTCATCACTGAGCCACCTGAGAGGCCCTATCAATAACATATTACAGTGAAATCTTCTCATTCCTTGCCTGTTTACAGCTCCCCAAATCCCACCCCATTACTAGATTCAAGAAGAGGAAATAGAAAGGAAAAGAAGTATGCTTCATTAAAGACTGGGTATTTGCATCTCACTTTTCTACTACAGCAGAGTCACTGGCAACAGGAATGAAAAATCTGCCTTCATGTCATGCGTCTTGGACTCCCCCTCACCCTCAAGCATACCTGATCCATCAATATCGTACAAAGGTGAAAAAGGACAGAGCCTTCAAGACTCTGTGTTCTTGTGGTATTTTCAGAGCAATTCATGATCCTCTTTTAATTCATTTGGTCTCTCTGAGATGTGCTGTGAACAAGCCTACAGGATCAATGATGGAGTGATGCCCAGTCACTTTTTCAGTGTTTTGGTAGAACAACAGGTCTGAGGTTGCATTTTAATAGCAATACTCTCTTACCATCCAGAGTATTTTCTTCTTCCGCAAGAATTTTAAACACACACACACAGAAACCAGCTTGACTCAAGATTAACACAATGTGAATAGGACAAAGCTAAGGTCCTAAGTATGGAGACTTTCTAGCTGAAAGTATTTACAGCACTATATATGACTGCAAGGGGAATGTCAATTCATAGCTAATAACCATCAAGGGAAATTGAAAAATACATATATATATATATTACACACACCCCTCAAATAAGCTTGTAATGGCAGAGTTTTCTTTTTCTTTTGTGGACTGCATAGCTTGTGGGATCTTACTTACCTGACCAGGGATTGAACCTGTGCCCTCGGCGATGAAAAGTGCTGAGTCCGAACCACTGGACTACCAAGGAGTCCCTCTTTTTCATATTTTTAGTAGTATTATTAGGGATTCATTAGGAGATAAGCATTTAATTTCTCTAAAATATCAATTATGGTTTGGCTGCCCAGGCGTATCATTTTTTAAAATGTTTCTTAATACCATATGACACTTTAAGATTTTGTCCTTCTCCCCCTCCAAAACCAAAGGAGGGTCAATTTTGAGCTATGAAAAATCCCTTTTCTATTTTTTTCCTTTTTTGGGCCATGCCACTCAGCTTGTGGGATCTTTGTTCCCCGACCTAGGATTGAACCCAAGCCCCCTGCAATGGAAGCACAGCATCCTAATCATGGGACCACCAGGGAAGTCCCTCCTTTTCTATTTTTGACAGTCATCTTCCCGAAGAACCAGAGAAACTAGCTTCAGTCCTAGAAAAAAGGCTGCCAAGCACAAGGATGTCCTTTCCATCTCCTCTCCTTTTGTAAAGCTGAGAGCTGCCCATGTGTTTATCCAAATCTATTCTTCAACAAATATTTGAGGCAAACAAGGAAAAGGCATAGAAAAATTTACTGTTAGAGTTAAAAAAAAAAAAAAAAATCAGGACAGAGAGGGAAGAAAATAGACCCTAAAAAAAATGCAATTATCTGTCATGCCCTAAAGCTAGTCATAGCTATTTTAAATTACTTTGCATATAAATACCATTTATCCCCATGGGAAAACGTAACCCCCCCCCAACCTACCCCCCAAAGAGAAATGCCTGGAAGTGATTGAGTTATAAATCTACTGTTCTACAGTAAAGTTATACCATAGAAAAATGCATTATTCCTTTTTCCACACCCCCAACTCTATCCCAGGGATGGGGGAGCTTGGTGGGCTGCCATCTATGGGGTCGCACAGGGTTGGACCTGACTGAAGTGACTTAGCAGCAGCAGCAGCTATTTCAGTACTTTCCTGTGAAGCACACTGGCAAAGTAAAACTTCCTGGTGGTGAAAAAACAATAACAACAACTTGGACACAAATCAAAATAACTGCATCAGACAAAGATCAATAAGGCGGATCTTCAACTCAATTATTCCCCCTCTGGGGATGAAGTGCACTCATGATGAGATATTTGTAAATATGCTATTGGTATCTATTTGGTTTGCTTAAACACAGTCACCTCTCAATCCACAGCGCTATTTCACTCTTCTTCCCAAGGCCTCTCCTCCATCCTCAAGAGAAAATAGGGAGAGGGATATCATCTTGCTGCAAACTGCAGATGATAAAGGAGTAGATGATCTTATTTTGAAAAGTTTGCCAGGTGGTGGAGAGGAGAGTTTTCAAGGCTTAAGTGAATCAAATTCAGTTTGGCTTCAATACTCTTTAAAGGAAGATCTCAAATTCCTCCAATTGAAAATAACCAAAATCCTCAAGCAAGAACAAAAATCCTTTTTGTATTCTCTTGAGACCAACTTTAGTGTGTTACGAGGCCTGAGCAAAGCCTTAGGACACCAAACTTCATATGTGTGTGTGTATGTACACATATACGGAATTTCCCTAGTGGCTCAGGAGTTAAAGAATCCACCTGCAATGCTGGAGTCAAAGGAGACACAGGTTCGATCCCTGGGTCAGGACGATCCCCTGGAGGATGGCATGGCAACCCACTCCAGTAGTCTTGCCTGGAGAATCCCATGGACAGAGGAGCCTGGCGGGCTACAGTCCATAGCATTACACGGAGTCAGACACGACTGAAGTGACTTAGCATGCACATACGTATACACATACACAAGTAGGGCCATTGTTCACATTAACATCCAGGGCAAAGTAGGAAGCCATTTTGGAAAAACAGTCATCACAAACACTGTGGCCAAAAAGGCAAGCAACTGACAGACTCTCTTAACCAAAGTGCACTCAAGCTCCTCTAAGCCCTTCTCGGCTCAGCCTCATCCTTGTACCTTGTTCTCAAGAGCGAGAATCTAGCTAACTCTCCTAGAACCACCTCCCATCCTCTGAGGATGACTGTTTTCTGATCAAACTCCTCATCCCCTTCCATCTACCAGGTGATAATGGATCACTCTGGCCTGCCTTCAGCAAAAATCCTATTAAATGGGTTTAGCCAGAAATCCCTCTTGGTCCCTGATGTTGACTTTTAGTAACCTCCCACCCACTGACTCCCATCCAGCCCCTTAATTCTAAACCCTAACTCTTCCATGGTACCTTTAGAAGTGAACACAACTACACTGATGTCTCTGTTTACCTACTGCAATAGTTCCTGAGTAAATATGTTTTTAGCATTTTAACAGCTGTCTGCTCTGGTTTGCTTTGACAGCAGTGCAAGAAATTTTTTAAAAGTCCACAAGAAAGGGGCATTTCTTGGATGGATGTCATGTATGTGAGCACCTGCTTGTTTTCTGTGGGTTTTCTTTTCATCAATTTAACTTTAATGTGGAAGAGTCATGAATGCAAGCCTGTCTTATGTTCTTGTTTTAACCTGCTAGCTCAAAAATTCTTTCTCTTCTTTCTCTTTTCCATAGAAGTATGTGATAGCTACAGGGATTCAGGATTTCCTATGGCTCCCACGCACTGTGCCTTAAAGATGACTTTTCTTTATTTAGAAAAGGAGCTTGTTGTTTAGTCACTAAGTCATGTCCAACTTTTTGAGACCCCATGGACTCTATGTAGCCCACCAGGCACCTCTATGAGATTTCCCAGGCAAGAATACTAGAGTGAGTGGCCCTGCCCTCCTTCAAGTGATCTTCCCAACCCAGGTATCGAACCTGTGTCTTCTGCATTGGCAGGTAGATTCTTTACCATTGAGCCACCAGGGAAGCCCCAAAAGGGAGCTACATTGCAATAAAATATAAACATCTTACATCAGTTCAGTTCAGTTCAGTCACTCAGTTGTGTCTGACTATTTGCAACCCCATGGACTGCAATACACCAGGCTTCCCTGTCCATCACCAAATCCCGGAATTTACCCAAAGTCATCTCCATTGAGTCGGTGATGCCATCCAACCATCTCATCCTCTGTTGTCCCCTTCTCCTCCCACTTTCAATCTTTCCCAGCATCAGGGTCTTTTCCAATGAGTCAACTCTTCGCATGAGGTGGCCAAAGTATTGGAATTTCAGCTTCAGCATTAGTCCTTCCAATGAACACCCAAGACTGATTTCCTTTAGGATGGACTGGTTGGATTTCCTTGCAGTCCAAGGGACTCTTTCAAGAGTCTTCTCCAACACCACAGTTTAAAAACATCAATTCTTCGGTGCTCAGCTTTCTTCACAGTCCAACTCTCACATCCATGCATGACCACTGGAAAAACCATAGCCTTGACTAGACAGACTTTTGTTGGCAAAGTAATGTCTCTGCTTTTTAATATGCTATCTAGGTTGGTCATCACTTTCCTTCCAAGGAGTAAGCGTCTTTTAATTTCATGACTGCAATCACCATCTGCAGTGATTTTGGAGCCCCCAAAAATAAAGTCAGCCACTGTTTCCCCATCTATTTCCCATGAAGTGATGGGACCAGATGCCATGATCTTAGTTTTCTGAATGTTGAGCTTTAAGCCAATTTTTTCACTCTCCTCTTTCACTTTCATCAAGAGGCTTTTTAGTTCCTCTTCACTTTCTGCCATAAGGGTGGTGACATCTGCATATCTGAGATTAGGAAAGGTAATTAATCCAGAAAATGCCAATACGCATATATTCTGATTTATTAAAGATGTGTAGTTTGTTTTTGAAATTGTCTGCCCTGTACAATGAAGAGCAATGAGATAAACCAGAAAGGCAGGGATGGGGACCTGGATTTTAGACTTTATTCTCACCATTAGGGTCAAGTAAAGTCACAGGCACTGGGGGAAATGAGAAGAGGTAGTTCACCTGAAACTATCACAACTTTGTTAATCAGCTATAGCCCAATACAAAATAAGTTCTTTTTTATTTTATTTTTAAGATATCTACCTAGAAAGGGAGGTGGGGGTGGACAGATAGCCCACAGAACCCATTAAATGTCCAGCTCAGGCATGGTGATGGTATCTCTGGGCAAAGTGAGCCATCAAAGGTTCTGAAGAAAGTAAGGACCTTGATTGAAGTGGTAGTTTAAACAGTTCCCTCTAAGCCTAGGCGTTTGATGAACCAATGGAGGGGGAAAACACCATTGGCAGAGAAGCCAGTCAGGAGACTACTGTGATAGTGTGTAACGAGGGCCTGAAGCAGATGAGCCAGCAGGAGTGTGAGATGATGGATGCAAGGAAGCCCCAGAAGGAGCGGTCAGGCATAAGATGCTCTGTGTGGAACATGCATCCAGGAATGACATTTGGAACACAGCTTCTCGCAACAGCAGAACACAAGGGCTAACACAGGTAACAGGCTATTGGAAATTAGGAACCCAAGTAACAGCTGAAATTCACCAGGTTCCCGCCAGACTTCAGACCGCTTTAACTATACATGAGGTATTGAAACAGCAGATTCATCCACACAACTAAACTGTATGCAATCTGCTGCAAAAACAGAGCAAAACGCACAGCTGGCTCTTAGGAGCAGCCCTGCTCAGTAAGCCAGGATTGGAAATGGTTCTCCGTATTCCCAGCCTCCCGCCCTTAGCAAACTCTTTCCTCTTCTACCTGGGTTGCTCAGCGACAGTGCCAGCCAGTAGCTAGGTTAACCTGATACCCTAGGGCCCCTCTCCCTAGGTGAAGGCACTACTAGCTCGTGAATGCTCCCCCTGATGCCACAGCAGCTCTCCCCTAGCCCCAAGAGAGCTCTGTACTCCCTCTCAGCCCATCTCCCAGAATCTCAGCCCTGGTGGTTCATCCCTCTGCCTCCACCCACAACAGCCTTCTTAGTTCCCCTCTGTCTTCACGGCTCCCAGTTTGGGAGAAACATCTTCTCTCAGTAAGAACTTCTAGATGACTCCAAAGTTTGCATCTGACCAGCTTTCACCCAGACTGTTACTTCATCTAGCTTCGGGGATCCATGAGCTTCCTTCTGTGTCTCCCACACTGGTCCCTGAAACTGCAAGTTCAAGATACTGGGAAATAGCCAAAAAGTCCACCAATTTGTGATGGTTATTCAATTATGGACTCCATACAGTTCAGCACCATTCAGGTGGCCCAGTGGTAAAAGAACCTGCCTGCTAATGTGGGAGACACAAGAGATGTGGGTTCCAACCCTGGGTCAGGGGGGTCCCCAGGAGTAGGAAATGGCAACACGCTCCAGTATTCTTGCCTGGAAAATTCCATGGATAGAGGAGCCTGGCAGGCTATAGTCCATGGGGCCACAAAGAATCGGACACAACTGAGCACATATATTCCTAAGGATTCTTCAAAATCCTGGGGAACATCCAAAAAGCCCACCCAATTTGTGAAGGTTATTCAATTACAGACTTCCCATGCAGTTCAGCACCATTCAACACTTAAAAGAAAGATCAGTGAAGCTCATCTATGCCTGCTGGGATGGACCCACCACTACACTCGGTGCCACAAAGAAAAATACATAGTGGTGTGTATGGCACTCTTTCAGCTAGGAAAGGGGCTATAGGTGGTTGTACTTTTATCAAACAGCTCTGGTTGAATGCTGTTTTTAAATTTTAAGTGGTCAGTCTCAGAAATACAGTGCCCGTAGATTTGCCCCAGTTGTGAATGCGTCAGGGGAAACAAAACTTACAGTGAAATCAGTCTAGTCACTGTTTGACTTCTTATATTCTATGGAAATTGGTTAAAAAATAGTTTTCTGCTAATGGCTTGTTTCCAGGATACCATTTTTCCAATTACTCACAAAGAGCAGAGATTATTAACCCTGTGATTTTATTCCAGTGGGACTGTTCAAAACTGCACTTGCTGCCATCCACAGAGGTTAAGCAGCGAATTATGAATGGCGCAATGATAATGAAATTCTCAGAACGAACTTCTGCGGGCTTCAAATAGGTTTTCTTGGTGGGGTGAAGGGTGGGCAGAGAGGGGAAAGGCAAACATTAATAGTCTGAAGGTCTAGACACACTCAATTTGATTGTACAGCGTAGTAAGGATGCCCCCAAAGCCTCGATCTGTGAATTTGTTCTAATTCCACACAACAAACATTGTTAAGCCATACTATCTGAGAGACTGGAGAATTAAATGTAGTAGGAACCAATAGCGACAGTAGCTGCTGCCAAATTAACTTACCTAGAGCCTCTTCTGAACATTCAACAGGAGATTTGGTACCAAACTCTGACCTGGGCGGCTCTCTCTGCAGAAAGAGGAGCGGACTGACTGGAAATGGCTGCCCCCTCCCCTCCCCTAATGAGTCCACGTGGGGTCCGTGCCCGCTGCCCACCCCCACCCCTCAGGTGAGTCCACCAGCTGCAGGTCATTAGGAGGCTGGGAGGGACAGAGGGCGGAGTCTGGGCTCAGTGGCAGCCCCCCATCACCAGGAAAAGCTGTAGATGCTCCTGTAGGCATGTCAGAAATGCAGAATCACGGGCCAGCCCCTGACCTACAGAATCTGCATTTTAACAAGCCCCTCAGGCAATGCATAGGCACACACAATGTGAGGAGCACCGAGGGTGAGCGGCTCGAATGGGAAATGCTGGCTGCATTGAATTTAAAGAAGCAGAAAAGAGGGGGAGGCCCTCCCTTTTTCGGCCTCACCTTACAACATGTTCAAAACTCACTATTTTCTCAAATCTTGACTTTGGGAAGATACTCCTGCAGAGAAGCATAGCATCCCCAGCTCACCGTGCATCCAGGGAAGGAAGGTGGGGAAAGCTGCAACGAAAGCTGAATCGCGAACTTGGTCTGCTGTCAGCAAGTCCTCTATCCTTTCTGATCACACATTCCTCATCAGTAACATGAAGACTTCAGAATCAGACAGTCTTCTAAGCCTTTGCCTAGGCAGTGATGGTCTATAGTTCTCTCACTGAGAAAAAGAATCTCCACTAAGAGGTCTCTAGATCACAGATAAAAATTCCCTCCCATCTCCCCCCTTTACTAATCCCTGGATTGCACCGGCCCCTGTGGGAAAGCCTCTTTAGCTCTTTCTGACTTCCCTGGTTGTGTTAAACCACACATGACTCTGCCACAAGACTCTGCGTTTACTTGGGGCCAGCTGGTCTGCATTTCTCGAACTCTGTTTCAGCGAGTTCTCTTAGTAACTTTAGAAACACAGATTTTTGAAAGTCTGAGCTTTCCTCAATACACCTGGTCCCTTCCCAGAAAGAAGGATAATACACACACACACGTACACATACAGCATCTGTGAAGATGAAGTAGTTTAGCTGTTTTGGTATTTGCCATGTAGGGATAAACACAACCCACAGTGGCTATCAGCACAGCTGATTATTGTTAACACAGAATCCTGGGGTAAAATGTCTCCTTAAACTTGATCCTTAAAGATCAAGTAGCCTAAATTATATTTTTTTTGTTCTTTAGTTGCTAAGTCATGTTCAACTCTTATGCAACTCCAGGGACTGTAGCCCACCAGGCTTCTCTGTTCATGGGATTTTCCGGGCAAGAGAGTAAGTTGCCATTTCCTTCTGGGGATCTTCCTGACCCAGGGATTGAACCCGAGTCTCAGGCATTGGCAGATGAATTCTTTACCACTGAGCCACCAGATAAGTCAAAAATATTAAATTTAAATATCTCTTTTATAATACTCTGACATATTGTCCTTCAGGCTCTGAATATCACTATCATTAGTAAAACCAATAGCAGCCACACCATTTCACTTTCCCTGAGGTTATGGACCACATGGCAACTTTCTGGTCTTCTACCCACCAGGACTGTCTCTTCCTTATAAAGCTCCTCAGCACCCCTCTTCTCTAGCATAGCCTTTCAGTTTATGTTCCCTAATTAAGCATTCCCAGTTCCTCTTAAGATGTTGTTTAGCATTTCTTTAGTAGGCTCACAACCCTTTCAAAGCAGAGCGCCTGGACTTGAAATCAATATTCGGGAAGTGGAATAGGGCAGGACTTAATTAAGGCTGTTTTGCGGGTTCCCTTCTTTGAGAAGGAAGTGAAAGGATCACACCATATGGCAGGATGTTTATTGAGATATAGTCCATGTTTTGTTCTTTCTGTTTGTCTCACCATGACACCCAGACCAGGTAATGGGACTTTTGTGATCCTCTGCTTCTGGGGAAGTTTGCATTGCAAAGTTAAGAGAAGTTGATTCCAGAATGTTCTTAACTTTTCTTTTCCAGGATCTTGTACTTGGCAAACTTGGAGGGTGGCAAGAAGAGCAGAGAGCTTCTCAGGTGGCACTAGTGGTAAAGAACCTGCCTGCCAGTGCAGGAAACATAAAAGATGAGGGTTCCATCCTTGGGCCAAGAAGATCCCCTGGAAGAGGGCATGGCAACCTGCTTCAGTATTCTTGCCTGGAGAATCTCATGGAGAGAGGAGCCTGGCAGGCTACAGTCCACGGGGTCACAAAGAACTGGACACTACTGAAGCGACTTAACATGCACACAGGCAAAAAAAGCAGAGATAGAGCAGTGCCAATGCAATAGAAGGGTTAAAGCAAGAGGGAAAAAAAGACGAGATGCCCCAAGTATGGGCAGGAGATGGAGATTATCCACAAAGTTGTGGAGACCTTTGCTGTGTTAGATTCAATAGACGTGGTCTGTTTTTGGAGAGTGAAGTGCCTGACTGAGGGGACTGGGGGAGTTGGACCCCAGTCCTTGAAGATCTCACCTGGGTGAACAAATATTCTTGGAATAAAGCCTTGGCACAAAGGGAACTGAGACATTTGTCTTCAAGAGATTTCACTTTGCCCACTCAGACTTGGTAATGAGGATCTCAGTGCAGTCTAGGATGGACTGAAAATAAAGAAATATTTCCCCCACATTCTAGCAATAACTCATGTCTCCAGAACTTGGATGTGACCGAGGGACAGGGAATGGAGCCTCCAGAAATGACTGAAATGTTCTTTCCCTACAGCCTCCCAGGCTATAGGCTTAGTTTGATTTTGAGAAAATGAAATGCTTTGATTTTGTTTTATATCTGCACTTATTGTTTAAATTTTATTTCTATTATAACTGTATGAAGTATTGTGAAGGGATTCAAAATAACGATTTCTTGCCTCAGTGAAAGTCCTGTCTAATCCAGCGCTAACACTTTGATTTCGCTTGATAATGAAAGGAATTATAGTCAAATGGAAAGCAATGTGACTACTTGTCATTTTGTCTCTCTGTGTCTTACTTTCCTCCTCTGACAAATGGAGATAATAATGACATAACTTCACAAAGATTACTGATGGATTGTGAGATTCCCATGCAGATGGCCATAAATGTTTAATAACCATGGGATTTGTGGAATTTGTTTAGGATATTGGTTAAAAGCTTGGGTTCCAGGGTCAGAACATCTGGGTTTACACCCTAGCTCTATGAGAGCCTGCATGGTTTTGGGGAAGCTAGTTACCCTCCCGGCTCTCAGCCCTTCCATTTCTCTAACTTTAAGATGGGGATAATAATAGTAGCTAGTTTGTAGGAAGGCATGAAAATTAAATAACATAACCCATGTAATGTTCCCAGCAACATGCTTGGTACATGCTAAGTGTTAATTAACTATTAAACATTGAGGAAATTGAGATAAAACATTTTAAAAAATTAAATACATCATAAAAGTGTTGTCATCATTATTAAGTACTTGGTATTATATTGATTTGAAAAGAAATTTTCCTATTTTTAAACATCTGGATCTAAAATGTATATAATTATAACAACAAAAGGAGAGAAAACATTTATATCCACAGATGGGGACTATTACTTATTGGGTTCTAAAAATAACACAACACCATGATATAACTCAGATCCAGTTTCCATAAATACTCTTTTGATGATTAAATGATGGAGAAGTAAATGACAATACTCAAAACTTCTTTTGTGCATATATGTCTGAATATGGACATCTTTAAAATGAAACAGTTTCCTTAATTTGCCAGGCAGATGATACAAAGGTTTAATCAATAATTCATCTTGGCAAAGAAACTCATTACTCAGCCAAGGCTATGACGAAAATCCTGTTAGGAAGCCTTGCTTTGGCTAAACAAGACAACTAAATTAAGTGCAAAGTGAATAACCTAACTTTCTATAAATCATTCATTTCAGGATTAAACATTATGGATTTCTCTATTAAATATGCATCCCAGACCTGGGCTCATATTAACTTCTATATTACTCAGTCCTGAGAGATAGCTAATACAGTCCTCTGGGAGTCTCTATGAAACTACCAGCCTACTGAGTAGGACAAAAGCAAATAATGGAGAGTTTTGCAGAAGCCAAGAACTGAAAGCCAAAAGTCCTCAAAGCCAACCTTTCGCACAACCTAGGCACCCCTTCCAGCTTAGTCTGAAGGCTGGTCATCCTCTTCTGTGTAAATGCTGTGAGTGGGGGCTTTACTACCCATTTTTGATAAAGTTCTTTCTATTTCAAGTGGCAGAAAACTCAACTCAAGCTAGCTTAAGCAAAATGGGGGTTTATTGCATCATATCTCAGAACATGAATAATCTAACTCCATACTTTTAGTCTTGGCATAATCAAGACCCCATCAACGCCACCAGGGTTTAATCTTTATTCCCATATTTACTCCGAGCGCTCTTCTTCCCAGGTGGACTCCCCTTGTGGTGGCACAATGGCAGCTGCAGCCCTCTGTTTTGTCCTTCAGAGCCCGTAGGTAAGGCTCCACACCTCGATAACTCAAAGAAACCCAGAATTGTTTTTGGCTCTAATTAGCCTAACTTGGGCTGGGGCCCACCCCTGATTCATTCATCATTGTGAGAAGTGGGGTAGGTCTGTGCAGTGCTCTGATATCCCAGGATCGGTGTACATGCCACAGTTGGCAGGGGGATGAGTCAGCTGCAATGGAACGATAATGAAAGGGAAGAAGAGAAGTATCGAAGGAATCAGTCCAAATAGAAAAGCAGAACAAATGAATGCTTAGTAACAAAAATCCTACTCTACACAATATTCACCACTGACCATTACTCTAACTGGTCCTAGGAAAGCAATCCTCTACTTAGATGTAAATTGAGTTTTGGAATTTCCATTCCCAGTCCTTTGCCTTCTGGAATCACATAGAACAAGCCAGTTTTCTCTTCCCAATGGCAGTTCTTAAACTCTTTTCTAGATAGACATTGAATCCCCTTTGGTCTGCTGTCCTCCACATTAAATGTATAACAGACCAGGAAATAGACTTTTTAGATTGAGAATAAATCAAGGTATGTTATTAAGCAGATTTTACCATCTTATTGTGAAACTAAAGATAACTTTTTGTTCTGTTTACCTTTGTTTCAAAGAAACTGGTTTTATTAATAACACTGGCAGGGCTACTGAGAAAATAAACATTTTCAAGATGAGTTGATTAAGTAATATCAATGAGGTAATTTACACCAACCATCCAATTAAGGGTACAAAAAAATCTGAACAAAACATTTTAAAATATTCTTTAAAATATCAAAGAGTTAACAAAATAATGAAAAACCACGAGATCTAAAACTAAAGAATATGCCAAACCGGAGACATAATAGTACAACTTGAAGTTTCTTTTGCCATAGAAGCATCTTCTGATCTGGAAGGGATATCTGCAGTTTTGTTTGGGCTGCCTGATGAAGTCAGAGAGAAAGTGTCAAGATCTAGAATTCACCAGAGTGAGGGATTTTGATAAACCACTATGCAGCATAAACTAGGACAAAATGGGCTATACCCTCTGGATAAGGATGAACCTGTGGTCAAACAGGCTTGCAACTGTCATCAAGTCATCTAAGTAATTCATGAAACTTCAGGCTTTGAAGATGAATTATGGGAACACTAGACTGGTGACAAAAAGCCTAGAAAAAGCAAATTCAAAAAGTTCTTTCTGGAGAAGATCACATTATACTGGGGCTCATACGATCAAGATAGCCAGGCATACAAGAAATTAAGACAACAAGAATAAGAACCGACAGAGACAGAGGGCAACCAGAAAAGAGCGAAAAGACCGCAAGTAGTGGAATATATATACACGTAACTAAATCACTTTACTGTACACAAGAAACTGATGCAATATTGTAAATCAGCTCTGTTTCAACAACAACAAAAGATTAAGCCAAGACACTCTCACAAGAAACCACCAGGGTATATTTTCATTACCTTGGGTTTGGATAAGGATTCTTAAAGATGGCACTAAGATAACCAGCAACAAAATAAACAAATAGACAAAATGAACTTCATCAACATTAAAAACTTTTGTGCAAAGGACATTATCAAGAAAGTTAAAAGAAAACTTATGCAATGGGAGATAATACTTTCAAATCATGTATCTGATAAGAAATGAATATCCAGAATATATAAAGAATGCCTACAACTCAATAACAAAAAGACAAATCCAATTTTAAAATAGGAAAAGAGCTTAAATATATGCTTTCCCCCAAGAAAATACATAAATGACCAATAAACATATGGCTCAAAAAATAGGCTCAATGTCATTAGCCATTAGTGAAATGCAAATGAGAACCAGGAGATACCACTTTATACCTACTAGAATGGCTAAACTTGTTTGTTTTTAAGAAAATAAAGAGTGTTGATGAGAAAGTAGGACAACTAGAACCCTTGTACATTGATGGTGGGAATGTAAAATGGTACACCCACTGAGGAAAACGGCATGGTAGTTCCTCAAAAAGCTAAATGTAGAATTACCATATTTCCCAGCAATTTGTCTTAGATATACACCCCCAAAAATACTAAGCGGGGACTTTAACAGATATTTATACACCAGTATTCACTGCAGCATTATTCACGATATCCAAACAATAAAAACAACCCAAGTGTCCATCAGCAGATGAATGGATAAACAAAACATGGTGTATACATACAATGGAATATGAGTTATCCATAAAAAGGATTGATGTTCTGATACATGCCACAACATAGACGAAACTTACAAACATTACACTATATGAAATAAGCCATACATAAAAGGACAAATATTATATGATTTCACTTATATGAAATAATCTAGAACAGGCAAATTCAGAGAGACAGAAAGTAGAATGGCAGTTGCCAGGGGCTGGGGGAAGTGGGGAATGGGGAGTTATTGCCTAACAGTTACCATGTTTCTGCTTGGGATGATTAAAAAGGTTTGGAAATATATAATGTACATATTATTGTACAACACTGTGAATGTAATTATACTGCTGAATTATACATTAAAATGGATAAAATAGCAAATTTTATGTTATATGTGTGTGTGTGTGTGTGTGTATGTATAATGACACTTTTTTTAAAAGAAAGAATCCAGATAGAAACCAGAGCAATTTTCTTATAGTCTTCACCACTTGGTAGGGGTGGAAAATCCCCATAATGAACCAAGATATATAAGATGGATTTAAAATTCAAATAGAAAATAACTCAGCATACAGTAACATAAACATTCAATGCACTGTCTACATTCCACATTCTTGGTCTTTTAAAATTATGATTCAAGTTCAAAATGGTGTTCTTACCATAGTCCAAAATTCTCCATCCTACTGGAAATCCAAAGGGGTGGCTGGTAGGTACCAAAGACACGAATGAGAGGCAGGAAAGGACAGCAAATGACAACCATCAACAGATGTACTGAAGTCACAAGAGGGCCAGCGTTACCTTGGGGGAATTTAGCATGGAAAACAGAATTAAGTCAAAAGCCAAACCTCAGAGGTGCTCAAGAAAATTAGCTGTGAAACAGGAGTAATAGCTGAGAAAGAACCACAGAGGACAACGCCCTGGGGTCTACCATGGTAGAACACAGAAGAGCAATCAGAGCCCAGCACCAGGCACAAAGATAAAGATGAAGCAAGGTCAGAGTTCTGAAGAGGCTGTCCAGGCAGAGAGGTCAGGAGTTGGGAAGGATAATAAGAGCACTATGTGAACGTGGGCCTCTGAGTCGCCCTAGAGGGTCTCCTGCACCCTGCTTCAGAGCTCTAACGAGTGAAGTTATAAAAAACACAAGTAATAGGACAGAATTCCAGACTCACTGAATCAGCATCTCCAGACAGCTTATTAAAAAGCAGAGAGATAACTGCTGACAAAGGTTCATCTAGTCAAAGCTATGATTTTTCCGGTAGTCATGTATGGTTGTGAGAGCTGGACCATAAAGAAAGTTTAGTGCTGAGTAATTGATGCTTTCAAACTGTGGGCCTGGAGAAGACTCTTGGGAATTCCCTTGGACTGCAAGGAAACTAAACCAGTCAATCCTCAAGGAAATCAACCGTGAATATTCATTGGAAGGACTGATGCTAAAATTCCAACACTTTGGCCATTTGATGTGAAGAGCCAACTCATTGGAAAAGACCCTGATGCTGGGAAGGATTGAGGGCAGGAGGGAGAAGGATGAGATGGTTGGATAATGTCATCAACTCAATGAACATGAGTTCAGGAAGCCAGTGTGCTGCAGTCTGTGGGATCAGACACGACTAGCTGGACACCACTTAGGGACTGAGCCACAAACAAGATACATTTTAGCATTGTTCCCAGACGTTTCTTATGGGCTTCCCTGATAGCTTAGTTGGTAAAAAAAAAAATCCACCTACAATGCAGGAGACTACAGTTCGACTCTAAGGGTCAGAAAGATCCACTGGAGAAGGGATAGGCTACCCACTCCAGTATTCTTGGGCTTCCTTTGTGGCTCAGCTGGTAAAGAATCCACCTGCAATGTGGGAGACCTGGGTTCGATCTCTGGATTGGGAAGATCTCCTGGAGAAGGGAAAGGCTACCCACTCTAGTATTCTGGCCTGGAGAATTCCATGGACTTTATAGTCCATGGGGTCGCAAAGAGTTGGACACGACTGAGCGACTTTTACTTCCCTTTACTTCAGATGCTTCTTATGCTCTCTAAATTGTGATAACTACAGATCATTCACTCAGCTTCTGAGATAGACCACCAGTCCCCAGGTTCAACACTAGCCCACAGGATTCATCCATGCTAGGAGTTTGCAGGTCCTGCCAGCGAGTTTTAATAAACACAGACTCTGAGCTTATGGGGCTGGAGAGGGGACTATGACAGTAGCACCTACTAGTCACGGAGCACCCACCCTGTGCCATGCTTTCCTGGCATTGCTACATTTAATGCTAACTTATGAGGAGAGCCCCATGATCAGGCCCAATTTATAGATGATGAAGCTGAGACTAACAGAAGAAAAGCAGTGTATCCTGGGCCTCCTGGCCAGGCTGGAGCAGCTTCAGGTTCTGGGCCGGTTTGACTCCAAGACCTATGTGCTTTCCATATACCACAGTTTACAAAATGTTTCAACAATTGTTTTAAAAATGTAGGGGATAGAAGAGGAGGTTTTAGCATTAGTCGAGTTTTGGTTAATGGAAAAAACCTTTTTCACCATGGCAAGCCCAGGGCATTATGGGGAAGCAAGACTGGACTGTCTTCTCTAATCATCTTGATCCCTCAGCCAGAAGGGAGTGTCAGGTTATGTAATCTCGTTGGGCAATTTTTTTTTTTTTTTCATTTCAGTGAAGAAGGGTCTGAGATTAAGTTTGGGAAGAGATTGAAAACCAAAGCTCAGAGGAATAGATTAAAATGATGCTGAGGCATCCGGAATCAAGAGGGGAAAAAATGATAGAACTTTGTTGACGGAGCTGCTGAAGGAAGATAAGACACCGAAGGCATCTCAGAGGGAAATGGGGGCTGGGTTGGGAAAGAGAACTGAGCAGAGGGAAGAGATAGCCTGGAGGAGCGCAGAGATAAGAGGCGGGGTGAGGCGAGGCCAGGGACGAAGACTGGATTCTCCGCAGGCTCTCCAGGACTCTGCCTTTCTTTCTCTTGTTTCTCTCTCGTTTATCTTAAAAGGGAGAAAGGAGGCCATATTTGTAGTATATTTGTAATATACCTTAAAGGTTCAGTTCTGATCACTGTCTCTGTGCCTGAAAACATAGCCACATTTGCTGGTAAATCTAATCCTGTCTCTTCAAGACTGTGAGATCCAGGCCTAAGACCGTCTGGCATCATGTCCTTTTCATCATGGCATCATCCCCTCCCCCATTTCTAGGTTGGTCGTATTCAGACAACATATGCAGGGAGAACACCTGATTTTACTGAGGTTATTAGGGGGAGACCTACAACTCCCAGCTGACTATCTATCCTTCCCACCTCACACACTAGCATAATCACCGGGAGGTCACCCCAGCACTGTGTGTGCCTGGAGGGGCCAGGGCACAGGGTGGACCTTTGGCTTTGGAGCTGTTCCACAGCTTGAGTCCCAGCTGGGCTGCAGACGAGTTACTCTGTATCTGAGCTTCCATTTCCTCATCTCTCAAACAGGGATAAGGCTGGCAGCTCCCTCACAGAGTGATTGTTATGATGAAATAAAATAATGCATGTACAGTGCTTAGGGCAGTGCCTGGCACACAGAAGTGCTCAAATCGTGTTCGTCTGACTGCTGGCCCTGTTAGTAGGTGCAAGTGCAAAGGTGGGTGCATATGGCAGGCACCCCATGAAGATGATATTGACCCCCTGGGTTGAGGAGTCGGGATGCTTGATTCTAGTTCTATCTCATTCACCATTGAGGGAACCAGGGGTGTCACTGGACTTCTCTGTGCTTCCATTTATCTCTTCTATAAAACAGAGTTCTGCCCTTCCTCTGATGCAGACTGCTATGTGTTTGAAAATGCTTAGGAAAGCATGAGACAGCATAGAAATACAGAAGTGGTCCCTTCCCTTACTCTAACACTGCACTTTTACCAAGCTGATCACTCACTACTGAGCTTATCAACTTTCACTGTAGCTAAGAACTGTTACTCTAATTTGCCTTCAACTCCTAGGGTGGAATGTTTCCTCCTTCCTCCATTGACTCCGGGCACTGGGATCAAAGGCACAGCTGCAAGGAAGTGTGCAGGCTGAATTCCAAACTTTCATTCTTTTTTCTCTCTTTCTTCTTTTTGCCGCTCAGGTACATTAGAAGTGATTCAACTCTCTATATTTTGCGCTTAGCCTAATAAAGACAGAAATGGCTTTAGAGACTATAAGTGTCTGGGAATGAGGAACAGGTCTGTCTAGTTCATTCTTAGACCCCAGCACCCGATAGGACCCTTGACACATAGGAGACATCCAGCACACTTTTGTTAGATGAACGAATGTGGGTGAAACCAAGATTGTTTCCCAACAAATATTCCCAGTTTCTCCATGCACACTGATCCTAAGTTCTAGCTGAATGGCAGTGTGGACAGCCTATAATAATTGGTGTAAATTGGTCCCAGACAGCTCAGTCCCCCTTGCTAAAGGATGGGTCTGTGACCCAATGAAATGTATGGGCAGTGAAATATATGGGGAAGCCCTCTGGTTGATTCTAGGAAACATTTCCCTTTTTGATAAAAAGTAAGTATCATATTAGGGGGAAAGTCCCATTTCCCATCTACCTCTTCCTTCCCGCTTGGGATGCTTTTGTGGAAGGTATTTTAGAGCTGTGGCAGCCATCTTGGGCCCAAGAGGGAAGAGTCAAGGAAAGTCAGAAAGACTCTAACATCTCATTGTCAGCTAAAGAATGTCACTCCCCATCTGGGTCAACAAGGATTGAGTAACTGCCCCTCCAGCTGCTGATCTTTAACATATCCGAAGGAAGCTCAGGGTGGAGATCAGGAATGAGGCGCTCTGTTCTTTGGGGAAAAGGGCAGAACAGGCCTTCTGATAATTAGATATTTTCAGGAGAAAATTCTCATGAACTTGGATTCTTGCATCTTCACATATTAGAAGAGCACTAAAACCATTACCTGTTCCTCATGACCAACAGGGACCTGGTGTCGCTGCTAAGATATCCATTCCTTGTAACTAGCAGTGACCTTTACAAAGATGTGTGCTTGGTGGTTGTACTCCTCTCACCAAATTCACATCTACATGGGGACTCCTATCACAATTAGGTGTCAGAGGGCACAGGGTTGCCTTTTGACCAAGTTGCTTGTTCTACACAAAGGTTTCCACTGAACCCATTCTCCACATTTCCCTTGTCATCTTACTGCCATCTCATTATCCCTCTGATATCTCTTAACAGACTAATAGCATCCCCTTGTCCCTCAGACATTCCTTCTCTGTTTATCTTTGCTGTTTTCTCATGATCACTTTCCACAGACCAAATATTATATCTTGGTTTTTAATTGCTTTAATGGGCCTTGTCCACAGTAATTGGGACATTGAGGTCATTATCTTGTCTCCTCAGATCTTCTTGAGAAATTTTATTGATCATTTCTTCGAGCAAAATCACATGGGGGTACTAGACCCACATAAACTTGTAACTTAGGCCAAGAGTTATCCTGATTAATTAGCGACATTGCTTTCTGGTGCAAAGCTGCCCTCCCTATAGACCAGTGGTTTGCAAACATGGCTGTGTAGAAGAATTATCCGAGGTGCTTTCAAAACTCGTGAAGCCCAGGTCTCCCCCATGGCAATTAAACCAGGAGAGCAGAGGGGAAATCCAGCTTCAGGATTTTTTTAAGTTCCCCACAATGTCCCAGTGTACAGACACGTTTGAAGATCAGTGCTTTAGACAAGTACTTCTTGATCTTTAATGTGCATTTGAATCACACAGAGGTCTTGTTAAAATGCAGATTCTGAAGGTCTGGGATACCACTGATATTCTGCATTCTTAACAAGCTCCCAGGTGATGACAACAGCTGTCTGAGGCCCACATGTTGCAGAACAAGGGTCTAGAATATAGATTTAGTAGTCTATTCCAATACTGGAAGTGAAAGGGTTAGTCACTCAGTCATGTCCAACTCTTTGAGACCCCATGGACTATAGCCTGCCAGGCTCCTCTGTCCATGGAATTCTCCAGGCAAGAACACTGGAGTGGGGAGCCATTCCCTCCTCCAGGGGATCTTCCTGACACAGGATCCTTGCAGGCATATTCTTTACAGTCTGAGCCACCATTCCAAAATTAAACTCCCCTTGGGTCCAATTGCAAAGTCACAGAAGAAAAAAATGCCTGAAGTAAAGCCAAGTGCAGGGACACTATATTAAAGAACTCAGAGGAGTGTTGCTCTTGATCTCCAGTTTAGTTATGTACTTGGGCTGACCAACCATCCCAGTTTCTTGGACACTGAGGTGGTAAGGTTCCTGCATGCCAGAATTTTCAGTCTTAAAACTGGGACAAATTGGTCTCTCTAGTTAATGGCGGCAGCTCTAAGAAATCAACAGTCAAGCTTTGCACTTCAGTGTCCGATTCCTCCTTTCTGGGAACAGGAGGGAGTCCAACAGAGTCACGTGCGTGCTGGGAAAGACGAGCATAAGGGAAAGAAATCTGAGTTGCAGGCCCATAAGAACTTAAAGAATGTGACTTCAAAAGAGTAAAGAGTCAAGCAGATCCAAGTGGAATTAGAAAATTCTGAGAAGATTATCATATGGCCATAGATACTCTTATCCTATCACCAGGGACTCCCCAGTGGTAAAGAATTTGCCTGCTAATGCAGGAGACTCAGGAGACACAGTTTGATCCCTGGGTCGGGAGGATCCTTTGGAGAAGGAAATGGCAACCTACTCTAGTATTCTTGTCTGGAGAATCCCATATAGAGAGGAGGCTGACGGGCTACAGTTCATGGGGTTGCAAGAGTCAGACATGAGTGACCATAGCACATAGTACGCACAGATAAATCTAGGGTTTGCGGTTTAGCTCTCTGTTCTAGCACTGGCTCTCTGTATAGCCCAGTCGGTAACCCATCCCTCCTCTCTGGGCCTCAGGTTCAGCAACTAAGAAATGGGAGCTCAATCAAAGGATGTGAAGGGTCTTTCCTGCTTCCCCATCCCCCAGTGACTTATGCAACATGAATAAAGCTACCACGGTAGAAGTCCACATTAACAGCACAATTAGACAGTGAGTGCACCTTCTGTTTTGGGAGCAGCCATCTCCGAGGCTCCCCAGGATCCTGCACGGCAGCGATAGCTTCATCCTATTCAGGAACACGTCCCTTTGCTGGCCTTTGATGCTCAGAGAGCCAAGAACTCACATGTCTTTATTTCTTTTTTTTCTTGAGACCGTAACATGTTTACAAACCTAAATGAAACTCTATCTTAGACCCAGCATTTCCGTTACAAGTGTCTTCCTCCTGCTCTTGCCTCCAGGCAGGGAACCCACTTCTCAACCTTTTGTTTTCTTCAGAGAGACGGAGTCTCCCCAGCCACCCATTGCAGGATTCCTGTTAACCTTTCATTTCTTCATAACTTAGTTCAACACATTCCCATTTCAATGGGTCCCACCTGGCTTCATTAAGGTTCCTGCCAGCTTCTCCACTAGCAGCTTCCTCCACAAATGCAAATAGACTCTGAGTAAATAACAAGGGGACTGGGGGAGACTGAGCTATAAAGGGGTTGGCTGGACAACCATCATAACTCTCAGGTTGCCCTGGTGATCTGAGTCAACTAAAATCTAATTCAGGCCAACTCCGGTCAATGCCTCAGTTTGAGATGTGTGAAGTCTTAAACAAGGGATGTCACGGTGAAGGTTAGAGCATGGAGTCCTTCAGGCCTGGTTCCAGACCAGCTCTGTCACAGGCGTAGGACTATGAGCAAATTCTTCCAGCTCTTTCTGTTTTTCTGTTTTCTGGAGAATAACAGACCTGTTTCACTGGGCGGCTGTGAGGATCCAGTGATCTTGCCTTCATTTATTAATTGGAGGATAATTGCTTTACAATGTTGCGTCTGTTTCTGCCACAGAACAAGGTGAATCAGCTATAAGTATACATATGTCCCCTCTTAATTGTCAAGGTTGTCCCAGAGTAAGGGTTTATCTCCCTGTGTTATACATCAACTTCCCACTAGCTATCTGTTTTACACACGGTCATGTATATGTTTCAATGTGGTAGAGACCCTGGAACACAGCAAATGCTTCTAAGGATGAGATGTTATCTCTTTCACTTAGCCTAGAAAGGCCAAGGTCCAGGTTGCAGAATTAGGCTGCTCTAAATCCTCCAGGTCTGACTGTGGTCCTACCGTGGAAAAACAACTGTCAGAGCCCTGTCTCCTCTAAAGTCTTTCCTTGTGGAAAGGGAAAGATGACACTGGTTCCCTTCCATTGCATTTCCTATGTGGGTTTTGTCTCATTTAAAGTTTTAAGCTTCTGGAGGGAAGCGATTCTCTCTTCTGGGCCACCCACACAGTGGATACTAGGGGGTTGTTTGTAGATGCTACCAATTCATCCTGATGGCCCAGAGAGGGAAAGAGGAACCAGTACCCCAACCGCCTGCTCTGATCAAGGAGTCTCAGCATAAGAATTCTGGATGTATTCATTCTTTACCCTGTGACTCCCACCCTCCACCCCCTAGACCTTTGAATCTCACACTGGCTGCCTTGTTCCAGTTCATGGCCATCCAGTTTGAAGATGTTATTTACTAAGTGTGGTGTGAGTGCCTGTAAGTGGACACACAGCATTCCATGTCAGTTTAGGCCACCTCACTCCTGCGTCTTCATTCCTCCGTATCAGCTGCCCGGCCTCTGAGTCCCCCACTGCAGCCTGGGGCAGAGCCTAAGGGTGTTTCCTCTAAGTCCCCTTGAGTGGAAAATAGGAGACAGGAATCTTACATCTGCATTTGGAAGATTCCTCTGCCACAGCATGGAGGACAAATTGGAGAGGGAAAGGAGTGAAGTTGGTGAGTGTAGTTAGAAGCTACCCTAATAATCCAGCAGAAGGTAATGCTAGCTTGACTGAGGGCTGATGACTCCACTGGGACCTTGGCCATTGGCTGCTGGAAACTAACACCCCACCCCCACCCCACCTCTGTGGCCATGCCAATCATCACTGGGCCCTGGTTACAGAAGAGTCTTTCTTTAAAATCTCCACCTTCCTGTTAGAAATTATATGCTGCCATAGTTCTCAAATTCTAAGGTACATCTTAAATTAAAACACAGACCTCTGGGCTCCTCTCAGGTTTCTGAGTCAGTAGGTGTGAGGTGGGGAGGAGAATGCGTATTATTAACAGGTTCCAGGAGATGCTCGGGTTGCTGGTCTGAAGGGCCCAGTTTCAGAACCCCAGAGTGAGAGCAGTGGTTCTCGCCAACCACTTGTAGCATTAAAAATAAATAAATAATAAAATCAGATGCCCAGGTCACACGCCCCAGATCAATTACCAAGAGACCTCCTAAAGGATAGAACTCAGGAATCAACATAAAAATTCCCCAGATAATTGCAGTGTTCAGCTAGGGTTGAAAGCTACTACTAGAGGCTCCTGGAGGACATTATTATTTGTAAAATACTGTGATTACTCATTTCAGTGTTTCTGAATCTGATCAAGGATCAGAAACATACTTGGGAAAAGATAGTAGATGGCTCCTGGCAAAACACGAATATACTCACTGAGCTGAGACATTAGGTTTAGGGGGCATGGTGTCTGCTGTCATCTTTTCTAGCCAGACCCAAGTCAGCGGTGGTAGTGGTGGTGGTTTCGGAAGGTGGGTAGGGAGCACGAGCTAAGTTAGGATGGGATGTCTCATTAACCCACAAAATATTAAAACCTGACCGTCTATACAAGGTCATCTAGTCCCATCCCATTTTCCAGATGGGGACACTAAGGCCCTGTACCTGATTCTAGATCCATAGCCCCAGCCACCCATCCCCAGTTTTCCAAATCTGAATTGAGCCTGCTGGTCATTAAGTTATTTTAACTTAACATAGAGGGGAAAGCCAAGCCAAATAAAGATGCAACCTGTATGCTGCTAGTTATTTCCTTCCTTCCTTCCTTATTAGGCCATCCCTGCCACTCATCTTGGCACCAGGTGACGAGGCAGAAGGCTGGCTGCCCTGGGCAGGTGGTTCTCCAAGTGCTCGGCGGGGAGGGGGTGCTTTTACTAACCGCTCTATTTGTGTGAACTAACATTGGAGGAATCTAGAGGCTGTAGTGGTCAAGTGATAAGACTGGTACTTTTTCCCTCTCTTAAAGTAATGTCAAGAGAGTCAAAATATAAAGCATGGCTACCTGGAAAGACTGTGCACCTATTTCATGAGTAGCTACTGCCCATACCAGGAAGTATTTTCAGCAAATTTCTTTCAGCCCCAGCTGACTTTCCACATTTCTTCCCAGCCAGAGGCCTCTCACTGAGGTGCACATTCTTTCCATTCAGTCAATGACTGCTTGTTTTAACCTCTCTCCATGGTTCCTCATGCTACTGACTCTGAAAGTGTTTAAATAAACCTGTTCTTATTGAGGAGCCAGTTCCCATGGACTACATACTCATAGAAACTGATCTGGACTGCCTTAGTCACATCATCCAGGGACTGGCCCTGTTTGAACATCCACATTATTCACCTTCCCTTACTCTGATCAACTCTTGCCTGTTTCCAAAATTAAATTCCCCAAGCAAGAATTAAGATGTGACACTATGGTCATCTTTAAAGATACATAATTGTGAATGGAAAATAATAGAAAATCTGGGCCTTTTAGAGGTAAGTCAAAATGATGGTGTGATTCCGTGGACTTTGTTTTAAATGTTTTTAAGTCTCAGAAGTGCCCTGAGATTGAATGGACTTCCTTAGGTGCAATAGTGAGTTCACCGTCACTGAAGGCATTCAAGTGGACTTGTGACACTCTAAGTCTACATGTCACTACTACAGCAGTGACACTACAGAGGTTAAACCATGAGACAGAGGAAGTGTGGTCTCTAAAACAACTTTCCCTTGTGAACCTAAAGCAGGACGGATCAGTGACACCAGGGCAATAGATGGATTAAAAAAAAAATTCTAAGACTTATTTCGATGATTCACGCGTCATTACCCACATCGTCAGTCCTAAGAAAAAGGGGCACATTACAATGTGAAAAGACCATCTTCATCCTCTCTTCCACTGAGGACTTCTTTACCTTCTCCAACATCGTCTAGCCTGTAAAGAGAGAAGAGAGCCTGCTGGTGAGACCACCAAAACCAGCAACCAGTGGATGCTGCCAAATTACAAAATGACTAACCAAGGGCTGTTTGAGTCAAAATGGCTCAGAGTCCATCCAGTCCAAGCCTCTTATTTCACAGATGGCAAAACTGAGGCCACAAGAGATAAAAGGCTTTTTGCCTATCTATTATAATAAGGAGATTTAAAGTTCTTGTGTTATTGAAACATAAAACCATTATCTAAATGTGTTTGTTTACCAGGAGGACCTCCAAGTATGACTTTGAAAAGTTACCTTTCTAACCCTCAATTTCCCTACTTATTACTATTTACTTATTTATAGATATTGTAATATTGATGCAATTATTAAGTGAAAGGAAGTTCTTAATAACAGTTTACACAAAATCCTTTCATTTCTTTTCCAAAAAAGCTATGTAACAGGACAATATGTAAAATCACTTTCCAGAGGCTCTTCAAACTGTTTTTTTTTTTAAAAGACAAAACAAAAAACTGGTCCTGTGGCCTAATTTGGTAGAGGAATTAAATCCCAGGAATGAAACTGTTTATGGTTTTTTCATTTTCCGTGCTGCCAATGCTCCTTCCATGAACTCCAGTCTAACAATGACCTTTTGAAGTGAGTCACCCAGAGTTGAGAAAATAATGGGGAGAATGGCATATCACCTTCCTTCTTTTCTGTGTCATACTTCTGTTAATGCAAGCTGCTAATATATTTGCATATTGGACAAATACCACAGTGTTAACCAAGGCAGAGGTTAATGTAAGCTGAATTGCCACAACTGTTTTACCTCGAAGGCCATATTTCTCCAACTCTATATTTAATCAGAATGCAAGCCCAAGGCATTTAACCGCTGAATAGTATCTGATCATTTGCAACAGCTTATACAATCGTTACAGCAATCAGTCATGCAAGATGAATTACCTGGTGTGTTTCTGGAAACAATTGGCTTTCCTGAATTTCCCTGAAAAGACAAGGCCATGTTAGAAGCAGAGTAGGTGTACTTATGTGAACAAAATGCTGGGGAAGCACAGAGCAACCTTATGAAGAGCAGGGGTGGTCCGAAGGTAGAAACTTAGGAACTGGACTTGGCAGAGAAAGCCATTCCTTCCCCAGATCGGATGATTACTTCTTTTGGCCCCTCATTACTGCCCACCAATTACAAGATTGTTCCAACATTACAGACAACGGTTTTAAGTTCCTTATTTCTGGCCATGCAGCATGGCTTATGGGATCTTAGTTCCCCGACCAGGGTTTGAACCTGTGCACCCTGCATTGGAAGTGTAGAGTCTTAACCACTGGATCATCAGGGAATTCCCTAAGCGGATTTATTCTTAAATTACTTAAATTCAGTTACTCACTTGGGTTTTAAAATACTGCCTTAGGACATATACCCAGAATTTCCCAAACTGTAACATGACTTTGTATGATGGTTAATGGCAAATGTCCACTAAGCTCCAAATTTCCTTTTGCAGGGTTCACTAGGGATAGGTGTAGAGACACATAAGTTTCACTATTGTTGCTCAAACAGGCTGAGAAGATTATTGCTAGTCAGAGATCCTCACTTACTACCAGCTTCTATTAATGACTATAGAGAAATTTTCTCCCCCATTTTTCCAGGACCATTTTATGTGCCTGTACTTTGCATGAAGACAATAAACCCTGGTTCATGACTTCCTTATGCATTGCTTTAAAACTTTTTTTTTTTTAAGATGGGGGAGGGAAGATACAAGGTTGTGGACCAGCTGGAGAATCTAATGACAATCATGGACCCTACCCCCTGAAAAATACAGATGTGACCATTTCAAGGAGTTTACTGGTTCCTTGGAGTTGTCTCTCTGAGTCTTAGGTTAGGAAGTTTTACTTTAAGGGAACAAATTCAAGACTAGGATGACTCACAGCTCTCTTCCTGAAGGCATTCCCAACCAGAAGAGTCCTCCACCCCAAGACAGTGATAAGGCAGTACTTCCCACTTAAGGGAGTCAGGAGGATGAAATGAATTAGATGTCAAAAATACAGCATCAGAAAACACACAAAGTAAGTGTCCAATAAACAAAGGTGCTCTTATTTTATGTTGTTTTTCTTTCTCAAAACATAAACTCTATCAGGAGGTGATGCTCAAAGCCTTTGGCATCTTAGGGAGAATGAGTTTACCTGCTATCCTCCTTGATAGATGAAGGCAATGATAGAAGTGGGACTCTAAGGAATGGGGCAGGGGAGAGCAGACAGGGGCAGGAAGTAAAATCCATCCACTCTCAGATCCTCCTGGAGTTTCCAAAGCTCTGAAAGGCTTCCCCCCACCTGGTCCTGCCCTCCTTACCTCGAAGAAAAAATGCCAGAAGCAGTGCCAACAGCACGAATCCCAGGGAGGGAGCAATGATCATGAGCAGCTCATTGCTGCTGGCCATTCTCATCTGGTGAGACACAGGGAAGCACATTAGCCACTCGCTTCCCAACATCATCCTCCCTGTTTGCCATCACCAGCATGCCTGCCAGTGGTGTCCCCCTCTCCCTGCAGCCCACCACATTTTGCCCAACGCATCTCAACAACAAAGCCAGCCTTACAAGTTAAACTTAAAAACAAATCTTGGATTATCTGAAACATTTTACCCAGAGCCCCCAGTTTTCCTAACTCTTAAGCATCAGGCAGATTGCTGTGAGCCATGCTCTCCACTGTCAAGTCACTTTGCTGGCCATCGCCTAAATCCTTTCAGTTCAACCTACCCTGTTCAGTTCTTCTCCTGGGTGACTTAAACTTCTAGAGGTAACCAGGTAAAAGAGAAAGTGGAACTCGATTTCAAATTTTCTGCAGCAGTGGTTCCCAAAGTATAGCCAGGGGATCCCTCCATGAGATCAAAATGATTTTCAGGACACATTATTTGCTATTTTTACTGTCATTCTTTCATGAGACCTGCATTCCAGTTTCCCAGAGGTTGCGATTGTATGACCTGTGGTGTGAAGGTGTCGAGGCTCTGATGATGTAATATGAAAGCAGACATGAGATCCTCTATCGCTTACTGAGCCAGACATTAATAAGACTTGCAAAAATGAAACAATGCCACTTTCCTCACTAATATTTTTTTCATTCAGGAAAAAGTAGGTTATTTGTGTTTGTTTTCTTGGCCACGCCACACAGCATGTGGGATCTTAGTTCCCCAACCAAGGATCAAACTTACACCCCCTGCATTGGAAGCACAGTGTCTTAACGCCTGGACCACCAGGGAAGTCCTGGGAAAAGTCCTTATTTTTCATAAAATATGATTTGCGTTAACATATTTGTTATCCCTTTTAATGAATTCATATTGTTTTTAATTTCTCAGTTCTAAGTTTTAGGAATATAAAGGGGTCCTGACACCAAATAGTCTGAGAAGCACCGCTCTATGGGCAGCATCCAGTTCCCTGGGGGCTACACCAGGTCCCATTGGCCAGGCCAGGCTGCATCCCTTCAACTGCCAGTCCCTTCTCTTACAAGGCAGTAAAGGCAGAGCAGTCGCCTCTCTTTGAGGAGAGAGAAAGGGAAGAAGGAAGAAGGGGTGAGACCTTCACTTTTCCTTTATAGGCTGTTTATACTGCCTGAAGGATTCCCATGAAGCAGTTTGAATCACTTTTGTAGTAATAAAAATGAACGACGGAGAAGCTCAGAAAATAAGAGGAATGCTGGAGACAGGTGTTGATGCTGCAGGATGTCCCTAATCCTGGGCCACCAGAGGGGCCACATAATGGTTTCAATGTTTATATATATATATATATTTATTTTTTTCTTTTCAAAGCATCTATACATATAGAATTGATGATATCAATGTCATTTCTGCCAAGAGTGTCTACAAATTCCTTCACTATTTCATAACAGTTGTAATGCATTTTGCCCTTGGATAGATATGCTTCCCCTAATCCATTTCTGCAAACATTTATTGTGGATTTTAAAACTCTAAGTCATATACTTCAAAATACTTCATGCAAATTTTTACCTGTTCTGGTTCGATTTCATTTTGCACAAGAAATGATGTCTCAGGTGCTGAGGAGAAAGAGAAAATAATGCTTATATTTCCTATGGGAGAATAAAATGCTACATCCTGAAACATTTTAGTTGATGTACTTAATCTTTTAATCCTGATTTTCCTTTTTTGCATACTTTATTTATCCATTTTTGTTTTGATATGTTTCTATCTAAAGTTCATCTGCTGTCTAACATTATCCCCCAGGAGCATCTCCATTTTATAGATGGGTAGAGTGAGTCATTAGGCCACCAGGCAATTGAAACTAATTTTTCTTTAACCACCAGTGGTAAATTCAGGACTTTTATCCTGAAAGAAAAATTTTCGGTTTATCGGCTAACAAATTTTTATTAAGCATTTATAATAGGCCATGCACTATTCTAGCCGTACTGTCGACCTTCTCAATGGAATTTACAACTTAGTTGTTGTTTAGTTGCTAAGTCTTGTCTGGCTCTTTTTCGATCCTAGGGACTGCAGCCCGCTAGGCTCCTCTGTTCATGAGAATTCCGTCAAGAATACTGGAGTGGGTTGCCATTTCCTTCTCCAAGGGATCTTCCTGACCTAGGGATCGAACCCTTGTGTCCTGCATTGGCAGGTGGATTCTTTACCTTTGAGCAACCAGTAAAGGCTCTTTAGTAAGTCCCTTACAACTTAGTAAAGACAACCAAATTTAAACAAATACTGTGAATAGCTGGAAAAATAACTGTGCAAAACTCTGGGCAGAGATACTATAAGATATCAGACGAATATATCATAAGGATGACTGACCTGTTCTCGAGGGTCACATTCTTGAAAATGTGAAATTTAAGCTGAGACATGGAATCATTTATTTGTAACATAGTTGAGTTCAACCAGGAAAACAGAATCTACCAAGGGCTAAGCATGGTGCCGGGCATTATAAGAATGCAGAGATGAATATGGCATGGCCCCACCCGCATGAAATTTACAGCACATTAGAGAAGGGTTGTTGTTGTTCCGTAGCTACGCCATGCCCAACTCTTTGTGACCCCATGGACTGCAGCACCCCAGGCATCCCTGTCCTTCACTATCTCCTGGAAGAGATAAGCCTCAGATAACTCAAAGCTGAGTTAGTCTCAGAACTGAAATGAGTCTCAGATAACTTGAAGCTTATTCCTCCTCGTGACACTGGGCCATTGCCTGACCCAGTGTCAGCAGATTGAGAAGAGCAGATGTGCGAGGCAGGGGGAGAAAGGTGAGGAGCTCAAACTTAGAGACACTGATGCAAGGTATCCCAAGGACAATGCAAACACTATTTGCATAATAAGCAGCTGACGGATTTGAATCTGAATCAAACTGGGGAAGAGGTTGGAGCTGGAGATACTGCTTTGGGAGTCATCAGGATCCAGGGAGCAGATACAAACCTCAGAGTGTACAAGAAACTCAGGGCTGCGTGTCCAGAAAGAGGAGTCAGAGGAGGTGGAGGAGAAGGAATAGGAAGCAGGCAGAGAGCAGGGAGTGAGAGCAGTGTCCCAGGGCAGGGGGGAATGTCCGGCAGGGATGCAAAGGCATCTGTGCAAGAAAAACTTCCCATACAGAGCCACACATAGAGGAGGCCTGAATGTAACAAATATCCAGGCTAATCATTCTTGAAATTGATCACTGTTTCCCCCAAGCTTCCTCACACTCAAGGCAAAAGGAGAAATGTGACAGATTTTGTAAGGTTTATAATTTGATACAAGAGAGCATGTTTCAAGGGAAAGTGACTAGTAGAATGCCTAGGAGCAGAAAACTTAGAGGGGGGAAGTTCAGCATGTTTTCATATCCTGCAATTTAGTTAATATTGTTTTTCTCCTAGCTATTATTCCCTAGAGCTGGAAATTGCAGGTAAATATTCAAAATTTCTACCCTGGTCTGACAGAACCCTGTTGTATTACAATCATTTGTGATGGGTAAGCCCAAAATTGAAACCATCAAAGAGAAAAGTCAGCCTGGGTTGGTTTTGTCGGAGCTAATCTGTATTTTAAACTGGAGTTTTCTCAAGGGAGACAAACACTGCTGAGTGATACCGAAGAGTACTTTCTCTTCTCTTTCTCCTTTTCTTCCCCCTCTTTCTTCTGAAAATGCCAGAAACCTGAATGGAAGCCCTTGTAGGACTGCAGCGTTAAACACCAAAAAGCAACAAGAAATACACATGGATGGTTGGCTTTTCTTCCTCGTGAACAGCAGCGATGCTAACGGCAGGGGTGGGAGTCAGGTGCAGACTACTGTTTCTTGTCTTCTGGGTTCTGCTGGCTTTACACTCTCAAGGCCCTGAATCCTGCCACGAGCCCATTCAGGTGAATGCAGGGCCCTCCCAGAACTTGCCAGAAAAGCAATTCTGTCAGGGGGCAACTGTAGGAGGTGGAATATTGTCCCCATACCTCCCAAAATCTTGCTGAGTCCTGCCCCAGCCACAGGTGCAAGGCCTTGCACCAAGGCCTTAGAAGCAGAGCCCAGAACCAAGGTGACCTCTGAAACTGACTGAGCCCCTTTGTAACCATTGCCCAAAGTACCCCTGGTCATCACTAACAAGCTTCCTGACTTCCAGTTAGGCAAAGATGCACACTCCAGTAAACACCCTTTAGTGCCCCAACCAATCACCTAACTCCAACCTTCCAGAAGGAATTTTCTTTGTCTCAAGGCTATAAAAATCGGCTATTAACCCTGTGCTTGCAGTGCCCACATTTCCAGATCTGGGGCATTTCAGAAGGGAGTGAGTTCATTAAGAACAAAGAGCAGAGATAACATGGCCCCGTGAGCACAGTGGGCAGACCTCCTGACTGCCTCAACAATCCTGTGCAAGCAGAACCTCATCTTGCAACCTTATTTAGAAACAGGGTCTTTACAGATGTAATTAGTTAAGGATTTTCAGATGAAGTCATCCTAGATTTAGGAGCGGCCCTCAAAGATACCAATGGGTGGTCTCTTTCTAGGAAGAGAAGAGGACACAGGGAGATCCAGTCGAGAAGGTCATGGACTACAGAAGCAGAGATGGGAGTGATGCTGCCATAAATCAAGGACTCCCTACAGCACCAGAAGCTGGACGAGGCAAGGAAATATTCTCCTCTAGAGGCTGAATTCAGAGAGGACAGGGATCTGCTGACACCTGGATTTCAGACTGCTGGCCTTCAGGACTGTGAGTGAATAAGTTTCTGTTGTTTTAAGCCACTTGGTTTGTGATCCTATTACCATAGCCCTGGGAACCTGATGCAGGAATGAAAGGGAACTGGCATAAAAGGATGAGGGAGCCTAAGAAGGAATCAGGAAATGGGTACTGAGCACATGTAAGAAGACTAAATGGAATTGCAAGGCCTGGAATTTAAGCTCAAAAGAGCATTAATCTAATATCATATTATTACTAGCATTCCACTGAAAATTTAATCGTTAGGAACAACCCTGCAGGAAAGATATTGTCACATATTGCCAGGTTCCAAGGGTTGAGCAATGTGATCAAGGTCAGACAGGTAGAAGGTGATGGGGCTGGAATTTGAACCTGTCAGATGGACACCAACGTCTATGCTCTTAACAACCTTTATTACAGTGGAGTTCAAGCACAACTGTACCCTAGAAACTGCATGTCACATTGAGGCGAGAAGGAATGCTCAGTATAATGATTTGCATTCAATCTAGAAAAGGGATGGTCCAGAACAGCGGTCTCCAGAGAGGGTTCAGTGCTCACCTGGACTGTGCAAGGCCATCCACTGGGAGTGAGGAAATTGAGAGCTCCTGTTTATACTTAATTAAATTGAATCCTTGCAACATTTATCCGAGAGGGATATATTTCAGCATGTACATGCTAGGTGGAGGTGTGATTGAACAAACTGTCAATAAATGTTTTACCGCTTGTAATACATTATTATTCTGGTCAAGAGGGAAAGAATGAGTTGCTTGGAGACTATGGTAGGCAGAGTAACGACACCCAAAGAAATCATGTTCTAATTTTTGAAATTTGGGATATGTACACGGCAAAAGAGACTTTGCAATACAAGGAAGTGAAGGATCTTGGGATGGGAAGACTATCCTGGGTTAGCCAGCAGCCCCAGTGCAATCACAAGTATCCTTATAAACGGACGGTCAAAACGCCAAAGTTGGATTATGTGATGATGGGGAAAAAGGTCAGAGAGAAAGATTTGTTTCGTTGTTGACTTATAGATGGAGGAGTGGGTCCAAAGCCAAACAAAGCAAGTGACATCTAAAAGCTGGAAAAGACAAGGAATTCGATTCTCCCCTAGAGAATTCAGAAGCAAAGTGGCCCAGTCGACATTTTGATTTTAGGTTCTGACCTCCAGAGCTGTAAATTACAATCTGTGCTGTTTTAAGCCACTCATGCTCACTCACTCAGTTGTGTCCAACTCTTTGCCGCCCAGGGACGACGGCTCCTCCGTCCGTGGGACTACCATTCTGGTAAATTGTTATAACAGCAACAGAAAGCTAACACAGAGACCCTGGCCTCGAAGATCTTCCTAGACATCAGTGGGTCTGCTCAAGGGATGAAAGGAAAGTTACTTTTTCTTTACAAGTTCTTTGTACGCTTTGTACTTTGGCCACATATGTGTAGTACCTATCTTAAATTAGTAAAATTGTAATAACAACAACAAAAGAATCTTAAAAATTAACCATGCTTTTCCCAGGTAAAGGCACTCACTGATGCTTCTGATTAATATTTGATTTTCCTACAAGGTGCGAATATATTTACACACACACACAAAAACCGCAAATTGGGACCCCCTTGGCAGCTAGATTCTCACTGTAAGTTAGTATGGTTTTCTGGTTTAATTTTAGGCTCTTGAGTTCTGGGTATGCATGGGTACTCTGATAAAATGGAGTTTCTGTTAAAAAATCACCTCTAGACCTCAGAGCACAGTGAGACTACCAGTCAGCCTCCCTAACGCTTTACCACCACTAAATATTTCCCCCAGACTTCCTGGCTCTCTGACCTTGGGTAAGATATTTTCTCTCTCTAAGCCACAGTTTACTCATCTGAAAATGCTGCTATTTTGCCAACTGATTTTGTTATGTCCCATTTAACCTTTATATCTCTGGATAAATTTTTACAAAGTATTTGAATGACCTGAGAAAATTATCATTACATACTATTTTTTTTAAGGATATAAAGCTATACTTAGTATAGGGAATGAATACATAAATACTTCAAAATATATATACAAACAGATACATAGCTCTTGTTTCCCAAAGAAACCTAAAAAGAAATCCAAAAGGCTAACTATATCTGACTTTGAGTGGAAATATTATAGGCAAATCAATTTTTTTTATTAATACTTTAAATTATTTCTAAATTTTCTCAAATGTGAAAACTTTATAAAATGTTCTGTGTTGTTTAGTTGTTAAGTCATGTCTGACTCTTTGTGACCCCATGGACTGTAGCCTGCCAGGCTCCTCTGTCCACGGGATTCTCCAGGCAAGAATACTGGAGTGGGTTGCCATTTCCTTCTCCAGGGGATCTTCCCAACCCAGGGATAGAACTCTTGTATCCTGCATTGGCAGATGGATTCTTTACTACTGAGCTACCAGGGAAGCTCAAAATAGTCTGTGTATCTTGTGTCAATTACTAGAAACTCTGCAAAATGCCTCAGTTAAGGGAAAACTGTTGGGGTGTGTGTCATTTATCTGAAGCCGGACCACAGTGATATTCTAAGTGAAACTTTGAAGATAGCTGTTAGAAACTCATTTACCTGCAGCCGAAGAAGGGGTTTGTGGTGCTACTAGAAAAAAGGTACCTCTCAAGATCTGAAGTCTAAGGAATATAAAGATGAAATAGGATATACATATCAGTTGCTTTAATAGGTCAAATATGTTTTTTTATAATAATGGGTGCATATAAAAACTGGTGAAATCCAAGTAGAATTTGTAGTCAAGTTAATCCTATTGCCATAATGTAAATTTCTTCTTTTTGATAATTCACTGTAATGTAAGATCTTACCACTAGGGGTAGCTGGAGCAAAGTATAGATCTCTCTGTACTGTTTTCTGCAAGTCTGTGGGAGTCCAAAATTATTTCAAAATAAGAAGTTTTTTTAAAAAATGACTTAAATACCAGCCATTTTATATAGCTCAATCTAATCTATGCATGATATGTAGTAGCCTGGCAGTAAAGACTGAATGAACTTTAAAGCATGATTTAAAAGAATATAGAAAGAATGACTATGAAAACAATTTGAAAAACTTTAAAAAAAAATTGATGTTATACTACATTGTTAAGGGAAAAAAAAGATCTGAGAGGACATAGCACAAACTGTTACAGTAATTATCCCTTGATCTCAATCATTAGGGCAAGGACTGGGGGAAATATTTGAAAAACAAGAAACTTCCATTTTATAGTTTTAACATTTTCTTTTACGAGAGCATGTATTTATTTCAGAACATGAAAAATAAAGTTTACACTTAAACAGTATGGCATGAAAACATCCCTTCCCTTCAGAGGACTTCTCATCGGGGTGATGTTTAGTGCACACTCTGGAAAATGAACCTATGGAAATAAACTCACAGCTGCCCTTTCTAAGAAAGTGTCCAGATCTACTATCTGGACAGTCTGGATTGAGCCCTGCAAGGGATGGTCTAAGGGCCAGATTCCCCTGCCACCTGTTTTTGCACAGCCCCAGAGTCAAGAATCCTTTTTATATTTTTTAATGGTTGGGGGGGCGGGGAACCAAAAGAAGAAGAACTCATAACGCATGAAAACTGCAGGCAATTTATATTTCACTGTCCATTGAGACAGTGCTGTGGAAGCCTGGAGGCATCATTTGCACATGTGTTGTCTCCAACTGCTCCTGCAGACTAAGGCAGGGTTAAGTAGCTGTGACAGAGAACAGCATGGTGGCTTGTAGATGTACTAGCTGGCCATTCACAGAAAAGTTTGCTGACTGCTGGTAAGTGAATCTACCAGTGCAGAAACAATGTCTGTGGAAGCAGGGAATGCCATGAGTTTTGAGCACAATTTTGAAAGCCTTCAGACCCTAAGATGATAAGAGAGTTCCTTTGAAGGTGGTTTTATGTCTGAGAGGGTAGACTAGACCCCACTCTCTTACTCAAATAAAATCATGTGCTTTGTGCAGTTTTGGAATGGCATTGAATTTTTAGGCTAGAAAAATTTTTTAAGAATCCATTCTGAAAATTGCCCCTATTTCTAGTCTTTTAGCAGAAATGTGCTTCAAAATTCCTAGAACCTTCCTCCCAGAATCAGTTACTAAACACCTTAGCAGGCCTAGCATAGGGATGAGCACTTCATGTAACTTATTTCATTTTGGTGCTTATAAAACCCATTTCACAGATGTGTAAACTGAGGCCGAACATTTAAACCACTCCACCTGAGGTAACACAGACAATAAAAAGAAATTTGAACCCAACTCCGAGTGACTCAAAAAATCATGATGGTAACCACTCTAATAGAAAAGAATAAGGGCATATTAAAATCGTATTTGAAAACATGAACGCTCTAAACATTGAATTTCACACCAGAAAGTACCTGGCACTATCTTCTCAGTGCATA